>NC_058150.1:2400000-3085631 GCF_011075055.1 Mangifera indica
ATAGGATGATCAGGAAGGTGTTAGGACGGTGGATGATGATAATTTCATTGATGACAGTGGTGTTGACCCTAGTGACAGGTATGGAAGTGACAATGAAATGCGCTTTGCTCATGATGCTCCTCAGGTAAATGCCTCATCCTTTTATACGTTTAATTTATCCCAATTTTACGTTTATGCAACTCTGTTATTATTTGTTAGTTTCTTTCATCAATGAATCTTTTGGCATAGCTATCTAGAAAGCTTGAGAGGTTTATGTACTGATATTATGTGTTGCTGAATTAATATTGCTTAAAACGCGGGTGTCATATATAAGTTTTATGTACAATGATCTGACTTTGCCAGGCAGAGGAGGGTGATGAGGATGAGGAAATCAATGAGCTCTTCAAGATGGGCAAAAAGAAGAAAAAGAATGAGAAAAGTCCTGCACAAATTGCATTGCTAGTTGAGAATGTCATGGCTGAGCTTGAGGTCACTGCTGAAGAAGATGCTGAACTTAATAGACAGAATAAACCTGCTATTAATAAACTCAAGAAGTTGTCTCTTCTTATTGAGGTTCTCTCAAAGTAAGCTGATTACCTGCATTCCATTTTCAGTGTGCTTCTATTTTATTTGCAATAATTCTTATATTTTTTCTTGTCTTTGCTCTTGATGCAGGAAGCAGCTTCAACAAGAATTTTTAGACCATGGAGTGCTGACTCTGTTAAAGAATTGGCTTGAACCCCTTCCAGATGGGAGTTTACCAAATATAAACATCCGTGCAGCTATTCTGAAGATTTTGACTGATGTATGAACTTGTTTATTCTCATTTATCTCTTTACTTATGGTCATTGCTTCCAAACAAATTTTATGTTTATTTAGACCCTGAATTTTACTTTTTTCATGCAGTTTCCAATTGATCTGGAGCAGTATGATAGAAGGGAGCAATTGAAGAAAAGCGGTCTTGGAAAGGTGTATGATTATTTCATCAAAAAAATGCAGTTTTCTGTTTGGCACTGGGAGTATCAATTTGGGTTGATTTGATCTTTTCCTTTACAGGTTATCATGTTTTTATCAAAATCTGATGAGGAAACCACATCAAACAGAAAGCTTGCGAAGGATCTCGTTGACAAATGGGTAATGCCTGTCTTGGTCTTTATTGTTGCCTAAACTTTACATTTTACTGTTGTGTATCTAAGTTCAGGATTCTCTTCTCTGAATCTTAGAAACAAGTTTTACGTGGCATGACGAGAAAATTAGTGTTTTGTTTTAATTTTCTGTTTTATGCCCCTGTAGTTTCTTTTCCTTTGTGGATTTTCTTGTGTTTAAAATTTTGATTTGTACTGCAGTTTCATTCTCAACTTTATTTTTGTTTGTGTTTGCTCTTTTAATTATGTATTTGGGACATACTTTTCAATTCTAGAAAATCTGTGTATGAAACTGTTTTACGTATACAGATATTGACTTTTTTGTGGTTTGAAATGCATACAGAGTCGACCCATATTTAATAAGAGCACAAGGTTTGAGGACATGAAAAATGTTGATGATGACAGGGTTCCTTTTCGAAGGCCATCTGTTAAAAAGTAATCTATATTACTGTTATTTGGTGGTTCTCATGTGCTTGCATAGGTTTTCCATATTTCTGATTCATTAATGTATTATTATTTTTTAATATTTTTATATAGGCCTACAAATAAATCTGCAGCAATGGAATCTAGAGATGGTGATTTTGATGATTTGGTTATATCTAGGTAAGATGTGATGAGAGATTTCATCTGTTTGCATATGGTCTTATATTTTCTGGGAAATATTGCTTCCAATTTCAAATTGTTTCACATGCCAATTTTTTGCATATACAATTCAGGGACCGCAAATCTGGTCAATCATCTTCTGGGCAACAAGCTTCAAGGCAAGACTCAGCCACAAGGCAACATGCATCGAGACCAGAAGCAACCCCATTGGATTTTGTGGTGCGTCCCCAATCTAAAATTGATCCAGAAGAAATTAGAGCCCGTGCTAAACAAGTTATGCACGACCAACGCCGAATGAAGGTTAGTCGAGATGTTAATTTTTCATTCAAGTTTGCTGCTTTGGTCTGGTACAAAAAATGTACTAAATTTTGTATAAGCATTCTTGCGGTGAACTTGTTTAAAATTTTTGCTCTTACTCAGTGAAGCCTTTGAAATTCTGTCTATGTTTCACCTCTGCTCTTTTAGAACTTAGTCACTTATGCGCTTTAAGAAAGTTCTGACGACTGAAAAATTGATATTGTTTAGAGATTGCATAGTTTCTAACTTAAATGTTTAACCGGGATGGCAGATGAATAAGAAGTTGCAGCAGTTGAAGGCGCCCAAAAAGAAGCAAATGCAAGCTACCAAACTTAGCGTGGAGGGTCGAGGCATGCTCAAATACTTGTGAGCTGGGAAACAAGTGTGCATCATAAGCAAGTTACAGTACTACCAACGTGAGCTGATGGGCTGAAAATACTTTACTGTCTTGCACTTTGGAAGATATTCTGGTGAGCAGGTTGCCTACTTCAAGGAGCTTTGTCAGAAGAAGGTTTGAAAGCTCAATTGTAATGGATGATAATGATCAGGTTGGTTGATTTATATAAAAGCCTTTTCAGCTTAATGGCGCCTTTGTGATGAATTAGTGATCACAGCATGGTTGAATCCTATGGATTGAATGTATCCTGAATTCTGTTTCGGATTTGAATGTTAAAAGCCTTTGATATTTATTCAGAATTATTGTTTTTAAAGATTCATATTGATCTCAAATTCGGAGAGTGATTATTTTCTTGGTTTGAGCACCATTGATTTTGATTGTGGCATGTAGCAATAGCAGCAGTGACAGTAAATGACATTGTTTAGAGTAAAGATTAGGCAGTATTTTTTGGTGTCACAAGAGATAGTATAAAACAAAATTATGTGAACAAATTATGAGCACAAATGATGATATTTTATTATATGATTGGATGATTTTGAATAAAAGATAAAACAATATTTAATTATATGTCATTATTTTTACGAATAATATTAGTCAATTAAAATTTGTACAATATTTTCGGACTATATTGCTTCTATAAATAAATAAAACTTAAAAGTTTTCGGAAGTTATCGTTTCAGTAATTTGTCAAATTTTTTTCTATCTGTTAGCGTGTCTCATGACAATTTAAAAAATAATAGATACGTTGTGTAAATATTATGTTATAAACTATTAATGTTATGAATTTTTTTTAAATATAGGAGTTAAATATGAGTTTTTTTTTTTTTAAATAGGGAAATATTCATCTATATTTAATAAGTTTTATAAGATAATATTTACACCTTTACAATATTATTTATAGTTTCCTTTGACTTATCTTATTATGGAATTTTAAAACCTCAAGGATAAAATGATAGTTAATACATCCCTATCATAGTATTTAGATAAAATAATATAAATACTTTTTAAATGTTAAAACTGGTAATTATCTTTAACATATAGATGGAAAAATGATTTTTTTAAATTTAAAGCTTAAATTTGAGTTTAAAAGTTTAATATTATAAAATTTAAACTTGAGCTTGAAGGTGTATGACTCACTAAACTTACAAACTTAAAAAAATTTTATTGAAATTAATTTAAACAACGTTATTTTGACCAATACATATAAAAATAACATTATTTTGATCGATTTTTACTCTGTTCAATTTAGTATTATAACTAAACTTGAACCGAACTCAAACTCAAACTTGACTTTCTTCAAATAAATCAACCTCAAATTAGTTTTAGAAAAGCTTGATAAACTCAAAATTGACTCAATTCAAATTCATTTTTAATCTTCTTGCTACCTTAAATTTAAAGTTGTTAGATAGTTTTCGGCTATTTTTGTACAATAAGAACATATCTAGACTTTTTCTTTTATGAAGGTCTACATCAAACCACAGCCCTTGGTTTCTGCCAATTTCCATGGCCATTTTGTGCTTTTGATTCCTAAGCTGTTTATAAAATGCCCATTTGAAATCTTTATGTTTCAACATTTCAAACAATAAGATTGATGAGCCATTACTTCAAAGAAAGCTAATCCTGAATCCACAAGGTGTTAGCAAATTACCAAACTGATTGAACGATCAAATATAGCAAAGCGTGGATAGAACTTCACACATTAGTGATTGTATCTACTGAAATTCTCAATACATAAATATAATTTCCCATTTCAAAAAGGGTAGACTTAAGGGCAGTCTCAATTTTCAATGTCTTTAGATGCTGCTGCTGCTATCTATATAGCCAATGACAACTGCCCTTTTCAGAAAAAATGCTCTATATAGCCATGCACACAGTTCTACTTTGTCCCAAGTGCCAGGATGGTCACTAAAACTTCCCTTCTCCTCTTTGCTTCCTCCATCGTCATTTTTCATTCTTTTTTCTCCTTTTGTTTTCTCAAGGTCATTGTTACACAATGAGCAGAAAGGAAATGAGGGAAAACAAAAAGGAAAAAAATTACGATGCAATAAGATCAGGTGTTTCAGCTTCGATGGATAATAAAGCTGTATGTACTTTGCCCAGCCAATTGTCCAGCCGATCACGTAAGGATTTGATCTGCGGAATGCCCAAAACTCTTGGCTGTACCCAGGATACATGTACTGTTCCTTCAACTTGATCGATTATACCCTCAATGAGATGAACCTGTATTAAAACATCAAACATCACAATGTGCTGTGACAGTAGGTGTAAAAGCAAGGCTTGTGCTGATAATAATTGATGAAACACCCAAGAGAAGGAATAAATATGTACACATGAAGTGAAAAAAGAAGACTTACCGAGAGAGACTTCACCAGAAGATGCTCCACATCCTCAATTGAAAGTTTTGTGCGCTCTGCAATGACGCTTAATGGAATGGTCCGGTCCTCGGAAGGCCGGCTACAAGGATGCACATCTCCAATCAATTGGCAGCAAAATATAGAAATATTGTAAAATAATGAAAAGACGGTAGAACCATAATACCTAAAGATGATTTCCATCAGGCAGAGAATGTTAATCTTTTCCAGTAACTTCTTCTCATTCTCAACCAGTGCAGGTTGAGACCTGAGGGCAGCATTGTGTACACGACATAATTCTTGGTATCGAACTAAGTCACCAGAGTTAAATGCCTGGAGAATATAATACAGCCACTCGACCTTTGCTCCTATAAGACTATTAATCTGTAAAAGATATTATGAGATGGAATCATTACATGTACAGTGAACACTTTAAACTGTAGTGCAGAAACCAACCCAATACCACCAAATAACCAGAAATGCAAATGATTTCTGTGCTAATCTATCCTGCACTTGTAATGCAGGACTCCTTGACACTCCTAACAAAGTCTAGTCATTGTGAAATATCTCCAGCAAAATAATAGAATGCTCAAGTACACAAAAGACCTTTCCACACAATGACATAATCTGGACTAAGATATCTCCCAGTTGATGTTAAGAGTTAAGACTGTTCTACAATGGTAAAAGAAGATGTTAATTTCATTTCACATAATGGATACATAATAAAATGCTGATTTCACGACCATGACCAACAATGTAGTGGGCCAAGCAAGTAGGGCTGGATTCAAACCAAGCTTGTTCGAACTCGAGCTCAAGCTCGGCTCAGACGAGCCCGAAACGAGCCAACCCTATACAAGCTCAATCGAGCTCGAGCTCAAGCTACTCGCCACATTTTTAAATTAAAAATTTTGATACAAAACAACGTCGTTTTGAATCGATATGTATTAAAACAACGTCGTTTTAATGATGAAATAGTTAAAAACTCAAGCTCGAAATGAGCTGAGCCGAATTTGAGCCAAGTTTGAGCTTGGCTTCGACGAGCTCAAGCTCTACTATATATAAACTAGGCCGAGCTCGAGTTCGGCTTGGCTCGGCTCGAATCCAGCCCTACAAGCAAGAGGTTGCAAAACAAGAAAGAATTCAAGAAAAGTTAGTAAAGTGCTGAGTTACAAAAGTTTTAACCCTGTCATAAATTAAAGTGAACTTGGCTTTCCAATATTCATCTAAAAGCTTTCCGTACCAAGGAGCATCCAGCAGCACCAACACTAATACTAATCAGGCTTTATAATTTGAGTAAACATGCAGATTATTATAAAGCTGAGATGAAAAAATACCCAGTTTATCTTCTCACCACTTCCATCTACATTATCTTTCTAAGAAATCATCCTTGACTTTAAAACAATCACCTTACATACACATCTTGCTCTTGTAAAGATACTAAAGTTTGACCAGTGACAAAGAGTAACAAATCAAGAACAAACCCAATTCCTCAATTACCTAACTATAACCAACATATGTAAAAAGAATCCCAACCCAAAGGGAATCTTCGTTGATGATAGACAATATGGCCAAAACCTAAAATTGGGTTTTACTTTCTCTTCAACTTCACTAGCTTAAATGTGTTAATAATTGAACAAAGATGACCTACATGAAATTGCACAAATAACAAGCAAAGAAATAATTTATATCATATGCATTTGCTGATGAAAAAGATGCGTCAAAGCATCACTCTCTTTTGACAAAGCACATACAACTGAAGATGAGAATTGCAGGAAAACAAAATCCTCAAGAAGATATTCTTACAATAGGATGAGCAAGCAGTTCCCCAAAATTGTAAATGTTATCCCCAAGCAGTGCAGCAAGGGAAAGATCAAAGGCCAAATCCTATAAAAAAAAAAAAAACCATAAAATGTAAACTTCACATGATGGAGAAATTGCAACATGCAACAAGACAAAAAAAGTGACTTTCCTTTTTCTTTTATTCTGAGCTTAAGTTCAGGAATTTGTAAGGTGTTTGTAGTATTGTGATCACTAGAAATATCATAACCAAGATACAAAAGATTATTGTTCATATCATAACAAACAATACCAGCTTGAATGATTCCGAGAGAGACTCCACTGAAGTGTATGCCAGATAAAGCAAAGCACACTTGTAAAATTCAGCAAATTCCTGAAGAACTTTGTAATACTGAGATGAAAGCCAATAAAAACTAGCATATACAGATGGATCAATGTCAGTCATGCTGTCAAACATACTCTTTCCATCATCCAGAATTTTTTTGCACTCCTTTTGATCTCCTTGCTCAAGTTTGCACATGGCTATTTGCATTTTAATGTAAAGGATTGGCTCCTCTATACGTGGCTCACCAGTTGCCTGAAGTTTTACAATCACACCCTCAAGATAAGTAATGGCAGCTTCTCTTTCAGAATACTGCCGTGAAACTATAACTGTAAAATGTGCAAGCTTGAGAAGATTGATCTTCGTCTCAAAATCAGTGATGAAATTATCATACAACTGTATCAAAGAATCACCAGCCTGAAATCAAATATCAATATAGATCAAAATAGCAATCAGTTGATGAAAATGGGGGAAAGAAATGCAACAATGCATCACATCTAATTTCTTCTCAATCTAGCAACCAGATATATTCGTAGAGAAAGCAAGAAAGATCTCCAATATAATAAAGAGATATGAAAAAAAGGCAAGATAATGGACAACATATATATCACACTATACAACCCAATTACCCAATGCCAATGAAGACAACAATGTGCAGCAACAATCATGGTAAATAAAGGAAAATTGATGAGTGAGTCATGTATATATTAATTTTAGTAAGAGGATTAGGGACCAAATTTAACCATCCTTCATACTCAAATGATGTAGACAGGGAACATAAATCTCAATGTCCAAGAATTCACACAGTACATAAACTAGGAGACTTATATTAAATCAGATTTGATAATCAGAAGATAATTCGTTCAAAATGTGGAAAGATAAGATAAAAAGAGATCTTTAAAATCTAAAAATTTTTACTCACAACGTCCTTGAACTATTTAATACAGCACATGTACATCATATTAAAATTTTACAACTTTAGTGACCAAATCTTCGACTAAGAGATAAATTCCCATGGTTTCAACTTTAGGATGTGGAGGCAGACCTTGATTTAGAACTCGACGAACAAGTAGAAAGGTCTAGGAAATTCTGAGTATCACAAAATAAATAAACTTACCTAGACCAATAATATAAACTCCAGTATTTGGCCTAAATTTTACGAAGCCAGCCCACAAACCATTAGAAAAGAAATAAAACAGGTATCCACGATAACTAAGGATATGAATCTCAACACTGTGTGAAGCCAACACAATTGAGATTGAAGACTACCTTATGTCGTTCTTGTTTCTACACAAGATAATTTCTCTAATTTAATACCATGTACCCTCGAATGATATTCATGAAATAGATCTCCTAAAATATAATTAGTTTCCTTTCTTGCAACTAGAAATAAAACTATCATCCTACAAATGTATGAATTCAACAAGGATACAGACCATCCTTAATTAATACATTAATTTTTTGATAAATTGATAGTTCCATTACAAACAATACCTACATATACCAAGGCATTTTTATGAAATAGCCCGACCAAGAAAACTGATATGCTAGACTACATGCAACTTAGAGTCTCAAAACTTGGCTGACAGTACCACTTAACTACCAAACTTGTCATAAGATCCTCTTCATAGTACAGAAACCCCACTCATCCAAACAATAACAAGGAAAACAAAATTACAAGACATAATTTTCCCGAATTTTTTACTCTACCTAATAATTCTAACTGAAGTCAACCATGACAAGATTTTGTATGTAACAGAAAACAGATCACAGGAACCCTAATACCTAACCAATAATCAAAATCAAACATCAAGGGTCAGAATTTCCCCAAATTTAAAATCAAAACAAAACCCTAGTTGAATTAAACATTAATCGAAACAGCGTCTTAGCGATGTAGAAAGCATGAAGGAGAATAGGCAGAGAAGAAGTAAACCTGAAAGACGGCGAGAGCAATGAACTGTTCGAGCTTGAGAGTGAGCTGATGCCAGAGCTTCTTCTGGTACAGATCTGCCAAAGCATTGTACCACTCGCTGAGCTCTGGGTGGGCGTTGCGCAAGGAGTCTAGGTACTGCAGAGCTGCCATGGTTCAAAAATTAACAGCCAAAGCGCCGAACAAAACAGTGGTGTTTCAATATCTTTCTCGTTCGATTTTTATTTCTTTGCGCTTTTTATGTATTTTTTCTTGAACCCAAAGAAAAGAATATTAGTTGTTTTTTCAAATCACCCGAACCAGACTCCAGTCAAATGGGCTTGCTGGACGGTCTAACTTAGTGCCTTATTATTATACGGGCAAAGTACTGTTGCCCACCCAAGTTTTAACTCAAACTTTAAATTATATCTGAATAGTTGAAAACTTTAAACTTTTACGTTAATTTTTTCTATTAATAGTAAGAATAAAATAATTATTTTATTGATAATATAATATAATTTTTTTTTTCCTTTTAAAGTTTAAAAGTTAATAATTTTATTTTCACTTAAAGTTTTCAAATTTTAAAAAATAATATTTTTACCCCTAAACCTAAGGTCTTCATATTTTTCTAACTCTAACGGTCTCTCAAAACTTTTAAAAACAACAATTTTATCCTATTTTTGAACTTTACTTTTCGACATTCTTTCAGTGTTCTCTCTGACACTTAAGTTAACGATAAACATTGATACGATGAAGAGATATCTTTTTGTCTCACGATGATGTGACGAAAGATATTTTTTTGCCACACCATCTTTTCCTGTTGGTTAGAAGAAAGAGGAGGTCAGAGAGGATGTCGAAAGTTGAAGTTGAAGAGTGAAGATAAAACTACTATTTTTAAAAGTTTTAGGGGACTATTGCAGTTTAAGACATATGAAAACTTTATGTTTAGAGGGAAAAATATTATTTTTTAAAATTTAAAAAGTTTAGATAATAATAAAGTTGTTAATTTTTAAAATTTAAGAAAAAAAAATTTAATATGTTTTTAATATTAAGCGGAAAAGATATTAACTGTTTGATTTCTTGAGTTACAGTTGTGACAAAGGTATTAACTGTAAAAGAGTTGGCCATTATACTGATTCTTAAACTGTTGCTTCATCAGTTGTAGCTCACCCTATTTAATTTTTTGAGTTCTTCGTTTTTGGTCAATGGATACAAGAGTTTGCTTGGCTTAGAGCAGTAGAAACAGTTTCACCAGGCTTTAGACTTAGTTTAGAATTGATATTATGAGTTTGTTTATACTTGCCAAAGCAATTCATAATTCTGTCCACCAGCTTACTTGTCTCTGTCTATTTCTCTCCAGTTAATTATGTCCGATTCCATGTACTTAACATCCTTCGCGATTCAATTATGTTTTCTTTATGAACTTGATTAGCTCCTTTCGCTTTGCTTATTACTGATTTTTGTGGTGTTGGCTCAAGTATCATTGAAAAGATTAGAGAAATCGAAGCCGAGATGGCTTGCACCAGTCTGTTAATCTTCTAATAGGTTTTGAATATTATGTTGCTGTGAGGTGAATATTATGCCGTGTACTGTGGCTGAAATTTATATAATACTTTGTTTTTTTTTCACTTATATGTAGACTTTAATCCTACTTATACTCAGCATCAATTTTCTTACTCGTACTATGTATGTGACTCTAATTATTTTCTTTTTGGTAAAAGGTAAATAAGGCTCAGTGCATAAGTTACGTGAGTCATTTGCATTTGGGCTTTTGCTTTGTCTTCTTGACGACGACGGGCAGATATCTGGAAAGTCTAAATATACTACCTAGAAATGGGGAACTGCTGTGGTGTAAGAATTTAAGAGGTAAGAAGACAGATAACGAGAGACAGTTTCTGCAGGCTTCTGTTGCCGACTCCGTATCATCTGGTCACCAACTTCCTTGACCTTCCAGCATTGGGCAAGCATAAGCCCCATACATGGTGTTACGACTTTAAGGAGACCTGTGACCCCTTTGTGAAGGGCCATCCATTCTCCTGAATTTGCGGGTGCCTGAGGTATTTTCTACGTACCACCTGTGTCGATTTTGGGTTGCTGTGTGTGTGTGCAGTCTTCCCTTAATTTGATCTGGGTATTAATGGGTGTTTTCTGCCGTTCAAGAACATGCTTACATCATCAGCCCAAGTTGTATAGAAGCCTCGTTTTTTTTCGTGAAAACTTCCGTTGGGTTTACACGGCTTCCTCGGCTTTTTTGTTGGAAGACCATGTGTTTGATTGTAGTCCTGATAGGGTTGAAGCTTATGTAATTGATATTAATTTGATTGATGAGTTTAATGTTCCAAAAAGTAGGTTTCTTAGGCAAAGAAAAAGCAAATTATTTCCCTTAGTTGGGAAAGTTTTGAAGTCTTTGAATTGGGAGATTACAAGGGAAATGAGATTCTTTAAAGCTGTGAAGAGATACGGATTTTCTCATTCCTTTGATGCTTATAGAATCATTGTTCATGCATTTGCATTGGCAGGGATGGAAATGGAAGTGCATGCCTTGCTTAGAAATATTGTTTGCTATTATGAGGAGGCCAACATGGATATGTATGAGTTGTTTCCAGGTATATTGGATTCACATGAGCATGTTTGGAGATCACGGATTGTATTTATTATGCTTATGAGGGTTTTTGCATCTAATTCAAGGCTTGAAAATGCTGTGGATGTTTTTGTTCAAATTAAGAAAATTGGGCTTGAACCAGATATCTTGGCCTGCAATTTTCTGCTCAAGTGTTTGGTGGATGCAAGTAGAGTAGATATTGTGACAAGTTTGTTTGAAGAGTTGAAGAACTCAGGGCCATCACCTAATGTTTACACATACACAATTATGTTGAATTTTTACTGTAAAAGACATCGAGGGCAGGATATCAATATTGAGCAAGCAACTGAGATTCTGAAAGACATGGAGAGGAGTGGGGTAAAGCCAACTGTTGTATCATATAGTACGTATATTCAGGGACTTTGTAGTGCAGGCTGTGTTGAACATGCTTTGAAGTTTATTCGGGATTTGAAATGTAGAAATCAACCTCTCAATGCTTATTGTTATAATGCTATTATTCAAAGTTTCTGCCGAAATGGTGAACTATATCAAGCTTTGAAGGTTTTGGAAGAAATGAAGGACCACAATATATCTCCAGATGTTTATAGCTACAGCATTTTAGTTGATGGATTTTGCAATGCAGGAGATATTATGACAGGTCTCAATTTGATCGAGGAGATGGAACACAATAGTATAAAGCCTTCCCTAGTTAGCTATAGCTCTCTCCTTAATGGTCTTTGTAAGAGTGGACTAGTGGACAAAGCACTTGATATGTTTCGTGATCTTGGCTGTTTAGGATATGAGTATGATCATAAAGTGTATAACATCATAATAAGTGGATTTTGTCTTCATGATGATATGGATTCTGCCAAGAAACTTTTAGAGGAGATGATCACCAATAATTTGGACCCTAATGACTTCAGTTTTATCCGAATGATTCACAAGTTCTGCAAACTGGGAGTCTTACAAAAAGCCTTGGAACTTTTAAGTACGATGTTGAAGATTGGCCTCTATCCAAATACCTATACTTGCAACATTATTGTTGATGAATATTGCAAAAAAGATCATTTTGAGAAGGCATTGAAATTTATAGATGCAATGCAATGCTGTGGCACTATTCCCAACTCGTACACATATAGCAAAATCATAAATAGGCTTTGCAAGGCCAAAAAACTAGGAAACGCATTGGGACTTCTTCCTAAAATGTTTAAGAAGAATATTTTACCTGAAATTGTTCATTATGCTACCATTGTAGATGGATATGCTAAACAGTCAAACCCGAAGAAAGCTTTTAGGTTGTACTCAAGAATGCTGAAAGCTGGGATAGAACCCGACAAAGTCACTTATACAATTCTTATCAACATGTTCTGCCATTTGAGCAAAATGGATAAAGCATATGGTCTCTTTAAGGAAATGATTGAAAAAGGTTTGATTCCAGATACAATTTGTTACACATCTGTTATTGCTGGTTTTTGTAGAATTGGAGATATGAACAAGGCTTGGGCTCTGTATAATGATATGTTACACAAAGGTTGTTTGCCTAGTGTTGTTACCTATACCTGTCTAATTGATGGTTACTGCAAGTTACGAAGAATGGATGTGGCATCTTTGTTATTAGATAAAATGAAAAAAAACAATATCACTCCTGATGTGGTGACTTATAATGTTCTCATTGCTAGTTACCAAAGTCTTGGGCAGTTTGAGGAAGCCTATAAGGTTTTTGAAGAGATGAAGAAGAATGGTATTTTTCCAGATGACATTACCTATAAGACACTAAGGCTTAATACTAATGTGGTCACTGAAGCTTGAAAGCAACTAGAAGAAAACATATGAAAAGATGTGATGGTAATTTTTGTCATTTTGGAAATCTTGTTAATGTGATTTTATATTATTTTTCATACTACTTTCACTATCAATTAGATGCAATAAATTTTAACTTTCTAAATGCATGTATGTTCTTAAATGTAGATGTATTATGTGACATTATTTTGTAATTCAATAGAGAACTATTTTTAAGTAGTGTAGGAGAATTATGTTGTTTCAGAGAATGTTTTAGTTTCACATGAACCATAATGTGTGATACACATCAATTGCTAAATAGTGGTGGGAATACTGGATAGAGATATTAATTGGTGGTGAACATATTGTCTACATGTCATGCTAATTAGAAAAGAAAAACTATTATTTCATACACCTATTTGAAACCTCTCATATTCGATGATTATATTTTAGATTTCTCTTTTCAATTAGTGTGAGTACTATATAATCTCATTTGTTCGCTTGGATATATGTTCTGTCTCTATTGTGGATGGATCTTCCACATAACTTTTAAAAACTTCTTTTAAATACCAAATTATATGTTACAACTTTCATTTAGCACACATAACCTTATTCCTTCTTGTAGTATATCAATTTTTGTAAATTACACCTTGGTATATCAGTCTTTTGTACATTACTAGTTAATTGAGTTTTATTAATTTTTACGTTTTTGGGTATGAAAGACTGTGCATCTGTGTCTGTCTTACTCATTTAAACACATTGCAAGCAATTTCTTATCATTGGAGATTCTCTAACAAATTGTGGCTGGCCTGACAGCTATCTCAACTCCTGTCCCAAGTTGAAGATAACAAGAAGGTGCAGCAGGGGAAGTTAACATCTTCATGGTAAACTCATCACCAAGTTCTGAAAATCATAGCTTCCTTTGTTTTCTTCCTTTCTGACAATATATTTTAATTCTGACATTTTGAGGGCTTGAACCAGATTATTCAGGGAGGTTCAGAGTATCCATAGCTGGAGCAAAAATTTTGGGCTTCCAGTTATGAAGTATGAGTTAAGAATGTAACTCTGTCCTAGACATTGGTTAGGTAAATTTTGAACAAATGATTTTTAATTTGTTTAAAAAAACTGACAAGTAGGGTAATCTATCTTTTGAATTTTTCCTGATTTAACTCTTGTTGCTTTAGTAGTGCATCGGCTAAAACTTGAATATTGCATGAACAAACAGAACATAAATTCTACTAAAGTTTGGTGTCAATGGGTATTTGAGGCTATGTTTCTTATGAAAAAATAAAAAGAGGACTATAGAGGTGGCTTGCCTGTTGGTTTTTCTGTGTTATACTCTTTTACCTATGCAGACTAAACCATCATATAGGATGTAAACAGCTTTGTTTTGTTATAAATTGTTTAAAAATTTGGCTTCAAAGTAGTAAGAAAATGAATTCTGGAGCTACAAGATTGTTGACGTATACAGTACTTTGTCATTGTATAATGCTCACACCAGACACGTTTATTGCTTCTGTTTTTACTAATTCTTAGTCCTGATGCTGGAGTAAACTGGAGGTTTTTTCATGAGTTCAAATTGTGGCAGGTTAGCATTTGTTCAGAAAAAAGCAACTTTTGGTTCAGTTCTTTGACATCTTGCTTGGGCATGTTAAAAGCTCAAATTCTCTCTCCCAAAAAAAATTTAAAAAAGAAACTTATACGTGTGCCTGTACACTACTCACATATGTATTGCGTATACCAGTGAATTTAATTCTTTACTGTTGTATTGTGCAACTTTTCAGTATCGATAAAAAAATCTGATGTAAACCAGGTTTGACCACCTACCTGTATTCTGCAGAGTCCATTTATACTTTTTGCTGTTTGTTTGAGTTCTACATCTTCAGAGTTTGATTACTTTGATATATTTTCGTATGTACTTCCATGACACTAGGCATACACTGCTTATTCTAGGGTGGGTATTAATCCTCATATTTAGTTGTGGAAACTTGTAAAAGTGTTCTACATGGAATAGCTGCTCAATACTTTTTTTTCCTTTTTGGTGAGTTTTCGTAAGAATATCCCTGTGAAGTACCTCATAAAGACGGTTTTATATTGGTCCATTAAATGTCATTTTTCCGCAATTCTTAGTTTACCTCAAAATCCATTATTTATCGGAAAAAAAAAGAAAAGAAATATGTAGATAGTTTTGATAAATTGTTCAATCAATTATCTGAATTTTTATTTTTATTTATGCTTCCAATAATTTTATTTGTGCTTCTTGTGTTATCATTACAGAATTCTTAGACATCACATAATCCACTGTGCCATGCCATTTTTTTATTAAGCAAGCTCTCTGGCTGCGGGTCTTAATTGTGTGTTTCTTTATAAAACCTTGCACTTAACCATAAACTATTACTAGTTTGTCGCCTTTCTAGTTTTTTGTCATTAGCATCAGGTGTACGTGTGCCAATTTATTAAAGTAACCAAAACCATAGCTCCAATTTATTTGTTTGTTGGGTTTCTATTCATACACCTCCCATGTGAGCTAGCCAAATAATATTTGTGACAATATATAGTGTGTTTATAGCAATTTGGTGAATTTCAGGAAGGGTTTCCTAAAATTGTCAATTGACAAGGTCTGACTGTATTTAAGCATATCTTAGGGGACACCAATAATTTTCTTTTTTCCTTTTGAAGTGATAATCTTAAAACTGTTATGGGTTGCTGTATTATTCCCGGCCAGCGTACTGCTTTCAAGCATCTCTCTTAATGTTTTTGCTTATAGCTAAATGAATAGACATTTTTTGTCTCATGCTTATTTTTTGTTTCTGTCTCATTTACAAATTTTAGAATTACAAACCCACAGGTACAAATCTTCCGCAAAGTAGAAAAGGAAAAAGGTTACTCTAGAGAAGCTGTTATGGCACATGTATTTCAACAGCATGTAATGATTATACAAGATTTAGACATGCTCATCAGCCTGTGAAGGAGCAATTAACACAATCACTTAAAGACAGGAAGAGCAATTAGTTCACAAATTTTAAGGAAAAAGTCTTGTAGGAAAATCATATCAATCATTTACAGTGTCTACATCTTCCTCAGGCTTCACAAAGAACTCAATGAAAGCAATTCGACCAGGTTGTTGATATCCTGCATAATCAATGTGCGGGTATGGAGCAGAGGATCTAGCCACAGAAACCAAGTGCTGGACTTTTAACATTCCACCTCTCCCAATAATCAACTTCCTCTGTTATCTTTAGTAGCACTGCTGGGTATATTTGAAGTTGTCGCGTGGAGAAACTTGTTCTTGAACCTGTAGGAGTCAAGGCAAGAAGCATCAAGGTCTGGTTGTATTACACGTCAAGAATCTGTAAGAGACTTCATGGTCACAGTTAAATGCTATCAAAAGATCAGTGTTTCCATAATCCATCAAGGCTATCTGCATACAATATGAGAACTGTTTCTTCTGAAAACAGTTAATTGCTGGTAACAGATGCAGTCTAAGAAGTTGAAATTAAATGATACCTGCAAGTCTCCATGACCTTCTCCTTTGAAGGAAATGGAAGGGGGATCTGGTCGCAGTTTGATCTGAATGCTTGATCCTGGCCACTCAAGGTCATCAATAGCTTCCTTCAGTGCTGCAGACTCCAGTGTAAAAACACAAAAGGTCCCAGGGAAATCTTTAATCCACAATTAAATAGTATTAATATATGCAGTAGCTGTATGTCTAATTTGCTAAAGCCTCTTTTCGTTTTTACAGGTAGTCCATCTCTCAGAATGGTAATCCAAGAACTGGGTAGCTGCTTCTTCGGCTTCTGTCGGGTGGAATTCTGAATTTTTTTGGATTTGAAAACTAGGGCTGCAGTTCAACTTTCTTCCCTACATTCCAACTTGACAAAGTCTCTTCACCTTAAAAAATAGTATTTTGAATATAGTTGTGAAGAGGGGTGGAAGGATCCTGGGAAGTCTTTGGCCTCCCGAACCCTTCTTATGCAGTTTTGTGAAAGTATTCCTTGACGCTAAAACTGAGAGGTGTGCTACCTGCAGGTTCAAAATTGTAATCCCATGAAATCATATCTTGTATTCTTCTCCTGCTTTCTGTGGGGAGCTGCTAGCATCTGGTGAATAAACAGATCTGTGAACTGTACTATATGATTGCGTCTGTCGCGACAAGCTCATTATTTTTCCCATTCCTTCCAAATTTCCTCCACGATAAAAACATATAAAGTAGTTTTCTTTCTCTTCTCATGCATAATGGCCAATGAAGTAATTTCAAAAACATATTTTACTAAATTATGTGACGAACTCCCTTCATTTGTTTGTATGTTTAGTGTTCTTCTTTATTGAATTTGTATTGAAACTTCAAATTGTCTAATAATTGTAATAATATAACTCTATTTATGGGAAGAATTGCTATTGTTAATAGTTTGAGATATTTTGACTTGAATTGTTGACTGCTAATTTATGATAATCCAACTATTTGAAAGTTGATGAGATAAGCCTTGAGATCGGTCACCAGACAACTTAACAATCATGGAAGCTTTCTAGGACCTCGAAAACAACTTGTTATTCCCTTGGCCAAGCAGCCTCTTAAACTTCCCAGGTTGCCAGTATAATTAGCTCTTTCACATGGATTTGCCAACGTACATTTACCAGAATCACAAGTTCTTTGTTTGGTAATGAAGAATTCTATTCGAATTGGATTATCACTTTTAAAACCGAATTAATCATATCGAACAAAACAAACTCTAGATCCAGTGATTTATCCCTCAACTATTGAACCAAGTAAGTTAAAATTTTGATTTTAATATGTTATCAAAGAGACTTGAACTCGTATTCTCTTATACAATGAGCAGAATAACAAAGTTTTTGCTAGTTTGTATCTTGACGAGTTTAGTTGCCAATAACAATATGGCTGTTTATTGTTTTTCTTTTTGAAGCACAGAAATAAAATCAGCGGTTATTCTCATCTGTGCTCTTGATGATTTCTTGTGTATTTATACTTATATTTAGTAAAAAGAAAAGAAGATGAAAGTTCCAGCTATTACCTAATAAAGTATACAATAATACTTCATTGTATTAACGGTAGTAATACGGCAATATATTAATGTGTATAAACAAATTGACATATTAATATGCAATTGAGTGATTTTGATTAAGAAATTAAACAATTAGATTATTCAATCACAATATGACATGTCAATATCATTAGGAAGATTATATATGATAACACCCATCCCTCAACTGAAATCTGAAATCTATCCGAACCTGGATTGCTTTTCTCAGAATATTAACATCAGGGTTACAGAGTTGCATCACAAAATTATTGAGAAGTTGAAAAGCTAAGTATGAAGTGAAATATTCATACTAAATTTATTAAATATGCATACATTTACGATGACTCATTTAGATGTATATATATGAATCCAACAAAGTATATGCAAAGGGTAAATCATGTAATATGCCCAAAAAATAAGCACAAATTAAATATATATGGAAATTATGCAAGATGTATTCCACTAGGGATCAATACCAGGCTTTATATTCCAGACTCTTCCAGTAGATGCAGCAAATTATGTTCAGGAGCACTCAGAGATGGTAGAATTGACCGATTAGGTTGCATTGGGCGAGGCTTTGTCCCAACATCTTCTGATTCAAGGACCCCTCCTTCTTTCATAACTGGCAAGTCAGCTCTCCTTCTTATGCCTGTCGAGACTCGTTCCTTCCATATTCTTCCATCCTATCAAAGTATAAACTTGAAATCAGAATCTGAAATCTAACAGTTCTCCCTTAAAAGAACTATGGACATAAGAAGAAAAAAAAACTAGTACTGCATTATCATGCACGCACCGACACAGAAATGCAACTAGATCTGGTTCAACATGTACACACTGAGACAGCCTAAAAATGTTTTAAGCAAGCGAGGTACTCGATCTACATCTGGTTTAGCTTGAGGCTAATGATGGTTGCTTCCTTAAGCGTGGAATTGGACCGACTATGACTCATGGTGGAAAAGGTGGCTGTTATGCTTGAGGTGGTAATGTGATCAGACTAAGTAATGCTCATGTTTCAGTAGTAAAGTCAGCAAAGTTGTGGAAGAAGTGAATAAATCAAGCAGCTATATTGACATTGCTAATCGTGCAGCAATGATGATGTTGATAGTAGCAGTATAGTGATAATGCTGTGCAAGCAGCAGTTAGTGGTGCAGTGGTAAATTGGAGACTCCTCAGTAGCAGAGGTGACCTAAAACTGGTAGCTGTGGTTGTAGCAAAGATGAGAAAAGTAGTGAAGATTAGTAAACCTCCTCGATGGTGATGGTTATATGTCACTTGGGTGAAATTTAAACCAATGGGCCTTCCAATTTTCACCAACAAATCATCCCAAGGTTATTGAAAACACATGTAGATTAAATAAATACTCTCATTTCTCCATCATCGAACTTACAACATCCATGAGATGCCATCATAGAATGCTTCTGATTTTTTTAAGTATGAAAACTGGTGACATTTACGAAGAAAAAACACTTCCACAGCAGCATTCTTTAACTAAAGCAGGGACGACAAAGTCAATCACTCCAATCTGCTATGACATGCAAATTACATTGGAAAGTCTACCATTGATAACCAATTACACTGTCGATGATAGTAGAATTGAATCATTATCAATCCAGTTGAAGTATTAGTCTTTCGTTAGTGTTAACTTTTGCAACTAAAATCAATATACAATAAATTCATACAATACCATAATTGTATAAATTTCAACCACAGAAACCAAAGAAAGGGATAACTTTATATTCACTTCACATAATGAAAATGAAGGCACCACAAGCAACAAAGAACAGAAATATTCTACAACAATAAACCAATTGAAGAACAAATATCATTTCTCGGATTTCAAAACTAAGTGTCTTTTAACAATGATTCAATTGTAGAGGGAAAATGAATTCAAAAAATACAACTTGGGATACCAAGTGAAATTAAAGTTTCCATTGAAGCTAGCATCCAAACTAGGGCAATCACCATATATCTTCACTTTACAATTATATTCCCATCATTTGTTTGCCATTTCAGTGGCCACAAGAGAATTTTGGTAAAGACTATACAATATGATCCCAAATTAAACACCAAACCTTTCTCTATGGTTCATAAATTATGTAACCATTTCCGAGCACAGAACAAATAGACACATAATTGTGTACTAACACACATTTTAAATTGAAAAGCAACATACAACTTACATTGAGAATTGAGGGTTCAGGTAGAGGACACTGAATGGGTTGATCATTGTCCATAGGTTCAACTGGGTGTTCAACTGGCTTAAATTCCACTACCACTTCAATCCCATGAGCAGCAGCCATAGTTACAGTGGATTCACCTGCAACGTCTGGAGTTGGAGGCAAAACTTCTCTTTCGTCCTGCCCCATGTAATTAAACGGACAAAACAAGCAGCCACTTAAAACCAAAAGAAAAACAGCAAGTTTTCACTTAAAGTCAGACTAATGAGAAACAAACAAAGCCTGCAGAAGAACATCCATAACTAGAATGGACTGTACAAAGCAAGAAAAGAAACTCAATCTAAGTAAAAAGATAAAAGCAAAACAATTTCTTCTCAAAAATAATAAGCATAAGCAACTGTTTCAAAGGAACAAGATAGAATACTTGATTGCACACCTGAATCCCATATATGTATATATATAAAATATATAATGCAGTATCAGGTGATATAAAATCTAAATGGTACTGAACAATAGAATCAAGGAGACCAAAATTCAAGGGAAAATCAACGATGGGAGTGGTTAAACCGAAAAAAGCAGCAAATCTAGCAACAAACAAAACCAGAACCGGTCGAATCAATTCAAGAAAAGATCCAAGTAGAATTAAAAAGGTCAACCCAAGTCCCCAATATCGTTGAAAAACTAAAAAGCCCAAAACAAAATTTGGTAACAAAGACACAAACTTCAATAACAATTTAAACAAAGAAAAAGAGATATAGAGAGAGTTTACAAGAGCACTCTGAGTTCGCCGATGGCCGGTTCTACCCACAGAAAACCTCGAGAAAATACCCACCATGATGAATGCTTTCTAGTGTTAAGACAGAAGGGTATCCTGATCTTGGCTTTGTCTCTCACTAAAAACTGCAATATAAGCTGAAAACAAGAGAAATTTTGTCAGAGAAAAAGCTCTTCCCAAACTTATTTTTCATCTCATCCCCCAATAACAAGAACAAAATAAAACAGGTGAGAGGAACAGGCAGCTCTAGCTGTATCTGTGTGGCTGTTGCTGCTGGGTTGCTTGGGGTGGTGGGCTTTGTCTGCCTGTCTAGATTCGGCGTTAATTATTATTAATTAAGATAATTACTTTAAATTTATGATTGTAATATAATTACACTTTCCAGTCAACAGTAAGAAAGGCTTAATTTATGAGTGATTACGCGACGGTCGGTTTCATGTTGACGCAAGTGGGGCGCGTCCGAGATTTTTTTATTGTTTAGTTAAGTTTGTAACAGGTGTCAGATTGTTTCCTACTGTTTTCAGATTGGAACCAAACCACTCCACTCCCGTCCTAACCTAACGCGACGCGCCTAAACACCCCTAAAATTAAATTTTTTTTTTAAATATCTATTTTAAATAATTAAATATACATATATTTATATAAATATAAATAAATATATATATATATATTTAATGTAAATATACATTATTTTATTATTAATAGACACTTATCTATATTTTAGATGAATAAATATGAGATACAGTGATCAGACTCATAATTATTATATCAAATAAACTAAAATTTTATAAATATAATAAAAAATTGAATTTAAATATTTAATTTAAAATTTTTAATATTCTACTAATTTTATTAATCTTTAGTAACGGAATCCTAAAATTACATTTTGGTCCCTCCTGCTTTGAGTAGTGCTAGTGAGTGTTGCTATAGATGGTAAGAGCCAATAGGGAGGGAAAGAGTCAGCTCTTGCTGTAGGATGAGACACATTGTTGCTCTTTTGAGATGAATTTAAACAAAGTTGGTTTGAGTTTAGAGTATATCTCGATTTGATTTGATTAAATTCAATTTAAAATCGTTTAAATTTAATTTTAAATTAAATTTAAATTAGAAGGTTTGATTTATTTTTAAAATTAACTAAATTCTAATTAGAAAGAATTTGATTTAATCTAATTTGTGAGTTTAAAAGATGACTTGATTTGATTTAGATTTGGGTTACAGCTTGATTTAAATGATATTAAACAATTGTTAAAATAATATAAAATGATAACGTTTATCAATGAGTTATAAATTCGAACTATAAATTTGACTTAGAGATTCGAGCCATAAATTTAAGTAAAACTACTTTACATATAAATCAAACTCAAGTCAAACAGTATTCAAACTTGGCTTAATCTATACCCATCCTTACTTGTCTTCTCCTTGTTCTTGTTATAAGGATTACATGGAATTTGATATTCCCTTTCCATTCTCTTCCCTTGAGAATTATCATAATAATGATGTTACGATAAATAATTAAAAGGGCTAAAAGACTTATTCCCCCCCAAGGTTTAGTGCATTTCTGAAGTTTCATCCGCAAGGTTTTAAAAATTCAAATACTCACTTATCATTTAATTTTTGTTAGAATTTTTTGTTAAGGATAAAAATATAACAATCATTTTATAAGTAATATTAAAAAATATATAATTTTATTTTATCTTTTCTTTAAATTTTAAAAATTAACAATTTCACCGCAATCTTAATTTTTTTAAATATAAAAGACGACTTTTTTTCACCTATATCTATAAAGTTTTTTTCTTTTTTCATCAAACATCATCCCTATTCTCTTTCTTCTTTGAGAGTTCTCTTTCATCGATAGACGAGGACAAACAGCCTCAAATATAATAAATATTTTCATATATTATATTTTAAAAATAGTTTTAAGGTGAAAGCAAAATGAACATATTTGTATCTCTGTTTTCTCCCCGTTTTCATTTTTGAAAATAATATTTAATTTCACCCTCATTTAAGTCAGAAAACCCTCTTCCTATAAAGGGTAGGATCGTAAAAATAAGGTCAAGTTGTTTACCTTTAAATTTATTTATAAATTTATAATGAAAACTTAAACTCGTATTTATCATGAAAATATGATTTTTTTTTTTTTTAAATTGACAGATAATTAAGATCCATATTTTAAATGATTTAGGAGAAGACGGTTGGTGGATAAGGTGGGTTGGAAATTATGCATATTTTCAAGAATTAATATCTACTTGAGCTCTCAATTATTAAAATTTTGTTTAATTAATTTTTTCAAAAATGTCAAATTAGGGTTATTTGGGCTAAATTTCCGAACAAGAAATGGTGGCTAGGGCTAAGCAGAGGCGAAACCCCCCCAATATCCCAGGGTGAGTAAGAAAAATGAATTCAGGAGAACATGAAGTTGGCGATGACTGGGGCGATGACTTCTTGCAGCAACTCATCCAAGTGGAACAACTCGCCCTGTCTTCTCAACAACAACAACAACAACAGCACCAGCAAGAACCTCCCACTTTCGTCAGTTACTCTCCTCCAAGAGAGCTCTCTCAGAGACCCGCAATTCATTCTTTCGATCCCTCTCCTACTCGCGTTCTATTTAAATCTGCTCCTTCCCCTAATGATTCTTCCAAGGATCTCGAAATTCAGCGCTTGAAGGTTTGGCTGAATTCATTTTCACCTTTCTTGATTTTTTTTTTTTTTTATATTGTTAAGAAATGAAGTAGTTCTGATGTGATTCTTATGTTAATTGCAATTACAGAAGGAGCTCGGACGTGTCTCCAAGCAGTTGACACAATTGGTATGTTTATTTTACCTTTAGTTTGCAGATTCTCTTCATTTTATTTTATGAATTGCAATGTTTATTAAATAAATGATTGCTTATATTGAAGTAGTCGCTATTTCTGATAAATCTGTATCAAAATGGCTTTTTTTTACGCTAAATAATTCCTAAAAGGGGTTTCTTTATTGGGTTTCTTATTATTGTAAACAAATGTTTTATGTAAAATTTGATTGTTGGTTGTGGTATAACCACTTTTCTTATAAGAGATGCAATAAGCATCATATGCCGGTACGTAGTTGCAGTTAAACCTGTTTGCATTCTGGTGGGAGAGTGGGAGAATGGGAGAAGAAGTGACTGTTGGTAGTGGCTGATGGAATCCCTGTTGGTGCAAATAGGACAGTAACAATCGGTAGCATGTGTGTCCCGTTGCTTCATATTATTTTCGACCAAGTAACATTGTGCTGAAGGGTTCACCTTGAGGGGGCTTTGGGATGTGGGAAACAACATCTTAGTTGATACCTGCACTGGAGAGGATATGCTTGTGAGGGTTGTTAAAGTAGCCCTGAGTCTTTTGTAGAACAATCCAAGTTGAATAATGAATTAATTGACATTTAATACAGCCCAGAAAAGGCTATCTGTCAGTACAGTGATAGCTGAGCGTTAGAGATTATTTGTCTTGGAAACATGAAAGGTTTTATTTATGTAGAAAAGAGGAAGTTTATACTTATATTACTGTTAAAAACCTTTAAGTAGAACAATTTATGTGTACATGTAAACTAAAATAGATGATACTTTCTTATGGACAGTACTTTCACAGAAGAAAATTCAGGTATTTGGTTTGCCATTTTAATGATTCTATGTGTTTCCATTGTGTCATTCTCAAGCCATTGGCTATTTCTTTACAAAGTACCAGTTGTCGATGATGAATCTTTAAATGTTACACTTGTTTTAAAGGATATTTTCTTGCACAGGGGCTTGTAGACAATTAATTTCTATACATTTTCAGGAGCATAAATGCTTCCAACTTAAGAAGGAAAGAAATGATAAAGAGGATCTGAATAAATTGGGATCTGCAAAGAATGAGGAAGAAGTTGCGAACATTCAAAAGGGGAAAGATACAAACTCGTGAGTAAAATTGTTTTTCTTTTTTTATACTTTTTCCATTTTAATATACAGATTATCTCTGCATCATGTGTATACATTCTTTTTTTCTTTTCCCGTCTGAAGCTTTGATTTTGCATTGGAATGTTAACAGAACTAAAATGTTCTTCTATGACATCATGGGGCTGGCCAACAAGAATGTTTGACTAATTTGTGCTGTTGTCTTTCTTTGTGTGCATGTTCATATTTTTTGTCATCTTCTAATATATTTATTTGAAGGTTGACTTGGCCTTCATAATTTATTGATGATGTCCTTCTTTTGAATGGTTTAAAGTTCATAATTGCCCAATTAATGCTTGTTCTTAAACCAAAAACTTATTATAAATTCTCTTAAACTAATTGAATATGAGATCAGATCTTTATCAGAGTTAGAAGCACTGTTGATCATGCTAAACATTTCTAGCTATTCTGATATTGATACTGAGCAGAGTTAGAAACCTGCTGAAATCAGCTATGTATATTATCTATCTCTTTGCCTTAGCTGAATAGACTAGGTTTTAGATTTGAAGTTTATATCTGAAAGTAGTTGATGGTATCCAGGTTGATGTCTTTGAATGGCTGAAACTTTATTGTGGCTTTTGCTCAGCTACATAAAACAACTGAAACTTTAATTGCATGTTATCCCTCTTTTACGAGAAAGTCTTACAAAACAGTTGGTTAAAGGACCATTCTTGTATCTTCTGAACTTTTTATTTTATGTCTTAACATAATATCCATTTTTATGAGGAATATAAGTTAAGTAGCTCTTTTATACTTATATTTTACTAAAATTTTGACAAATAATGTATTATATTGGCCAATGTAACAGGAAATTTGCATTTTCTGGTATGGGTCCTTTTGGGGCTTCTGAACAAGTCCAGAATGCCAAGGCTGCAAATGATCAGGCTGGCCGTCAGATTTGTATAGGTGAGAAACAAGTTCAAGATATGGTATAGGTTTTCTTATTTCCTGATTTATTTACATATTTTTTTGCCAGTTTTCTTCATGTACTGTTTTTTTTTCCCTTTGTTGTATGGTAGCCAGCTCAAGCTTTAAGGCCATAGGTGTTCAAGTGGATCTGTATACACATCTTGACCTTTCTAAGAAGTTGCAGGCTATCTGGAGCTCCCCAGGTGATCAAAAGTCGGGGAAAAGTCTGATTTCCAAGTTGTTTGCAGATTGTTCATCAGAGTTTTGTGACCTTTTTGGGTTGATGAGCATAAATACATCAACCAAACCAATGGGCTCTCTGGCAGTTAAAGGTTCTAATGTAGAATTGCAGTACCATATGCACCCTTGTCCTAGTCCTGAAGCTGCAAAAGTATCTCATCTCTATTCAGTGCTAACAAAGGTACTGCTAAGTGATGATGTTTTATATACTCTTTTAGACAAGAGATGGCTCAAGACCGTTGTGTCATATTTAGCACTTAATACAGGCAGTTTCACAATTTAGAAGCAATTTGAGGACCTTTTTCGTTGTTGTTGATGAATCCCATTCTGCTAGTGCTTCTCTATAATCTGATATGAAGTATGTTAATATCCCTGCTATCCCTGGTGGGCTAAGTGTTTTGTGGTTGGATGTCTTTGTCACAGACCCTAGACTTATAACAGTTTCAACTTGGAGGCACAGTAATGAAGTAGATAATTGTTGGGCCTTAATATTTCCTCGTGAAACTTTCTATTGACATTTTTCTAGCTAAAGTAAATGTTAGTTTCTTTTATTTTCCTATGAAAATATTTTCTGGGTACTGTAAAATGTTACTGATCTAGACTGTACTTGCTGCCCTCGGTTTAGTGTTTGATTTGGTTTTCTTCTTGTTTCTTTCATCTCTATATTTCAGATCACTAGTGGGATGATAAGTTTGGAGGCCTTGCTGGGACCTCTGCTTGATCTCTGCAGTGTCCAAAATGTGAGTATATATTTTTTTTCCCGAAATTTTTATGCAAAGTACTTAAGAATCTAATATTACTCTTAATGTTCTTAGGGTTGTGAAGGGAATGGCTAGACCATTAGTAATAGCATAGATTCCTGAATTGTATCTTTATGAGTGTTGTTGATCATGCTTTAAAGCAAGTTCCAAGAACTAGGCTTAAGGGATTGAGCTTGGTATTTGGCTCTTCCAAGAGATGCTATATTTTAGTCTCCATAACTTAAGCATCTGGAATGTATCTGATTATCAGCTTCTCAAAATCAAATATAATCTTTTTTGGTTCTTTCTTTTTTTAACTTTCCTCCTGAGTTTATATGAGATTAAGATAGCACAATGGATCCACCTGTCCTTCCTGAGAACTTTGATTGTGTATTGACTATGTGCTGTACAAATTATGAAGATGAATTTATGAAGGTACTTTAGATAGCCCCGTGTAATTATTTAAAGTCATTTATTCCTGTATGCGAGTTTGTACTGTATTATTTTGCTGTTAACTTCCCCATGAATTATATGTCTTGTCTTTTGCTGAGGAATTATTTTCTTTTACAGGTTGTCATTGTTAGTAGATCACTGCATATTCTACATGTGTTCTTAAAGCAACTTTTGATTTTGGAAAGGAAATCTGAAGAAAGGTATTGCTTATATCTTATTTACACACACATTATACGTTCGTTAATCCTTTTCATGAGTGCATGCTTATCAAGTTCGAGGTTCTATTTAGTTTTACTGGTCTTATTTGACCGTCTTATGAAATCTTATTTTCTTCTAGTTTTCTTTGTCTGGTCTTATTTCTCTGGTTTTTAATCGGTTAGGTTAATTCCGCATTTCAAGGTTGTCTCCAGTATCCTTCTAAACACCCTATTTTTAAAATCCATTTATTTACTTGGCCCAAGACAAAAAACTGTCAGGGAGAAGAATATTTTAATAGCCTGTCAAAAAGTATGTATGTGCATGTTGCAACTATCTCTTCATATGATGGTGATTTGTAGTCACATGCAAATGGCGTTGGAAGTGTTCAGTAGTGGTGGTAATTGCTATTTTGATAGCACAGAAAATTTCATCTAATTCAACCTAAGACTGAGGTTTTTTTGTTTATATCATCCATTAAATTTAAAACAGCCTACAGTGATAATTATGGGTTAGTGTCCTCAACCATTTTTTCCTCATGGGGAATGCCCCCACTAGCATCTCAGGTAGGATATCATTGATAGTATATGTTATAATAATTTGTTCACTTCACTGAATAAGTATGGAAATTTCACAAGTTTGTTTCTTTCAACTACTAGTTGGCTGATAGCTCCATCTTCTGTTTGTGATGCTTCTAGTGTTCTCTATTGCGTGCTTATGAACTTTGATTTGATCTTTCCAGTGCACTCTACTCAGGGACAATGTCATGGTCGAGGGAGTTCATTCTGGGAGTAACATAGGAGATATCCATGGATCCAGTAGTGCAAAAAATAGACAGTTCTGTGTAAGTGAGGATGGGGTATCTTATGGTGGTCATATGCCATTTCAAACAAGACCACCAGACGCAGAAACTCTATGCAAGAAGGTACGCAGGAGTCCTGGCAAGACAATATCGTCTTCTGGTATAAATTGGGTTTCCCTCTTTGAATTGATGCTCCAAATTGTGATGAAAAATACTGAAGAATATGCAAGATCAGAAGCAGTTTCTATCATGAATCTGATTGTATTGAGCAATCGATCTTATATGGAAAGGGAAAGGTAAGCTGTTCTACGTGCTTTGTGTTCAATGTTTTATTCTCACTGCTTTTTTCTAAAAGAATTTCCTCTATGGAATTCTCCTTGAGACAGGTTTGGCCAGAAATTCGTGCTTAAAAGCATTGCAGAACTGCTAAAACATGAAGCTGGCTTATATGTGAGAAAAGAAGCATTGCGCCTTCTGTACCTGCTGCTTAATTGTAAGCCATATCATTTTGTTGCTTCTGTTTCTTTCTATTAATATCATTATTAACGCTGTAATCATTACATTTCTAGAATCCTTATATTACTATTTTATGAGTCTATCGTATCTTTTGGACTTACTGCTTTACTGATTTCTTGGATTCAAATACCTCACATCCAGAAACTTGCTATCCTTCCTTTAATTCTAGGTCCCATTAAATCTAGCTTCAATATTTAATATAATTATCTTGTCTGTAGTTCACTATATGCTTGCTATAAATAACATTATCAGAAATTTGTGTGGTGATCTTAATTAGTCTTATACCATGCTCAGCCTTTTTGTCCCCTTTCCTCTATTTGAGACTCACAGTTTCAGAGTTACTGAAATGTCCTAATGGCTTATGATTCATTTTGACTATTAGGTCCCAAACTATTTATTGCATTCTGCTGTGGTTGTAAAGGAGTGGGGAATGCTGGAGCCGCAGATGTTAATCAGGACAATTCTTCAGCTGCCAAAGACTTCAGCATGATCCTTGAGGGCTTGGCTGACTGTATAGCTTGCCGTGGCAATGGGCTGCAGGTATCATGCTTTTAGAAAAAAACATCACTTGAGATTTTCATGAAGGTTGATATGGTTATGTTCATCTTCAAATCTGTGTGATGTAGTTGAGATTATATCTCAGCTTGGATGTACACATGTTGATCTAATGACAATGGACTTCCAGGATTTGGAACTTCGGAGAAATGCAATCATTGTATTGGCTTTCTTAGCCTCATCTGGAGTATCAGGCTTTGAAATTCTAGTGAACCATAAGCTAGATAGAGAGGCAAATTTTCTGATGCTCATTTTGCAAGCATTGGTGTCTGAGATGGATACTGAAGCAGCAAGTGATGATGTACCTGCAGAAAATTTTAAAGCAAGGTAATTGATGGGTGTATGTTTGCTTTGTGGAGCACATTTTGCCAAAGCATAATGCCTCATTCCAGTTAAAGATCATTACTCTTGTAGGTTTGAAATGCCATGACTAGCCAGTTGTTACACTAATGAGTTTTTTTTTTGGTGTGTGTGTGTGTGTAGGGCTCTGCTGATGCGAGAAGCACTGATCTTACTTAACAGACTTGTCTCCAACCCTGCATACTCTGGTATTGTCTTGCAAATTTTGACAGGCAGCAGAGATATGGCCAGTCTGACCATTGATGTCGCCAACAGGATGTCAAGAAAAGACCCAACACTTGGGGAATCTAACCATTCTAGCAGGCAAATGAGGGAATCTGAAGTTGTAGATTTGGGTCGAGTATTTAGAAGAAGAGTGTTTACCTTTTTAGGAGAAAACACATCTTAAAGCTGTACGCATATAACAATTTGTAAATTTTGTGAAATTGCAATCTAACTTTTATGGTAACAACTACTGCCAATTGAGTTCTCAAGAATCAAGTTTTGGGCGTCGGGGCCAGTCCTTTAGCAGGCAATGCATCGCCAACATCTGTAAGCTGAAGAATCTCAGCATGCAGATTTAGTTTTATTCTTGACAGGGGCTTAAAGGGTTTATTTGAATGGGTTTGGATGACCCATCTTTATGTAGCAATAAGCAACGAGTCTGGTATTGTCGTTTTATTGGGCTTTGAAGATTGTAATTTGTGAGTTACAATCTTCAAAGTACACTTATTTTTTTTTTCTTCTTATTTACAAGATAAAAGATTCTATGCAGAAGCTACGCAGTTGATATCATACAGTTTCTACACGTTATTTACAGTTGGAAACGACTTCGTATGAACTACTTCCAACGAGTCTGAAGTTCCCAGTTTTTGAAGACTGTGTTAAGTATAGGGGCATTTTCCCCTTCACTAAAACTCTCCAGGGTATAAACTTCCCATCCGCCATCTCTCCAGTAAGTTGAGTACACTTCAGGAATGCGAGAGACTCTCCAATAGTCCTCACCTTCTTGATCTGGGCAAATCGTCTTCAGCAGTTTATGCGGCATGTCAAAAAATTCCAGCAGTTTCAATTCATTCAGATGCTCAATTCCCAGTGGCACCTTCTCCAGCGACTTACACCGCTGGATGCTAAGCTTTTCAATGCATGACATCGCCCCCTTCTGTATTTCCACGAATCTTAGCTCGTCAAACTTGTCCAGACCTAGTTGCTTCAGTTTCTTGAACCCACCAGCCATGAAGCAGAGCGTGTCCCCATCGTATACTTGAAGCAGTTCGAGATGGATGAGGTTCGGAAGGTTTTGTAGAAACACCAAAGGATCTTCCTTCAATCTACAAAATCTTAGATAAACTTTCACCAGGCTGTGAACATAAGATATCCAATGAGGGAAACTCTCCAACCTACCTCCCAAATAGATTCTTTGAAGGAGCTGAGGAGGATGGTAAAGGTGCTGAAGATCAATAATCTCATTCTCCTCTGTTGAAACTATTGACAATGCACGAAGGTTTGTCAAATTTTCGATAGACGAGCACAACATGTTCCCATCTTGTTTTCTCAACTTTAGGACTCCGAGTCTTCTAAGTTGAGTTAACTTGGCAAGCTCTTGTAGTATGCCAACATGATTTGCCTCGATAAAACAAATTTTCTGCAAAGATTGAAGGACACCAATCTTCTCTAAACCTTTGAAGCCGAATTTAGTATTGGTATAAGACTCGTATTCATATCGGTAAACCATGAGATGGCGAAGGTTTTTGAGGTTGAGAATCTCAGCAGGCAATTCTGTGACATAGGCATGTTTAAGATCCAATGTCTCCAGGTTCTGCAGCTTGCCAATGAGTCTTGGAATCGTTTTCACCTTGGTGTTTCTCAAGCTCAGGTACTTCAAATAATACAAGTTGACAATTTCAATGGGAAATTTTGTGATTGGTGTATCTCGCATGTCCAGGACGCCAAGAAGATTAAATCCACTCGGAAAAAGTGCGTGTAAGCACGGCTTTTCTTCTATCCCAAACATGAACAGAGAACGCAATTGAGAAGCGTTAACACACCTGTTCTGCTGAACATTTTGCAGTGTATTGTGAATTGTTAATCGTCGAACTTTTTCTGGCCATAGTGCGTTCTGATTGATGTGTTCTTTAGCTATGGCTGCAATGTTGTGCTCTCTGGACTTTGGTATAATGATTTCCCTCAGAAAGTCGTGAATTCTGCAGGCCTTGACTCTTCCATCGCTTGTTGTTTCAGCCACCTGCATCAGGCTTCTATTCAAGAGCTCGCTGAGGTACTCCTCTGCAACTTCTTCCTGTGTCTTCCCTTCTTTTGCTTCAACAAATCCTTCTGCTGTCCACAGCCGAACCAATCTCATCGGTTCGATTGAAAGATTCTCCGGAAAGATGCTCAAGTAAAGAAATCCTGCTTTCAAATGGCATGGCAAATCATTTAAGCTGAGTGAAAGCACTTTCTTCAAATTCTGCAGTTTGTCATTGCCTTCAATCTCAGCACCAAGACTCCGATGAACCATTTCCCATTCATCAATCCTCCGCCTATCTTTCGCGGCCAAAACCCCACCAATTGCCACTATCGCAAGAGGAAGCCCTTCACATTTCCTCAAAATACACCTACAAATTTCTTCCAGGTGTGGAGGACAAGCTTTTCCATGAAAGGTTTTGGTGCAGAAAAGAATCCAGGATTCTTCAGGAGGCAATGGCTGCACATTATAGACCCAACCTTCGGATTCTATCCTGGAAGTGAAGGCTAAATCAACTTTACGCGTAGTAAGCATCAGTCGGCTGCCACAATTGTTGGTGGGCAAAGCATATTTCACCGCATCCCAATCATTTATATGCCACACATCATCAAGAACAATCAAATACCTCCTTTGCTGAAGAAAATCTTTTATTATTTTCTTCAGCCCATCACTGTTCATCGTCTCCACGTCCTTTGGAACTGACTTCCTGATCGCCCGAAAGAGCTGCTGAAGCATGTCTTTAAGAAGCTCCTCCATCTTGAAGCTTCTTGAAACAGTGATCCAAGCTCGGATAGTGAAGTGCTTCTTAACTTGTCTATCCTCGTATACTTGTTTCGCCAGAGTTGTTTTTCCCATTCCGCCCATCCCAGCCAGTGAAACCACTGCACGGCCTAAGCCACCGCCCACTAGCAACTCAGCCACCTTCTCTTTAGGCCCGTCAATGCCAACCAAGTCAGTCTCGTCCAAAAGAAGGGCGTCGCCTCGACGGTCATTCCAATTCGCCGAACTCGAACCAGCCTGGTCAGCTGCTCGGAATCTCTGACGGAGTCTGAGGTGTCCCACGTAAATACTTCTGATTCTTGATCTGATGCCTTGGATCTCATACGCTATTCGATAACGAGCCTTCATGTTCTTGACACAACATGAAAGCTTGTGAAGAAAGCCGTAGAAACCATCGCCGTGATTGTGAGTAAGAAGGAGAGTGAACTCGTCTAAAACATCTTCGATATCGTGAGCTACATCTCTGATTTGCTTCACCCAAATTTTGACTTCTTCATCAGTTTCTTCTAAACTGTCGGCGGTTCTCAAGAACACCTTCATGCGCTCCAGCTCTGTTCTCACGTAAACAATTTCTTCACGGCCACCGTTCATCATCTGTACTTCGTTTGAGAAGAATGGTGTAAGCTTCTCCAGTACATACTTCACGGCGGTTTCTGCCATGATAATTGGCAGTCAAAGTATCTGTAGACTTTTGTTTCAAAGAAGAAGGAAAAGAGAATTGGATGTAAGTTTGTGGTTTCAAAGAAGAAATACAACTAAAAGTAGCTCTAGTTTGTGGTTTCAAAGAAGATCGAAATCGAACCATCAAGGGGGGAGTTCTTTCAAGGATTTATATAATCTCTCATCTTGGCTTCTGAGGCTACTTTCGTGTTAATTCCGCCATTAATGTCATGGTGATGTTAGAACCAGGCAAATTTTTAACTAAATTATATGAGACAAGAAACAAATTAATAATTTTTAATTTATTATGTATTGTGACTTCATTTGGTGTGGGAGGATTCCATAGACATAACCATTCCACTAATCCCTCATGGGTTCTTCAATTCCAAACATGTCAAGGTCTGTTAATGGGCTTTCCATTTCAAATTCAAGTTTGCAAACTGAGAGAGATTTCTGATCTATCAATGAAATTTGCAAAAATTCAGGGGTGTTTTTATATAAATAAAAGCAAAACTTATCAAATTAGTTTGATAGGATAAATGATAAAAGATTTTAATGATAAAATGACGGATAATACAATATAATAAATTAAAAATCTCATATATAATAAATACAATATAAGAGACAAAATATTATAAGTGTTGGAGGTGACAGTTTAACATAAGTTAATTGGTTTCGTGTAATATGAGTTTTAACTTTTATATTTTAATTTTTTTTATAATAAAGAATAATTTGTTTATTATCTTTATCTTATGTATTAAAATATTATCAAAGTAATTATAAATTTATGTTCATTTATTATAATTTTAGACAAAGTTATCTAAATTTTTAATTAAAATAATATACCATCTAACAATCAAAATTAATTAATTTCATTATTTAACAATATGATAAATTAAAAAATAATTTTATTATTTGATAACATGAAAAAATTATAATATATCATTAATATAGAAAATATTTTATAACATATATAAATAAATTAAGTCAAGACATCTTAATTTTAACTAAACCTAATATTAATTTATAAGCAATAATATTTTAAAAGTATTTATCTAAAATAATATCTTACAATTTTTATATTAATGTTAATTAAATACAATAATTATTTATTCATGTTAATATTGTTAATATAGTATTAATTTATATTTATTAATTTTTCCAATAATTTATTTTGATAACAATATTTTATTTTGAATAATAAAAAATTGTCTAAATGAAATCGCACTCTGAAAATAAATAAAATTTTTCTTTATAGCAAAATGAGAGTGAAGTTACTTGACCTTCACTAGGGCATTTCGTATACAAATTTAATACTATGTACCCACGTGTCTTTGACGTTGCAATAATTCTATTTAATTGGCAAGGTGTCAACTCTATAAAAAGTTTACAGGCCAAAGGACGTAGTCCCACCCAAAGTATCATATTTTTTGAAATATCTATTTTTTTACTATAAAAATCTCAAACACCGATTTATAATAGGTTAAGTCTATTAGTTTCAAGAGTAAAATTATCATTTTATCTATAATATTAAAAATAAATTAAAATTTAATCTTTTTTTTCCTATGATTCTTACAAATTAAAAGTTTTTCCTTAAACCAAATTTTAAAAAATGACATTTCCTCCCCTAGTGTTTAATTTTCAATCTCTAGCATCAAATCCAACACTATCTTCAACGACAAAGACTCATTGATCCATCACTATGCTTTGACAGTCTTTTTCCCCTTTCTAGAAGCCTAGCCGATGAAGAGTTTGATGATGCATTAAAAACTTTTCATTGCTAGCGATAATATGGGAGATTAAAAATTAAACCCTGGGGGGAAAATATCACTTTTTAAAACTTGGTTTCGAGGAAAACTGTTAATTTTTAGGGTTTAGGGAGAAAAAAGAGATTAAATTTTAAGAAGTTAAAATTTTGTCAACTTTAACTTTCCGTAAATGAGTATTTGAAATTTTCAAAGTAAAAAAGTAAACACTTGAATACTTTCGGTGAAAATAAGTCCTTTCGGTCAAGTTTATATGAGTAAATGTAACCACGAATCATCCTGAGCAATATAATGTAATTAATTAGATTTAATAATTTAATTGTGATTTCAGCTAATTTTACTCCATATATAATTTTTATTAATTATATTTCGTGTTGGTTATCTAAACGCGTAGGTTTCACTTGTACATGACTTCAAGTTCAAGTTGGAAGGAAGACTGACTTTTTCTTCTTCTTCTTCATTCTCTTCATCGTGAAAGAAATCAAACTGCTTTTTTTACTGAAGATAACTGTATATTCCTCAAGAAACTTCCTAGCAATATCAGAGTATTATTTTCTTGTAAAACGTATTCTAAATTACTGTGAAAACTCATGATCAAGGCTAAAGTATTAAGTGAGGCACTTGCCAAGCAAATCTAATATTCAATACTTGTTGAATGTTTAACTTTAGGTTTTTCCTTTAATTAGAAAAACTTTTACGACGAACAATGACTAGACTTTTTTTTTTTAATTAAAACACTGAGAAAAACTATTTTTAATAATTATTTTTCCTATATTAAAACTCTATTTTTTGTTATTTAATGTTGCAAATACATAATAAACATTGAACAATACTATATGTATTTATTTTGAGTATATAAATAAATATATATTTATATATAATATCACATAATTGAGTAATATTTTATTCTTAATTCGAAATTATCTAATTATATAATGACACAAATAAGTGTATACCTATTTGACGATGACGAATACAAAAAATCTATTTTAAATTTGCATCTATCAATCATAAATGTTTGATATGTTGACTTATATTTACTTAATTTTGCATAGTGATGGAAAGTTTATGAGATAAGTATGAACAAATTAATCTTCTAATTACGACTAAACAATTCCCATGAAGGTTTAATTTGTTGCCGAAGTAATATTTATTAATTTTTAAAAAGCTAAATATTTAACTGTTATCAAACTTATGTTAAAACTTTTAGTTAGTTTTAATGGTAAAAACATTATTTCAATAATAATATTAAAAAAAATAAAATTTCATCTTATTTATTTATATTAAATTTAAAAGAAATAAAATATGAGTTTTTAAAACTTAAATAGAGAAAAAATGATTAGTTTTTAAAATTAAAACAAAAAAATAAAATATTACTAATTAAATTATATTTTTTTCCCGAAAATCAATTAAAATTTTATCAAAAATTTTATTTTTTTCTTATATTTTTACTAGTCACTTTCACACTGGAGTAAACCTTGGGACGGGAGGATAACTGATTCCATTTTGCAGCTAATTAAATTAATGTAATGAAATTGTCTTCTATTGCATCGTGTGTTGTTTTATTGGTGAGAGGCTCTGAAAAAAGAGTCATATGTTGGCATTCGACAGAAGAAAAGTCTTTGTGGTTGACAAATAGCATGACCCCAATTCCTGGAATATGATGATATCTATCTATAGAAGGGATATATGGGTTCAAATGGAAGACTGACTTCTGACTTTCTTGATCAGGAAGAAACCAAATGGAGTCTTGCCGTGGTTAGAACACGTAGATGATAGGGAAATACCTCTTATTGTAAATCGATCCCCAGAAGAAGAAGAAAATTAATGAAGATGGTGGCGTTCTGATTTCACTGAAGATACAGAAGGTGGGATCATGATATAATAATAAACAATTATGTTGCGTGAATGTAGAGTCAGTCATTCTGATCTTGTGCTTAGCCATGGATGACTGCAAGTGAAAAAGATGCTTTGAAAATGTCCAGTTGCAGAACTTTAACATCAATAAAGTAAGCTCACCGTCCTTCACAAGATCGACCATTCAACTAAGTTAGCTGAATATTTGATTATTCAAGTTCACATCTGCCTGCAACTTATTAGTTGTTGGGTTATTTTTAATTTTATGCATGATTCCTTCTTATCAGATTAATCAGCTGCATTATGCTTATCTCTTTGCCCATATTCATATAAACCAAACAATAAAAACAATGAATATATAATTTTGAATACTCGATTAGATATTTAAATAATATTTTATCATATAATTAAAAAATATTATATAAGTATTTAATAAAATAATCAAAATTAGATTTATGTAATATTACTTGTTGTCTGGATAATAAAGACATCGTTCAAACAAGATGACGCTTCAAAGAGGGAGAGAAATGCCATTTCTGAGATGATACTTCGGACGAGCACCATTGAAAGAAAAACGCTAGAGAGGGAGGCTATTATTTGTCGGATTAGTTGATCGAATTTATTTTCCAAACTCTAGATAAGAAAAATAAATTTTTCGAAACTTAATTCTACGGTAAATTATTAATTTTATAAATCAAAAGGAAAAATAAGATATAATTTTATTTATTTTAATATTACTGATAAAATGATGATTTTATTCTTTAATTTTAAAATAAAATGATTAGGTATGTGAAAATAGACTAAATTTTATATGGATATTTAAATTTTCAGAATCCCACAAACCCCGAATAGGAAATAGTCTTTTGAAAAAAAAAAAAAAAGAAGAAACTTCTTTTGATGGATTTTTATTGGCCGGTGTATATGTTTGCTCTTATTAGAAATTAAATATATGAACCATAACCACTGCATACATAAATATTAACTCCTCCGTCACAATACATCTTGGACTTACTTCAGTAGGATACTTACCTGCTAAACAGTTTTAGATATTATCATCATTATGCAGGATTTTATAAATAAATTTATATTTAATAAAACTTATTGATTTAATTATATTATATTATATATATAATTATTACAAATTAATACTTATTTATTTGAAAACTTATCTGTTATGATAGGGACTATATATAAAAATAGAATGACAACATATATGTCGTGGGTTTCACTCCAAATTCTTCTTGTTTAAGTTAGGGTTTTTGTTTTCTTTTTTCTTTTTTTATTTATTGTAATTTTTTTTTTAATGTACAAAGCTAATCACCAAAAAGACTCAACTCAAAATTATTATTTGTGACGAAATACATGTCCACATATAGGTGAAATTATGTGAAATTTCACCTTAATATAATTTTCATATAATCTAGGCATAGTATGCACGCCTTGTTTTTGTTTGACCAAATGTACATATATTTTAGTGAGTGATGGGTTCACTTGGAAGATGCAGTGTTTCATCTTGACTTTGACTTTCACTTGGAAGGTACCTATAATTTATAGCCAAATCTTAGCGGTAATATTTTATTTTAATTTATAAAAAACTACCTAACCGGACACATTCTTAATCTTAAAAAATGATATAGCCATGGATGTTTGGGAGAGAAGTTTGTTCACAAGATGCAAGCTGCAAACGACAGAAACAAAGACATTCTTAATCATAAAAAATGATACAGCCATTGTGAGTGGATGCTCGGGAGAGAATTTTGTTCGCAAGATACAAACTGCAAACTAATAAGATCATGAGGACAGAATGATGATTTTTATTCTGAACCCATTGGCCTTTTTGAAGAAAACAAGATTAAATGGCCTCATCAAACTCACCAACAAAAATGCCAGGAGTGCACACAAATAGAGTCTCCTTCTCTGCGTTTTTAAACAAGAACTGTAGGTGCGCAGATGTGAAGATGAATGGAGGTGGTGTTTTTGCTTATGTGTGTACTGTTTTGCGGGTGATCCCAAGGAGTAATTTCAATCGCAATATCCCTTCATATTCAGTGTCAAAAGTTGGGTTGTCAAATTGCAATAAAAACACAAAAACTGCTGCCTGTCAAAGTCTTGCAGGACTGGATTTTGGAACCTGCCCAGACTCCTGTCTGATGTCACTTTGCTGCAAAGAGTTCTGCCTGTGGTCTAGCCTCAGCTCTCCGGGAAAATTAAGCTGGATGGTCTTGATTGTCTACCTAGATTGTTCTACGGTCCTGCGTCTGAAAACTTTGCTCCCAGATATCAGCAATTCATTCTCAACAGAATATGCATGCCCCTGCCCAAAAACTGCTGCATTCTGGAGCATGGGAAGTTGCTGCAGATTCAGCAATATTTTCTACTCTCCAGTGACTAAGAAAATTGCCCGTAAGACCACCCTTTATGCTGCTCCTGCTGCCCAGCTCTTAGGTAAGTGCTGCCCTCCCCAGTCTGGACACATGCTGCCCAAAAAGTCCTGCATTCTTGTGCCGGAAAAATCTGTGTTCAGCCTGCTGTATAACTGTCACAACTGCCTGCAAAAGTTTTCCAGAACTGGTGTCCTCTGTTTAATCCTTCCTGCTGGATGTGGTTCCAATCTTGCTGCCACGGTGTCCATGCCCCTTTCCGATGCAGACTGTCCAACTCTCTGCACTGTCAGCAGCAATCTTTCCCTGCTGTTTGGATTTCCAGAATTTGCTTGCAGACTGTATGCTCTCTACTTGGCATGTTGCAAGTTGTTGTAGTGGTTGATTTAAGAGATAGTGATGGTACATTTTCGGTTGTTATGCTCTGCCCTTGTATGGTTTTGGTTGTTATGCTTGGCTTTGCAGCTTGTGGTGTTGTTGTAATTAGTGGTGCTACTACTATCTTGCAAATTTAGAGATAGTAGGACAAGATGAGATTAGGTTCTTTTAAAGGGTTTGGCCCTTCATTTTAATAAACTTTACTTAACCGAAAAAAAAAAAAAGAAAGATTAAATGGCCAACATTCTTCATTCTAAATGATCTCATTTCAAGCAACCAAATTAAGTACATACCCACCAACACAAATGCAAAAAAAAAACCACATCTCCAAAACAGATGAAAATGGCTGAAAGTGCAGTGATCCTTTTACTGACAAAATTTAAGCCTCTGTTTACCACAGAGGTGAGCAGTGGAAGTGCATCTGAGATAGGATTGAGCTCCACCGTGGCTGTTATCACACTGGTGAGCAGTCAAGGGATGCCTTTTTTTTTTTAATTTTCCTGAGAAAAGCTGATATATACATTTAATTTTCTTTTTATTTAAAAAATAAATAACAGATTCTTATACATATGCCGAACAGCTGAAACGACACTCTATTTACCCTAGAAACGACTTCTGTGAATTACTTCCAACGAGTCTCAAGTTCACTGCTTTTGATGATGGTGTTAAGCAGTGGAGCACTTTCCCCTTCACTAAAACTCTCCAGTGAATAAACTTCCCAACCCCCGTCTCTCCAGTAGGTTGAATACACGTCAGGAATGTGTGCAACTCGCCAATAATGTCCATCTTCTTCATCTCGGTAAATCGTCTTTAGCAATTTATGTGGCATGTCAAAAAACTCAAGCACTTTCAACTCGCTCAGATGCTCAATTCCCAGCGGCACTTTCCGTAATGACTTACATCGCTGAATGCTAAGCTTTTCAATGCCTGGCATTGCTCCCTTTTGTATTTCCACAAATCTGAGCTCATCAAACTTGTCCAGACCCAATTGCTTCAGCTTCTTGAACCCACCAGCCATGAAGCAGAGGGTGTCTCCTTCGTATACTTGAAGCAGTTCGAGGTGAACAAGATTTGGAAGATTCTGCAGAAACACCAGTGGATCTTCCTTTAATCTGCTCCATTTCATATAGACTCTAACCAGGCTGTAAACATAAGTTAGCCAATGAGGTACACTCTCTAGCCGTCCTGTCAAGTAGATTCTTTGAAGGAACTGAGGTGGACGACAAAGGTGCTGAAGATCAATAATCTCGATCTCATCTGTCGAAATTATCGACAATGCCCGAAGGTTCGTCAAATGCTCGATAGACGAGCACAGTGTTTTTCCATCTTGTTTTCTCAACTTTAGAACACCGAGTCTTCTAAGTAGAGTAAACTTGCTGAGCTCGCGCAGTGTCTCAACATGGGTTGCCTCGATAAAACAAAGCTTTTGTAAAGATAAAACAAATTTATCTTCATTTATTATAATTTTAGACAAAGTTATCTTAATTTTTAATTAAAATAATATACCATCTAACAATCAAAATTAATTAATTTCATTATTTAACAATATGATAAATTAAAAAATAATTTAATTAATTAATTAATTTTATTATTTGATAACATGAAAAAATTATAATATATCATTAATATAGAAAATAGTTTATAACATATATAAATAAATTAAGTCAAGACATCTTAATTTTAACTAAATCTAACAATAATTTATAAGCAATAATATTTTAAAAGTATTTATCTAAAATAATATCTTACTATTTTTATATTAATACTAATCAAATACAATAATTATTTATTCATGTTAATATTGTTAGCATATATTAATTTATATTTATTAATTTTTCAAATAATTTATTTTGATAACAATATTTTATTTTGAATAATAAAAAATTATCCAAATCAAATCACACCCTGAAAATAAATAAAATTTTTCTTTATAGCAAAATGAGATTGAAGTTACTTGACCTTCACTAGGGCATTTTGTATACAAATTTAATACTATGTACCGACGTGTCTTTGATGTTGCAATAATTCTATTTAATTGGCAAGATATCAACTCTACCAAAAGTTCATAGGCTAAAGGGCAAAGTCCCACCAAAAGTATCATGTTTTTCAAAATATCTACTCTTTAACTATAAAAATCCTAAATATCTATTTATAATAGGTTAAGTTTATTAGTTTCAAGAGTAAAATTATCATTTAATTTATAATATCAAAAATAAATTAAAATTTAATCTTCTTTTTTCCCGTAATTCTTAAAAACTAAAATTTTTTTTTAGACTAAGTTTTAAAAAATGACATTTCCTGCTTTAGAGTTTAGTTTTCAATCTTCAGCATCAAATCTAACACTATCGTTAGCGCCGAAAAGTCATTGATCTATCACTATGCTTTGACAATCTTTTTCCCCTTTTCTGGAACTCTGACCGATAAAGAACTTGGTGATGTGTTAAAAACTTTTCATTGCTAGCAATAATACCGGAGATTAAAAATTAAACTTTAAGGGAAAAAATATCACTTTTTAAAACTTGATTTAGAGGAAAATTTTTTAGTTTTTAGGGTTTAGGGAGGAAAAGAAAATTAAATTTTAAGGAGTTAGAGTTTTGTCAATTTTAATTGCTCATAAATAAGTATTTAAAATTTTCAAAGTTAAAAAATAAAAACTTGAGAAAATACGATACTGTAGGTAAAAATATGTCCTTTGGCCAAGTTTATATGAGTAAATGTAACCATGAATCATCCTGAGCAATAGATTGTAATTAATTAGATTTAATAATTTAATTGTGATTTCAGCTAATTTTACTCCATAAATATATTTTTATTAATTATGTTTCGTGTTGGTTATCTAAACGCGTGGGTTTCACTTGTACATGACTTCAAGTTCAAGTTGGAAGGAAGACTGACTTTTTCTTCTTCTTCTTCTTCTTCTTCTTCTTCTTCATTCTCTTCATTGTGAAAGAAATCAAACTGCTTGTTTTACTGAAGATAACTATCTATTCCTTAAGAAACTTCCTAGCAATACCAGAGTATTATTTTCTTGTAAAACGTATTCTAAATTACTGTGAAAACTCATGATCAAGGCTAAAGTATTAAGTGAGGCACCTGCCAAGCAAATCTAATATTCAATACTTGTTGAATGTTTAACTTTAGGTTTGTCCTTTAATTAGAACAACTTTTACTACGAACAACGACTAGACTTTTTTTTTTATTAAAACATGGAGAAAAACTATTTTTAATAATTATTTTTTCTTTATTAAAACTTTATTTTTTATTGCTTAACGTTGTGAATACATAATAAATATTGAATAATATTATATGTATTCACTTTGATTGTATAAATAAATATATATTTATATATAATATCATATAATTGAATAATATTTTATTTTTATTTAAAATTATTCAATTATATAATGACACAAATAAGTATATACCTATTTGACGATGATGATAAAAATTTGACAATGACGAATACAAAAAATCTATTTTAAATTTGCATCTATCAATCATAAATGTTTGATATGTAGACTTACATTTACTTAATTTAGCATAGAGATGGAAAGTTTATGAAATAAGTATGAACAAATTAATATTTTAATTAAGACTAAACGATTCTCACGAAGGTTTAATTTGTTGTCGAAGTAATACGTATTAATTTTTAAAAATCAAAATATTTTCTCGTTATCAAATTTATATTAAAATTTTTAGTTAATTTTAAGGGTAAAAATATTGTTTAACTAGTAATATTAAAAAAAAAAAATTTTATTTTATTTCTTTATATTAGATTTAAAAGAAATAAAATATAAGTTTTTAAAACTTAGATGAGAAAAAAATTGTTAACTTTTAAAATTAAAATAGAAAGATAAAATAAAGTTTTATTTTTTTTAATATTATTAGTTAAATTACACTTTAAAGTAACTAAAATTTTATCAAAAATTTTATATTTTTTTTAAAAATATTTTTTCTAATCACTTTCACAATGGAGTAAACCCTGGGACGGGAGGACAACTGATTCCATTTTGCGGCTAATTAAATTAATGCAATGAAATTGTCTTCTATTGCATCGCGTGTTGTTTTATTGGTGAGAGGCTCTGAAAAAAGAGTCATATGTTGGCATTCGACAGAAGAAAAGTCTTTGTGGTTGACAAATAGCATGACCCCAATTCCTGGAATATGATGATATCTATCTATAGAAGGGATATATGGGTTCAAATGGAAGACTGACTTCTGACTTTCTTGATCAGGAAGAAACCGAATGGAGTCTCGCCGTGGTTAGAACACGTAGATGATAGGGAAATACCTCTTATTGTAAATCGATCCCCAGAAGAAGAAGAAAATTAATGAAGATGGTGGCGTTCTGATTTCACTGAAGATACAGAAGGTGGGATCATGATATAATAATAAACAATTATGTTGCGTGAATGTAGAGTCAGTCATTCTGATCTTGTGCTTAGCCATGGATGACTGCAAGTGAAAAAGATGCTTGGAAAATGTCCAAATGCAGAACTTTAACATCAATAAAGTAAGCTCACCGTCCTTCACAAGATCGACCATTCAACTAAGTTAGCTGAATATTTGATTATTCAAGTTCACATCTGCCTGCAACTTGTTAGTTGTTGGGTTATTTTTAATTTTATGCATGATTCCTTCTTATCAGATTAATCAGCTGCATTATGCTTATCTCTTTGCCCATATTCATATAAACCAAACAATAAAAACGATGAATATTTAATTTTGAATACTCGATTAGATATTTAAATAATATTTTATCATATAATTAAAAAATATTATATAAGTATTTAATAAAATAATCAAAATTAGATTTATGTAATATTACTTATTGTCTAGATAATAAAGACATCGTTCAAACAAGATGACACTTTAAAGAGGGAGAGAAATGCCATTTCTGAGATGATACTTCGGACGAGCACCATTGAAAGAAAAACGCTAGAGAGGGAGGCTATTATTTGTCGGATTAGTTGATCGAATTTATTTTCCAAACTCTAGATAGGAAAAATAAATTTTTTAAAACTTAATTCTACGGTAAATTATTAATTTTATAAATCAAAAGGAAAAATAAGATGTTTTTGAAACTTAATTTTAAAACTTAATTACAAACCCCGAATAGGAAATAGTCTTTTGAAAAAAAAAAAAAAGAAGAAACTTCTTTTGATGGATTTTTATTGGCCGGGGTATATGTTTGCTCTTATTAGAAATTAAATATATGAACCATAACCACTGCATACATAAATATTAACTCCTCCGTCACAATACATCTTGGACTTACTTCAGTAGGATACTTACCTGCTAAACAGTATTAGATATTATCATCATTATGCAGGATTTTATAAATAAATTTATATTTAATAAAACTTATTGATTTAATTATATTATATATATATATATATAATTATTACAAATTAATACTTATTTATTTGAAAACTTATCTGTTATGATAGAGACTATATATAAAAATAGAATGACAACATATATGTCGTGGGTTTCACTCCAAATTCTTCTTGCTTAAGTTAGGGTTTTTGTTTTCTTCTTTCTTTTTTTATTTATTGTAATTTTTTTTTTTAATGTACAAAGCTAATCACCAAAAAGACTCAACTCAGAATTATTATTTGTGACGAAATACATGTCCACATATAGGTGAAATTATGTGAAATTTCACCTTAATATAATTTTCATATAATCTAGGCAAAGTATGCACGCCTAGTTTTTGTTTGACCAAATGTACATATATTTTAGTGAGTGAAGGGTGGTTCACTTGGAAGATGCAGTGTTTCATCTTGACTTTGACTTTGATCTTGGATTTTGAAAGCGGCAATGTGTAGCTTCCATTCCTTTCTCAGGACTTGTGGGAGTTTATCATCATTTATTAAAATTAATTAATAAGGGAGAGAGTATTGTCCAAAGCTATCCTTTAAAGTTGGGTTAAAGTTAGAGTGGTATTATTGGATTTGGTATCATCTTATAATAGTCCATTTCCCATTTACCCCATCAATTATTTTTAGTTTACATAAATATCTAAAAAAACTCACCTGTTTTCAATATAACCCTTATATTTATTTTTCATTCCACATCTTTAACTTTTTAACTATATATGAATCTTTTCCTTGATTCATAATTGTGGAATATCCTTATGGTTTTTCTTCCTAAACTGTAAGTTTTTCTCTAGTGATCTATTCTTCTTTGAAGACAGTTTTCACTTCTAATTTGAAACATTATAAGACTTAAACTTTTTCTTTTTAAGGGATGTGTTGTTAAGATTTTTAATACAAAAAGCTTAAGAAGAATTAACCCAAATGAATTGAAACAAAGAAACACTTAAAATGTTACAAAGTTTTTCACCAAATCCAATCAAGATCGAAAAGAGCATAGAGATTTTCAAAAACCGTAGCAGATTACAAGACCCAAACAATCAATGGGTTTAATCGAAGTTTGTCAATTGGAATAACCCTAGGTTTATATACTCACGGTTAAAAATTATCTTGATCAGGTTATGACCAAACAACCCATGCTAAGAGAATTACATAACTACTCCTAATTTTGGGGTTTAAGACGCATATATTCCATATAACTCCATCTTATCTTAAATTGATATATTAATATCAATTAGAGAATACTTTTGCAAACTCAATGGAAACAAGACACATCCAATTTTGACTAAGTTTAAGGATGTCTTAAACTCTTAAACTTACTCATTAACATGGTCTTGGCTAACACATCAAATGGATTTTATTCCATCAAAATTTTTTCCACTTTGACTTGTCCATTGACCAGAATGTCTCTTACAAAATAGTCTTACATTAATGTACTCAATCCTCTCATGAAAGGCATCATTCTTTGACATGTGAATAGTACTTTGTGAATCACAGAAGACAACACATATATTGCCAACCAAACTAAGTTCATCAATAATCCCCTCAAGCCATAAAACTTCCCTTATTCTACTAGAGCTCTATATTCAACTTCTATTGTTGGCAATGCAACAATATGTTGTCAACAACTTTTTCAACTCACGACATTTCCACAAAATGTGAAAATACAATTGGTTAAAGATCTTCTTTTGCCTAAATTTATGACATAGTTAGAAGTACAATAGTTTTTAATAAGAAATTGGTTAGATTTATAAACACAATATATCAAACCAACATCACAAGACCCTTTAAGTATCTCAAAAGCCATTTTGTTGCATTTCAATATTTTTACACGACTTACTCGTATACTTACTCATCAAACTAATTGTATAAGCAATATAAAGTTTAATACCAACCATAACATAATCAAATTGTCAATCATATTTGAGTAAGGTATTTTCTTCGTAAAATCATATTAAGGGATTACTTGAATTTAGGAAGTATAAGTTTGAGATGTGGATTTCTAAGATAATTTGTAGTAGGCAACATATAGAATATCAACAACCTGTGCTAAAGTGGGCATGACTTGTGGGCAAGAAAGGGGCCACCTATTGTGGACATGTAACATTCGGGTATTTGTGTTTAATATCTACCAACTAGAGTTTGCATATAAAAATTAATTATACAAAAAAGTATGTAGAGAGAGAGAGTGATCGCCCTGCAAACTAGAGATAACAAAATATATCTTCTTTATCTATAGTGTAAATTTTATCCATCGTCAATTTATCATTTTTCTCATATCGGGTTTTCCAAATAAATACTTGTGTTACTATATTTTTCAGTTTTTGGTTTCATATGTATTGGTAGGTATGCAGTTAATTAAGTTGCTTGCAATAAGATAATTTAGAACGAGGCAAGTTGGCCAGTTGATGTTTGTTTTTTTAAATTGGCCAATTAGTTATTGTTTGTTCATATGTCTTTCTCATATAGGCAGTTCATAGTTTGAAACTTATCAAACAAGTTCTGTCATGGCTGTGCACTCAAAGTTGCCTTATTTTTTATTGGTAGTATTATATATACAAATAATAAATACAAATTTATATATAAATAATAATGTATTATTATATGATTAAATATCACTTTATCTTTAATTTAAAATTATCAAATCATATAATAATATATTATCGTTTGTGCATAAATTTATACTGATTATTTATATATATAATTTTATGGGTATTTTGAACATGAATTAAAGTCAAAATTCATATTATATTTGCCCGCCAGAATTAAGAATTTAATTAAATGTCACAATTATACTGCCATGCTTGTAATAATTTATAAACCATTTCATCATATGAATTGGTGGGAGAATAAATTATCACAAGGCCAAAAGGACTTATTCCCACTTAAGGTTGGGTGTATTTGCAAATATTTACTAGTAAGATTTTAAAAACTCAAATACCCACCATTCTTTTAAATTTTCTATTAGGATTTAGGCCAAAATTGTTATTTAATAAAAAATTTTAAAAACTAAAATTTTAGGTCATTTTCTCTCTTAATTTAAAAAATTAACAATTTTTTTTATCAAAAAGTTTGAAAAGTTCACTTTTTTCCCTAAAGTTTTTTTTGTCTCTCTAACGACTGAAATCCATTCCCATCGTTGGCTGACCTTCCCACCCAAAAGTATATTGATATATTATTAATATGAAAAATATTTTAAAAAATACATAAAGCAAATACACATGCTAGTTTAACCAAACACAAAATTAATTTTTATCAAATAATTTTTTAGAAGTATTTAAATAAAATAATATTTCCATATACATACTAATTTTTATAAGGTACCTATAATTTATAGCCAAATCTTAGCGGTAATATTTTATTTTAATTTATAAAAAACTACCTAACCGGACACATTCTTAATCTTAAAAAATGATATAGCCATGGATGTTTGGGAGAGAAGTTTGTTCACAAGATGCAAGCTGCAAACGACAGAAACAAAGACATTCTTAATCTTAAAAAATGATACAGCCATTGTGAGTGGATGCTCGGGAGAGAATTTTGTTCGCAAAATACAAACTGCAAACTAATAAGATGATGAGGACAGAATGATGATTTTTATTCTGAACCCATTGGCCTTTTTGAAGAAGATAAGATTAAATGGCCTCATCAAACTCACCAACAAAAATGCCAGGAGTGCACACAAATAGAGTCTCCTTCTCTGCGTTTTTAAACAAGAACTGTAGGTGCGCAGATGTGAAGATGAATGGAGGTGGTGTTTTTGCTTATGTGTGTGTGTACTGTTTTGCGGGTGATCCCTAGGAGTAATTTCAATCGCAATATCCCTTCATATTCAGTGTCAAAAGTTGGGTTGTCAAATTGCAATAAAAACACAAAAACTGCTGCCTGTCAAAGTCTTGCAGGACTGGATTTTGGAACCTGCCCAGACTCCTGTCTGATGTCACTTTGCTGCAAAGAGTTCTGCTTGTGGTCTAGCCTCAGCTCTCCGGGAAAATTAAGCTGGATGGTCTTGATTGTCTACCTAGATTGTTCTACGGTCCTGCGTCTGAAAACTTTGCTCCCAGATACCAGCAATTCAGTCTCAACAGAATATGCATGCCCCTGCCCAAAAACTGCTGCATTCTGGAGCATGGGAAGTTGCTGCAGATTCAGCAATATTTTCTACTCTCCAGTGACTAAGAAAATTGTCCGTAAGACCACCCTTTATGCTGCTCCTGCTGCCCAGCTCTTAGGCAAGTGCTGCCCTCCCCAGTGTGGACACATGCTGCCAAAAAAGTCCTGCATTCTTGTGCCAGAAAAATCTGTGTTCAGCCTGCTGTATAACTGTCACAACTGGCTGCAAAAGTTTTCCAGAACTGGTGTCCTCTGTTTAATCCTTCCTGCTGGATGTGGTTCCAATCTTGCTGCCACGGTGTCCATGCCCCTTTCCGATGCAGACTGTCCAAATCTCTGCACTGTGAGCAGCAATCTTTCGCTGCTGTTTGGATTTCCAGAATTTGCTTGCAGACTGTATGCTCTCTACTTGGCATGTTGCAAGTTGTTGTAGTGGTTGATTTAAGAGATAGTGATGGTACATTTTCGGTTGTTATGCTCTGCCCTTGTATGGTTTTGGTTGTTATGCTTGGCTTTGCAGCTTGTGGTGTTGTTGTAATTAGTGGTGCTACTACTATCTTGCAAATGTAGAGATAGTAGGACAAGACGAGATTAGGTTCTTTTAAAGGGTTTGGCCTTTCATTTTAATAAACTTTACTTAACCGAAAAAAAAAAAAAAGAAAGATTAAATGGCCAACATTCCTCATTCTAAATGATCTCATTTCAAGCAACCAAATTAAGTACATACCCACCAACACAAATGCAAAAAAAAAACCACATCTCCAAAACAGATGAAAATGGCTGAAAGTGCAGTGATCTTTTTACTGACAAAATTTAAGCCTCTGTTTACCACAGAGGTGAGCAGTGGAAGTGCATCTGAGAAAGGATTGAGCTCCACCGTGGCTGTTATCACACTGGTGAGCAGTCAAGGGATGCCTTTTTTTTTTAATTTTCCTGAGAAAAGCTGATATATACATTTAATTTTCTTTTTATTTAAAAAATAAATAACAGATTCTTATACATATGCCGAACAGCTGAAACGACATTCTATTTACCCTAGAAACGACTTCTGTGAATTACTTCCAACGAGTCTCAAGTTCACTGCTTTTGATGATGGTGTTAAGCAGTGGAGCACTTTCCCCTTCACTAAAACTCTCCAGTGAATAAACTTCCCAACCCCCGTCTCTCCAGTAGGTTGAATACACGTCAGGAATGTGTGCAACTCGCCAATAATCTCCATCTTCTTCATCTCGGTAAATCGTCTTTAGCAATTTATGTGGCATGTCAAAAAACTCAAGCACCTTCAACTCGCTCAGATGCTCAATTCCCAGCGGCACTTTCCGTAATGACTTACATCGCTGAATGCTAAGCTTTTCAATGCCTGGCATTGCTCCCTTTTGTATTTCCACAAATCTGAGCTCATCAAACTTGTCCAGACCCAATTGCTTCAGCTTCTTGAACCCACCAGCCATGAAGCAGAGGGTGTCTCCTTCGTATACTTGAAGCAGTTCGAGGTGAACAAGATTTGGAAGATTCTGCAGAAACACCAGTGGATCTTCCTTTAATCTGCTCCATTTCATATAGACTCTAACCAGGCTGTAAACATAAGTTAGCCAATGAGGTACACTCTCTAGCCGTCCTGTCAAGTAGATTCTTTGAAGGAACTGAGGTGGATGACAAAGGTGCTGAAGATCAATAATCTCGTTCTCATCTGTCGAAATTATCGACAATGCCCGAAGGTTCGTCAAATGCTCGATAGACGAGCACAGTGTTTTTCCATCTTGTTTTCTCAACTTTAGAACACCGAGTCTTCTAAGTTGAGTTAACTTGCTAAGCTCGTGCAGTGTCTCAACATGGGTTGCCTCGATAAAACAAAGCTTTTGTAAAGATTGAAGAACACCAATCTTCTCTAAACTTTTGAATCCAAATTTAGAAATAGTATAAGTCTCATATTCATATCGATAAACCAGCAGATGCCGAAGGTTTTTGAGGTTGATTATCTCAAATGGCAATTCAGTGACATAGGCATGTTTAAGATCTAATGTCTCGAGGTTCTGAAGCTTCCCTATGTATCTTGGAATCGTTTTCACCTTGGTGTCCCTCAAGCTCAGGTACTTCAAATAATACAAGCTTACTACTTCAATGGGAAATTTGGTGACTGATGTGCCTCGAATGTCCAGTACGCCAAGAAGCTTAAACCCACTAGGAAAAAGTGCGTGCAAGCATGGCTTTTCAACTATCCCAAACATGAACAGAGAACGCAATTGAGATGAATTAACACACCTGTTTTGCTGAATATTTTGAAGTGTATTGTGAACTGATAATCGTCGAACTTTGTCTGGCCATATTGCGTTCTGATTGATGTTTTCTTTAGCTATGGCCACAATGTTGTGCTCTCTGGACTTTGAGATAATGATTTCTCTCAGAAGGTCGTGAATTCTGCAGTGCTTGACTCTGCTGTCGCTTGTTGTTCCAACAACTTCCATCAGGCTTCTGTTCAAGAGCTCATTGAAGTATTCCTCCGCAACTTCTTCTAGGGTCTTTCCTTCTTTAGCTTCAACGAATCCTTCAGCAGTCCACAGCCGAACCAGAATATTTCGTTCGATTAAATGACCTTCAGGAAAGATGCTCAAGTAAAGAAAACATGCTTTTAAATAGCATGGTAAATCATTGAAGCTGAGAGACAAAACTTTCTTCAAATTCTTGAGTTTGTCATTGCCTTCAATCTCAGCTCCAAGACTCCGGTGAACCATCTCCCATTCATCAATCCTTCGCCAATCTTTCGCAGCCAAAACCCCACCAATCGCAACTATCGCAAGAGGAAGCCCTTCACATTTCTTCAAAATACACCTACATATTTCCTCCAGGTGAGGAGGGCAAATGTTTGTGTTCCCATGAAAGGTTTTGGTGCAGAAAAGTTTCCAGGATTCCTCCGGAGGCAATGGTTGCATATTATAAACTCGACCTTCGGATTCTATTCTCGAAGTGAAGGCTAAATCAACATTACGCGTTGTGAGCATCACTCGGCTGCCGCAATTGTTGGTGGGCAAAGCATATTTCAGTGCATCCCAATCATTTATATGCCACACATCGTCAAGAACAATCAAATACCTCCTTTCCTCAAGAAAATCCTTTATTATTTTCTTCAATTCATAACTGCTCATCGTCTGCACAGCCTTCGGAACAGACTTTCTGATCGCTCGGAAAAGCTGCCGAAGCATATCTTTAAGAAGCTCCTCCGTCTTGAAGTTTCTTGTAACAGTAATCCAGGCATGGGTTGTGAAGTGTTTCTTCACTTGTCGATCGTCATAGACTTGTTTCGCCAGAGTTGTTTTGCCCATCCCTCCCATCCCTGCTAAAGAAACCACTTGGCGGCCTGAACCGCCCTTCACCAGCAACCCCGCCACTTTCTCTTTCGGCCCATCAATGCCAACCAAATCAGTCTCGTCCAATAGAAGGGCGTCTCCGCGACGGTCGTTCCATGTATTGGCCGAGCTCGAAGCAGCCTGTTGAGCTGCTCGGAATTTCTGACGGAGTCTCTGTTGTCCCTCACAAATTCTTCTGATTCTCGAGTTGATGCTCTGGATTTCGTGCCCTATCCGATAACGAGCCTTCATGTTCTTAATGCAACACGAAAGCTTGTGCAAAAAGCCGTAGAAACCATCACCGTGATTGTGAGTAAGAAGAAGAGAGAACTCATCTAGAACATCTTCGATATCGTGAGCAACATCTCTGATTTGCTTCACCCAAACTTTGACTTCTTCATCAGTCTCTTCTAAACAATCGGCGACTCTCAAGAAGACCTTCATGCGCTCCAGTTCTGCGCGCACGTAGATGGCTTCTTCTCGACCACCTGTCATCAGCTGCACCTCGGTTGCGAAGAAGGGCATAAGCTTATCCAGTACAAACATCACCGCTGTTTCGGCCATGAGAAATACCAGTAAAAAGAAGCTGAAGTTTGTGGTTTCAAAGAAGAAAGGAGATGATGAAACAGTAAGAGGGGAAGTTTCTCAAGACTGTGAAACCGCAACCGCTTATTTATATATGGCCAGTAATCTCCACTTCTCTGGGTCTACTTTCGTGCTAAATCCGCCATTAATGTCATTCTGATGTTAGAACCAAATAAATTTTATATTAATACGAAGAAACAGATTATTTTAGAAACTACAAATTAATGTCCTTATCGACGACAAATTTCCTTCCATGATCAAAACAAATTTATGTTAATACAATAATTGATGCACACATATACATAAAAGAAATCTCTTGAAATTAAGTGGAAACTTCGTCTGAGCAAAATGAGATGGAGCTTGACCTGGTCTTCAAGAGCTCATAGCCAAAGGACTATTTCGCACCGAAATTTTAAGGAATTTACAAAATCACCCTGATATGATTTAAAAAACCCAAAGTTTTATTTATAATCTAATTATTATTAAAAATATAGATAAAAATATTATTTTATTAATAATATTAAAAAATATAAAATTAATTTCTTTTCTTTTTAAGTTTTAAAAATTAACATTTCACTTATACTTAGAATTTTTTAACTTTAGAAAGTCACATTATTTTCCTTTAATTTTTTTCTTCATTTTTCTTGTCACTACCTTCAACATTGATAATCTCTTTTCTTTATCTTAAATTGTTTATCGATACATAAAAAACAATTAATAAAGAGATTCAGTGATAAAGATGTTTATTTTAGATTACTTTTAGTGTGCCAATCAATTGTTTAGAACGGAGAAGAGAAATTATTTATACCAGAGATGATGGCTAAAAATAAAAAGGAAAAATCTTAAAATTTGGGGGAAAATATTATAACTTTTAAAAATTAAAAAATTTAGGATAAAATAAAATGTTAATTTTTAAAATAAAAACAGAACTTATAAATTTTATATTTTATAATATTGTTATTAGTGGTTTGTTTTTAATAAGAAATTTTAACTTAGAAAATTTACGTGGAAATTACTCTTTTGGCCAAGAAGCAAATTTAATATTACCTATTGACGTGTCTTTGAATTGATGTTGGAGTTTGACTATCAACAGTAAATGAAACCATGACTCAGCATGAGCAATTTGATCTACTTAATTACATTGTGTTATAAATAGCCTTAACGATATTGTCCACTTTGGATTTTAGGTCCGTACGACTTTAAAATGTGTCATTCAAGTTAAGGGTTTTTGACCCCTGCCTATATACATACTTAGTAGACTGTACGGGAGCGATGTGAGACTTTAGGTCACAATACATCATCTCATCGTGAATCGTACTGATAACGTGTTATAAACAGCCTGAATGATATTGTCTACTTTAGGCTTCAGCCCGCACGACTTGAAAATATATCATTCAAGTTAAAGGCTTCTGGCCCCTATCTATATACACGCTCAATAAATTACACAAAAGCGATGTGAAACTTCAGGTCTCAACACATTGATAATTATTAGCATGAGAGTTCGGCTGATAATTACAATATATTATCTTTTGCTTGGTTTCACTCTTAAAATTAAATGACTTCTACGGCAAGTCTGACTTGTCATAATAGTCTTTAAACAATTGGGGCTTTTATAATGAAACTGAAAACGAAATGCTCATCAAGAAAGTTCGAATGCAATTTCAAAATTTTCTGTTCTTGTAAGTTGTAACGCGAATTCTAAATTTCTGTGAAACTCATGAAGCCTCAACTATTATTAAGTAAGAGACGCACACACTACACTTCCCAGCCAAAATAATTTCAATAATCTAACTAGTTTTGTTTTTTTTCGAAAAATCACTCTTCAAATTAATTATTTTGTAGAAATATTTTGTTTATTATGGTAAACGTATATATTAATTATTAATTTATCCATATAAATTAATATAATAGTATGTATTTAAGTGTATAATTATTTATTTTCTTAAACTTATAGTGAAATCTTAAATTCATATTATTTAATTTTTAAAAAATTAAACATTTATTTTATCAATAATATTTAAAAAATTATAATTTTATCTCATTTTTCTCATCAAGTTTTAAAAACTAACAACTTTATTTTACCTAAACATTTGAAGTTTTAAAAAGTGATTATTTCCCCTTTCCCCTCCCACAAACCTAGATTTTTTTCTTCTCCTCTCTCCAACCACCGCTCCATCATCAGTGATTTGAAATAATAAAACATTTCAAGTTTTATTATTTTTAATATATTATTAGTTAAGTGACGATTTCACCTCTGAAACTAACTAATTCCGTTAATTTTAATAGTTTATACATGAAAATTTAAGTTTTAAATATTTAACAAATACTAATTTGAGAATGCATCAAACCTTAGGAGGGAATAAATCCATTAGCCTTAATAAATTATAAATTCCGATAAGTCCTGAAAAAGGAGTGGAAGCTACATGCCGTATTAAAAATTCAAGATCAAAGTGAAGTCAAGATGAAACAATGAATTTTCAAAAAACAGTATATGCTAGCAAGTATTCTATATTCTATTACGGTGAAATTTAAGATAATTTACAATATTTTATAGACTATTTTTGGATTTTTATTAATTATGCGTAAACAAAGACTTGGATATGTAGCGTGGACATGTCACAAAATTTAAATTAATTTTGTAACAAATATATGAGTTGAGTTGAGTCATGTTGACGATTAGCTTTATGGATTAAACAAATTACAACGAAGAAAATAAAAACCCTAATCTAAGTAAAAAGAAATTGAAGTGAAACCCACATCATAAGATTTAATAAATACATACAATTTAATCATATCAACAAGGTTCATTCAATATAAATTTATTTATAAAATTTTGAGGTCCAACAACAAGGCTTGCTTATTGTTGATGGAGGTGTTAATATTTATTATATATGTAGTAGTTATAGTTCATATAGTTAATTATCAATAACGACAAATATATACACAGGCCATAAGTTTGAATTCAATTTTGAATAATTAATTAAATTGTTTATATTAATCTTGGCATCTGATTAATTAGAAGGAAGCATACATTATAAAAATAAAAAATAAAAAATAAATGAATAACCAAATTACTAACAAGTTGCACGGAGATGTCTGTCAACTTGAACAATTAATGTTTTTAACTTGATTGAATGGTCGATCTTGTGAAAGACGGTGAGCTTTCTTTATCACTTGCAGTCATGTCATCCATGGCTAAGCACAAGGTCAAGATGACTGACTCTTACATTCACGCTACATTATTGTTTATTATTACATTATGATCTCACCTTGCCTGCCCTAACTTGTCTGTGTTTATCTAATAAACGATCTCTTCATGGTAACTACACTTCACCAATGGAAAAGAACCACCCAAGGCTGATTAATATTTAACATGTTTTGTAACCCAAAGGGATAGTTTAATTGATAAAAAAAAAGACGTTATGTATAAGAGAACGTAAGTTCAAGTTTTTTTTATAACATATTAATATCAAACTTTTAACTTATCTAATTCAATAATTATGAAATCAAACACCGGAATCGTAGTTTCAGAAGTCAATCTTCTGTACATATCATATTCCAAGAATTGGAATCATGCTATTTGTCAACGACAAGCGTTTTCCTCTGTCGAATGCCAATATATGATCCTTTGTTCAGAGGCTTTCACCAATAAAACAACACACTTGATGCAATATAAGACAATTTCATTGCATTTTAATTAGCCTCAAAATGGAATCAGTCATCTTCCATGCTTAAGTAAATATTGGTCAACATATCAAACATTAATGATCAGTTGATACAAGTTTAAAATAGATTTTCTGTCATCATCATCCTTAAAATTTTATTATATATTTACAGTATTAATAAAATTTTAACAAAAAAAATATAGGTATTAAAAATAGGTTTTTAATCATTAGAATATTTTAACAATAAAAAAATTTAATTATCGTTCGTTATTAAAACTTTTTAAATTAAAAGTATTAACGATGAAAAAAACTTAATACTAAGCTTTTAACAAGCATTAAATATTAGATTTGGTTGGCAAGTGATCATGAGTTTTTACAGTAATTTAGAATACATTTTACAAGAAAAAAATTAAAGTACTGATATTGCTACCAAGTTTCTTCAAGAATATTTCGTCATCTTCACTAACAACCAGTTTGTTTTCTTCCTTCCAACTTGAACGTCAGTCATTTACAAGTGAAACCTACGTGTTTAGAGAACCAACACAAAAAATATATATGGAGTAAAATTAGCCGAAATCACATCCAAATTATTAATCTAATTAAGTAGATTCTATTGCTCAGGATGATTCATGGTTACATTTTCTCATATAAACTTTTGTTAGTGCTGATATCATGCCAATTAAGTAGAATTATTTCTAACATCAAAGACACGTATATACATAGTATTAAATTTGTATCTGAGATGCTCTAGTGAGGACCAAGTAACCTCCATCTCAGAGAAATTTTCCATTTACTTTCAGTGTTACGTACATAGATCAGCTTTTTTAAATGAAACTGAAAGCCCCATCAACAAACCTTGTCATCTTTGGAATTGAAGTACCCATGAGGGATTAGAGGAATGGTTGTCTATGGAGTACTCCCACACCTAGTAAAGTCACAATTTATGTAGCATGGAAACGGAAACGGAGAAACATGGAAACGCGGAAACGGAAACGTGGGGAAACTTATAAATATGAAAAATATAAGAGTTTTTTTTTATAAATACTACATTTTTTATAATAAAAATACATAAACTTGTATAATATAAAAATAAATAATAAAAAAAGAATGAAGAGACAAAATTTTATAAAATAGAATCATAGAACCTATTGTAAATTGCTTTAAGCAAACGCATGTAGATATTTAAGAAAAAAACAATAATACACACCAATTTATATGATATATCGGGGAAGAGACGAGTAACACATCCAAAAGTAGAGAGAAGATAAATTCAATATGAGATTTAAAGACATTTTCTATTTGAAAATACAAAAGATATGTGTTTAATCGATTTCACAATTTTTCTTCTAAAATAAATGTGTTTCAAAATTTTGAAATGACCCGAAACGTTTTCTACAAGTTTCGAGGAGTTTCGGAAACGGAAACGTATCCGAAACGTGGAAACACATCCTACTGTAAGTTTCCGTGCTACTTAGGTCACAATACATCAATAAAAAGTCATTAATTTGTTTTTAATCTTAAATAATTTAGTTTAAATTTTGCTTGGTTCTAACATCACCATGACATTAATGGCGGAATTAACAGGAAAGTAGCCTCAGAAGTCAACATAAAAGACTACATATATCTGTGGTTTTTCACCCTGGAAAGAACTCCCCCTTGACGTTTCAATTTCTTTCATATTTAAAACCACAAACTTACCACAGCATAGGTCATACAACCAAAGACTTTTGACTGGTTTACCTTGATTTTCTGCATGTCCAAGCCTCATATGGTGTTTGATTCAAGACAACTTCATAAGAAAAATGCTGAGGATGTACACCATGGTTGAACGGCTTCCCCTCGAAATGATTTGGAAGACATTCTGCTTTAATCATGTTTCTTTTCAGATATCTAAAAGTTTCTATCATCCATATCACTTGTCGTTTCTGGGTCTATTTAGCCATTAGCTTTGGTTGGCCACCTCTAAAACTGAGTATCCTGTAAATACCTCATGATGCTCTCTTTCTTGATAGTGAATTTTCATCTATGATAATTATTTTCGACAGTGATTTTTCAGAAAAACAAAACGAGTTAAATTATTGAAGTTATTTTGGTTAGGAAAGTGTGCGTCTTACTTGATAATTCAGCCATCGTGAGTTTCACAGTAATTTAGAATACGTGTTACAAGCAAAGGAAATTTTGAAATTGCATACGAAGTTTTCTGATGAGCATTTCGCTTTCAATTTCGTTATAAAAACCCAGTTGGTTTTCTTCCTCAATGAAGAATATTATGAAAGTCAGACTTGCAGTAGAAGTCAATTGATTTTAAGAGTGAAACGTAGAATTCAGAGACAAACACAAAAGATGATATATTAAAATTATCAGCTGAAATCACATACCAATTGTTAATCTAATTAACTAGAAGAAATTGCTCTTGCTGGGTCATGGTTTCATTTACTGTAGGAAGTTTTGAAGACCAAGTAAAATCCAACATCAAAGACACGTCGATAGATAATATTAAATTTGTTTATAGGCTCCTGAAGACCAAGTAAACTTGATCTCATTTTGCCTTGGAGGAAATTTCCATTTAAGTTCATGAGATTTCTTTTATCTATTATATTAACATAAATTCGTTTTGATCATGGAAGGAAATTTGTCATTGCGAATGACATTAATTTGTAGTTTTAAAAAAAATCTGTTTCTTCATATAATTATAAAATTTATTTGGTTCTAACATCAGAATGACATTAATGGCGGGTTTAACACGAAAGTAGACCCGAGAAGTGGAGATTACAGACTATAAATAAGCGGTTGTGGTTTTACAGTCTTGAGAAACTCCCCCTCTTAACGTTTCATTTCATCATCTCCTTTGTTCTTTAAAACCACAAACTTCAGCTTCTTTTGCCGGTATTTGTCATGGCTGAAACAGCGGTGATGTTTGTGCTGGATAAGCTTACGCCATTCTTCGCAAGTGAGGTGCAACTGATGACGGGTGGTAGAGAAGTGTTAGAATTGTGAAGCCTGAAAGGATTTGAATTCTAGAAGAATTCGGATTCAAAAACAGGATTAAACTTTATCTGTCCCGAAAGCATACCAAACGAAGTCCGTTTTAAACAAATAAGGTATCGTTGGAAAGCTTGTTTCGATACGAATCAAACGCCGCAAAAATCGCAGCCAAAGACGGTCAGACACGCCCTCACTCGCCCCAACAACTGTTAATGCAGGTAAAACAGAGTTGATAAACTGGGAGGAAAAACTCACGGATATTATTAAATATGGATGGGGTTATTTATAGTCTTACAGTAACAGAAACTAGAAATAAAAGGCACTCCACTGTGTTCGTGGGATTGCGCTAAAGAATAGATCAACTTCCTAGACAATAGAGATTTATTAACAGAATTCAAAGACTAAGTCTACTTCTAGAACCACTGCAACAAACCCTCCCTTAAACTGATCACAGATTAGTTTATTTTTGGATTCTTGCAAATACCCATCAGTGTCCGCATCCTCTCAAAAGCATCCAGCTTTAGCGGCTTGGTCATGAGATCTGCCAATTGTTCTTGAGTTTGACAGTATTCTAGCTTGACTACTTCATCTCGAGTAAGATCACGCAAAAAATGAAAACGAACATCAATATGCTTACTTCGACCATGCATAACTGGATTGCGAGAAAGCTTAATTGTTGAGCTATTGTCACAATAAATCGTAGTTGCAGAAGGCTGTTTATGACCAAGTTGCTCCATAATCCGTCGTAACCAGATAGCCTGACATGCACAAGAGGCGGCAGCAAGAAACTCGGCTTCAGTAGTTGAAAGAGTGACAATTGGTTGCTTGCGAGAGGACCAAGAAACTGCACCTGAGCTTAATAAGAACAGAAAGCCAGATGTGCTCTTCCTATCGTCGACATCCCTTGCATAATCACTATCAGAATACCCTACAAGCTGATGATTCCCTCCCTGGCGATAGAACACTCCAAATTCAAGAGTTCCTTTGATATACCGTAGCACACGTTTAGCTGCTTGGAGATGTAGTGCAGTAGGATGAGACATATAACGACTCAGAAGACTAACAACAAACATAAGATCCGGCCTGGTGGAGGTAAGATACATCAAGCTCCCTACGAGCTGTTGATACAAAGTGTAGTCCACATGCTCACCTGTGAGATCCTTCATCAATTTTGATCCAGGTACAATTGGATTGTGGACTGAGTTGCAATCAGCCATATGAAATCTCTCTAAGATGTCACGAGCATACTTTTGTTGACATAAGAAAATCCCATTGTCCTGTTGCAATACCTCCAAACCAAGAAAATATCTCATTTTGCCCAAATCAGTCATGTCAAATTCTTGCATCATGGAACATTTAAAAGAATTGAACAGAGAGTTATCATTGCCGGTGAAGATGAGGTCGTCGACATATAAACACACAAGTAAGATCTTACCAGTGGAGGTGTGCTTGAGAAACAAGGTATGTTCATATGGACATTTTTTAAAGCCTTCTTTCAAGAAATAAGCTTCGATTTTGCTATACCATGCCCGAGGTGCTTGCTTCAAACCATACAGCGCCTTGTGAAGTCGATATACTTTGTGTTCTGCACCTTTGACTTCATATCCAGGTGGCTGGTCGACATATACCTCCTCGTCAAGCTTTCCATGAAGAAAAGCGGATTTGACATCTAATTGGTAGAGTGGCCATGCTTCTTGTGCTGCAATGGCAAGGATAAGCCGAATAGTGTCTAAACGGGCTACGGGAGCAAAAACTTCAGAATAATCAATGCCATGTTGTTGGGTGTAGCCTTTGGCGACGAGACGTGCCTTATATTTGTCTATTTCGCCATGCTCATTCAGCTTTGTCTTATACACCCATTTAACTCCAATTGTGTTTGCTCCTTCAGGCAGGTTTGTCAACTCCCAGGTACTGTTTTTTTGAATGGCAGCAATTTCGTCATCCATGGCAAGTCGCCACTTGTCACTATGAACTGCATCAGAAAAAGTTAGAGGATCTTCATCAATATACATAGCAAAGTTATCATCTTGTTCTTCCTCTGAAAGACCAGCGCCACTATCATAATCACGCATCCAAAGTGGTGGATGATGAGATCGTCTTGCTGCTACATGCTCAAGTGAATGGACTGCTGTATGGTCAGGTGATTGAACAAGAGTTTGAGGAGTGTCACGATTAGCTGGATTTTCAGAGGCAAGAGGCGTTGTATTTTTAGCAACACCTTGATCAAATGAATTTGTATGCTCTTCCTCCAAATCAAGTGAAGCATGAACAGTGGCACCATGTGTTTCTGTCCATGGCCAGTGTCCATCTTCATTGAAAATAACGTCACGGCTTATCACAATTTTATTTGATAAAGGATCATATAATCGATACGCCTTGGATTCTTCACTAACACCTAGAAGGACACACTTCAAACTCTTGGCATCCAATTTTGTGCGTTTGACATCTGGAATGTGAGCATAAGCGAGACATCCAAATATGCGAAAGTGATCAACCGAGGGTTTAGTGCCACTCCAAGCCTCCTCTGGTGTTTGATTTCGCACAGCAAGTGTTGGACTTCGATTGAGAACATGCACTGTCCAATTTGCTGCCTCAGGCCAGAATGTCTTAGGCACTTGTTTGCATGAAAGCATACTACGAACCATTTCCATGATTGTACGATTCTTGCGCTCCGCGACTCCATTTTGTTGAGGAGTATATGCTGTAGTCAGTTGACGTCGAATTCCGTTGGCCATGCAAAACTCATTGAATTCATTGGAATTAAACTCTCCACCTCTATCTGTACGTAGACCTCGGATGGATGTGTTCTTGGCTGTTTCAACCTTAATTTTGAAAAGCTTGAATACTTCAAAGGCCTCTGATTTTTCTGTCAAGAAAAATACCCAGGTTTTTCGACTAAAATCATCAATAAAGGTCAAGAGATACCTTTTGTTGCTGTTGGATATTGGAGAAATAGGCCCACAAATATCGGCATGGACAAGTTGAAGAATTTGTGAGGATCTCCAAGTGCTTTCTTGTGGAAAAGAATTTCTGTGTTGTTTACCTATTAAACAATCTTCACAGAAAAGGCTGGAACTCTTCAATTGCGGCAAACCCTTGACCATCTGTTTCTGATAAAGTGTTTTGAGACCACCAAGACTCAAATGCCCATAACGACAATGCCACAAATGATCTGGACTTTGAGAAAAAATATGAAAACATGGCTGAACTGGTTGATCTGATGGAGTGATAGTGGCTCGAATAACAAACATCCGATTGTGTGACATAGTGGTTGCAATGATGAGTCCTTTCTCTGGATGAAATATTTTACACTGGTTGTGTTGAACTATGATAGCTAATCCTTTCTGTTGCAATTGGCCAATACTCAAAAGATTATTTTTCAAATCAGGTATGTAAAATACCTCTGTGACAACGTGTGCAAGGTTATTGACTTGCATATGGATTTGTCCTTTCCCCATGACTCGAAGACTTGAATTATTGCCAAGTTGAACGGATTTGCGAAAGGTCTCATCAAGGTGTGAAAATAACTCTTTCCTTCCACACATATGGTTGCTGCAACCAGAGTCCAGGAACCAGATAGTTTCCTCATCATCTCGATCATCATTAACATAAGCCATGAGTAGAAGCTCTTCCGTCTCTGTTGTTTCGGCAAAATGAGCTTTGGAGTCCTCTTTCCCATAGCTGAGCTCTTTGTGTTTCTTTGGACACTCATTCCGAAAGTGACCAAAATCATGACAATAATAGCACTCAACAAGAGCTTTGTTCATACCTTGTCTACCACGTCCACGTCCCCTTCCACGCGCAGCACTACGACCACGTCCAGGACTATCAGAATGTTCCCCGTGAACAATTTTCAATGCTTGTTCTTCAATGACATGATTAGACATTCGTTGTTCATGTACCTGGAGGCTACTTTGTAATTCGTCAATACTCATATGATCCAAATCCTTGGATTCCTCAATGGAGCAGACCACATAGTCAAACTTGGATGACATAGAGCGCAAAATCTTTTCATTCACAGTAACGTCGCTTATCTTTTCACCAAGACTGCGCATTTTGTTAGTAATTGTGAGAGTACGAGCAAAAAAAACATTGACAGATTCATTTTCTTTCATGTGCAGAACTTCAAAATCTTTGCGAAGAGTCTGAAGTTGTGCACGCTTGACTCGAGCATTCCCTTGATATTTTTGCTTCAACGAGTCCCAAATTCCCTTTGCCGTGTCTTTGGTCAAAATGGTTTCCAGGATGGTGCGATCAATGGCCTGGAATAAATAGTTCTTGGCTTTTAAATCTTTCAATTTCTGGTCAGCTAGCACCTTCCGTTCTGCATCTGTGAGGGTTGCATCCTCTTCGGGAACTCCATCTTCTACGATGTGCCAATATTCCTTGGATCGAAGGAAATTTTCCATGAGCATGCTCCAATGCTCATAATGCCCATCGAGCCGGGGAATAGCCGGCTGCACAAAGTTATTTTCTGAAGACATGATTGAGCTGCGGCTACAATTTGTGGTTTCTGGCTCTGATACCAGATGTTAATGCAGGTAAAACAGAGTTGATAAACTGGGAGGAAAAACTCACGGATATTATTAAATATGGATGGGGTTATTTATAGTCTTACAGTAACAGAAACTAGAAATAAAAGGCACTCCACTGTGTTCGTGGGATTGCGCTAAAGAATAGATCAACTTCCTAGACAATAGAGATTTATTAACAGAATTCAAAGACTAAGTCTACTTCTAGAACCACTGCAACAACAACGTCCGGTGGTCAGTTTTACACGGATTCTTATTTCTTTAAGGTTTTTGAGTCCGAATTAGTTGTGGGTTGTTCCTATCCTATAAATACACATGTTGAACGTCTTATATTAAATTACATGATGTATTAAGGGTCTCTAAGGGTTTAGGCTTAGATTGACAAGTTTAGGAAGGTGAGAGAGACTTGTGAGGGAGAAATTCGTGATTGAGAGTGAGAGAGACAAAAATGTCAGATTGTAATTATCAATTTGATAGTGGAAGAAGTGCTGGTGCACTCCGTGGACGTAGGGAATTTCCTGAACCACGTAAAATTCTTGTGTCTATTTTATTTATTCGTTTGGTGTGTGCTTGATTGTGCTTTACGACTTTCTTTTTTTTTTTCTTTCGGGGTTAATTTATCCCAACAAGAAGAAGCTGTTTACGTGCGTGCAGTAACTGGAGCGCATGAAGGTGTTCTTGAGAGCGGCCGACAGTTTGGAAGAGACTGATGAAGAAGTCAAAGTATGGGTGAAGCAAATCAGAGATGTCGCTCACGATATCGAAGATGTTCTAGATGAGTTCTCTCTTCTTCTTGCTTACAACCACGGTCTCACGGAAATGGAAATAGAGAAATGTGGAAACGCGAAAACGGAAACATAGAAACGCATTTTTTTTAAAATATAAGAAACGAAAATATGAAGAAACTTATAAATATAAAAAGTATAAATGTTTTTTTATAAACACTAAATCTTTTATAATGAAAATATATAAACTTATATAATATAAAAATAAATACTAAAAAAAGAGTGAAGAGAAAAAATACTATAAAATATAATCATAGAACCTATTGTAAATTATTCTTAAGCAAATGCATGTAGATATTTAAAAAAAAAAAACAATAATACATATCAATTTATATGATATATCGGAAAAGAGATGAGTAACATATCAAAAAGTAGAGATATATGAGATTTAAAGATATTTTTGATTTAAAAATATAAAAGATATATATTTAATCGATTTCACAATTTTTCTTCTAAAATAAAGTGTTTCAAAAATTTTCAAAAATTTTGAAATAATCTGAAATGTTTCCTACAAGTTTCGGAGAGTTTCGAAAATAGGAACGTTTTCGAAACATGGAAACACATCCTATTATAAGTTTCCATGCTACTTAGATCACGGTGATGGTCTCTACGGCTTTTTGCACAAGCTTTCGTGTTGTCTTAAGAACATGAAGGCTCGTTATCGAATAGGGTACGAAAACTAAGGCATCAACATGAGAATCAAAAGAATTTGTGAGGGACAACTGAGACTCCATCAGAAATTCCGAGCAGCTCAACAGGTCGCTTCCAGCTCGGCCAATACATGGAACGATCGTCGCGGAGACGCCCTCCTTTTGGACGAGACTGATTTGGTTGGCATTGATGGGCCTAAAGAGAAGGTGGCGGAGTTGCTGGTGAGTGGCGGTTTAGGCCGCCAAGTGGTTTCGTTGGCTGGGATGGGAGGGATGGGAAAACCTACTCTGGCGAAACAAGTTTATGACGATCGACAAGTAAAGAAACACTTCACAATCCATGTCTGGATCACTGTTTCAAGAAACTTTAAAATGGAGGAGCTTCTTAAAGACATGCTGCAGCAATTTTTTCGGGCGACCAGGAAGTCGGTTCCGAAGGCTATGGAGACGATGAGCAGTGATGGGTTGAAAAAATAATAAAGGATTTTCTGCAGGAAAGGAGGTATTTGATTGTTCTTGACGATGTGCGGCATATAACTGATTGGGATTCGGTGAAATATGCTTTGCCCACCAACAATTGTGGCAGCCGAGTGATGCTTACTACGCGTAGAGCTGACTTAGCCTTCACTTCCAGGATAGAATCCGAAGGTTGGGTTTATGATTTGCAGCCATTGCCTCCTGAAGAGTCCTGGATTCTTTTTTGCACCAAAACCTTCCATGGAAAAGCTTGTCCTCCACACCTGGAGGAAATTTGTAGGTGTATTTTAAAGACATGTGGAGGACTTCCTCTTGCGATAGTGGCGATTGGTGGGTTTTTGGCTGCGAAAGATAGGTGGACGATTGATGAATGGGAAATTGTTCGTCGGAGTCTTGGTGCTGAGATTGAAGGCAAGAACATACTCAAGAATTTGACGAAAGTGCTTTCACTCAGCTTCAATGATTTGCCATGCCATTTGAAAGCATGCTTTCTGTACTTGAGCATCTTTCCGGAGAAGCATTTAATCGAGCCGATGAGATTGGTTCGGTTGTTGACGGCAGAAGGATTTGTTGAGGCGAAAGAAGGAAAGACACTGGAAGAAGTAGCGCAGGAGCACCTCAACGAGCTCTTGAACAGAAGCCTGATGATAGTGGCTGAAACAACAGACGATGGAAGAGTCAAGGCACGAAGAATCCACGACTTTCTGAAGGAAATCATTATACTTAAGTCCAGAGAGTACAACATTGCAGCCATAGCTAAAGAACACATCGATGCACTATGGCCAGACAAAGTTCGACGATTATCAATTTACTATACACTGCAAAATGTTCAGCAAAATAGGTGTGTCAACACTTCTCAATTGCGTTCTCTGTTCATGTTTGGGATAATTGAGAAGCCATGCTTGCACTCGGTTTTTCCAAGTGGGTTCAAGCTTCTTGGCGTCCTGGACATGCAACGCACACCAATCACAAAATTTCCCATTGAAGTTGTAAACTTGTATTATTTGAAGTACCTGAGCTTGGGAGACACCAAGGTGAAAAAGATGCCAAGATATATAGGGAAGCTTCAAAACCTGGAGACATTAGATCTTAAACATGCCTATGTCACTGAATTGCCATCAGAGATACTCAAACTCAAAAACCTTCAGCATCTATTGTTATACCGATATGAATATGAGTCTTATACCAATTCTAAATATGGATTCAAAAGTTTAGAGAAGATTGGTGTTCTTCTTTCTTTACAAAAGCTCTGTTTTATCGAGGCAACTCATGTTGGGACACTGCCAGATCTTGGCAAGTTGACTCAACTTACAAGACTCGGAGTTCTGAAGTTGAGAAAACAAGATGGGAGAATCCTGTGTTCATCTATCGAACATCTGACAAACCTTCACGCATTGTCAATAACTTCGACACAAAAAAACGAGATTATTGATCTTCAGCACCTTAACCATCCACCTCAATTCCTTCAAAGAGTCTACTTGACAGGACGACTGGAGAGTTTACCTCACTGGATAGCTTATGTTCACAGTCTGGTTAAAGTCTTTCTGAAATGGAGCAGATTAAAGGATGATCCACTGGTGTTTCTGCAAGATCTTCCAAATCTTGTTCACCTCGATCTGCTTTAAGTATACGATGGAGACATGCTCTGTTTCATGGCTGGTGGGTTCAAGAAGCTAAAGCACCTGGGTCTGTACAAGTTTGATGTGCTGAGATTTGTGGAAATACAACAGGGAGCAATGCCATGCCTTGAAAAGCTTAGAATTCAGCGGTGTAAGTCACTGCAAAAGGTGCGGCTGGGAATTGAGCATCTGAGCGAGTTGAAAATGTTGGAGTTTTTTTTACTTGCCACATAAATTGCTAAGGACGATTTGTCGAGGTGAAGAAGGTAAAGATTATTGGAGAGTTGCACACATCCCTGAAGTGAATTCAACCAACTGGAGAGACGGGGGATGGGAAGTTTATGTGAGATTTCACTTAGATGAACAATTTAAACCAATCAATATTGAGGAATTAGTTATGAGTTATAAAATAATGTATTAAATTAACTTAGGGTTATAAGAATATTTGAAGCATATGTGTAAAACTGATGAAATTATTTGTATTAAAGTCACTAGTGTTATCAACTTCCTTGAATGTCTGTTTTTAAACAAGTTGTTCCCATCCAAAGTATGTCTTTTTCTTAGATTTTGACTTTCTAATTTTAAAAAACTCATTTACCTACTTATGGATGATTAAAGTTAACAAAATTCTAACCGCTTAAAATTTTATCTCTTTCTCTCACTCTAAATCCTAAAAACTAACAATTTTTCTCTTATGCCAATTTTTGAAAAAATAACATTTTCACCCTTAGGGTTTAGATTTTGATTCCGGACAACATTTGTGATGTCATATTCGACAATCTCTCCCTCCTGACGCTTTATCTTTCTCTAACGATGTCTCTCTCGACATTTTTGCCTCCTTTGGTGGGCTATTCAAGCCAAAAAAACAAAAAACTTCATCGGAAAAACGAAACTCCTTATCTTTTTGGTTTGAATAGTCGATCAGAGGAGGGAGAAATGTTGAGAGAGACATCGCTGGAGGAAGCGGAAGCATTATGAGGGAGAAGTTGTTGGTGATAGCATCAAAAATGTCATTGGGAATCGAAAACTAAACCCTAAAAGAAAAATATTGTTTTTTAAAACTTGACATAGGGGGGAAATTGTTAGGTTTTAGAGTCTAAGTAAAAAAGAAATAAAATTTTAGTTTATTTTTAATATTATAGGTAAAATAATGATTTTATCCTTAAAACTAACATATTTAACTGTCTATAGGTGGGTAAATGAGTTTTCTAAAGTTAAAATACGAAAATTTGATAAAAATTTTTGGATTTTTAACTGCCCATAGGTGGGGATAAGTCTTTTGGCATTTTAAACAATTAAAACCAATCAATCTAGAGGAATTAGTTATGAGTTATAAAGTAATGAATTAAATTAGCTTAGGGATATAAGAATACTTGAAACGTTATACTTTTTGGACTCGTAAAACTACTAAAATTATTTGTATTTGAGTGACTAATGTTACCAACTTCCTTGAATGTCGGTTTTTAATGAGTAAAATTGTTTTTAAAGGGAATCTAGTAAATATATAATAGTTTATTAGATACTCATTATAAAACCAATAAATCTTAAGGCTCATATTGATTTTGTTTATTAAAAACATTACTTGTAAAATGTTTTGGATTTATGTTTATTAATCATTTAAGCTTATCTATAATCTATCATTAGAATAGCCATTTAATTGGTTTTATTAGTAGAATATAGAATACTTGCTAGCATATACTATTTTTAGAAAATGCAGTGTTTCACATTCACTTAGACTTCGATCCTGGATTTTGGATGCTTCAAAGATGTGTAGCTTTCATTCCTTCCTCTAGATTAGACCTGGCCATGGGCCGGTTTGGCCCGTGAACCAGACTGAAACCAGCCCGGATAAAACCGAAACTGAAACCGAAAGAACCAAAACCGGAACCAGATTTTGACAGTTCGGTTCCGGTTTATATAATTTGAAACCGTAAACCGCCGGTTCACATCCGGTTTATGAACCGGCGGTTTAGGGTTTTTGAACCGATAATTTTATTTTTTTTAATTTTTTAAATTAAAAAACAAAGGAATCAACGGTTCCCTACAAATATGCAGGGGACCGAGTCCCCTGCATATTTCAAAATCTTTTGTAAATTTAGTTTCACCTCCTCTTTTTTTAAAATTTTTTATAAAAATTTTTCTTATATATATGCATTCATTCTCTCAACTCTCTCATACTAAATCCTTCAAACTCTCTCATTTACTCTCATTCTCATTCTTTCAATTCTTAATACTCTCTCAATCTTTCAATCAAATTCTCTCAAATGTAATTAAATTCTTTCTTTATTTTTTATTAATTTCTATTATACAATTCATAATTAATTATAGAATTTATTCTTATAATTAATTTTATTTTTTATTATCTTTCATAATTAATCATATAATTTATTTTTTATTATGCAAAAGTAAAAGAAATACGTAGGCTTTAATTCTTCTAAACCTCAAGAAGATACATAAGAAGCTTAATTGAAAAATTAAATCCAAGTATTTCTTTTAATTTTCAATTATTGTAATTAATAATTTAAAAATTAAATCAAGATCATGTATTAGAATTGACGGTTCAATGTCGGTTTCGAATCGGAGTCATGAACTGAAATCGTCGGTTCCGAACCGGAGTCATAAACTGGAACCGTCGGTTCCAAACCGGTTACAAACTGTCCTATTACGGTTTCGGTTCAGGGTCTTTATTTTTTCGAACTGTGAACCAACGGTTTCAAACCGAAACCACCGGTTTATGAACTGTGGCCAGGACTACTCTAGACTTAAGAGTTTGTTATTTATTAAAGGCCAAAGGAATATTTTCCACCCAAGTTTTAGCCATTCTCAAAAATACACGGGTTATGTCTCAAAAACCCAAACACCTATATATAGACTAACTTTTATTAGAATTTTCAATTATGCGTAAAGGTAAAATCATTATTTTATTACTAAACCTTAAAACCCTAAAAGTTAATATTATTTGCCCCCTAGATTTTAAAAACTAACACTTCACCCCCATTTTTAAAGTTTAAAAAATTAACATTTCACTTTTAGGGTTTGTTTCCCTTCTCCGGCCACTATCATTCCAGCCAATGACTAGTGTTTTCCACCCTAAAAGGAAAGATTTTAAAAACTATGTTCAACTCTCATAAGCATGCCTCTAAAAAATTCTTCTATCTTAAGAGGTATTTGGTTTAGATATTAAAAAATTATTGTATTAATTTATCTTTTATTACTAATATTACTTTATTTGATTTGTCAGATAATAAAATATTCTGGTAATTTTTTATTATCAATAATAATATAACAATTAAGATAAAAGATAATCTAATTACCACATTTACTTTGGTAATCAAAATTACCTTAGTAATCTTAATTTAGTTACAATTACATCCTTAGTTATTAATTTTTTAAGACAAAAATAACTTAATTTTCAATTAATATAACAAATAGCAAGAAGAATATTTTAGAATAATTATATTTAAGGGCATATTAGTAAAATAATAACTTAATATTCTTTTATTATCTCCCATTAATCATAATAATTATTTATATCTTTCAATTTTTATCAAATTTTATTAAACATAATAATAATTTATACACAATGACAGTTTTTTAGATAATTTATTTTTGTAATAATATTTTATTTGTGACAACAACTTGATTTTGGCTAGAGAGGCAGCCGAAGACAGAGAGAGGAGATGGAAACTATATGAGGGGTGAAAAAAAAGTTTTAAAAATTCTAGAGGATAATTGCAAAAGAGAAACTTGAAAGTATGAAATATTAGAGTCGAAAAGAAAATCACTTTTTGAAACAAATATAAAAAAAAGAATAAAATTTTAATTTTATTAATGTTATTGGTTAAATAATAATTTTATCCTTATAATTAATTATAAATTTTAACAAAAAAAAATTAGATAATTAACTAATTTTTAAATTTTTAAAAATTAATGATTAAAAGTTTAAGTATTGATGGAACCATCGGTAAGAGTAAACCTTTTTGTCTAATTATTATATAGAAACAAATAAATATTTCTACAAAATAATTGCTTTGGACAGTGATTTTTCAGAAAAAGCAAAACAAAACGAGTTAAGTGTTAAATCAGCGGCCTTCGTGAGTTTGACAGTAATTCAGAATACGCGTTACAAGCAAAGAAATTTATGAAATTGCATACAAAGAAATTTAGAATACGGGCATTTCGTTTTCAATTTCATTATCAAAACCCAGTTTATTTTCTTCCTCAATCAAGAATATTATGAAAAGTCATACAAGTCTATCTGATTTTAAGAGTGAAACGTACGAAGAACACAAAGGATAATATATTAAAATTATCAGCTGAAGTCACACACTAATTGTCAATCTAATTAATAAGAAGAAATTCCTCAAGCTGAGTCATGGTCCATGAACAGTTGGTAGTCTTGAAGGCCAAGTAATGGAGCAAACTCGAAAATCAATTCAAAGACACGTAGATAGATAATATTATATTAGATTTGTTTCTGAGCTATGTTCTCTATTTGATTTCATAGGACTTGATCTTATCTTGCCTTGGAGAAAATTTCTATTTGATTTCATGGGACTTCTTTTCTTAATATGCATCTACTATTATATTAACATGAATTTGTTTCGATCATGGAAGGATGACGTTAATTTGTAGTTTTTAGCCGTTTAATATAAAATTTATTTGGTTAATTATAACATCAGAATGACATTAATGGCGGATTTGACACGAAAGTGAATCCAGAGAAGGGAAGATTACAGACCATAAATAAGTGGTAGCGGTTTCAGAGTCTTGAGGAACTCCCGATATTGATGTTTGATCTCCTTTCTTCTTTGAAACCACAAACTTCAGCTTCTTATACTGGCGTTTCTCATGGCTGCAGTAGCGGTGATGTCTGCACTGGAGGAGCTTACGCCATTCTTCGCAAATGAGGTGCAACTGATGACGAGTAGTCGAGAAGAAGCTGTTTACGTGCGCACAGAATTGGAGCGCATGAAGGTGTTCTTGAGAGTCGCCGACTGTTTGGAAGAGACTGATGAAGAAGTTAGAGTTTGGGTGAAGCAAATCAGAGATGTCGCTCACGATATCGAAGATGTTCTGGATGAGTTCTCTCTTCTTCTTGCTCACAATCATGGTGATGGTATCTACGGCTTTTTGCACAAGCTTTCGTGTTGTGTTAAGAACATGAAGGCTCGTTATCGCTTAGGGTACGAAATCCAAGGCATCAACATGAGAATCAAAAGAATTTGTGAGGGACAACAGAGACTCCGGCAGAAATTCCGAGCAGCTCAACAGGCTGCTTCGAGCTCGACCAATACATGGAACGATCGTCGCGGAGACGCCCTTCTTTTAGACGAGACTGATTTGGTTGGCATTGATGAGCCTAAAAAGAAAGTGGCGGAGTTGCTGGTAAGCGGTGGTTCAGGCCGCCAAGTGGTTTCGCTGGCAGGGATGGGAGGGATGGGCAAAACCACTCTGGCGAAACAAGTCTATGACGATCGAAAAGTGAAGAAACACTTCAAAACCCATGCCTGGATTACTGTTACAAGAAACTACAAGATGGAGGAGCTTCTAAAAGATATGGTTCAGCAGCTTTTTCGAGAGATCAGAAAGTCGGTTCCAAAGGCTGTGGAGACGATGAGCAGTTATGAATTGAAGAAAATAATAAAGGATTTTCTTCAGGAGAGGAGGTACTTGATTGTTCTTGATGACGTGTGGCATATAAATGATTGGGATGCGGTGAAATATGCTTTGCCCACCAACAATTGCGGCAGCCGAGTGATGCTCACTACGCGTAATGTTGATTTAGCCTTCACTTCGAGGATAGAATCCGAAGGTCGAGTCTATAATATGCAGCCATTGCCTCTGGAGGAATCCTGGAAACTTTTCTGCACCAAAACCTTTCATGGAAACACAAACACTTGTCCTCCTCACCTGGAGGAAATATGTAGGTGTATTTTAAAGAAATGTGAAGGGCTTCCTCTTGCGATAGTTGCGATTGGTGGGGTTTTGGCTGCGAAAGATTGGCGAAGGATTGATGAATGGGAGATGGTTCGCCGGAGTCTTGGTGCTGAGTTAGAGGGCAATGACAAACTCAAGAATTTGAAGAAAGTTTTGTCTCTCAGCTTCAATGATTTACCGTGCTATTTAAAAGCATGTTTTCTTTACTTGAGCATCTTTCCTGAAGATCATTTAATCGAACCAAATATTCTGGTTCGGCTGTGGACTGCTGAAGGATTCGTTGAAGCTAAAGAAGGAAAGACCCTAGAAGAAGTTGCGGAGGAATACTTCAGTGAGCTCTTGAACAGAAGCCTGATGGAAGTGGTTGGAACAACAAGCGATGGCAGAGTCAAGCACTGCAGAATTCACGACCTTCTGAGGGAAATCATAATCGCAAAGTCCAGAGAGCACAACATTGCAGCCATAGCTAAAGAACACGTCAATCAGAACGCAATATGGCCAGAAAAAGTTCGACGATTATCAGTTCACAATACACTGCAAAATATTCAACAAAACTGGTGTGTTAACTCATCTCAATTGCGTTCTCTGTTCATGTTTGGGATAGTTGAAAAGCCATGCTTGCACGCACTTTTTCCAAGTGGCTTCAAGCTTCTTGGAGTCCTAGACATGCGAGGCACACCAGTCACAAAATTTCCCATTGAAGTTGTAAACTTGTATTATTTGAAGTACCTGAGCTTGAGAGACACCAAGGTGAAAACCATTCCAAGATACATAGGGAAGCTTCAGAACCTGGAGACATTAGATCTTAAACATGCTTATGTCACTGAATTGCCATCTGAGATACTCAACCTCAAAAACCTTCGGCATCTGATGGTCTACCGATATGAATACGAGTCTTATACTCATTCTAAATTTGGATTCAAAAGTTTAGAGAAGATTGGTGTTCTTCAATCTTTACAAAAGCTCTGTTTTATCGAGGCAACCCATGTTGGAACACTGCAAGAGCTTGGCAAGTTGATCCAACTTAGAAGACTCGGTGTTCTAAAGTTGAGAAAACAAGATGGGAGAACACTGTGTTCATCTGTCGAACATCTGACAAACCTTCGGGCATTGTCGATAATTTCAACAGATGAAAACGAGATTATTGATCTTCAACACCTTAACCATCCACCTCAATTCCTTCAAAGAGTTTATTTGACAGGACGGCTGGAGAGTCTACCTCATTGGATAACTTATCTTCACAGTTTGGTTAAACTTTATCTGAAATGGAGCAGATTACAGGAAGATCCAATGGTGTTTCTACAAAATCTTCCAAATCTTGTTCACCTCGAACTGCTTCAGGTCTACGAAGGAGACACGCTCTGCTTCATGGCTGGTGGGTTCAAGAAGTTGAAGCAACTGGGTCTGGACAAATTTGATGAGCTGAGATTTGTTGAAATACAAGAGGGAGCAATGCCAGGCATTGAAAAGCTTAGCATTCAGCGGTGTAAGTCACTGCAGAAAGTGCCGCTAGGAATTGAGCATCTGAGCGAGTTGAAAGTACTTGAGTTTTTTGATATGCCAAATAAATTGCTAAAGACGATTTGCCGAGATGAAGAAGGCGAAGATTATTGGAGAGTTGCACACATTCCTGAAGTGTATTCAACCTACTGGAGAAGCGGGGGATGGGAAGTTTATTCACTGGAGAGTTTTAGTGAAGGGGAAAATGCTCCACTGCTTAACACAATCATAAGCAACAGTGAACTTCAGACCCGTTGGAAGTAGTTTACTGAAGTCGTTTCAACAATAAGTAATGTGTCGTTTCAGCTGTACAGCATATGTATAAGAATCCTTTTTATTTAGTTTGTAAATAACAAGAAAAATAAATGTATATATCTTGAAATGTTTCTTCACAATTCCATCCTTATATAAACTTGTTTTAGTACCAGGGCTGTTTTCCCCAACCCCCCATTCCCTCTAGATGATCAGCTTTTTCCAAAAAAAATTTAAAAAGTCATCCCTTGACTGCTCACTGGTGTGACAACAGCCAAGGTTGAGCTCAAGCCTTTCTCAAATGCACTTCCACTGTGTTGATACTTTTTTGTATCGATCAGCGATTCTTACCATCCTGGATTTGATGCCTTCTATCTCTGAAGCAATTTGATGGCGAGTCTTCAAGTTTTTAATAGAGCAATAGATTCTATGAAAAGAGGCATATAATTGAATCGCATGTTGGTTTGCAAGATGAAGGTTAAACTCACCAACGACATCTTCAATGTCACAAGAAATATCTGTCACTTGCTTCACCCTTACTTGTAGCACAGGATCATGTTTCTTCCTTTGCATCTGCGCTAACTTCTCTTTAATTTACTCAACTTCTGCTCTGACATCACTCAAATGTTTCACCTCTGCTGTAGACCAATGCTACGAAATGGGATCTTCGTAAAGTCTATCATGTTACGTGTTATGACGAATTTGATTGGAAGGTACAGTGGCAACCAAAAAAGATGGATTCATTAGCCCGTTATTTAATCCGAATGGGTGAAATTGTTCAAAAAGCTGTGGAAGGAATCCCAGTCCCAGGGAATCCGATTCTTGGAAAAAGAAAGCAACCCAGAATGGATTGATTTTAGAGATTATTCATTTGTTAAAATACCCTCTCTTACTTTTGAATTGCCAAAACAGGAACTTTATACGAGTGTCAAGGCCTCAAGTTGTCTCCCGAACACACCCTCCAGCCATAGCCATGGCCATATCAATTTTCAATAATTTTATTTTATTTGGAAGTCGAACTTTACACAAATCGATCGTGAATTGTTATAGTAATGCAGCCTCTTCCACTTGTCAATAAAATTTTTGATCATCACCTTATGCTGATATAATAACTAAGAAAATTGGATAACTCAATAATTTTTCCATCAATCAGGTATTTCATGAATGAAATTAAAATCAATGCATATAATTCTTAGAGATCAAAGCAGAACTTCAGAGAATAAAACTGAGATATCAGAAATTGTAATGCCATTTTCAAATTCTCCTCCATAAATAATGCCAAGGTAATGTATTAATTGAATAAGTTACATACACAAACAAAACAGTAAGAAAAAGAGTACTGACGAATTAGAAGCATGTAAAATCTGGTAGCTTTTACTAAAAGGGTTCTAAGGAAATTTTCTATAAGCATCAAGCTACTCGAACACAGACTGATCATGTGCAAGATCAGTCTTGCTGCTGGATCAAGGACAAAAAGCATAATAAAAAATAATGATAAAATTAAATAGAGCAAATGTGAAACTCTTTCACCAATTTCAATAGTTGACGCTATATATCTAGTTTCTATCCCTACAGGAGTCACTGTGTTTCAGGGGCTGTTGATTCACTCTTCATCAGAGTCTTGAAATGTTATTTTTTTAGCCTTTGGAGCATCTGCTGAAATTTCCCTGAAGTGAGCCCCATAAAGCTTCGACTCCTGCATTGCAATGAGACAAAATATTATAGGCTAACTCAGAACTAATTTGCGGCTCAAAATGCATGTTCATGTACCATATTTAACAGCCTATGAAGTTTAAAGATGCCTTCAGCATCTCATCAAAGGGACAAGGATTCGCATGCACACAGGTATCTTTATGTGGACACTAGAGTGAGCATGAAAAGTGTCGTAAATGGATAGAAATTTACACCTTTTTCTTTACATGAGTACCAAATTTCAGAAGATCAGCGGGCACAACTTGCCCAGCTTCTCTCAGAACATTCACCAGCTCCCCAGCAAGTCCCTGAAATAGTGTCATCACTATTTAGAAATAACACAAATTGGCTTACAGAAGAATGTATTAGTTTTGACTATGGTGTTCAAGCAACAATTACAAGATTGAGTTTCAGAAGTTACCTTATTGTGATGAGTGAAGAATGTGTGAGAGACACCCTTCTTACCAGCCCGGCCAGTTCTTCCTATTCTGTGAACATAATCTTCCGTTGTTAGAGGAAAAGAATAGTTAATAACTACTTCAACATCAGGAATGTCCAAGCCCCGAGCAGCCACATCAGTAGCAACCTGCAGATACATTATGCCAGTTAGATTTATACATGCATAGAAGAGAATAAAAGTCCATATTACACACAACCATCATGCAGCATACCATCAAAGGACAGGTTCCCTGCTTGAACAAAGATAGTGACTTTGTACGATCATGTTGTGCTTTCTTACCATGTATTGCAACAACCTTCCAACCACTGAGAGCCAGAAGAAAATGAGAAAAAAGGGGAATTGCATAGCAAATTAAATTCCTCAATAAGTTTTGCCAGTTCTATCTTCAGATGCATGGATGTCAGCTATAATTTGGAATGGCTTATTCACCAGACTATTACCCGAAAAGAATAATGTTACCTCTTTCGCAGCATATGTTCAATACGATCAGCTTCCAACTGGTACAAGGCAAAAACTAACACTCTGTTCCTGGTCATGAGTAACAAGCAGTGTATCAGCATGATGTAAGAGCTCTAGTATCTAAAGACAATATGAAAAAATGAATGGAGATTCAACACTTCTTTCTTCTATTTTTTTTATTTTTAATCTTTATCTTCTTTAGGAAAAGACATCCAGGGTTTCCCTTTCCTTAGATGCAAGCCTATTTTTAAAAGAACTGGTAGGCCTAAGCATTTGGAAACCAAATTTCACACTGACAAGATTGAGTTTGTGTAACTCATTTACTTCAGGAATCAGTCCTCCAGAATCTATGAGATCAAGCAAGAAGTTGCAAATTTTATTTTTGATATATGATAAATCGCCCAAAGACAAGCAAAAATTTCCCACTAAATTGAACACATTAAAGTTGCATGTAACTCAGAAATTTTGAGCTAATACCTTTGAGATTTATGATATTTTTCTAGCAAAGCAAGTAAGCGCTGATCACGTGAACGATCATCCAAGACCTGCAATTTTGTCCAAGAGATGTTAATACAAGCATATATATGAATAAAAATAGAAACTAAGGTTGTTTAGAACAAATCTCATATTGTAAAACTAACCTCAACAATCTGCATAACATCATGGTTGGCAGCCAAATCCTCTGAACCCACAACCACCTAAAACAAAGCTGATTTCACTTCTAAGAAAGGCAAGGTAGCACAACCAAAACATCACAATAATACAGATGAATACCTTAACTGGATTGGGATCCATATATTCCTCAGCTAATTTATGAACTTCTACAGGCCACGTGGCACTGAACATTACCATCTGGCGAGCTGCACACAATTAAGTGATTTGTCCATATTCAAAATATGTGCCAAGAACACAATTAACTCAGAATGGATGGATATGGACAAAAAGAATTTCAAAAGGCTATTACACAAGATGTGAGAGAGAACAGAGAACATCTATGAATAAAACATACCAGACGATATTTTGCTCAATATCAAACGGACAGGCTCCTCAAATCCCATATCAAGCATTCGATCTGCCTCATCTAGAACCTACAAAATTGATATGTTTAGCTAAGAAATGATATTATCTCTGATATATAAAAAAGGTGGACAAATTTCTTCAACAAATCAAACAATTCGTTTATCTTTTAACCACATATAAGGTAAATTATAAATAATGGGTTCTGAGGAGGAAGCTTTTCTTGCTAATGTTAATTCAAAGTCCAATAAGATCCAACATTTTCCATTCTTTAGATTGATGAGTACCTTACATTGAACAACTTACGTAAGCTTTTCTAAAGTGGATGATTTCCTGTCATTAAAAATGTTAATTTGTAAGTCCAATATAATCCATTGTCATTGTTTGGATGACAGTGTATAACAAATACCCAAGAGAGAGGGACTAATTTTAAATGAGCTTTCCTTCTTTTTTTAAAAAAAAAAATTAACTGAGCTTTTCTACATTTATAAAAGTCAACAATTTTCTTCAACAAATCAAACAATTCATTTATCTTTTAACCATATGTAAAGTAAATTACAAATAAGGGGTTCTAAGGAGGAATTGTTTCTTTTTAATGTTAATTCAAAGTCCAATACAGACCATCATTTTCTGTTCTTTAGATTGATGAATACCCTACACTGAACAACTTAGTGAGCTTTTCTAAAATGAATGATTTCCTGTCATGAGGAATTTTAATTTGTAAGTCCAATATAATCCATTGTCACTGTTTGGATGACAGTGTACAACAAATAGTCAAGAAAGACAGCCTGATCTTAAATAAGCTTCCCTCTTTTATAAAAAACTGAGCTTTTCCCTCTTTAAAGGAAAAGAAAGTGAGCTTTCATTTATAAAAGTTAAATACCAATATTCAATGAGATAATGACAGTTAAATACACAATGAGCATCACCATATATATTAAAAAAACATCATCCGTTGGTCAAACTCAATCAAGAGATGAGGCTAAGCAAATGAATCTGAAAAAAGGATAGTGTTCTTACCACAAAAGATACATCACTAAGATGGCAGACATTCATTTCTATTAGATCTATCAGACGACCAGGAGTTCCAATGACAATATCCTAAGTGCACAAAAGAATCCAACATAAGAGGTAATGCTGAGTCATATTAATACCAAACTCTGTCAGATATATAGGCTATCATTTGATGTTACAATGTTCAAAGGATTATGCAGTAAATTTTATCATTTTTAGAGGCACCATAATTTGATGCCCAAAGAACTAAAAAGAAACAAATCACTTCTTTTCTTCAAAAAAATGCCACATATTCTAAGACATAGAGAAAATTAAAAAAAAAAAAAACTAGGTGTAGTAAATCAAAGTACTAAATTTTGAATCCAATCTTATATAAAACCAATTAAAAATAAGCCAAATATCATTTGAAAGGTAAATATAAAACCTCTTACCACACCCAATTGTAGGGCTGAAATTTGAGGTTGTTTTGACGTTCCTCCATACACACAGACTGATTTCACACCACAAGGTTTCCCAGCATTGGATATAACATCGTAAATCTGCAACAGCAGGTAAAGCCAATATTTGTCAAATTCTTTGAGAAATAGATTTCAATGTATCGATCAATTGAAAGATAACACAAAACATGGAGGAAAAAATTGCATCAATTAAACATCATAAAATCATGTAGAAAATACATAGTAGTCTACACAGCCATAGAAATAATGCAGCTTTGCTTACCGCTTCAAGGTAACATCAGCACAGCACTAGCATAATAATTTAGCGGCTGGCATCGACATTACTGAATTTAAATATATAATGTAAAGATAAAAGGAACTTTATTTTCTTCAAAATAGAAGAATAAAACATGAACACCCCCATTATTCATACTGATTCAGGACAAGCATCAACTTTATGGGCATAAGTAAAGGTGTTAAGAAATATTTGATTTACATTGTTTTTGCTTCAGTTCTAATAGATAAAAGTAATAAAACTCAATTTGTGATATGATGTCCAAGACTTCTTAAAACTGTAAGTGACCCAATGCTTGTCACCAGCTCGCAAAGTGGTCTTACATATAAATAATTTGGCAAACAAAGGCATGATCTAACAAATATTCATCCAAAAATTCTCAAAATGTAGCACCGCCGTTACATATCTAAAACTAAAACTTAGCACATATTACATTGAATATTACACAAAGTAAGGATACATACTTGGTCAGCCAACTCTCTAGTAGGTGAGAGTACAAGGCAGAGCGGATTTGCCTTCTTCACTGACTTCCCCTTTCGCTTATTCAATACATGCATAATCGCAGGAACCCCAAATGCCAATGTCTTACCTACACAAATTAATCAAATTTGACCTCCAAAATTAATCAAATGAATCCAGTTCCGCATAAATATCAACATAAACACAAATATACCTGATCCAGTTTTGGCAATCCCTATAAAATCACGGCCGTTCAACAAGAATGGCCAGGCGTGAGACTGAATTGGGGATGGATTCTTAAAATTCTTACAGCATTCCAACACATTCTCAGGAAGCCTTGCGTCAGAAAAGGATTTCAACGACACGTACTTGGCTTCCTCCACACCTTTTCCAGTCACCACCACTTTAGAATCCACTTCTTGTTTTGCTTCACCGTTTTCACTTTCCTTTGCTTCATTCGTTTCGCTTTCTTTACCCTCCTTATTACGTTTCTTCTTCTTTTCCTTCTTCTTAGACCCATCAATGCTTTCCTCTTCCTCTTCCTCTTCTTCTTTAACTACTTGTTCATCTGATTTCGCGTCGTGTCCATTCTCCCGGTCCTTCTTGTGCTTCTTTTTCTTCTTTTTACACACATCCGTTTCAACCGCCTGAAGCTTTCGTTTAAGATTTTCTTCGTTTGGTTCTTCAGTTTCGATATCTTTGTGTTTATTCTTCTTGTTCTTCTTCTTAGATTGAACTTCCTCGATGAGCGATTGGGTGAGAGAAGCTGTATCTTTAAGTTTTCCACCCATCGTCGTAGAAGTTCAAGTTGAAGCCCCAACTCAAACTGCTGTGCGGTTTGAGCAGCTATTTAGGGTTTTAGATTTTCCTATTTATACTTTTTTGCTCTCCTTTCAAGTTAACAAATTCATTACACTAAAACGGTGAATTAATTACGCCAAAATAAATAATAATAAACATAATCGTCAAAACCTGCATAATTTATATTAAAATTTTATTTTTTAAATATTTTGTATGAAAAAAATTGAAATGATTTTGAATTATAAATAAAATATTATTATATTTAAATAATAACATTATATATATATATTTTTGATATACAATTTAACCCATGCATATTTATCTCTAATTCAAATTATATACTAAAAATGTGTGTTAATAGTTTTATTGTAAATTATGATACTTATATAACAAACTAATTAATCCACTTAAATTATAAATAAATATGTTAAGATACTCAATTAGATATTTAGATATGTTCTAATATGAACTGAATCAAACTCAAATAACCTTTGACTTAAGTTTGATTCGAATAAAAAATAACACAGTTTGAGTTCGATTCCAATTCATTAAGCCAATATTAGGAGTAGTTCATGTTCGATTCGAATAAAAATAATTCGATTCAAGTTTGACTCAAATTTATGATTTAAATTCATAACTCAAATTTGTGGTATAAATTTGTGACTAATTGACAAAACATCATCGTTTAACAATTATTTAATATAATTTTAATTGAGCCACGATCAAGTTTGAACTGAATCAAGTCATTTATCCAACTCATAAGTCGAATTTTTTATAGTTTGAGTTCAACTCAACTTTAAAACGAACCGAACATTTAGTTGGAGTTGACTCAGTTCAAGTTCAACCTTAATTTAAATATATAGAGAATGTATCATTATACGATTAAATGATTTTGAATTAAAAATAAAATAATATTCAATCACATAATAACACATTATCTGTGTATCCAAATTGTTTTTTAAAAGTGTGTACGCATACTCTATAATTTATTTGTCTTTGAATTAATCAAATTTAGTGGAGCCAGGCCTCCCAAATGTAACTTTGAAAGCTTTTTGTCATCTAGATTTAATTGTTGGAGAATCTAGGATTATTTGTTTAGGAGATTGTATAGGGTTGTAAATAGCTAATTGACAACTAATAACTATAATTTAGGCTGATTATAATCCTCCTAATTTAGCTAACAGCTGTGATTTTAATTTAGACAGATTTAATTAGTTTATGGCTGATTATTAGGAATTAGTTTTTCCCTTAAATAGGACATTGACTTTGTACTGTATTAATGTATTCTGTTTATGATCAAAGATGAAGAAGTTTTTCAGTTTTTTGCTCATGGTATCAGAGCCTCTCTACGGCCATTCTACACCAAAAAATCTTTCTAACTCTTTGGTGCTAGTTGCCGAATTCTTCTTCAGTTTTTTCCTCTCTGTCTGTCATTATGTCAGAGAGTTATTCTGAGAATCAACCTACTGTTACTGAAGCTAACAAAGTTGAAATGCTAGTTGAGTCAAAAGGAGAACTGCAGAACATTCAGCTATCCTACCGGCTCAATGGCCAAAATTATCTTCAATGGTCTCAAGTTGTTAAAACCTTTCTCAAAGGAAAGGGAAAATTGAGTCATCTTATGGGAACTGGACCTGCTGCTGAGGACACCACGTTTGCGAAATGGGATGAAGAAGATTCCATGATCATGTCATGGTTATGGAACTCCATGACACCCGAAGTGAGTCGGTCCTGCATGTTCCTCACAACAGCAAGAGAAGTTTGGGAAACAGTTCACCAAACCTATTCAAAAATACAAGATGCTGCAGTGATCTATGAGATCCGAACTAAAATCAACACCACAAAGCAAGGCAACCTTTCTGTCACTGAGTACTATAGTACCATGAAAGGTTTTTGGCTTGAATTGGATTATTATCAAAACTTTAAAATGAAATGTGGAGAAGATGCTGCTATGTTGCAGAAGTTTGTAGAAAGGGAGAGAATTTTTGAATTTCTTACAGGCCTCAATATTGACTTTGATCAAGTTCGAGTCCAAGTTCTTGGGAAAGAAGTCCTTCCATCCCTTGAAGGAGTTTTCTCAATAATACGGGCTGAGGAGAGTCGTAGAGGAGTTATGCTTGACAATTCTGTCAATGAAGGATCAGCCATGAATTCTACAAAGGATGGACACAAGGTTGAGACCAATAGGAATGAAAGGCAGTCTAACCGTGAAGGGGTTTGGTGTACTTACTGCAAGAAGACGCGTCACACCAAAGATACATGCTGGAAACTCCACGGGAAGCCTTCAAATGTTGGAGGAAAAGGAGGTAATCGTGGGGGACAGCCCCGAGGACAAGCCCACATGACAAATGCTGAGGATGTTCTTAATGAAAAACCAAACCAAGATGGACTGGAAACTCTCAAGGAAGAGATAGAAAAGCTAAAATCCATGGTCAACTCTGTTGGGAATCCTGGCAGCTCATGTTCTCTGGCTCAAACAGGTAAGTTCTCTAATTCTTTTGCCCTTAGTGCCTCTTTTCCTGTCCAAAACAGTACTTGGATCATAGATTCAGGTGCTACTGATCATATGGTTTTTTCACATCAGTTTTTTACCTCATATAAGCCTTATCCTAGCAATAAAAAAATCAAAATTGCCGATGGAACCTTTATTACTGTTGCAGGTCAAGGAACCATTCCTCTCTCTTCTAAAATTGTGTTAAAAAATGTTCTACATATTCCTAAACTAGCTGTGAATCTTCTGTCCATAAAACAAGCTACATGTGATTTGAATTGTCAAGTGATTTTCTATCCTACACATTGTATATTGCAGGACCGGGTCTCGGGGGAGATGATTGGGCTTGCTAAGGAAAGAAATGGGCTTTATATCCTTGATGCTAAGGAAGGCAGTAACTATTCCCTTTCAAAATCCTATCTATCTAGTTATTCTATCAATAAAGAGGACATTTGGCTCCACCATTATCGTCTTGGTCATCCACCATTTAGTTTGCTCAAGACTATGTTTCCATTATTATTCAAAAATATTGAAGTGAGTAGTTTACATTGTGATGTGTGTGAACTTGCTAAACACAAACGTGCTTCTTATCCTTTAAGTAATACTAGATCTATGTCACCTTTTTCTTTAATCCATTCTGATATATGGGGTCCTGCTAGAATTTTGAACATTACCGGGGCAAGGTGGTTTGTTACATTTATAGATGATTGCACAAGGGTAACTTGGGTCTATCTAATGAAAAACAAATCCGAAGTTAGTGAAATCTTTCCAAAATTTTTCCAAATGATCAAAAATCAATTCGGGGTGAGGATTAAAAACTTACGGAGTGATAATGCAAGAGATTACTTTAATCAAAATCTTTCATTTTTCCTTCAAAAAGAAGGAATTGTTCATTACTCATCTTGCATTAATACGCCACAACAAAATGGGGTAGCGGAGCGGAAAAATAAACACCTTTTAGAAATCACACGAGCTCTCTTATTTCAAAATAATGTTCCTAAATTCTATTGGGGGGAAGCAGTACTCACTGCAGCTCACTTGATAAATAGAATGCCCTCTAAAGTCCTTAGTTTTAAGAGTCCTATGAGTGTGTTTCATGAGCATTATCCAAATTCACAAATAGCTTCTAAATTAACCCCAAGAGTTTTTGGATGTGTGGTTTTTGTTCATATTCATGACACTAACCGAGGAAAACTTGATCCAAGAGCATTAAAATGTATCTTTGTTGGGTATTCTTCCACTAAAAAAGGGTATAAATGTTATCATCCTGCTTCTCATAAATTCTTTATTTCAATGGATGTTACCTTTGTTGAAAAACAACCTTTCTATTCTAGTTCTCATCTTCAGGGGGAGAATGTGAGTGAAATAAAAGAGTCTGAGCTGTTTTTCCCTGATTTACAGTCCACAGTGCAGCCTACTGTTCAGCCTTTGCCTACTATATTGGAGCAGCCCCTTGATCAAAACCAACCTGCACTTGAATCTTCCCTTGGTCAGCCACATAACCAGCCTACTGACTCATCAAAATCAACTCCAAATATACCTCTAGTTGCTGAAAAACCTATCCTAGTCTACTCAAGGAGAAGTGAGCCTGTTTCTACCCAATTGCAAGTTCAGGATTCAACTCCAGAACCAGGTATGCAGATACAATTACCCTCTCCATTGATTGATGATTTAGATGTTCCTATAGCAGTTAGGAAAGGGGTTCGAAATTGTACACAACATCCTATTTCTCATTTTGTTTCTTTGGATAGAATCTCACATAAACACCGTTGTTTTCTCACTAAATTAGATACCATTCCTATTCCCCAAACTATCAATGAGGCACTTAGGGACAAGAATTGGAAACTTGCCATGAATGAGGAAATGAGTGCACTTAATAAAAACTGTACATGGGAGATTGTTGATCATCCAAAAGACAAGAAACTTGTGGGATGTAAATGGGTGTATACAATCAAGTTTAATGCAGATGGGTCTTTAGAGAGGTATAAGGCTAGGTTAGTAGCCAAGGGGTACACTCAAACACATGGGGTAGATTATCAAGAGACTTTTGCTCCGGTAGCTAAGATGAATACTATCCGCATTCTTTTATCTTTGGCTGCTAATTTCAATTGGTGTTTGCAGCAATTTGATGTCAAGAATGCATTTTTACATGGTGATCTTGAAGAAGAAGTGTATATGGAACCTCCACCAGGTTTTGAGAAATATTTCAAAAATAATCAAGTGTGTAGGTTAAGAAAGGCACTTTACGGGCTTAAGCAATCACCTCGAGCTTGGTTTGGAAGGTTTACTAATGTAATGCTTCGTATTGGCTTCAAACAAAGTCAAGGAGATCATACCCTTTTCTTCAAACACTCGGCAGCAGGGAAACTCACAGTTTTGATTGTATATGTTGATGATATCATTGTAACAGGTGATGATGATGAGGAAATTCAGAGGCTTAAGGCTAGACTTGCAAAAGAATTTGAGATTAAAGAACTTGGCAAGCTTAAATATTTTTTAGGGATCGAAGTAGCTCGGTCTAAAGAAGGTATTTTTGTTTGCCAGCAAAAGTATATTCTTGATCTCCTACGACAGACGGGAATGATGGGATGCAAGCCTATTGATACGCCAATTGAACAAAATCACCGGTTGAGTGAAGCAAAAGATGATGAAGTTGTTGATAGAGGAAGGTACCAAAAGTTGGTAGGAAAACTGATTTACCTATCTCACACACGTCCGGATATCGCATATGCCGTAAGCATGGTGAGTCAGTTCATGCATGACCCCAAGAATGTTCACCTTCAAGCTGTATATAGGGTGATTCGGTACTTAAAAGCTACTCTTGGGAGAGGAATTATGTTTAGGAAACGAATAGAGATGACTGTAGAAGCCTACACAGATGCAGACTATGCTGGCTCCCTCACAGATCGACGCTCAACCACTGGTTATTGTACTTTAATTGGAGGAAACTTAGTAACTTGGAGGAGTAAGAAACAATCAGTAGTGTCTAGATCAAGTGCAGAATCTGAGCTACGTGCTATGGCTCAAGGAATTTGCGAGCTCTTGTGGATAAAGAAAATCTTAGAAGATCTACAAGTTAAATGGCATGGACCTATGAAGCTGTATTGTGACAACAAGTCTGCTATAAGCATTGCCCACAATCCGGTTCAACATGATAGAACAAAACATGTTGAAGTGGATCGACACTTCATCAAGGAAAAGATTGAAAGTGGACTGATCTGCACTCCTTATGTTCCTACAAATGGTCAGATGGCTGATGTGTTCACAAAAGGATTGGACAGCTCAACTTTTCGAAATATTACTAGCAAGCTGGGAATGGAAAACATTTATTCTCCAGCTTGAGGGGGAGTGTTGGAGAATCTAGGATTATTTGTTTAGGAGATTGTATAGGGTTGTAAATAGCTAATTGACAACTAATAACTATAATTTAGGCTGATTATAATCCTCCTAATTTAGCTAACAGCTGTGATTTTAATTTAGACAGATTTAATTAGTTTATGGCTGATTATTAGGAATTAGTTTTTCCCTTAAATAGGACATTGACTTTGTACTGTATTAATGTATTCTGTTTATGATCAAAGATGAAGAAGTTTTTCAGTTTTTTGCTCATGGTAACTAGATATCATAAAGTTATATAAATAAAAATATGTCGGGAATTTGTTCAAGTACTGAATAATGCTGCAAGCTTGTTCATCAGAGGCCATTTACAGATGAATTCAAACTAATACCAACAATTCCATTGAAAAAAGGACTGGGTAACATGAATCTAAAGCACTGTAACACTTTCATACAAGAAAACAGCATAAATCATGCATATACATTGCTAAAACAATAACTTACAAAGGTTAAAAAAAAAAATTGTTGGGACTCCTTGTGAGCAGATTAGCACCTCTAAATTCATTATAAATTTAAACCAAGTCAAACTCAGACCTTCGAATCCTAATGTAAGTGATAACTCGACCATAAAACCTCTTGATTCACTTGCAAGCGATCTTACCCGGCAAGCTAGCAATCAAGACTACAAGGCTCAACTTTCATAATGATAGGGATAATGGAGTGGAGGCGGGGGTGGATAGATGTAGTCGGGGAGGGAAGAATGATGATAGACATACTGCGGCGGGGAGGTGGGAGGATCATAAACATGGTGGATTGGGGAAGGGGAACTTGGTTCGCTGTTCGAGGGGCTGGCAGTGTGAACTTGGTATTTGTCCACTCTAACTTCTACCTTTTCTTCTTCTTCTTCATGGAATGACAGGAAAATTGGGTGCAAGTAAGCATCAGCCAGGTATGCCTTTAAGTTTAGTTCAGGTTCTGTGGTTCGCTCCATAATGTCCTTCGCCATTGCTTCCTGTATAAGAAAATGGAGTAACTTCATCAACTGTGTTGAATTCTTATCATATTTATAAAAGAATATGCTAGAATGGCAGCATTTGGGTCAATAAAGCCGAGCAGTTAACATAAACATCATTTGTTCACGAATGTCTTTCTGAGACAGATCTTACCTCAAGTGGGTACTTCCTAAATGCAGGCTCAAACCGATTTTTGCAGTACTTGTGGAATGCTAATGTCAATACAGGCAATACAATAAGCAGAGGAGTAGAATTGGCAGCTTCCTTGGTACTAAGCAGACCCAACAACAGAAGCTGAGATATCAATAAGCTTGCTATTATCCGGCTGTGAACATGTGGCCAGAATGCACCAGCACTCTCATATTGTTGATTGTAGACGTTAATTATCTGCATAATAAAAAGTGATAGATTTTACAGGCAAATCTTTCTGAAAGTTTCGCAACCTCCCTGAAATTAAATGAAAAGAGAAATACCGTTTCGCTGACAAGTACATGTCTATTGTAAAGATTGACAATTTTATAAACAATATGTATAATATACTTCAAAACACTCACGGATACAAACAAGATAAAATTTAGAAGAAAACAACGGCATTGAGAATAAGCTAACCTGGTGACGATAAACCAAGTATGCCAAGGCAAAGAAGACCAACATAAAAGGAAGAAGAATTGGCGTAACCACAGCATAGACAATTCCCAGAAGGAAGTATAGCTGGAGACTTGGGAGAGTTTCTGGGAAATCAACACTACCCGGGTTCATTGCCTTTTCTCTGTCTCTTTCAGTCTTGACAATAAACATGTTCTTGAGATGAAAGATGACCAATTGTTTTAATCGAAGAATCTCACTAGCAATGCCAGCCCACCCATCAACCATTATGTATGTGATAAAGAATGTAGCCTTCATTGGTATGGAGACCCCAATGGTCCTAGGAATCCTGCAATGAAACAAAGTGCATATTCAATTTTCAAGTGCAATGGAAGCATCTTAAAAGCATAATACCTAAAAAAATTCACACACGGAAATAATAAATGTATCAGCATATGAATATAATGTATTACTGGGTTGGTGATTGATGAAGGAAAGAGTGCAGCTGCTCGAAAGCTGTTCCAGTAATGATACTTCCTAAGAAGACATTCACCAACATGAAGTAATAGTACTTTGCCGATGTCCTTCGTTCCAGATTCGATACAGCTATATGTCCCTCAATCTTTGACATTATCATCAAAATTGTTGGAAGTACGTACAAGAAGATTTTAAGAGCAAGACCAGGAAGGAAACCCTGAAGGAATGACTTGATGAATTTCCTGCAAAACATTGCCAGTTAATTCCAGAGCAAGGCAATAATGAAATATGGAACATGTATACAACAAAATGTCCAAACAGCTATTTAAGAGAATCACTATAGAGAATCTGACATGAGAAAATACCATATCACCTGCCTTCCCAAATTCAATTGAAATGAAAGTAAAATTTCCATAAATATACTACGGGGTATACCAAAGATATAGAAGCCTAATTCCAAAGCTAATTGGTCTATGGAGGTGCCTATTAAACTTAAGCACTAGATGTAAAGGTAGAGTTAAGCATGACAAACTTTACACATCAAATAAATAAGCAAATGCTTCATAACCAATTGCAGAAACACATTAAAGAAAAACAAAAAACTAAGAAAAGCTGATAAGTAAACTTACAATTCTATCACTGGCCTGAGGAATGGAGCAACTTTTTCAAGACCCTCCAAATTTGCAAGAGATTGTACAAAAGCTATAGGTATCATATAGAAAAAAACCAGAGCAAATACAGACAATGATATAATAAGTTTCCGGATGGTCAATGAAACAAATGGTATAGACAAATTTTGCCAATAAACGTCTCGAGGTTCTGGGGCCCAATTTGTCAACCATAGAGTAGGATTCTTGCTTTGTTGTGTCTGTGCACAAACAGCAGCCCCCCAACGTGACTTAAATGAAACAAATGTAACTGGAAGAACAGATTTTGAGTCTTTCAGAATTTTCTGGCGCTCCAAAGACATCTACACAGTACAAGGTTGTAACATACCACTATTAGAGCAACTCAAGCATCTAGAAGGAAATTTCTAAATATTATATCTGGCGGACAGAATTGAATGAAACTAAGTTGAACAAAAGAATTTATATTTTATTTTGGAATAGATGCACATATTAAAATGATTATGTATGGCATCAGAAAATATGAATTATTGGAGATAAATCAACTTTACCAACTTACTTTTTTCTCAAAATACTTTATTTGTTGACTGTAGTATTCAATAGCATCAACTTTTTTACCCCAAAGCCCCAGAAATCCTGTCTGAAATTGAAAAGCATTTACAGCATCAAATTTTAACAATCTAAAATTCAGAAAATGGGAATTGATTATTGAATAGATCTTGCAGTTATATACATCAGATCAAAGTGCTTCTGCGATCTAAGTTTTGCAAGAATGAATTACCTTTTTAGTGGGCCTTTTCTCAGGATGCCTTTCAAACTTTAGTTGGTAATAGTCCAACCAATTTCGCAGCCTGTCTCTTTTCCTCACAAACTTAGCAAATTTGTTTGCATTGTAAACTGCCTGAATTAAGAAATCAAACACAATGAATACATCATAAAGCAATGAAAATTCCTATGAAACAATGAAAACAAGACTAAATTTATTAATGCAGAACAGGAAAATGTTTATCACTAAAAATTTAAAGGTTGTATGACCTGGTGACAAAGAAAAGTATCGGGGTGATTTTTTTGAAAGAAATGGTCCACGGTTTCTGATAAAGAATGTCCAGAAACAAGTGGCACATTTCTGACAACCACCTGCAAAAAATACACAATCCAAACACTTAGAAAGGTTGTCAAACCTAATTGTAAGAAATGCCGCATAGAAGCTAAAGTCCCTGCTAAAATACAATGATGATTAGAAGTAAAAGATGAATCATTTAAGCATTAAACCTATTTCTTCATGAAAGTTTTTTTTCTGATGGAACATCAGTTAAGAGAAAGGGAAAAAGCAAACCCAGTAAGAACGAATTAATTTCTAAAAGTAATGCTTAAATAACACAATCTAAAACGTGCAAATCAGACTCTGAACTCCAAAATTCTAAGAAGAAAATGTCAGAAAATTGAACAAAGAAGGTGATACCTTTTAATACTAGTTAACTATCTTGCAAATTGCCAGTAATGTTAAGAATGAAAATCTTAATTCATTATCTATTCATCTTTTTGCCTACATGAAATAAAAGGCTGAGCCTTTAACAAAACAAGTGATAAATCTACAAAATATCGGTCAAAATGTAAAATAGTAATAGATAAGGATGATCCTCAAAATACACGGCACAAATTAACAAAAGACATTCGATCTCAATTTATTACATTAATTTTTTCCTCGGGAAAGTTATGAAGCAATCGGTCAACTCACAGTGAATTGTTCTGCACGTCTATGTTGAGATGCCAAGAACTGTAACCTCATCGATGCTACAATATCATATTCCTTGTAAAGCATATAGCATATATATATTGTGAACAAGTATTCCAATCCTATATGGACAAAGAACCTGTAATTTTAACAGAACACTTTCTAAGACAATTGATATAACATATGAAGAAAGAAATATATAGAAGCATTAATGTGGAAAAAGATGCCAGCATAATACATTATTGTTACTACAATTCACAGGAACAGTGCAACAGCAAAAGTATAAAATGGCATACGAAGGCAAAGTCTAGTTTCTAACAAAGTTATCAAAGTTAAGGGAGCAAAGAACATAGCTTAAGATGGATTTGCTGATCGGAAAATAGAAGTATTACATTGAAAAGGATCATGGTGATTAAAGTAAACCTATTATCTCAGCAAAAACACAGCAGCTGAATATTGGACAAATCAAACATCCAAATGTAAGTTGAATGAGTAAACTAGTCAATATATGCCACTGAACACATACTTTTCATACAATTTACTTGAGAATATTAACAAGCAATAAAACTATGAGCACTTACAACTATATAATTAGATAATTTTGAATTAAAGAAAAAGTTATACTCAATCACATAGTAACATATCATCATTGGTACTCAAAATGGTACTCATTATAAGTACACTCATTTCCAAGAGCCATGCCCACAACATAATTTATCTTTTCCATATTGAATCATCTCAATAGATTGATAATCACAAAGCAGAAATGCACATGGATTGTGCTTTTCTAGTTCTCCACTTTAAAGTTAATAGTGGCATATATGTGGTGCAATTCATAATTCTTTAATCAACAAATCTCATGCCCCTTACCATAAAATATTTTGAGAAGTTCAAGCCATAAAGAACAAAATTTAGTAACATTGAACCATATCCTAATTCTCGTAAGGTACAATGTTTTTCGTTTGAGAAAACTATAGAGCTTACCTTATAGATTGAGGTTGAACATTAGATATTGAAAGCTTATCAATATCACTTACAACCAACTCTTTCCTTAAAAAGAATAATGTACCACTTGACACATTGACTGGAATGAGAACCACGAGTGCCACAATTGTCATTGGTACAAAAATCTTTAAGCTGCCAGATTAAACAGGCAAAAAAAATCAGCTATAAAAATGAGCAATGACTAAAGAAGCCTCAAAAACAACAAAGACAAATCCACGGTCATGTTGCAATTTGCTGATGGCAAGAAAAATAAAGGCTGGCCTCTACATCATGAAGGATTTTCGGAAAGTTAAAAACATGTAAATGCACTGGAAACCAAAATTATGTGTGCAACTCGAGCGCAACAAAAACAAAATAAACTGGTAAATAAGAAATTTATTCAGAAGAACTTGAAGAGCTACATTTCCTTACATCAATCTGTAACAACTAAATACAAATAAGCAACGCCCCCAAATCCAAATTCTCAAAATTTAAACCAAAACATGATCAATCACAGATAAAATTTAATAATTCTGCAACTAATTGATTTCCATATACAGAGACAACCCAGGAAAGAAAAGGGCTTCAGTAGAAAGCTGAGTTAAAAGCAACAGGAAACACAAACTAACCAGAGAAAGAAACAGCTAAAAATAAGATGAACAATAGAGCAAAACAAAACATAAATTAGAACCACAATTAGTCAGTGCAAGTTCCGAAAATTAGAAGAATACATCTTACATTCGAATAAAAAAAAAAAAAAAAACTTCTGAACCCATAACTAGTATTAACCAACCCAGAAACCTCATCAGGCCTAAGTTGGTAGGAATTTAGAATGTACTTATGGAAACAGCAAAATATACCAGAGAAGTAAAAATATGAAATCAGAAATTTTCTCAAAGATTCAAACGCCAGTACGAATAAAAAACAGTTGAAGAATCTCAAAATTAAAAAATTCCAAGTCCAAACAAAGAATAGTAAAGTTTATTAACCAAAATAGCAAAATCTAAAAAGAGATACAGAAGCAGAAGTACCCAAGTGTGTAAATTCTCAGAAAGACAGCAGAGTCAAGACCAGCATGGCTGATGATCTGAGACTCAGACATCTTCAAAGCCTGAGGCATCCAGTTCAAGAAAGTAAGGTATGTCATGAAATTGAGATTGACAAATTTACCCACGAAGTTCCTAGACTTTCTGGGGCTGGTTCTTCCTCCACTAATGTACCATTTGGGAAAGTAAACTCTGTCATTGATGGGTTGAATTCTAAGCAAAGCAAAAGCTAACAAGAATGCAAAAGCAGACAGTATGTTAATCAATGCAGAAACTCCAATATCACCAAGAGTAGCCATTGAAACAACACAAAGAAAAAGAACGAAAATGTGCCGAAGAAGCAGAAAAGAAAGAAGACAAACAAAAGTGGGCAGAAAAGAAAGGATGCTATTGGAAGTAACAGAACGGAAACGACATATATCTATGTAAATAATTTAGCTTTTTTGGCATATTATATTAAAAGGGAATAGAATAGAATATTTCTGTTAATCTAATCTTCTTCTCCCATGTGCATGTGAATGTGAAAGTGCGCTATGCATTATCAGTTAATTACACCTAAAAAAAAACAAATTAAATTAGGAAACAGAATCTATAGGCCAGTGAAATCCAAATCATTTCTTATAATCCATGAAAACTTAAATACCTAAATGAACTGTAACATCACACTAACAAAATATCTTTTTGAAAATCCTGACTGAGATGGGTGATGATTGGTTAAACTTTCCTTTTAGCTTTTAACTTTTTCCAGGCGGTGGAAAGTGTAGAAGACTTCCTGTTCCTCCCTGTAACAACGCCTTAAAATCAGCTTATTGATTTATTTAATATTAAACTCAATATCAGTGGATTCTTTTCTCAAACTTTACGAAATAAAATTTCCATCTTGATTCGGATTTTATTTCACGTCATGATGCTCATTCATGACTCTCACATTGCACATGTTGTTTGATTTATGATAAAGTTGTTCAGGATATGATAGAAATTTGTAAGTTATGACGATTCAATTAAAGATGCAATTTTTTCTTTTTCTGCCAATAATATTAATTTCATATCAGGTCTAGTGCATTCTCAAACTCGGTTTTCAAGTTTATTAGTTGACATTAAAAATTGAAACCAATAATAATTAAAGAGAAATTATCTTAACTCTAAATCATAATCAAGAGTAGATTAGGTTACAAATATTACTAAACTCAAAAAATAGTTTCATGTGTTTATATTTTTTAATATATAAATAAATATATATATGATGTATTATTATAATCGAGAGTTATTTAAATTATATAATATCATATCATATATATACTTATTTATATATTAAAAAGTCTGTATAGGTAATTTTATTAAAACTCTATGTTAAGAAATTAGAACATATAATGCTAATTAACGGGGGTATTTTCCTAAATTATTAGGCAGTTGAAATAGTTTATCATTTTCCTCAACAAAGGGACAGATTATGGGTGAAATAGTGTTGGTCGGTTGAATGAAGTTCCAATTATTGGCACTTACAACTATTATTCCTTTTGTCAGAATCATAATTTATTCTTTGGGGAAAAAAAAAAAGGGAAATTTAATGTTTTATAGAAGCTATTAAGAATCCAAACTCAAAATTTATTCAAGAATTATTCATGGAAAGCATTAGCACAATTAAGAAAATTAATTAATCAATTTATTTGAAATTTTTTAAGAAAATTTATGAGAAATTTAATTAAAAAAATGGTATTATATCTAAAAAAAAAAGATGGGAAACTTGCAGCATTATATTAAGTCCGTGAGAGGAGAAGATGAACGTGATGAAAGAGACAGTTGGTATGAAGTTTCAAGAAAACAGACAACCGTAATTAAAGGAAATCAAATCCCATTTCAATCTTGTTTTTCTCTTGGACAAGAAACAATTCTTCACAACAATTAATGTTGCCTTTCTTAAACAACTATCCAACCCAACTCTTTGTTGCTTTCCTATTCAACCATTTAAATCTTTTAATGTCTGTGGAAAAGACTAAAAGGATGTTGACTTGGGTGGGTGTGCTCTTGGTTGAAATAATGTCAAAAGTTTTCCTTTTTCAGAGGGAAAATAAGTTATCTTTCTGGGTTTCTCATATTTTAATGATGTTATGGAGCAAAATAATTATTGGTATTATAGTGCTTGCAGCCCATGCGTATTCTCCGGAATAACTGGTGATTATTTTTGCATAAAAACCATCTGAAGGCAACTTCAACTCTTTGCTTTTCTAGACTGAATACTTTATGTTTCTTAGTTATGGAATCACTAAAAGGTATACCCAGTGGTCCAGCATTTCATCACCAATTCAAAGATCAACTTTTAATCAAACAGTGTTAGATTAGGGCAATGGGAACAGAAGGAAGATTGGAAGATTCAAAGTTTGTAACATCCTCAATTTGTACTAGTTTTTCTACACAAGGACATTCACTATCATAAAATGGCCAAAGGACTTATTCCCACTCAAAGTATGTTGTTTTCCCAAGTTCCCACCTCTGATTTTTGAAAATCTCAAACACCCATCCATTGACAGTTAAAGTTAACTGTTTTAGAGATAAAATTGTTTTTTTACCTGTAATATTAAAAATAAACTAAAATTTAATCTTTTTTCCCCCCTAAACTTTAAAAACTAAAAGTTTTTGTCTAAACCAGGTTTTAAAAAATGACATTTCCTCCCTAGGGTTTAGTTTCCAGATCTCCGACGTCATCGCCAATGACGAATGTCTCTCGATGCCTTCTCTTACTCCAGTGACCAAGCTTCTCCCATTTGAAAGCTTGAACGACGTCGATTGAAGCTGAAAAACACTCTCAACTTCGTCGAGAAGACAAAGTTGTTCGTCTTTCTCAACGAAACATCGTTTTCCCGCTAGGTTTAGGACTACCGAATGGAGGGAGTGACCATTGGAGAAAGAGAAAGGAGATGCCACCGAATAATAAAAAAAACCCTAGGGAGAAAATTGCAACTTTTCAAAACTTGGCCTGAGGGGAGAGATTGTTATTTTTTAGGGTTTTGGGGGGTAAAAAGAAATAAAATTTTAAGAGGTAAGAATTTCATTAACTTTAACCATCTATAGTATAGATAGATATTTGAGATTTTCAAAAATAAAATATAAAAATTTAGGAAAACAACATACTTTAGATGGTAATAAGTTCTTTGGCCTTATAAAATCTTCAAACATTGGTTAAGTTGCAAACCCATAGGCTAGCTTTACAGCAAGGACAACCAGTAATATAAAAAGCCTGCTCTTGAATGCCCTATGCAATGCGCTGTATTCACCAACTGCAGATTATAATTGCTGAGTGCTAATGAAACTAGGGATGTAAATTGCTGAACTCCAGAGAATAGATGGAAATTCATGATGGCTTCAGTCCTCTCTATGCTGCTGCAAAAATCTAAAAATTAAAAGGAGTTGTCATGTAGAGCAATCAAGAAAAGAAGTATATTCCAAAGGAGGAAAAAAGAGAAAGGTGATCAGAGAGGCCTTTAATATAATGAACATACACTATGATCATCAGCATCCCTATGGTTACGCAGAAAGAAATATTTTATGATGGGAAACATTTACTAGGGAAACAAGATCAGTTTCTCAATTTAAAAGGCAGTGAACTTCTTGTTATCAAACTTGTGTTCCATGCACAAGGAAAATTGAAATTTATGCCATCAGGTTGAGCCTGTGCACCATGGTTGTATACAACCCACACACTGAATGTGAATTTAGAATGCCAACCTCAATTCAATCACTGATACGTATCAACAACATGCACCAAGTCCATAATTCAGTAAATCAATTATCAGTTATTTTGAGATGTGCTCAATGATTCAGCATAAAATACCAATTCTAAAACCATAAGACAGCTTTGATAAAATATTTTACTTTTATTGGATTCTGTTCAATAGAATTTGGGAAGAGGAGTCTTAAAACTCTAACATTAAAATTCATAATTATTCATGCATTTGGATATTGCAATTACTCTAGTAATATTCTATAGAGTTCATTAGTGTATAAAACTCATGAAGATTTTCATAACCCACTCAAGTATCAGAATGTAGTAATTAAAATTTAATTCAAATTGGCCCAAGATATGGTATATAACATCAGAAACTAGAAATAGATGAAAAATTAGCTATTTGTTAGCATATGAGCTTGTCAGTAATACTTGGCTGTGCCCCAATTGTTACTTTAAACCTATATGAGAGTTCACTAAAACAAGCTAGTTGTTTGACAAAGCAATCAACAAAAATATGAAAAAGGAAGTAATAGGAAACTGCATACTTTGGAGGGAGGCTAATATGCTGTTTAATGGTTTCCACATGATTAATGTGATTGCTTTATTTACGCTCAGCCAAATCTGAAGTTCCCTCATCAAAACCATCTTCTTCCACTGATTTGTTCATTGATTGACTTCTGAAAGAATAAGGTTCCCTATTTTGCATGATATTTATTTGGAGATCTTCATCATTTTTGTTGACCTGTGTAGCAGCTGCTAGTGCAGCAGCAATGGCCACACTCAGACTGGATGATTTTTCCACCACAGATGATTTCTTTTCACGGGCTTGTGCAGAAATAGATCCTGGTTTCAAGGAAAAAGGATCATGTGGATCCGGAAGTGGAAATTTTACTGGCAGTGGACTCTTAATTGGAAGAAGACCCCTACTTGCAGCATCATATATCTGTGACAGGTGCAGAATTCAGTCCCGATTTAGACATAATATAAAAAAATTCAACCACCAGCTTGTTGAACCATATGTACCTTCTTTTCCAAACTATAAATACCTGGATAGCCTCGCATCTCAAACGGAACTACCAATTTCTACAATTCATTGGATCAAAAAAACTTCAACAGACCTTTTAGTAATTGCTGAATGGTAACTTCAAGCAGGGTGAGAGTACTCACCCGAGGATTTTCGCAAAGCCAGCAAAACTCTGTCTGTGCTTCTAGCCTCACCTACAGTATGAAAATGGTATCTATTAGTCAACAGTCGCAAAAAGTGTGAGATGAGATGCAATTAATAAATCAGGAAACAAAAGAATCAAGTAAGTGGGTAGCTCACCCCTTCGGGTAACACTTTCCAGTTTGCTGCTTCTTCACAGTTAACACAGCCAACTACTTCAACACACCCTGTATGATTAATGAGGTCAGGCCAACAAATCAAAATTTTTAGACTTCAAAGAAAGACTAGGGTAAATTTTGAAGAACTTTAAAACACTATCTATTGATGATTTCCAGGCTAGCCATATAAGGACACTGAAGCAAAGAAGTGTATGACCACTTTGGACTATCTCTCACTTGAAATTGAAAAGACACGAAAACATTGGATGGGTCACCATAATTTTACAGTTCTACTCACACCACACCCAATCCAAGTCTAGCTCTTTCTTATGTTTATCTCTGTGGTTTTTGCATCAATACTCTTTATGGGGACTCACAAAACACAGAGAGAGTCATTGGCAACCCTAAAGAAAAAATTATCACATGGACATGCTTGTCTTCCAACTAAAGTGAAATCCTGATCTGGTGTTCAATATTTATAACAAGACATTTCAATATGGCATATTCTTGCCATGTTATCATTATGATGTACAGGTATCAAGATAACTAACACAATTGGTAAGTCGGCATGCCAGGTATTGTCCTTTTATTTTTATCTTAACATAAAGCAGATGATTAGACCACGTAAAATAAAATTACCAATTTGCAAGTACCTAGAAGTCTTGAAACTGGATAATGCTGAGGAAACTCGACATCAGTAATTCCATCAAGTCCATAAATTTCCCGGTAAAAATCCTCCATTGCTTTTATTGTAGCTCGTTCAGGAACCTTACCGGCAGCATGAATCCAAAGACGACCTTCAAACACAAACATTCTTCCAAAATTAAAACCATCTTCACCAAACACTAAAATGAAACACTCTACAATTCCCATATCAACAAAACCTTTAAATTCAAGAATAACCCATGGGGTCACTTAATCTCTAAACAAAATCCCAACACCTTAAAAAAAAGAAAAAGAGAGAGAGAAACCTGTGATGGGGGCCGGCCAAGAGCGGCCTTCAATGCGTTTGATCCCATAAACGAGAAGCGAAGCCCAGGGTTGATGCATAGTCAAACATGGGTTCGTGTAGTTTACCATTTCTGGCTTTCTTAGTCCCGTCATCTCTCTTCTTACGTTCGATCACAGTTTAGCTTCTCCCCTTGGTTTTGGATTTTTTTTTTTTTTCATGAGGGGACAGCAGAATCAGGTTTCGTATCCAAGATTTCGGCCTTTTGTCAGTGGGAGTCTCTTGTTCAATCAGAGGATTACACGTGGAGCATCTCCGGTCAGGTCAAAAATATGAAACTTATTTAAAATTAACAAAAAATATTTTTTATAACTTTTAATATTTTATCCAAGATTTATAACTTTTAATATTTTATCCAAGATAAATAACATTTTATCCTAAACTTTATAAAAGAAAATTTACTATTATTTTATACAAAATTAAATCAAAAAAAAACAATTCCCAACGACAAATTGTCACCAAAATTTACTGAAATAACATCAAATCAATCCAATTTCAATCAAAATTTCACTAGAACAGCATCATTCAGTCAGAATTGCACTCAAATGGTACAAATCAACCAAAATTGCATCATTTCAATGCAAATTTGATGAAATCACGCTTGCAATTTCAACATGATTGAAATCCCAATATCAATTAAAATTGATGCAATTAGAGATTTCAAACTAGTTAGAGTTTGGGGTTAGTGTTCAATTTTTTTTCAAGTAAAGATAGAAGTTTAAGTGATAAATTTTAAAGCCAGTAAAAAAAATTAATTTATTTGTATTTTATCCGTGTAAGTGATATTAATCGCACAACATTTTATATATTTTACAAATAGATACAAAAACACTTTTTATCATAAAAACTAACTTTTTGATTTTTATAAAAAATGTGAAAATTTCAGTTTTTAAATTTCGGATTGAAAACTTATATTTTAGTATAATTTGGGTGGAAAATAGTTCTTCCCCCTATTTAAAATCACTCATAGCAAATTTTAGAGCAAGTAGTGAATTACAATTTACATACAATAACTTGAGTTTGCATCCTCTTTTTGAATAAAGAAATTATCAAAAATGTTTGTTTGCTAGATGCCTAGATTTCTGGTTTCATGCCAAATATTGTTTCTTTTTCGTCCTCAAATGCTAGTTTCTCTACCTCCTTAATTATGAAAACTGCAACTTCATTATCATCATCATTTCTACATAATTGTGACAGTTGCAAGAAAGAAGCAGAGCAATAAGAAAAAGAAGATGGATGAAGACAGGAATATTCTAGCACTTGTACTAGATTTTATTATTATTGGTTCAATTGATAAGTTCAAGCAAACCAATACACTGAATAAGGTAGAATACCATTTATTCTGGATTTGGTTTTGGAATTTGGATAGCAACAGGGCATCTTCAAGAACTTTAGGAAAAGTAGAATTCACTTTCCTTATTCTGGATTTCAGCTTGAAAATTTTAAAGTCTAGAAGCAGGAGTGAGAGAGTTTCTGAGTTCTCTTCGAAGGATTTTTCCAGCTGGCGACTTTGGTATGGCGTTCACAAAAACTACCCTTCTCACCTTCTTGTATGGAGCAACCTGTCAAAATGGAGACACACATTGTTGAATGTTTTAACGGGTTGTTCACCATGGGACACCATTGTGCAGAAATCAAGTCTCTGGCACAAACACATCTTAAACAGTCTAATTAGTGCATCAAGGGATTTGAAAACAAAATCACTTTATCAATTTAGTTCTGATACTCTATTAAGTACCATTTAGCCTAAAAGCTAAGCCAATAATAGTATTTATCTTGAAGGAGATCTATTGATGCCTCCTTAAATATGAAAATATGTTCATAGAAATCACTAAACTAACAGCTAACCTTTTGAGCTAGGTATTTGATAACAGCCGTCTGGGTTAGTTTGCTTCCAGGCCTTCTTACTACAAATGCCACTGGTATCTCTCCAAGTTCCTCATCCATGGCACTGAATTGCAGACAACACAGAGTGGTGGATAATATCTCAAAATAAGAATAAAATAAAATAAAATATCATGAGCATAATTTATGGAGCGTTTTGACCCCAGGAGGCAGAAATCATTCTCAGATGATTAAAGCTTATTTATCTGCATTCACGGGTATCAATTGATATCAAAAGCATGAAGTTCCCATGGTTCTAACTTCAACGAAGTGACTCACATACATGTACTCTGTAGATGATCAATGCTTGCCTTAAATTATACTCCGCTCAAACCTAGTCATACCTCACATAGGGTGGCTTTTTAAATCAATGTGCTGAAACATGTTCCATCTAAGACTAGTTTCTCTATGAAAAACTAGACAAATCCTTCAAAAGGTTCTTCAAATGAAAGGGAAAATGTCATGGAATTGTAATATGATAGTGCTACATTTTACTAGCCAAGAGAGACTAGGAAACATAGGAGCGAACTAGAAAAATCCTTTTTCACGCTATTTGTCCTGTCTATAACAACATAAATCATTAAGTTTGCCTGGCTCAGAGGGTATCTGTTTGGGCAATTATCACTTCTTGTTAGTGTAACTTAGTAAGCTTACAATTACAATTCATAATATTGTAAGGTTGCCCATTCACAGTATAACTTACTTTATCCCACACCATTCTTATAATGCTCTCTACTGAATGTCAAAATGCAGTATGTATTAATACTTACGCTGCTACTGCAACATCAAGTATCTCAGGATGGCCAATCAGTACAGCCTCCAGATCAGCAGGAGCAATCTGCAGAGAGTTCATGTTGTAAATCACAAATACACATTTTCACAACCATATCAAAGTCAAGTTTGCAAGATACATCAAAGTTCTTAAACAACAATGTCCTAATCTTATGGAACAAGTTTAATTAGCTAATTCACATTATTAGTCATCATGCCAGACAGATATCAAAACAATTAGATGCCGTGGATTAAAATTTTATACCTGGAAACCCTTGTACTTGATAATCTCTTTCACACGGTCAATTACATATAGATACCCATTCTGATCAAAATAAACAATGTCTCCAGTATGTAGCCAACCGTCATTATCAATAGTTGACCTAGTTGCATCCATGTTATTCATGTATTCTGACAGATTGTAGAAGCTTATCAGATCACAGTGAAATTAAGAAAACCCAACATCATGGTAGCGAGATATTATGATGCAAATTAACTATATATTTATGACCAAGAATGAAATTTATAGGATCAGCACATTGTGAAGAGCATTCGATGCTAATAGATGACCGAAATGGGGAGCTTTCAAGGTACATGGCTGTTTGACACTTAAAAGGTGAGAGAATACAGATAAGAGTGAACTTCAAAAAGAGAGAGAATCAATTATTGAAGCAAAAGAAAGTGATGATGCAAAAGAACAGAGGTTGCAAAACATAAATATAAAGTTTTTGAGCAACTTTGAAAAAAACTCTACAAAATAAAGTAATGCCAAATGTCTAATTCCCACCCAAGGTATAGTAAAAACCCAAAGCGACATTTATTAACTTTTAAAAACTCAAATACACACTCATTCATTAGTTTTAGTTGTTATAGTTGGGGGTAAAATCATCATTTACAAATTTTTATTTAACAAATAAAAGTTTTTTTTCCCCTTTAGTTTTAAAAATTAATTATTTCCCCTTAACTCAAACTTTGAAACATTATATTTACACCCCAAAAACTTCATTCCATCTTTCTTGAGGTCGTTCTTCTAGATGTTCCTCTCCGGTGGCATTTTCCCTCCCTCCATGGTGGTTTCCCAGAGTAGAAACCAGTGAAAATTCGACCAAAGTGGTTAGATTTCTCACACAAATTTGTGCAAAAATCACATAGATCCTTGTGACAATTTATATGTCAGCAATGCACAGATCAATCTCACATCATTGCACGAATGATGCTCATATCTATGCAACACTGTCTGATAATCTGTGCATTGTCAACACATGGATCTATGTGATTTTTGCACAGATCCGTGTGAGAAAATTTGACCATTTAAATCGAATTTTTGATAGTTTTCAAACAAAAAAACCCCCATGGAAAGAGGGGAGATGCCACCGGAGAAAAGCACCAAGAAGAACAATCTCTAGAAAGATGGAATGAGGTTTTTTGGTGTAAATGAAATGTTTTAAAGTTTGAGGTTGTAAATGATTAGTTTTTAAAACTAAGAGATTCAAAAGAAATCATTTTTTTATTTAAATAAAAATCTCTAAATTATGATTTTACTTTTTACTATACCATAAAAACTAACAAATGTATAAATATTTAAGTTTTTAAAAATTAACGAACATCACTTTAGATTTTCATTATAGCTTGGGTGAGAATAAGTCATTTGGCCAATAAACTAATAACAACATTTATTGCAACTACAAAATTTTGAAAAAGATAGACCAAATAGGAATGGGCTGTTTTTTTCAATAAGTTATAATTTAAAGTAAGAAAAAACTCGATGAAATCACCTTTCATTATTCCTGGCCCTCGTAGCAAAAGCTCACCACTAAGGCCCGGTGGCAATGAGGAGCCATTCCTCCAATTCACTACTTTAGCTTGCATATTTGGAGCCAAAAGCCCAACTGATGCATATTTACGGAACTTTCCTGTATTGAAGCCACGTGTCCCTACTGCGGTCGACTCGGTCATGCCATATCCCTACAAAAAAAGACAAATCACACCTCAGAATTTCTGAAAATGGAAAAGCCAGCCTAACCCGCTAGAAACAGAAAGGAGATAAAACGGAAAGAAACAAATGCCATCAAACGAAGAACACACGGGGTGTTTGATTTATAATGTTTTATTATTAAAATAAAAAAATTATTTTAAATATAAATTATTTAAAATATAAATAATTATTATATTTAATAAATATAAATTATTATTGTGTTTGGTTAAAGGTAATAAAATATTATTAATAAATTATTTTACTTAAATATCTTTGAATATAATTATTTTAAAATATTTTTTATATTATTTATTATATTAATTAAAAATAAATTTATTTTTATCTCAAAAAATTAATAAATAATAATATAATTATAATAAAATCAAGATTATTTTGATAATTTTTAAATACTTAATATAAATATGATAATCAGATTACTACTTATATTACCTATTACATCAATATTGATAATAGAAGATTACATAATCTTCTATTATTGATAAATTAAACAAAAAAATAAAAAATAAATTACTAAAGTACTGTTAAAAAACTAGAACCAAAACGGCCGCTCAGTGTTTGCATGAATGCCTAGCCTCTCCAAATATTTCAACATGCTAATTTTAAAGAGCCCAATTTTCAACCAGAAAATGAAATTTTGTACTTTAATATTGTCCGGAGTGTATATCACTGTATTCGGGCTGCCATATTCAAATAAAAAAAGCAACACTAGTCATTTTGCTACTCCCTGTTGGGTGCTCGGTTAAACGTTTATTTGATTAATAAATAATAAAATATTTTAATATTTTTTATTATCAATAATAATAATAATAATACAATAAATAAAAATAATTATTATATTTATTTTAAATATTAAAATATTATTTAATAATTGTAATTTTATTATATCAATGTTCTAATTAATTGATTTTATTTTTAATTAACACAATAAATAATATAAAATATATTTTAAAATAATTTTAAGTAAAATAATATATAAATATTTTTTATTATTTTAATCAAATACAATAATTATTTATAATTACTCAATTTTATCAAATATAATATTAATTTATATTTAATAATATTTAAAATAATTTTTTAATTATAATAATATAACATTTCATCAACCAAACAAGCTTAAATGGAGCAAAATTGTTTTCCAACAAGTTCATCAAGTCTGATGAAACTAATTTCAACATACCTGAATTAGGTCTACATGATGGAGAAACTGTACAAAGTCCTCTATTATTTTCCCACTCAAAGGAGCTGCCCCGCAAGAAACCTGCTTCAAACTCTTGAAGCTTTTTCCAGATCGAGTCTTTGCCACCTTCACCAGTGCCATCATTATCGGTGGAACAGCCGGAAAATGAGTCACCTCATACTCGTCAATCACTCTTACCATCTCATTAACATCAAATTTCCTCATGACAACAATGCTAGACCCCAGTGACAACAGTCCCAAGACAAAAAGAGATATCCCATATATATGGAACATTGGTAGAGCTGCTAAATACACATTCTTCCAAGTGAAACCGTCGTATTGCGAGGCCTCAAACCGGACAAAAAGCTCAACCGCAGCTATAAAATTCTTATGTGTTAAAACAACGCCTTTGCTAGGTCCTGTAGTTCCCGATGAATACAATATTGCTGCTGTATCATCTTGCCTAATCACTGGTTTCTTAACCAATTCATCATTCCCCGATATAAGCTTATAAAAATCTGAAAATGCAACATCTTCACAACCAGTACCCACATTTTCCGGTACAGCAATAACACTCAGGCCCAAAGACTTCAACTTTTCAATATTGTCATGAACAGTGAACACTAAACGGACTTTACATTCAGCAACCTGTTTCTTAATTTCCGAGACCGTACTCAAAGGGTTGATAGTAGACACAACCGCACCCAAGTACAAAACCGCCAAGAAAAGGACAGGAAAGTAAACAGAATTAGGCAAAAGAAGCAAAACGACATCACCTTGAGAAATACCGAACCGGTGAAGAGCAGAGGCCAGGGTCTTCACCAAAGGGAAGAGCTGTGAGTAGGAAATCGAAAACCCAGAAGAGGAATCAATGAGAGCGGAAAAGCCATTGTGTTGGTGGGAAAAAATGAGGGAAACAACGTCAAGAAAAGGGTGGGTTGGGAGATGAACGGAGGGAAATGTGCTGTGGCAAATTCCGGTTTCAGGGGAGTACCAACGCGGATAAGACGTTTGTTTTTTGGTTTCTGAGGAGCTGAAAGGCAGTTCAGAATTTTCTTTATTATAAATCGAAGTCATTTCGATAACCAATGCGAAGCCGCGGAGTGAGATGAGAGCAGAGGAGAGGAGCAAGTTTTGTTCGGCGTTCGCTGCGTTATTTTTCTGGAGGGCTGGCATGTTTAAATAGGGTGGATATATTTTTTAGTGCATAAGTTTAACCATGGTAGTCGTTAACACGTGCCTGTGCTTTCAGCTGACAGTCTTTAAAGTTGACGGAACCCCTGCCGTTTCAGCGTCACGTTTTCCGTATTGATGGTAATTTCCGATGAATTATTTTCTATACAATAATTAATTATTACTTAAAATCTTAATTTTGTATTTTATTTGGTAAATATAGGGAGATAAAAATAGTCTTATTAATGTAGCGCTTTTAATGACAAATAATGAATACTTATTAACGTATTTAAAAGTGTGTATTTATTACATTACTTTTTTTATTAACTACTGATTAATATAAAAATAACCCAAAGGCACTACCTCTAATATATACGGATTAGTTATACGAATTGTGTATAGCCAACAACCGTATTATTTACGGGGCCAATTCACGACACAATACAAACAAACCGTATGTAGCCAGCAATCACACTATTTACGGGTCAAGTAAAAAATCTTTTATTTGAAAAATGAGAAGAGTAACTCTTGTAGACAGAAGGCTTGTAGTTCGATCCTGCATGGGGAAATTTTCTTTTCCTTTCATTATTATTCGTATTACAACGCACTCAAAAATTAGTAAAACTGGCGAAATATTAAAACTTTTAAAATAAAAGTTTAAATTTAAGTCTTTGTCACGTTTATGAAACTTTAACTTATCCGATATAACGATTATAGATTTAATCATTATACCTTAAATTTGTCTAATAAATACGAATAGAGTTTTCAATTATAAAAAAAAAAAAAAAAAATCCTTGCTAGTTACGACTCTTTCCCATAATATCTTGAGCAAACAATGATGATTTCTATTATTATAGAACCATTTTTACCATTTTTCATAATGTCTTCAATAATAATTAAAAAACAGTCAACTCACACCCAGTTGAGGGCATGTGATCCTCGAATTTTCTATAATAATACGATTCCCACCTTTCAGCTATGTAATTACTCATGTAAGTCCAAACTCCAGTCCAATAAATTCAGAATTGTCCAAAGACTAGTGGATGGCACCTGTATCATTAACTGTTACACTTTAAATGGATAGAATTGGATATTGAGAGGTTATTTTGCTGATGCCAGAGCATGGGAACTGATTAACTAATATTAAAAAAAAAAAAAAGTGAGAAAAAGATTTCAATTTTCTTCTTAAACTTGATTTCTGCCTTTGCTTCTCTTATATTAACAAGTCTCCACGGATTACAACAGGAACAAATACATACAAAGGAGTGACTTCTGACTTCTGAGGAATCGCCTAACACTCTACCCAAAAAAGAAGAGCCTCGATCGGTGCCTTGCTCTATATACAAGGCAGTCCTTTTTAAGCTTTAGTAGCTTCTACCGGAGCCGCAGCCTTGGCTGCGACGATTTGTTCAAAGAGATCTCTTATTTTCAACCCAATAATGGTTTGGAAGAGACCTGTTCCATTGTTACTTCCAGGGAAATCTGCATGCTTCAACATTTGCTGGGTGACTTCTCCATAGAACTTGGTAGAAATGTTGCTCAGATGGCTTTCCACGTAAATGAGCTCATCTAATCTGTCAAACTGCCCATCCATCTCTAGAACAGACACCTATGATGAACACAAAACACATATTTATTTTGAACTTTGCCCACTATGACATTAAATCCTGAATCCATCCAGAAGATTTAAAGTGATTACCTCATGGCCGAAATAAGTTTCGGGGCCATAGAAGAATTTGATGCCTGGGTATGAACAAGTAAGCTTCCTTCCACAGGGAATCCATGAGATGGTGGAGCCTTCATCAAACAGATAAACTGGGCTGAAATACTTCGCTCCTTCTTTCATTATCAGCCTGACTCTCAAAACCTTCCCTTCATTGTCACCAGGAATCAGCTGAGTTGGTAGCACTTCAATCACTGCATCGGCATATTGCTTTTGTGGATCTGCAGCAGCAATTATATTAACCAAACACATAATAAATTGAGCTTCAGTAGATCGCATTAAGGCAACATATAGATTTTACCAATATAGCCATCGAAATCTGGCTTTCGAGCTTCGATGCTAGCTTTGATGCTCTCGAGGCTGTGCCCACGCTCTGCCATGTCCCTCTGCGAGGATTGTAACAGTGTCATATTGCAGGATTTTAACGAAACCCAATTCATTTTATGTGTAAGAGACCATTGTTACCTGAATTTTCCATGCAAATTTAACCTCATTGCTAATGTCCAAATAAATACTGAAGTCCAAGAGGTCTCTCACACGTTGATCAAACCTTCATATTTGTGCCAATTTATCAAGTTAAAATGCATTATATATGCAACCTTTAACGTTTTATATTATAAGCATATTAATAAAGGTATACAAATATGGTAAATAAGGAATTAAAAAAAAAAAGAATAAAACTAAGTGTATATTTTTTTTTTTTTTGCCTACAATAGATACATAGATGATGTGTCATTATGTGATTAAAAGACTATAAATTAAAATAATAGAGTATATTTATACCCAATTATATCTTTAAAAGTGTGTGCTTATAATATGCTAAAAGGAAGGGCTATTAGTTCAAGCTTGGAAAGTAAGACAAAGCTATTTGAAGTTTATCTAATTAGAATTGGGTTAAAGATTGAATAAAAACATCTTATTTAAAGTAATATATACACTTAGTTTTAAATACTTAATTAGAAATCACATCATATAACAAGGTGATCTCAATTATATGATAATGTATTATTTGAATTCTCAATTAAATATTCAAAATTGGCTTCATATGCTTATAATGTCTAGGTATTTTGTTCATGTTCATGGTCTTGACATGAAGCATATTGCCAAGAGACTAATGATTTTAAATGGAATAGGCCAAAATATCATAAAAGGCCATAAAGGAAAACGTGACAAACTCAAACCGCTGAACATTCAATGCCATTCCAGATTCCTCGCCCATACAAATAATCTCTCTCTATCAGAATTACAATTCACAGTTTCACAGTCTAAATTCCAACCGTCGAAGTAAAAATCAACTAACCGAAACATTCATGTCAGATTCACGGAATCTTGAGTTCAGTGCACTTACATTGGATGCAAACCTTCAATGACAAGAATTTTTGGAGGTTTGATGAGCTCAGGAGGATCCAAGAGACCAGTGACATGATTATAAATAGGCTTTTCAACCGCAATGCCATCCTTTAAAGCTTTAACTTGCTCATACATGAGATCAAAATTGTTGGCTCGAGGGTCAAGAGCCGTGACGCCCTTCTGTTTTCTTCCATTTCTATCAAGAGAATGATAATCGTCTAAACAAATGACAGTTGTGGTGTCACTGATGAGCGTGTTGGAGTCAGGATTGCCGCCCTTTGGTGGCTCAGCTCCACCACCGAAAACACTGGTCAACCTCCTCATGAAGGTGCTCTTCCCACAGCCGGAATCCGCTGCCAAGCCGATTACAATCGTCTGCGAATTCCCCGCTGCGCATGTGATAACGCACGTGTTACTCCCACCTCTCTTGCTGCCACTCCTCCTGCTACCTCTAAACAAAACTAGCCGCCTTTGGTGAAAACTAAACTGGGTTTTAACTGTTGTTGGCGTGTAGATTGAGCATGTTGAGTTCAAAGATTGTGTTGTGTTCACTGTACAAACGGCCATCTCTTTCTCTTCTTTTGAATTCTCTGGTTTCCAAAGGAATTTTGGAAATGGACCTCTTTTAGCAGTAGGTTAACATGACATGAGGCTTTTTACTGGATTCTTTCCATGGGAAAATTTGGGACACAAATGAGAGGAAGAGGAAAAGGGTTGATGACAGAAAACAGATGACAGTCTATTTGGACGGAAAGAAAGAAAGAAAAAGGGAAAACATTTGTTTTCTTTTTCAATTTGTGATCAAAGGCTGATGTGGGGTTTTTGTTTTTGTGCATGGGATTCTGAGACTACCCTTGAATTTGGACAAATTGGGAGGTGATATTAAGGAGTGAAAAGGTGGAACATAGAGGGGTTTGTTTGAATAGTATAGGGATGAAATTGTAATTTAAAAAAATATTTGTTTGTAATATTTAGTATTATTGAATGGAAAAGATTGAACTGTTGATGAGTTGATGGCATTGTGACAACAAACAGAGGCACAGTGAAGGAAGGAAAGCCTGGTGGGAAGTTGGAGTTTTGGATACTTTGGAGGACACTTGGCGGGAGAATGGTGGCTGCTTAAAGATTAGAAGTTTAGGGTGTGGAGTGGAGGAGATATGGAGCCTTGCCATTCAACTCAATCTTTTGGAATTGAGTGATAATCTCTTTTACCCTCAGAAGACACTTAGCGACAAATGATGAAAATCCCCAATTATTAAAGTATATGTTTGAGATTTATTGGTAATATATTAAAATTAAATATTTTAATTATCTAATATAATAATTATTAAATTAATTATTAAATTCAAAATTTTACTTATTTAATATGATTGGTTATTAAATTTAAAGTTTTAATTATTTAATGTAATTAATTATTAAATAAAAAATTTTATCTATTAATATAATTAATTTAATTTTAAAAAGATAATTTAATTCAAATGAAATGGCACACAAGATTAGGCCCACCAGCAGCAGCTTGCGGTTTTAATTTGAGGCAAAACGGTTAATTTGTTGTGGGAACCACTAAATCGAATGTACCAATGGTACGTAGGATTTGGGAATCTCATTATAGTTTAGTGATTTGAAATGATTAAATAAGGCTACAGGACAGTTTTCAAATCAAATTTTAATACAAAAATATATATATATTTACGAAATTTTAAATATTTATTTATCAGTAAATTATTATTAAAAAAATTTTATTAAAAATAAAGATAAATTCATCATTTGATCATTAAATCTTAAAATTTTATATCATTTTCCTTTTTTAATTTAGAAAACAATAAATTTTTTTAAGATTAAATTTTAAAAAAATCATTTTTTCCCATAGGGTTTCAAAATTCATTTTCCATTTTTTGGTGATCGACTCTAACCGAGCTATCTTCTTCCCCTGCTGTTGATGATGGATGATACTACCCTATTGATGTCTCCAAAAGACAAATCATCTGATTTGTCTTGACAATAACGAAGATGAGGTCTTAGTCGTCGTTATCTAGATTCAAACAAACATCTTGAGGAGAAAAGTGATTTTTTTCAAAATTTAATCCTAAGAAAAATTGTTAGTTTTTCAAACCGAAGAAGAAAAATGATACAAATTTTTAAAATTTTAAAATTTTGTGATAAAATAATAATTTTATCTTTATAGAAACTTTTAATAGTAGTTAGTCTATAAATAAATATTTGAGTTTTTAAAACTTTACAAAATGTATTTATCTTATATTAAAACTTGGATGAAAATGGTCATTTCGCCAATTAAATAATTATAAACTTGGGTGGTTTACAAAGGAATTTTGCAAGTGGAATTTCGGAAATGGAGCTCTTTTAGCCCTAGGTTATCATGACATGAGGCTTTTTATTAGATTCTTTCCGTGGGAAAATTTGGGACTCAAATGAGAGGCAGAGGAGGAAAAGGGTTGATGACAGAAAACAGATGGCAGTTTGTTTGGATGGAAAGAAAGAAACAAAAAGGGAAAACAATTTGTTTTCTCTTTCAATTCGTGATGAAAGGCGAACGTGGGGTTTTTGTTTTTGTGTATGGGATTCTGAGACTACCATTGACTTTGGACAAATTGGGAGGTGATATTTAGGGAAAAGGAGGGACATAGAGGGGTTTGATTGAATTAGTATAGGGGTGAAATTGTAATTTAAAAAATATTTGTTTGTAATATTTAATATTATTGAATGAAAAAAGATTGAATTGTTGATGAGGTGATGGCATTGTGATAATAAACAGAGGCATGGAGAAGCAGGGGGAAGCTTGGTGGGGTATTCTTGGAGTCTTGGATATTTTGGAGGACACTTGGCGGGAGAACAGTTGCTGGTTAAAGATTAGAAGTTTAGGGTGTGGAGTGGAGGAGATATGGAGCCTATGCATTGCCATTCAATTCAATTTTTTAGGAGAGACTCGTAAATTTGTATAGTTTTAAAGTTTTTATTTTACTTTTAAAAAAAGTTTAAATGATAAAAGATAAAAAAATTTTATCATAAAAATATATATTTGAAATTTATTAATAATATACTAAAATTAAATATTTTACTTATTAATATAATAATTATATCATATGATTTGATTTGATTTGTTATGTTTCTGTCCCAATTTCCCATCATATGATTAAATCCACGTATCAAAATTCTTTGACTTCAGAATAAGTGGATTTGACTTGTGTATTCATTTGACTTGTGATGCTTTTGTCACAATTTCCCATCATATGATTAAATCCACGTATCAAAATTCTTTGACTTCAGAATTCGAATGTATTCTAGTTAAGCCATCATGCTCAGCTCGAGTGTGTTCATTTCTCTGAACAATTGCAGGGAGACTGTGCAACTCAAACCGGCAGCGCCGGCGAGCATATTTGCATGCTTTCTTTCCACGAGATCAATGCATCTAGTTTGATGTTCCAGAGAAAATTTTGGAGTCTGCACGGTAAAATCAGCCCGTACTTCGAATGTTTGGTTCGCAACATCTTTGAAAAGCAGGTGGCAGGTTGTTTCTGAGAATCTAATTCTTGGAGCCACGTTTCTTCACCAATAAAATGGTGGTAGGTTTGCTTTCGGAAACCTAATCATTGGAAACCCAGTGGGGCCGCCGAAAATAATAAATATGAAAGCTGCAGGGCCAAAGGGCCATTTTTAACTGAAGTTTACATGTATTTTCAAAATTTAAAAATATCATTAGTCCATTTCAAATCTTAATTAATGTTAAAGATAAAATTTTTATTTAATAAAAAAAAATTAAAAATTAATATTTTATTACATTTATCTCTTTCTATTTAAAAATCTTATAATTTTTTTTATTTGAAGTTTGAAAAATTAATATTTTCCTTATAGGGTTTACAAATAGTTGCTTGAGATAGAGAATTTTATTATCTCCAATCGTGTTAGCTCTCTTTCTCAATTTAACTCTCCCTGTCAATCACATCCCAACCATTGATGAAACTTATTTTCTCTGACGAAGACGAAATTGTCTTCATTGGTGTATTTTTATCTCGAACGAAGATGATGTAGTCGTTTGAAACTTTTGATGATTGTCTTCATCTCAAACAAAGCTATCATCTTCATTCGGGACGAAAACAATCTAACAAAGATGATTTTATTTTGTTGAAAAAAATGGTTTTTATCAATGGTTGAAATATGATCGACAAAGAGAGTTAAACTGGGAGAGAGAGTTGATGCTGTTGGAGACAACAAAATAAACCCTAGAGAAAAAATATTAATTTTTCAAACTTCAGATATAAAAAAATTATAAGATTTTTAAATTGAAGGGATAAAAAAATAAAATTTTAGTTTTTTTAATAATAATTTTATTTTTAATTTTAATTAAAGTTTTAAATAAATTAATTAAATTTAATATCAATTAAAATTTTAAATAAATAAATCAAACTTTTAATTTTTAAAGCTTAATGAGTGCACCTTTAAAAACACATTTAAATATAGGCGGAAAATAGCCTTTTTGCCCTGAAGCGGCAACCACTGGAATAGACCAGAAGCTGAACATGAAAGGACCACTTGTGGTGTTAATTGCTTAAACATGGGGCATAGCAAACACAGAGCAACTCAGAAATGTGATGTGTCCCAGAGTTCGGTACACTCACAGATATTGTCAGACACCCAATATAATACAAGAGAGAGGAGGTAATACAGCTGGTAGCATGCAAGTGGAGCGTAAATGTGGCAGCACAGATGTGACAGTTACGGAATGTGTCACTTCCGTCATACTTCCAGTTGAGCTTTGTGTCTCGGTTTACAGTTTCTTCAATTTCTATCACACTTCCTATTCATTTGTGTCTGGATTACTTTAATGAATTGAGTCTCAATGCTGAGTAATGCAATTGTAGAATGAAATTACCTTTTCCTTAACCGTCCACTTCGATTTCACTTTTCATCGTTCAATGTTTCTCTGCTGGATGTGTTGTTGAACTGAGATGGAATTTGCTGGAATTATGGTACTGGATTGGAGTCTGGTTTCTTAGTGGTGAATTAATTTTCATTTTTTCTTGTTTGCTGGTAGCAGAAAGAACCAGTGGTGTGACTTCGGGACTGAGCAGGAAGTTAAAGAATTGCCGGAGATAACAGTGTTCAGTAGCAGTGATTGAATTACCACAATACTATCCGATTCGTATCATAACTCAATACAGAAAACACGAGGAATACTACTATATATCATACATAAAAATAAGACCAAGAGTACCTAAAACATATTTGACAAACTTATTGTATCAACTAGTACAAATCTTTACCCAAGAAACCCATATATTCAGTGGAATAATGAAATGAACATAGTCAAAGGTAGAAGAATATACTAAACAAGCCTCTCAGTGTCGCTGCAATTTGAAGTGGAAAATAGCAAAATCATATTCACTTGTTCCCCCTGAAAAACAAATAAATTTTCTGCAAAACCCATGAGGTAAGGAAAATTAGTCGAGCAATAGAAAGATCAGCAAAGTAAATTAATGTGCACTATCACAAGCATGAGATTGCCTATTCAAGCATGAGTTTAAATTACTATACATGCTTAAAAATCCTATTCCATCTACCTAAAGCTATCTGGTTGGAATTGTGAAACTTCAATATAAAATCTATAAGGTGCACTCAAGCAATAATTCTGCCAATCGAATTGTACCCCACCAAAGAAGTAACATCAATCCAAAAAGAGTAATTCCATTTCAAAGTCCACTTTTCCTGCCTTGGGATAAGGATTGCCACAGCAAATTCCTGAATCCACACGTTTTTAAAGTTTCCTATTGTTTGGAAACACGTCACCATTGATTCAGATCTAAGTAAACTACAGCATCATTTCACGCTTCGGAATAATACTGATAATTTCCTAAGATAAATTCTTCAGACATGACAGATTCCAACTTTTGCCACAAGCACTAATCACTAACCAAGTGGATCCTAATGATCATAGTCATTCAATATTTTGCCACAAGGACTAATCACTAACCAAGTGGATCCCCATGATCATAGAGTCATTACCGATATCATAATATCAGGCAAGATTTCACCAGCCCAACAAATCTTAATCAAGTGTAAGCTTTCAGCGATTAACAAATCCTATGTCATTCTGCTATTTTCATTTTTCTTTTCAGTAAGAAACCATGGACTTTGTATGAAAAAAAAAGTATGAAATGAGGACCAAGTGTTCAGAAAGAATTAAAAAAACCCGGCGAGACATTAATCTATACATCTATTTGCAATGAGTGATCATCCCTCCTCTGTACAATATTATTATTAATAACAATATAAAACTATGAAAGATGTATTAATGATAAGAGCCATCGGTATGTGATCTATGCAGTATTACTCTTTCTTGTTTTCTCAAACTATCCAAACCATCCTCCACCGTAAACATAGATCACAAACTAGGCAAAATTAACCCAGAAACAGCTCTAAATTGAAATAAATAAAGAAAATGAAAAATCTTCAACTCAGCACCATTATATCCTTTTTTCCTTGTCACCTAGCATAAAAGATAAACAAATATTTTATCACCATCTTCAACCATTGTTCGACCTTTAAACTGGGCAAACCACATCAGATCCACAAAATTCATCTGCTAACAACAATCATATATCCCAAGGGTGTCTGCATATTTCAAAGCCAGTATCTCTGAATATTAAGCACCCAAAAAGCACAACCGAGGAAAAAGAGGAGGCTGAAGTAACACAGAAAAATTTCAAGGATGATGTGGAGAGTGATTATACTGTCTCTCCTCTAAAATATGGGAAAATACCCAAAAAAATAGAACTCAACAAGGTAAAGAGAGAGGGCTGAATAAGTAGTGCAGAATATTGACAAGAATGATGCGCAGAGTGATTACACAGTATCCCCTCTAGTATATGGACTAAAAAGGAATTCATGCATCCAATGGTATGATGACAAAAAAGAGTCAAGAAGAGAAATATTGTAATAAGAGTACAAATTGCACCATCAACCCAAACTCCTTGTTACAGGATTTAATCTGTTTTCTCAAAACAAAAATTATACTAGTCTTTCTCTCCACAATCAGTTCTTTCTTACACTATTCTTCTTCCCCATCTCAATGCTGATGACAGACATCTCCAGCCAAAATTGCTCATTCTTCTGGCATCATTCTCAGATACAATTTCTGGCATCTTCAAAAAATTTTTATGTTCACCAAATTGCACAGATCTCAAAATTGACCTCCATTTTTTTGGTTCAATATTCTTAAAATTCTAAGAGCAAAACATTTGCCCACCTCATTGTCAACAATAAAACCAAGGTAACCTAGAAAAGTGCCGGGAATCTGTAACCCATCTTTCTGCTAGCATTACTTCGTAAAATAAACTACGCCCACTTATTCTAAGTCATGCTCATTGTATAACAAACTAATTCGAAATCAACTCTTCACACTTCTAATCAAATCATCAATCTTGTTATTGGCATCAACAGAAAGCTAAATAGATTTGAGAGGGTGAGAACCAGTTAATTTGTTTTCTGTTACCTGAATAACCCAGAGGCTTAGAAGTGACTCTAAACAAAACAGGCCAAATCCAACAAAGTAGAAAATCTGCGCTAAGAACAAGAAATATATTAGTTAAATCAAACAGTAAATAAAATTGCAATTATAAAGGTTAACTTCTTTTTTAATATCAACAAGTCATCTTAAACCCACAGCAAAGAAAGTAAACTTTGAACTACTCCAAAAGGTCACTGTTAATTGAGATGATCTCACACTATATCCTTACAATATCTACATGTGCATCAAAAAATCTAAATTCCATATTCATGGAAAAAAGTGCCAACGCAAGCACAAGACACAATAATATCATCTCAACAACACCATGTTTTTCTAAGACAACTTGGACTCTTTTCATACAAGGTTTGGCATCCAAAATCCAAATGGGTCAAGGCCAAGAGGGATCAAAACTTTGCATTCAAATGATCTTAAAAGCAAGCACAACGGGAAAAAGCATTCCACAACAATACATTTGAAGTAATCCAGTGCCATTTGCCTCTTTCGTATATTTATGACTAGTTTTGTGTTCTAGACCGTCAAGCAAGGTTCATTGTTCTTTTCATAAAGACAATTGAGGTTACAACCCAGGTTCACATCTTCTTTACTTCAGAGACTTCAACAGAAAAATTAGTAAAAGAACAAATAAATATTCTAAATGCCCACAGTAAATTGGCAACAAAAAACCTTAAAGGCTACATCATACAACTTACCCCAGCGAAAACACTGTCAGAGATGACATCAATTGCTGCCAGAATGCCCCTGTAATAAAAAAACAATGAAATAACTATAATGAGGTAAAGAAAACCCCCAACTGCAGTCTCTAAACCCAAAACTTGTTATTGTAAAAGAAAATAAAAAGAATTTGTAAGAAAATTGACACAAGGTATAAATTTCCATAATACAAGTGATAAAATGTCAACACAAACTAAACGGAGAAATAAATAGAAACCAAAAAATCCAAAAAATCACTTTTTCAATCTTAACTTCTTAGAAATCAAAGATGGCAATAAATAGAGTTACTTACGCCAATGACTTCCCATGAAAGACAACCGGAGGAGCAATAGCAGCAAATATGCAAAACAAGATGTGGATCTGAATGATACAATTCACGTTATTAGAGGTGAAAAAAAACTAATCAAAAGATAGATGTCTCAAACAACAATTGTTGATTGCTATAACTCACCATATAGAACATGAAAAACCAACCGAATTTCAATGCACTATCTGTCCTGCAATTTCATAGACAAAAAGCCAACTGAAACACACATCAAGTGGTTGAAATACTAGAATTTCATTCTAACCACATCATTTTCAAAGTTCATACATATGTTGTCCAAGCATATACAATTTAAGCCATTAATGACACCATAATGACAACCACTATATATTAGAAATCAATTAAAAATTAAAAAAAAAAAAGACCTTAAAGTAGTAATCCAGAAGCTACAAAACAACCTCAAGGGGAAACAAAGGTCCATACATCCAAGGAGCTGCTAAATTAACAATCAACTGAAAATCGTCCCGAAAAACTACATTTCAATACATATTCATGCAGAGCTAAAAAACAAAATATTAATTAATTATTTAACAACAAATAGTGTCACAAAAACAGCTCAAAAAGTCACACATACTAGCAAAATTACGTTTCTTACCATGGGCCCAATGAATTTAGCATCACCACAATATTGTGGATCCAAAGAGGAGACAGGTTCATCAAACTTTATTATCCATGCTCAAACAAGGAAAAAGGAGCTAATAATAGTTGTTATTTGTTGGTGATACTGAAAAGTTTTAATACCTCACCTTTGTAGAGGGAATGGTTTCTATCAGAACTCCTGCTATCCTTCTTATTCTCATAGAGCATATACTAGTGATTTTAAAGAGAACACTGAAAAAACCTTGATTTAAATTACCTTTTCTTTGACTCTTGTTCTTTATTTATCCATTAAATGATCTTCAATAAATATGTAAGAAGCTATAATTGTAATCTCTTCACCTCACTGAGCCATTACTGACTCTCAATTCATTTCTTCCACCACAATTATTTAATAAAATGAGCATCAAAAAGATTAAGCTACAGCTCTTAGTAAATACAATAATGGAGAAAGTTCTTTTAGTAAAGTGTTATATCTTCACTTTCTCATCTTACATGTTGGTGACTCTAAGTTAAAATAAGTTTACATACAGTTTGGTTTCCCTAAAATATTTCTACACAGCCATTGAATGTTTATCTAAATACTCAAGGGGAAATCAATTCATGCACTGCAGTGGAAGCAACTGATCCATCAGTCAAAATGTATCACTATTTCACGATAGTGTATAATTTCTTTGACAATATACAGAACAAATGCATCATAGCAAGAGTGAAAATATAACAGCTTAGCGAAACTGCATTACCATTCTCCAGTTAATAGAAAAAAATTTATTATAAATTAAAGTAAATAATTATTTATGCCCTATCTTCTGAAGTCTTAAAAATAAAGCAACCCCAGAAACTGTGCCAATCAACCAAACCTTTCTTGCAAGCAATACCATTGCAATGTCTAATTATATCCATGTGAATATTTTTCAATCAATGCAAGCATGGTTTTACTTTACTGGGTAGCCATATTATATCAGTTGATAAAATATATATTAGATTAATAGAACATTGCATTACTTACCTCATTGCTCTATAAAGAGGCCTGTACCAAAGAACATATGAAAGGGGGCATCCGAGCAGAGCATAGATAGTTGCAAGGAAAAAAATTTTGACACCTATAAATTGAGAAACTTGTCAAAATTTGGGAAACCAGGACATAAGGCACCAATGATCTCATAAAAATATTGTATACTATTGTTAGGCCAAAATTTGAATCTTTAACAAGTAACAACAGTCATTGAAAGTAAGAGCTTACCCCCGCCTTTGATCCAACATACAATCACCGCAACAACGTTGAATACAAGACAAAGAACTATACCTGCAACAGAAGAATTAAAGCATGTTAGTTTGTTGTATGGTTACCAGCAACCAGAAAAGAAAAAAGAAAACAAAAGCAAGGAAGAAAACAATCCACAAGAATATGCACTCTTATAAATAGCTCCTCATCTGAAACAACACTGTCCTATATATAGAGAAGAAAAGAAAATTGTTATTGGTAGAAAAAAAAAATCAAAGTATGTTTATAAATACATACATACTAAGAATATGTCAAACTTCATTCAAAAATTAAAAACAAAATGTTCACTGCTGCCCACTTCAGCCGCTCTCTCTCTCTCTATCTCTCTTTTCTCACACATTTGTCTTTACAACATTAGTAGGGAAAGAAGCAACTTTACCACTCCTCATTTGTTAATATTAGCACCAAAATTGGTTGATACATGTGAAAACACACTTTAAGCTGAAAGCTGCTGTATCCATCACAAACTTTTCACATCAATTTTCACAAATGAAAGATTTTTTAAAGAATTAACACAATTTTAGTAATAAATAATTTTATCTATATCTATCTCTCTCTCTATATATATATATATAGAGAGAGAGAGAGAGAGAGAGAGAGTTTAACCCCCATACCTAACCAACTCGCAAAAGCAAGATACTGCAGCCTTTGAGCATGAACTGGTATCTCCTTTGAAATGTCATGATGAATAATTGGGAAAAATGGTGGCCAATTTCTATCATCTGTGGGGATATCACCCGCTAAAGTGCAACATCAAAAAATAGCTTAGATGATACAAAATAAACTGAGAACAGACAGAAGAAAGATCACAAAGAGAAAACATGTTGTGTTCTCAATTGCTAACCTTTAGCAACAGCTTCTTCTCTACGTTTGATTTCCTAAACAAATCGATAAAAACAATAAAACAGCTAGATTTATATATATATATATATATATTGTGCAAAAATACTAAAAGCAATATGTAATGGGCTATAGAACCTTCTATAAACTAAATATTTTATAATGAAAATGTGAAATTAACCTTTTCCCTCCTTTTAAGATCTGCTTCCCATGATGCCAGGTCCCTCTCTCTCTTCTTTGAATCCTACATCAACATAGATATAAGAAACCCCCAAAGTGCTTCGAGAAAACAAATGTTTACGAACTAGACGCAATTCAAACGATTACATTCATATTGTCGAGTGGAATGTTAACTGTAGCATCATATTTCTGCCCAAATCCCATAGGTTCAGATGCCAAATGAGGAATGTGTGACCTCGATCCTGGAGCAGCCACGCCGTTCTGCAAAGTAAAAGAACGAACCACACTAAAATAAATAAACAATACAAACAGGTGTAATTATAAGCTTGATTTAATCAATTAAAACAAAAAAATTACAAAATCACGCAAAAATAAAATTAGAAGCGAAATACAATCCCGCGAATCTAGATCAAAATAGAAGCCGAGAATCTATAGGAAAGATACGAATCGAAAAGTGAGGTCAAAAAAGGTAAAGAGAGAAAAAAATACCGAAAACGGATTGACTTCTTCTTCATCGAAGGGGTTGGGATCGTGGTGGCGATGCATAGCTACTGAAGTTTCAGATCCCTAGATTTTTCACCGAATTCTGACGACTCTTGCCTAACCAAACCCAACTTCTCTGCTTTAATCATCGCTTGTGTGTAAACGCGGACGGAAATGTGAGGTGGATAGATTCATTTTTTTTTTCTGGATTTGCCACTAGAATTTTGAATTATTACGATTTTACCTGGAAGTTGGAGTGCCCTGTTGCTGCGGTCACACAGATGGGATGTACCTAATCGGTAATTTGCTAAGCTATGGGAGAAATTATTATTATTAGGCCAAAAGACTTGCTCAACAGTACTATGGTGAAAATTGACTCATACGATAAAATCTGTTAAAATTTTAAATTAAAATTAAAAGTTATATCATTTTTTATCAATAATATTGAAAAAATAAAAATTTATACCATTTTATTTTAAATTTAAAAAATTAATAATTTTTTTCTGAAATTAAATTTTAAAAAATGATATTTTCTTTTATCTAGTGTTTCAAATTTTATCGACGAATTTTTAATGAATAACGAGCAATCTTTCTCCCTCCCAGTGACATATCTCTCTCTGTCGTTTTTCCTCTGACCAATGAAGTCTAGATTAAATAAAATTTAGACTAAATTCAAACAAAAAATTAGTTTCATCTAGATGATAATAATGATCAAGACAAGAAGTCAACCTCCTCCAAACGAGGACAACTTCTCATCAGACCATTATTGTCGTCTAAATGTAGCCAATTTATGAGGACAACGAAGGTTTAAATAAAGAGTTTTGATTTTTTATTTAGATTTTATCAAATCTAAACATCGTCAATTAAAGAGAAATCGTTGGAGGGAAAGATGTCATCTGGAGAGAGAGATCAGCTATTATTCATTGAAAATTCGCTTATGAAATTTAAAACCTTAGGTAAGGGAAATATCACTTTTTAAAATTTAATTTCAGAGAAATTATTAATTTTTTAAAATAACAGAGTAAAATGATATAAATTTTTATTTTTTAAAATATTATCATTAAATAATAATTTTATCTATAATTTTAATTAAAAATTTTAATTGATTTCAACTTATAAAAAAGTGTTTAGATTTTTGAAAGTTAAAAAATTGAACAGAGCTTTTCCCTATATTTTAGGTGGGAATAAGTGTTTTGGCCTTATTACTATTGTTTTTTTTTTGGGGTCAGTTGGAAGAGATTATCATTGCTGTAGCGTTATGTATGCGTCATATTTTTGACACGCCACCATATTTATAACGTTAGGCAATGATTTAGGCAACTACTTAAAATAAAGCTTATAATTGAATTTAGGAATATTTATTAATTATATGTTTCTGTAAAAGAAACAAATTAAATTGCAGGCAAAGGACTATTTCCCACCTAACTTTTGACGCGTTTTCGAAATATCACCTACGATAGATGAAAATCCATTTTTCTGACTCATGAGCCGTTAATTTGAATGATATTTGTTTATATAAGGGTAAAATATCCATTTTATCCTTGTTAGATGAAATAACAGAAATACCTCTCAATTTAGTCTACAAAATTCAACCCAAAATTAATGTGAGAGTTTTACCATTCACCTCCCTTAGGTTTTAGAAACTAATATTTCACCTTACCTAAAACTTTTAAACTTTGAAAACTAACATTTTCACCCCCAAACCTAGGGTTTCCATATTTTTTAAAATACAGGCGTCCCCCATAACTTTCAAAACTAATAGTTTCACCCCCACTCTTCAACTTCATCTCTTGACGTCGTCTCCGGCGTCGTCACTGACCTCCTTCTTCTCCTAGTGCGACGACGGTAGTGCGATGAAGAAATCTTTATCTCCTTGTCTCACGGTGCGACGAAGAGACGGAGATCTCTTCGTCGCTCCACCTAGAAGACGAAGGACGACAAAGCGTCGTCCTTCGTCTATTCTTTCAGATCTGGACGACACTTCGTAGTCCAGATCTGGGCGACGAAGGGTCATCCTTCGTCGTCCTTTATAGTCAGAGATGGAAGATCGATCGATTGCGTCGGTCGTCAGTGGTGGCCGGAGAAGGAAGCAAACCCTAGGGGTGAAATCTAAACTTTTCAAACTTTGAGGATGGGTTAGTTATTAGTTTTTAAAACCTGGAGGGGGGAACCGGTAACATTTTAAAGTTTTAAGGTTTTATATAGTAAATGACGATTTTACCCCTGTCCCTAACTAAAAAATTGGACGACAGTTTGGTCATTGATAGGAAAAGTGGATTTTCATCTGTCGTGGGTGGCATTTTAAAAATGCATCAAAAGTTAGGTGGGAAATAGTCCTTCTCCCTTAAATTGCCTAGTGAATAATCAAAAGTAAATAGTCATTTAGTTGGTTCAGGCTAAGGGCACACAGAGCTTAGTTGTATTTATTTAGGAGGCCAAATTCCCATTGCCTCCCAAGGTTTGATGAAATGTTGTTCCCACCACTTTTAGTTGAAATTACTGTATAGACCAGTTCATTCTAAACTGAGTGGTTTAAATTTTCCCATCCAAATTTTAACCCCCCCAAAAAAAAAAAAACACTTTTTTCACTTTTTGAAAGCATAAATTATATTTTTTCACTCATAACTTAACTCCATTAACAGGAAAATTGTCATTTTTATTTCCTAAAATTTTTAAATAAATTCAAAATATAAAATCATTTTCAATCTTCTTTCTTTTTTCATTGTTGCCACCGTCAAGCTCAAATTCAAAATATGATTTACATGCGAAATCACCCTTTAAGAGTGAGAATTTCGTCCCAAGGGCCTATCCACACTTAACCCATCTAGTTGCGACGTCGGGTTTCATCCTCAATTTCATTGTCTTCTGGAGTGAGTTGTTCTAAGAAGGTTTCATCCACGGTGAACTCTTCAGCTTTATAGCATTTTAGTGGAGTAAACTTAGTGATGGAGATTTAACGGTGGAAATGGTGATGGTGATTTAAGAGTAGAAAGGAAGGTTTAGGGATTTAGGAAAGATGAATAAACTGAAGGTTTAAAGTATTTACATCCTGGGCAAACATCTGACACCAAGTAAAGTTAAATCGACAAAACTAGATGCATTGCAAACATTTAAATAGAAATCAAATAAACCCCAACAGATTGAAAGGGATCTATCAGCAGTCAAAGAAAGAAAGCAATAAAAGCTAGAGATTAGAGGGGAATACCTTAGAAAATAAAGTAGTTGAATTGGGAAAGGAAGATGCACGAGGCAGCACCATGAGCAAGTGCATCTAGCTAATATCAAAGGAACCCTTTGGGCAACCATGAGACAACAATTTGTGGGTAAATCTTGTTTTGAATCTTCCATTTGCAATCTTAAACTCAAAGATGCACCAAAGACGACAAAATTATATGTTTTTTTGTGTTTTTAGTGGAGTGAGAAAAAAGATTAGACTAGAGTAAAAGAATATTAAAAGAGAATGAGTATTGATTATCAGAGAGATATATAAAATTTCTGACTGTTAACAAAAGGGGATAATAGAGTGGAAATGTTAATTATATTTAATTAAACGTAATATGATAAACTATGAATAAAGTAAAATAATCAAGGATAATATAGTTATCACAATTTCTATATTTATGGTAGACTCATTTTTCATTACCCATGTTAGGTTTTGTGTAAAAAAATATGTAATTTATGCATTCAAGAGATGAAATAGTGTTTTTAGATCAAAGCCAGATGGGAAAATGTTATTCCCTCTTCTGAAAATAATTTAGAATAAACTAAAATTAAGAATGTTAGAAATATAATTGATAAGAGATACTGTTGTAGAAAGATAAATCTACTTAATCAGAGTAGATAAATCTACTTAATCAGAGTAGATAAATCTACTTAATCAGAGTAGAGATAAGACTTAGATATAAGAAGGGAACAAATACAAACGAAACATAAAAATTAAATAGTGAAAAATATGATAAATTGTTCTAAGAGTTAGTAAAATTGATAAAACATTAAATTTTTTAAGGATTTAACTGGATTTACCCAATATAAACGGATCGCAACTATCAATATATATAAAAAATCAATTAATAAAATCAAAATCTGAGAGGGAATATTATCTAAAACAATCCATAAAAACTTTGACAAAAAATTGTTAAAAAAGGATATGTATTTTCAATCTAATGCTTAAAACAATAAGTTAGTCAGTCTGTCTATGCTTGATGTGACTTGGAATCTTCGTTCTATCAGAAATTCAGTAAAAAATCAGCATAATGTTAAGTTAACCATAGGGAATCCCTCCTCTGCAAATCAAACTACTATTCAATTCCTGAAATCCACTCATCCGAATTGACTGATTTCAACCTTTAATGGCAGTAAAGTCCAATCACCATTATATGTTTTTCTTCCCGTCACCGCCGAAATGGCCTTGTCATTTGATTCTAACAATGGTGAACAGTAGTTGTCGAGCGCCTTGCCGAAAGGATATCAGCATATATAAATTTGCTGTAAAGATTCTTATGGGACAATTCGAACAAGACAACAATGATGCCAAATTTTCCTTTGGATTTAAATGAACAAACCGAGGCTTTTCCCCTCTCGAAAACTTCGCACCAGCTAGCTGTACGTGCATGCCAATGCATGCCCTCTTCAAAAATCTCAATTCTTATAGCCCTCGTCGTGATCTCTTATGCTTCAACACCAACCTCAGAGACTTAACGAATCAAGCTAATTATAATCGAAAATGGCGGAAACCAGCAGTGATCGCGATGTCGAAAGCAATCAAGAATTGCCATCGAAGCCAGCCGGAGAAGTGCTGCCTGATGTGCATCATACTGGTGTCAAAATTGGGAGGGCTGGAGAGGCTTACAGCGTTTGTGCGGGGCTGGTGGATGCGCCTTCTAGAGGAGAAATTTGGGTTTGGTATTTGTATAGTTTTTGCTCATACTTCGTTCTCACAATTCTTCTACCCGTCATCTTCCCTCTTATTATCAGCTTTATCATTAAACCGGAAGAGCCTGAGCAGGTTTGGAGGAAGACCCGCAAGGGCTTTGTTTGTAGCCATGATGAAGTGGAAGTGTAAGTTCTCTTATGGATATAAATTTCTTACTTCTTCAAAATCAAAATGTGACATTACTAGTAGGTTCATCCTGATATTCTCGATTTTTTGATATAAAGTTTTATTTTTGAATTTTACAATTCAAAATATATTTGAATAATTTAAAGTATTCACAAAATATTTAATTAGTCATATTTTAATATCTCAAGTGATATGAATATACACATAAACTAAATATTTTTTATATTTTATCAATATAAAATTTATCTAAATTATATTAAAATATAATTGATTAAATAATTTTTAAGATTTTTAAACTGTTAAAAGATATTTTAAGTTATAAAATTAAAAAAAAAAACTCAATAAACTATGTATCTAAGTGGTTAATCTCTTTAACACTGAATTAAGTTATTTGACTAGAGACGTTACACTAAGTTTGATGAATTTCAGGTATGAGAGACTGATCCAAAGCTCAATCTGTGTGAGCAATATGTGTTTCTCCCCTTTGGTGTGGACTTCGATCTCTTGGTTTATCGGGTTAGTTTTGGCTAGTCCTTTTTTCGGCTTAATTTCCACCAATCTTGATCATGGCCAAAACCAGCAGCTCGTTGCTGCAGCTGCAACAGCCATTGGCGCTCTCTTTTGTCTTCCTGTTGGTTTCTTTAAAACCGTGTGGATTTTCCCACTATATATTGCGCCTATCGTTGCAGCTTACGTTATTGCTGCCGCCTCCCACACACGCCACTTCGGTCTCTTGGTGCGCGGCTTCACCGGCTCAACTCTTCCACCAAGTGAATTCCCACATAGAAGAGGCGTCTCCGGGTGGCTCTCCCTATACGCCACCGCTGCCGGTTGCTTAGGCTCCGCCATTATATCCGCCTTCGCTTACCATAGGCTTAAAAGCAAAGAGATAGTCACCAGTCTCTGGGTGGTCTCCATCTACAGTGGCCTAATTTGGCTCATTGGATTGTCTATTGCTATCTCAATTAAGCCAGGGACAACACCCTCCTCCCCTGTGCGCAAAACTTATTTTCTCACCTTGTTCAAGTATCCTCACGCCATTGGAAGCCTGAGTGTGGTTTTCATTTCTTCATTTACAACAATGTGCATTTTCACCGGAGGAACACTTTTTCTAATCGGTCAGTTGTGCCTTAAACCAGTGTTCTTCCTCTATTTCTGGCTTGTTTACTTCATTTTCCCATCGATTTCTCTGCCTCTACTGCAACCACTGCAACAAATCATCAAAGCAAATGCTGTAAAAATGCAACTGCTGGGTTTCATCTTGGCTTTAATTACATCAGGAACGGGATACTGCTTCCGGAATCACCATTGGAAGAATAAACACATACTTCTTTTTGCCGCAATTCAAAGTACTTCAACAGGGCTTCTTCATGCCTTTGGGAGAGTTTTGTTAATAGACTGTTCGCCCAGTGGCAAAGAAGGCGCGTTCTCCATATGGCTCTCCTGGGTACAAGCAGTTGGCACTTGGGCAGGATTTACAGTGGCATCGGCCATGCCTGGAGATATTCATTTCTGTTTCAGAGTTGCTTTCTGCGCGGCTGTAGTCGGAAAACTTGTTCTTATTTTCGGAAATATCAGTGATTTTGGGGGAGCCGAAGCGGCGGGGCTTGCACGTGAAGACAGTGAGAGGGGGTCGCCGGTGACTGGTCTGGATGCTAACATTATAGTACGTAAGGAAGATGATGATGATGAGGAAGACAAATGAATTGATTAATGAATCTTCTTCGTTAGTTTTCAATTAATTCTTTGCAAATAATTTGAGGCCTTTACTGTATTGTTAACTTAAGTCATTTATATTCATGTGGATGTTACACGTGTGTTTCTCAATGTAATAAAGAATTGATAGATAAATGTTCATTCATTTGTGTTTTTTTATTTCCTGCAAAATACATAGGCCAAATTTAAGAGACAAAGATGTGGAAAGTCTGGTTCGTTTGCCAAAGAGAGAGAACATCAGAGAAATAGCACATCTAATAAAAATATATAATATTTAAAAATTTAATCATAAAAATATTATTATTTTTAGATTAAATATAAAAATAAAATAAATTTTTATTATTTTTAATAAATTATTAATTAAATAATAATTTATTTTTTAAAATTAATTAATTTTAATAAACAAAGATAACTTTGGTGATTCAATAGGCCTCGAGTCACCGGAGTCGGATCCAGTATTTTTTTTCCACCCGGTTGGCCCGTCTAAAGACTAGCCCACTGACCAAAAGCCTGGAAGCAATCGTTGTGAAATACTAGTCTCGCTTGTATCGATGCTCATTAACAGTAACAATGCAGAGACTCTGCAACAGGTTCCGCTCTTTAACCCTACAAACACTCTCCTCCTCCTCTCGTCGCCTCCTACACTCTTCTTCACCCATTCGCTGCCCCGTCTCTTTTCCATCTTCTGCCAAACGGAGCATCAATTACTCTCCTTCAGTTTCAGCCCTTTCAACGCCTCTCCGTCCCTTGTACTTTTCGCAATTGCCCCTCTCTGTAAGTACCTTAAGTTAATGTTCCCGCTTATATTATATTCCTTTCAGTTGCTCTGATTATCTGGTTCAATTATAGTTGGTTCAAGTACGCCACGTGTCTTCAAGGGAGCGGAAAAAGAGGAGGAAGCCAATGACTCCGGCTACATCCAAAGTCAAGAAAGTTAAAATGAAGTTTTATTCGTAGGTGTACAGTGTTTTGGTTGTTCAATATTCAATTGCGTTTGAATTTGTATTCTCCATTTTAAATTTGATGGATAAATGGTGTCAATTTCTGGTGCTTAGGTCGTACAAACTCAGGTTTAGGCCATTGAAAGATGGGACAATTCGTCGCTGGCACGAGGGTAAAAATCACAATGCACATCAGAAGGTATAGGTTTTTTTAATGAATGTTTGTTTAGTTCCCTAATTCTGACATATGCTCTGTGACTGCAAAGATTTATCACTGGATGTTTTAGATTTTCTAGAGTAAAGAAGTTGAATGCTTGATGTAGTTGGCATACCTTTTGTTCAATTTCCTTTATTGGATCGTAGCAAATGTGAATTTAATTTTACTGGTTTGTGTGCATTTCTGGTTCATTTTAGTTTGTTCTATACTGCATTATGTATAGCAGTAATTACAAGTTAATAAGCTTGGACACTTTATACCATTTTGCAGTAGTGTTTAATTGTATGTGTATGTGAATTCATGGGCACATTTGAACATGAAAAGAAAGACCAAGCCCTTCTGGGTGGATTAGTTGAATGGTAGAATATTGTAGTACTCACAATCACAAAAATGGGCAAGTCAGATTCATGAGAACCACGAAGTCATGATTTCTGATTACACTATTTTTGTGGTTAACAATTATACTATTTATGCTTGTCTTGAAGAAAAAGAGAATTTATAGGTGTCCATCTAGCTCCATCTCAGTGTTTTAAGATTGTTACTGAATGGGGCAGGTTTTCTATTTTAGTTTTATGAAGCCCAAAATAAATAATCCTTATTGGTGTCACAGAAAACCACTCACTATTGACTATTGAGACACATCCAGGTGAGGGGGCAATGGTTTGAAAAAAGAAATGGGTACTTAAACGAAAATTTTTCATACAACCTTGTCTAGTTATATCTTCTTCCCTCAGCCTCCATTTATTTGTTTCTATGTGATGGCCTCCCAAATAAATATTTCTTCATTCTTCACCAACCAATGTAAATGCTGAAGTAGGATAGGACTTGTGCGATGAAATTTTAAGAGGCATTCCAGTGGTACACAACAGAAGTGTCCAGATTTTAACCAAGAAAAGTCAAAATCCCTGAATAATCTGTGTAATGTGAACAAAAAGATAAATAAATAAATAATTACATTGAACACAACAAAAGCAGTCAAACACTAGCTTACAATGCATGGCATAATGAAAAGTGAGGGGAAACGGGGTATCTTTAACAAGAGATGTCGTAAGAGCATAGAAGAAAAAATCTTGTTTGTCCTACAAAACAGACTTTTCCATTATTCTCCTGAAAGATTCAACCATATCGCCCCAAATAACCACCAAAAGAGCTAGATGTGCACATTTCCTAAGAGTATTTGCTTGTTTGCTTTACCAAAAGTTGTGACATTCTCCTTGAGTAAAGAAGAACAAGCTCTCAAAGTAACCTTCTAAATGACTGCTTTATTGAAAAGTTAAGTCCGCTAGAAAATGCCACTATGTAATGGAGGAACAAATGATATGATAATTTTTTCACTTTTGTGACGCATAGCATACCAAGAAGGGAAAGATTTATTATGGGGTGAATCAGTTGAACAATTTCTTCTATGTTTTGTGCCCTACGCAAAGATGGCAATGAGACGGGTTGGGGCCGAATCTCCCATTTCCTATCCCCACCTTGTGGGGAAGTATTCACCCCCAACCCCACACAGTCCTCGCCTTGATTCAATGAAAAGAATCACTCTGTTTGACACTTTTGATTTAATTGCCTAGATTAATGTTGTTACATCGATGACCTTTTTGATGTTGTTGGTCATTGTAGTCGTTTGCATGGCTCCAAAAGGAGTACTGAGTTTCAGTACCTTGATGACACCTCCTGACCCCTCCCATGAGCAAAAGTCCAACAAAAACTTGAAAGTAGGGATGTTGAACATTTCTTTTGCTTCATCAAGCTAAGATGAAAATTTCTTGAAACTTTCTTTAAGAGTTTTATAATTTGCATTCTACAATTTATACCAAAGCACCTCTTTTTGCATGTGTTTTACCCAAGTTCTTAGTGGTTGCATTGTTTAATAACAGTCACTGCTATTTGTGTGTCCAAAGATTTTGATGAGCTTTAGATCCCTTACCTTGCCATGTGGGATAAAGTCACAAAAAGTAGTAGCTTCAATGTCTTACTTTTGAAGTTTACACCAAAAAACCATTGCAACTACTTTTTTTTTTTTTTTAAATTTTGGAACTAAAAATTGTAATATTTAGGGTTATATATTGATGTTGTGAACTACTTGGTTGTACCAGGAGATTTCCTTTTGAATATCTATTTGTTTTTAAAGTCATCAGCTTCATGTTTATAAGGATTGTTGTAAGATATCAGTGTATTTAGGTGACAGGAAATAGGGAATATTTTTTATCTCTGTTAATGTGTATTTACATTTTAAAGCTATTTGTATTGCTTTAGAGCAGCAATCAGGATTATGTTGCTTTAAAGTGGTATGAATATTTTTTGTGCATTAATATGCCGCACTAGCACAGCTAGTTCTTTGAATTGATGTCTTAATGCTTTCTAGATTTGGAATTCAGTTTTCTGCAGTAATATTGGTCATGCTTCTAGCAGAAAATACAGAATCTTAAAAATATTTTCACTTGCAATTAAAGGAGTTTTTAATTTAATGCAGTCGAAAAAATCAAAAAGAAGACTCCGGCAACCTGCATTAGTCCCTCCTGCTTTTGCAAAGGTGATGAAGAAGCTGAACTTTTTAGCTTAAGTCTCTGCGACTCCACCATGTATTGGCCTCTTTTTTCCTGTGCTTCAACTTGTTAAACTCAATACTTTTTCTTAGAACATGACTAATTTTGTAGTCATTCAGTTTTGAGACTGTTTTGGACAGGTAATGGTTGATAACTCCAATGTCATTTTTTATTTTTAAGGGATTTTTTTTAGTATGATCTTTCCCTACTAGAAAATACTATGTCGTTTAAATACCATATACTTTGTGTTTGTTTTATAGAGATCGGATAAATAAGATAGGGAGAGGATGTAAGTTTGTGGAGCTTGACTGAGGTGGAAATGTGAAGTTGAATTGTTTTACATTAACTTCTACTTACATTTATTGTTGTTCAGAATATGGTAACCCAAAATTTTGATTCAAAGTATGATTGGATTCTAATTAAGTTTGTTTGAGCTTGAGCTTGAGTCTAAAAGTTTAATATTTTTGAGCTCGAATTGGAGTTTTAGGGGGTTCAACTCGCGAATTTAAAAAATTTGATATAAAATAGTATTGTTTTAATCAGTCTACATTAAAACGATGTCGTTTTAATAATGAACTAAATTAAAAATTTGATTCAAATTCGAGTTTGATTTTATACAAATCAAATCGAGTTTAATTTGATTTAAATTCAATCCTAATTTAAAATGTTGTGTATAAATTTTTAATCATATTTAAAATAATACTATATAATAAAAAAAGTTATCTGCAAAATTATACGTGCTGAGTGGCGTGGTAATGCTCTCGGATTGTCATCTCATTTTTTTCGATGTAAACAAATCACTATTTTCAACTGAGGTTTGATGAAACTATAAATTATGACCTTTTAAGTTTCCAAAAATTAAATTTTTATTTGTGATCTATCTTTGTTAATTAATCAGTATGGTTTTCTTGGAGCATGTATTTACCAGGTTTAGATTTATTATTTAAACTTTAAAAAATATTAAAAACTTTAATAAATTCTAAAATATTATGTCTTGATTAGTTCTTTAAAAGTATATTTGTTATTTTTTAAATTATTAAAATTCATATTAAAATCTTTTATTTTTTTAAAACATTCCAAGTAGAGACGTCAATGGGCCGTGCCGGGCCGGGCCGGGCCGACTTCAGCAAGGCCCGTTGGGCTAATGGGCCGGGCCGGGCCCGAGGCCCAAACAGTAATGGGCCTTCGGGCCGGGCCGGCCCTTTGAAATATAAAGGCCCAAAGCCCGGCCCATATACTAACGGGCTTTAAACGGGCCGGGTCGGGCCTTAGTAAACGGGCCGGGCCGGGCCTCAGTAAATGGGCCGGGCCGGGCCTCAGTAAACGGGCCGGGCCGGGCCTTATTAAATATTTTTAAAAAAAGTTTTAATTAAAATTTTTAAACACAAATTATTTTTCAATTATTAAAATCGAGGACAGTACCCCGAATATTTTATTTATAATCCCTCACTTATGGCGGAGGAATACCGTGGTTACATGATAAAAAATATTATAAATTGTTAATAAAATACAAATAAATTAATTTACATATTGTATAAATTACAAAACATAAATAAAATTTATCTACTATATAATATTTATCTATTCATCTTCTACATCCAAATCTTTGAATTCTTCAAAGACATCTTCTGTCACACGATTCTGTAATTTAAAATCAGCTTTGATCCAATCTTTCATGCACATTATCGCTTCGACCATATTTGGATGTAAATTGGATCGTCTATCATCCAGCACACATCCCCCTGCACTAAAAGCGGATTCCGATGCTACAGTTGACACCGGAGGTGTTAGTAGATCTCGAGCCATGGCTGCAAGCACAGGAAAGGTTTCTGCCTTGTCTTTCCACCATGCCAAAACATCTAGTTTTTCAGCATTATATCTTTGAATAATTTCAGGATAATGGTCAATATTTATATAATTGTAAAATTGACTATAATTTGTACTTTGACTAACAGTTTGTTTACCTTTGCGCAATAAAGACCATATGCGTGACATTTTTTTACCTGAACTACCAGAGCTTACCTCTGGTGCAGAACTTTGTCCAGTTTTTCCATATTTTTGTTCATAAATACTATACATATCAAATAAAAATTCTTGAACATATTCAACAGAATTTACATTGCTATTAATTGACAAATTTTCATTAATAACATCAAATAAATTTTGTAATCCATTAGTTTTTGCCCTAGGATCTAAAATAGTAGCTGCAGAATAAAGTAAAGGAATTTCACTCCAATATTTTTTAAATTTTTGTTCCATTTGCATACATATATTTTGAAAAGCATTATGAGAGTGACGATACCTATGTTCTTTAAATATATCACTTATTTCTACCATATTATATATTATAGAACAAGTTGTCGGATAATACACACCTGAGCAATGATCTGTGGCTGTTTTCAATGGCTCTAACAAGTTCATTAAAGCCATAGCTATTTCCCAATCTTGATCTGTCAAAAAAATAGGATCTTGCGAATCCATTGGTTGGGTATTGAAGTATCGTGTTATAGGAACTTCATACCCTTCGCATGCTTTCAACATGAGATATGTTGAATTCCACCTAGTGCTAATATCTATTTTTAATTTTTTCCTTCTTAACCCCATTGATTTACATAATTGATGATATGCTTGTACCCGTGATGGGGATGATGAAATATATGCAATGGCATGTCTAATTACTTCTAAATGTTTTTTTGCCAAACTCAAGCCATCTTGAGCGATTAAATTAATAATATGACATGCACACCTAACATGAAATAATTTTCCATTAAATGGAGGAGATAAATGATTATGCATATATTCAATAACTTTATTATTATTTTTAGCATTATCTAAAGTAATTGAAAAAATAGAATTATTAATTTTATATTCATCAAAAATATTTGCTAATGAACGATAAATTGCAAGACCATTATGTGGATATTCTAAATTTCTAAATGCAATAACTTTTTTGCATAATTGCCAATCAGAATTAATATAATGAGCAGTTGCACAAAGATACCCTATACGTTGATTTGTAGCAGTCCATAAATCAGAAGTTATTGAAATAACACCATTAAAATTACTTAATTCTCCAATAATTTTTATTTTCATTAGTTCATAATTTCTCAATATATCTGACCTAAGAGTTGACCTAGGAATTCTTCTAAATGCTGGTTGAATACTATTTTGCATCATCCATTCTAAAATTTCATCTTCTGCATAACTAAAAGGTTGATCAGAAGCAACGACATACCTGGCCATGTAATCTCGAACCTTCATTTGATCGTACGTAAAAGTTGACATTTCTCCCATATGTCCAGAACCGCTCGGACCTCCTGCTGAAGTGGCACCTGGACCAACAGATCGCGATCTGGTGAATGCAATTTGTTTTTGTCCTCTAAGTTCATGTGGAATTTTTTTACAGTAATCAGTAACATGTCGGCGAAGATGTCCCGTCCCACTTGTACTTGCACATGTTAAACAAGAACCGCAATGTTTGCATACTGCTCGACGAATTAATTTCCCCTCTATTGTTTCCTCTATTCTATCAAAGTGTTCCCATACCATTGACGTTTGTTTTCTTTTTCTCTCTGTCGAACAATGCGAACCTGTACCCGTACCACTTTCACCTGTTGGTGCTCTACCTATCCCACCTTGTGCATCATCAATAATATCATCAACGCCAGCATGATAATATTCAAATGGATTGAATTCATTTGACATTGGATCCATTTGTAATATTTTGTAATGATAAAATTAAAATAAAATGAAATTAAAAATATAATAAATAGTTGAGATTGAGAGTTTGAGAGATTGGGAGTTTGAGAGATTGAGAGTTTGAGAAATTTGTAATTGTAATTGAAAATGAAAATGAAAAATTGAATAGGTTTTTATAGGAAAAAATCAATTAATTAAAAAAAAATTAAAACAAAGTTTGGCAACGGCTACTGGCGCCAGTAGCCGTTGCCAACGGCTTCTGCCTCTGCCTTGTGGCAGAAGCTAGCCAACGGCTTCTGCCACAAGGCAGAAGCTAGCCAACGGCTTCTGCCAAGGCAGAAGCGGTTCTGCCAGGCAGAAGCGTTCTGCCAGGCAGAAGCGTTCTGCCTGGGCTTCTGCCTGGGAGAAGCTTGCTTCTGCCAGGCAGAATTAGCTTCTGCCATTTGGCAGAAGCAGCTTCTGCCACCAGGCAGAATTACCTTCTGCCACCAGGCAGAAGCAGCTTCTGCCACCAGGCAGAAGCAGCTTCTGCCATTTGGCAGAATTTGCTTCTGCCATTTGGCAGAAGAAAAAATTAAAAAAAATTATATATATATGTGAACAGTGCCGGGCCGGGCCGGGCCAGCCCATGGGTTTAATATTAAGGCCCAAGGCCCGGCCCGATAAGCCCATGGGCCCGGCCCGGCACGCTACAGTACCGGGCCGGGCTTTATCGTGCCCGGGCTTTTCTTCGTGCTTCGGGCCGGGCCTCCATTCGATCCGGCCCAATTGACGTGTCTAATTCCAAGCTTTTTCTAAATTTCCCAATGCCCTTTAAGATTTTGTTAACAAGCTTAACAATTTCAAAAATTACATTGTCCTCTAACTTTTAAAAAAGAAAAAATAGAAAAAAATAAAAATAAAAAAAATAAATTGAATAAAAAGGAAGAGAAAATAAAATAATTTATGCAAAATAACAATATTGTTTTTTTATTTATTATATTCATTAAAAGAATTAGATAATGAATGAAAATTTAATTTTTTGAGATTTAAAAAAAAAAAAACTTGTTATTGAAATAATCTTTTGACATAAAATGAAACTTAAGGTTAACATTTATAAATAATTATACATAGGAAACCTTTTTCTTGATTTCAAATTTAAAAATTAGAACGTGAGTGAGTGAAAACGAGATTTTTAAATTGTGTTTTTTATTTAATTAAAAACATTAGATGAAAGCATTTTTTGTATTTATACTTGAGTTTAATTACTACGCCCATGTAAGTTGTAACGTCAATCTCCTCCTACTCATCACCTCGATTCAACCACTTCAAGTAATTACTTTTTTTAATATTAAAAAAGGCAATTTTCTGTTTGAATTAGTTATTGAACTATCAATTTTCAAATCTTCATTAATAATGCCACGTCACTTATTCACTGCCCTTTTCCCATAAATGCTCTTCGCTTTTCACAGCCCAGTGGGAGAGTGGAAAGTTTCCATTTCAAAATCCCATTCTTTTTTTATTCAATAAGTCCACACAAATTCTTCGGAATCATCGACGCAGTCGGCATGAATTCGCGAACAATTTCAAATTCAAATTCAGATTCGAAATCTTTATCCCTTGCGGTGCTTGGCCAGCAAGAAGCAATGTCGTTGCAAGTGTGTAGTGAAAGAAAGATTGTAAGAAGATCTCCGCGATTCACTTATACTCCGAGTTCTGATTATTGTGTTAGACGGTCACCGCGATTTGCCAGAGCGGGAGTCGTTTTGAACGGGAAAAATAAACAATGTGGTCTTGATTTCAAAAATTTTAATGATAAAAGTCCTAAAAGGCTGCTGAGATCTGCTGCCAATGGCCAATCGAATAAAGCTACCGTCAAGGTAAGCCACTGTTTCTGTTTTTTTTCCTTTCTATAGGTTTATATTTTCGGTTTTGATGTTTTTGAGTGAATGTAGTAATTTTACCTTATTTTTGCGGCTTTTGAAGTTTTAACATGAAAAGAGTAAGAAGGAAACTAATTTGAAGATATAATCATACAAGTAGTGAGTTTCACTTATTATAGTCTGTAGACTCGCTGATTATCTATCATAATTATAGTTGACAATGCTTTGCTTTATGGCATATATTCTTTTTTAAGAAAATTTAGGAGTTTACTTACCTGTTTTATTTATTTTTTTCATTTATCTAGAAGAAGAGTGAGCCCTCCACTTCTGCTAAGAAACACAAGAATCATTCTTACTTGATTGGAGATCCAATACCTGCCGATGAAGCTCAAGAAAGATGGCGTTGGCGTTATGAATTGAAGGTAATATACCTACTACTCTTTTATTTGACTTCAGTTGACTCAGGTAAAATACAGTGTATGTTTTTGTACAAATGCAGGATGTTTCCTTTCTTTAGTAGGAAAATAGCAACAACTATTACTGGCTCTTGCCTATCACCTTTAGCTTTTTCGTATGTAAGTATGAAATATTTACAAAAAAATGATGCGATAGGAGCATTTATATTATTGACAATCCCTTGATTTTTATATGCAAATAAATAAAAAGCTTACCTAATCCATCAACATCTAATTTATATTGCCCATGAATAAAACGTTGTGTGCAAAAACTAGAGCTGCATGAAATCTAAGAAAATGTTTAATTTAGGGAAGTTATAATATTTAATCATTGTGGGATGGAAAATTAATTTATTTTTATTTACACCTCTCACCATATGCAAGGACTATAAAAGAATCGACTAAAGAAAATATAGAGAAATTTCAACCTAAATTATAGTATTTTGGTCAAGTAGAGTTGGAAAATTTTTGCTTTCTCAATGACAAGTTCAGTTTGTTTTTGTTTTTTCTTTTTGTTTTGAGGTTCATTGTGTTTGGCAACTGAACCTCAAAATGATTTATGTCAATGTTCCAACACTATTGTTGGTTTCTTTATTTTTCATCTTTACAAATTAACCTTCACATGAATGGTGTTTCAATGTGATATTTGAATATAGCTGGTCAGAGCTCTTGTTTGAAGTTTGAACCCCAAAATTCTGCCAAGCTTGTTTTTATTTTAACAAAGTCTTTGAGGATATGAGAGAGTAAAAAAGATCATTGATCTATTTATACATTGAATATGTTCATTTCTAAAGTTTGTGAGGTCTCCATCAAATGACCAAAGCTTTGACTAGAGTGTGATTCCCTTTTAGCATTGATTTGTGATTCCCCATATTTACAGGGAAGGCAATGCAATGGTTGACTCTGGTGAACTTGGGATTAACTTGTTCAGATATTTATTGGTGGGATGCTCTTCCTTGGATTTAGAGTCTTTATCTTCATGAGTTATGGGGATTACTTGTTATAGAATTTCTTGCAATTTTCTATATCAATAGTGATTTGTTTAATTTTGATTCTTAATTCTATCTTGCAAGGATTTCTTGTCTTCTCATAGCCTGTGCATTCATTCAAATAGTGTGATCTTATAGTTTTTTCATTTTATCATTGAATAGAGCAAATGTTACTTACACCTTGTGAGTTTACTAAGTGGCTTTGGTTGCATATATAAGTCCTTACAGAGGATTATATTAAGTGTCTTGTTTGGTTCCAAAATAGTCTTGATGCAACATGGTTGGAATTATGTATCATATTAAAAGTGGAAAGAGAAAAGAAAATTTCATGCTTTGTTCAATACACAATCTGACATTGGTTGGGGATGTTTTGGAGTTTGCAGAGTCAGAGATTGAAGGCAAAAGGCTGCGTATCAGAGTAAGTAATAATTTGCAAGCCTGTCTCTTTTTCTGGTTCTTATTGTCTCCTGTCATTTAGAGGTTATTTGTGTTTCAAATTTGAGTATACATTTTGTAGTGATGATGATGAAGACAAGATAATATCCAATGTGGAATGTCATTATGCTGAAGCTCGTATTGGTGATTGCATTTTTTGTCTTGGAGATTGTGCATATATAAAGGTATATTGATGATATTTTTTGAATTACAAAACGATAACAGGCCAATTGGTGCAATTTTCTCATTCCATTTTGATGCATTGTTACTATTTCTTTTTCCCTATATGTGTTTCAGTATGGTGCTACTTTACTTTATATCATTTCACTATGTAATGGGATCAATAAAATGATATGGCATGTGATTTGGCAAAATTTTTCTATTTGTAATGAGAAAAAAATATATACAGTAATTTGAGAGTATCAAAGTTATCAAAATGAATGAGATCATATTTTAAGTATGATTCATAAATTACAACTTTTGTTTCTTTGAATTCTTTTATGTCGAGTTGGAATGATAATATATAACAGAGTAGGGCTTTTCAGAGATTGGACTCTGGGTATACTACATTTGACTCCAAAAAGACAATAATTTGGCTAGAGAGTCAAGGTATATTTACATGGTATTCAATTTTTGCAGGGTGAGGGAGCTCAAAAACATGTTGGCAGAATCTTAGAGTTTTTCAAGACAACAGATGGAGAAGAGTACTTCCGAGTCCAATGGTTCTATAAAGCTGAAGATACGGTGTGTTACTAAAATGGGTTATTTCTTGCTCATGGCATACATATCTAACATTATTTGGTGCTTCTGATTTATGTTTGTTTTTCAGGTTATGCAAGACATTGCTGCCTTTCATAATGGAAAACGCTTATTCTATTCTACTGTAATGAATGATAATCCGGTAGATTGCATTATTTCAAAAGTTAATGTCACACAAAAACCACCTAGGGTAAGTTCCAGTCTGATTTAACATGCCTAACCAAAACTCTGTCTATTTTATATCAATAATTAATTTGTTTTTATTTTTTATTTCTCACACAGTTTGGTTTGAAATCAAACTGCTCTTCATCTTCTGACTTCTACTTTGACATGGAGTACTGTGTGGAGTATTCAACTTTTCGAAGTTTTCAAAATGGTAAGTGGTGGGGCTTATTGAAGTAATTTAATCAAACCATGATCACCAACAATTTTAAGTAATGATCTGATATGGGTCTAGTATTATTTCTGGCCTATATTCAACTACTGGTACCATGGCAGGTATCAAAGCGACACCAGTTTTTGATGTTATTAAAGAGAACTTAAAGCTGTCTTAATTGAATATTAATTTGCTCATTAAAAAGATAGTAACATTTCACTGTAATTTTTTATTTTAGTCTAATTGTTTGGCAAAATATTGTCTTGTCCCTATATTTATCTCTGTTCTTCCTATGATCCAATAAATCTGATTGGCCATTAGTAAATCTGATCAATTGCCACAATAGATATTAATTTTGTATAACAAATTGATACTTCCCTTATTTAAATTTCTTTATTGATGTATAACTATAATTTGCTCAACTATATCTAATGTAATGTATTGCTTCAGATAATTCTTCCAAGGTTCCTGTTTTAGCATTAACCCCTCTTACCAAGACTGTTCCTAAAGCAGCCACTGTGACATCCTTGGAAATTATGCCCAGATTTGAAACTTCCAAAGTCAAGTTGGTGCTATTAGATCTTTATTCTGGCTGTGGAGGAATGTCAACTGGATTATGCATGGGAGCCAAACTTTCTTGCGTTGATCTTGTGACGGTACTTTCATTAATATGAAATTTTCTTTTTACTAAAATCATAATTCATAAGTCACTTACCTTATAAAACTGAACCATAGATTTATATGTCATCTCTCTTGTATTATGCAGAGATGGTCTGTTGATATTGACAAGTCTGCTTGTGAAAGCTTGAAGTTGAATCATCCAGAGACACAAGTGAGGCTGCAAACTTGGTTCTACCAAAGCATCCACAAGACCTGAAAGATATTATGACATATCACTTTTTCTTTTTTTTTTGGTGCAGGTTAGGAATGAAGCTACTGAGGATTTTCTTGAACTATTGAAGGGATGGCAAAAGTTATGCAAACGGTATGCAATAAATATTAAAGAAAAAGCACGTCCATCGCGCACAAAGGCCTCAAAGTTAGTAACCAAGGATGTAAGTTTTTCAACTGGTGCTGGTACCGCCGCAGGTGAATTTGAAGTTGCTAGTATCGTTGATATTTGTTATGGTGATCCTAACAAGAGAGGCAAGCGTGGACTAAAATTTAAGGTACTTCAGAAAGTGCTACTTTGCTATGATTATGTTTTGCTTTCGTTTCATGGTTGCCTGTGGTATTGTTTAATACGCATTCGTGAATTTTTTTTTGACATTGTAGTTTGATGAAGATGATTTTCTACTCATAGCTATTTCGTTAGGTGCATTGGAAGGGGTATGGTACAAGTGAAGATACATGGGAACCAGTTGAAGGGTTAAGGTATTCTTGAATTTATTTTTGATTACTTTTTGAGTTGGTTGTTAATTACTCGTGTAATATTTCCTCAGTAATTGCCAAGAAAGGGTGCGGGATTTTGTAATAAAGGGGTTCAAATCTAAGATCTTGCCACTTCCTGTAAGTTCTCTTTCATCAACAATTAGCACTAGATGATTAGTACCATAAACTTGTAACTTGTGTCAAACTGTCAAATCCTAATGATTCAATACACTCCAGGGTGATGTTGATGTTATTTGTGGGGGCCCTCCGTGCCAAGGAATTAGTGGCTATAATCGATATAGAAACGTTGATTCCCCATTGGATGATGAAAGAAATCGTCAAATAGTAGTCTTTATGGACATAGTTGAATTCTTAAAGCCTAAATTTGTGCTGATGGAGAATGTGGTGGACATTCTGAGATTTGATAAGGCTTCTCTTGGAAGATATGCTTTAAGTCGATTGGTACATTTGAAGTACCAAGCAAGGCTTGGTATCATTGCAGCTGGCTGTTATGGTCTCCCACAATTCCGATTGCGTGTTTTCTTGTGGGGAGCACATCCTACTGAGGTGAGTTTTAATTTTTTGGACTTAACGAATATGATGAGATTTCTTTGGGTCATTTGACTTTTTGTGTACCCAACCTTGGATATAAACCAATAAGATCTGTTTAATCAGTGTTAAAGTGATCCCCTATCTTCATTGGCAAAAAGATGAATTGAAGTACCATTCAGATTATTTACCGCTCACATGAAATGCTTTGTTAGGCTGAATTGGTGACTTCAACTTGCATGATTGTCAAACAAGCTTTTAACCCTTGTTCTTTTGTTGCTAGAAACTACCCCAATTTCCACTTCCTACTCATGATGTCATTGTCAGATATTGGCCTCCACCTGAGTTTGAGGTATTGATTTTTCTTTTTGTTAAGTTTTGGTGCTCTGCCCAAAGAATTAATTTGATCTCCTGTTACAGCGTAATACTGTTGCTTATGACGAAGACCAACCTCGTGAACTCGAAAAACCCATTGTTCTTCAAGATGCTATTTCTGATCTTCCAGCTGTAAGCCATTGCATTTCATTTGATGATTTCCAGCTTTAATACAATTAAACAGTGTTTCAAATTTTTATTTAAATGATATTCTACAAATAGGTAGAAAGCCATGAAGCTCGGGAGGAAATGTTATATGAAAAGCCTCCAGAAACAGAGTTTCAAAGGTTTATAAGGTCAAGGAAATCTGGTAAAATGAATCTAAGTTTTGGTCTTATATTCATAATTGCAGTTTGAAGTTCTAGTGTAGAACTTTGCGTTTAGATTGTTCAATTTTCTATAATAAGCTTTCTTGCATTAATATGATGTAAGGGCATTTTAATAAGGTCATTTACTATTGGTTATATATGAGGTTATTATACGTTTGTGGAAGTCTTTTACTTTTTTTGCACACCAATCTTTTCTCTGTAATTTGAAAATTTATTTGATCTTGACTTGTTAATGTGTTTGTAATATATATGACCAAGACAGGGTAATGTAACTAATTATTGACCTTGTGTTTTTACTTGTCCTTAATTTTAGAGATGATGGGTTTTGCACTCAATGATAGTTCAAGTAAAAAATGCAAATTATATGATCATCGGCCTTACCAATTGTCTGAGGATGATTATATCCGGGTTTGCCAAATCCCAAAAAGGAAGGTTAGATAAATTTTAATGTTTTTTCAAGAATACATTATGCTTTTGACATCTGCTGATACTTTTATTTTACCAACTTTATAGGGAGCAAATTTCCGGGACCTCCCTGGTGTGGTTGTAGGAGCTGACAATGTGGCTAGGCGAGATCCAAATGGAGAACAAATGTTGTTACCGTCTGGAAAACCAATGGTGAGATGCTTGTCACTATTTTCTACTGGAATAGTATTAATCGTTATTATTATTATTAATATTTTAGGGGCTTCTACTAAAAGAGTTATTTCATAAATCGAATGATTATATCATTTTTGTGTTACTCAACTAGAAAATGCAACTCAAAGATGAATAATAAAATATGTATGGACCCATCACATAACAAAATGATCAAAAGAAGCAAGAGTGAACTTCACTGTCAACATATTGTGAAAGTTCATAATAGGCTCTAGAATATGGTGGAAAATGTTGATGGTTTTAAAAAACAATTGAACTTGGACAAATCTAGAGCATTTAAAAGTTTCTGAAGTTTTATTATGGTCTACCCTTGATCTAGAGGTTTTTCCTTCCTATCATTGTTTTTTTGTTTTGGCAAAAGGTTGCCATGCCTGGCTTGAAATGAGCGGTTAAATTTACAAACAAGATTTTGATATGAAAGATGTGGAATATGGAAGACATGAAGCAAAATGATCTGAAATTGAGCATAGTAATCAAATGGAGTTGCACCATTGCCATTGTAAAATATGAAAATTCTCATCTTGCTTTCTACAAGAATGGAATAGCGTCCAGAAAAAGTGAAATTGTTAATAATTACATAATCTGGTTTATGTTCTTATAGGTACCAGATTATGCCTTCACTTTTGAACAAGGAAAGTCCAAAAGGTGAGATGTTTCTTCATGCAGCCCTGTTAAATTTTGTCATTACCCTCCTAATTTTTTGATGCTATATGTGCAGACCATTTGCTAGGTTATGGTGGGACGAGAATGTTCCAACTTTAGTGACTTTCCCAAATCTTCACAGCATGGTCTCCTCTTGCTCTAGTGCTTTTTTTTTTAATTGTTCTTTTGTTTAGTAACAGGCTCACATGTCCGGGATTTAATTGAGCAATTAAATTTTTGTAGCCAGTGATACATCCAGAGCAAGATCGAGTTCTCACTGTACGGGAATGCGCTAGGTTGCAAGGGTTTCCAGATTATTATAGATTCTGTGGAACCGTCAAGGAGAGGTATGTTTCTTTGCTACTGAAATTAAAATCGGGAATATGCGGGGGACCAGAGTCACACACTAGAGACTCTGAAATCTTCTTAATTGAGTTTTCTTGTTTATATGTTTATTAAATCGTGCAGATATGCCCAGATTGGAAATGCAGTTTCTGTTTCTGTGTCTCGAGCCTTAGGATATGCTCTTGGACAAGCAGTTCAAAAACTGAGTAGTGATGATCCATTGATGGCCCTGCCCCCCAAGTTTTCCCATTCAACTAACCTTCAACTAGGCAAGTCTCTATTTCACCGGACTGATTAGCATTCAATTTTCTCATTCCCTGAACAAATCCTAATTATTTTCTTAGCATCGCATAAAATCAACTGAAACATTTATGGAGGGTAGAGCTTAGAACAATTTTCTTTATACTGCAATATTTTAGAGGGAGATTTTTAATCCTTATTTTAAGGATACTTGTTTCATTGATGATTAGGTTAGGGTTCCAGAGAAAAAAAAATTGATGTAAGGTTGAGAAAATTGCAAGCTATCCATTGTTGAAACCCGTACTAATCGAATATTTATTTAGTATATTTAATCGATTCACCAATCACCTGCATGTATTTGATAATTTATACAGCAATACATTGTGGCATTCCCAGTATACAGTATTTGTATCGTAGTCTGAAAAAAATTAATACTGAGGAACCAATTTATTACTTATAATTTGCTCACTTTATGAACTGCTGGCTTTAGATATGAAAGAAATCTTCACATATATTGCTTCAAGTAGTCATCCATCCTGGTATATTTCACCTCAGGATAAAGCTTTGAAGCTTCTTCCTGGCCTTCACCAATTTCAAAGTTTGTTAAACAACCTTCATAGAAAATATGGTAGAAATGCCCTACTCCAACTTGGCCTGCGTAGTCCATATCTGCATTCAAAGAAAGAAATGGTTGAATTAAACAGGTCAAAAGCCATCAATTAGGTCATTCTTGACAGCTTAATTAATTTGTACCTTTCATGGAGGCCAGGAAGTCTTCTTCGGAAATATGGACTTTCTCTAGTTTCTTCCTGCTCAGCTTTTCCCACATCTCAACTAATTGTCTCTGGGAAAGAATGTTCTCTGCTGGCCTCAGGTACACTGTTTTATTTAGTGTACAAGGATCATCTATTGTCTTGATCGTATATGTTGCTATATCATCTTCGTCCATGAATACGACTGCATACAAATTTCTGCATTAGAATGTTGACATAAATTAGAGGTCATTCATTTTTATTTTTTTTAAATGTACCTTTGCTATTGCCATCCCCATATATGAAGACCTTTCCCTTTGGGGGGACGACTGTGCCAAGTTGAGAAAGGTTTCCGGCGAAGTAACCAGCAAAACAATTTGCAGAAACATAAGTGAAGGGGATTTTAGCTTCTTCTATGGCCTTTCTCACTACCATTTTCTCATCAAATGTCACTCTTCCCGGTTCCATTGCATTTACCATCCGTGCTGGATCCATTCCAAATTCTGATGGCAAGAAACGCTACCAAAAAAAAAATCATCCGTTGGGATTTTCATTTTTATGCCAGTAAATTGCATTACTATAGAGTCTAATATTTCATATAGAATAAAAACATTATTATATATACCTAATTTTGAGTATTCAAATAATATATTATTATATAATTTAATATTGTTTTATATTTAATTTAAAATTATTTAATTATATGATAATATATCATTTAAATATCATAATAGATATTTAAAATTGATTAGTAAATAATTTTAATGATCAAAATAAACATAGGTTAGAATAGATTTTGGCCTTATAAATCTGATTCTAGTTTTTGAAGTAGTTGACAAATGTAGTTGGAGGAGAATAAATCTAGAAATACTAGTAAACCTACCCAACAAAATGGTTGATGCACCCAAAAAAAAAAAAAACCAAGAAAATTAATTAAATTTTTCTGAAAGTGGGGTCACCAACCCTCACAAAACACGTGAGCTGATGAAGGTTGACCAAGTCAGTCAAAATTGATTTCTTTCACGAATAAGCAAAAACGTTACCACCTATCTCGATTGAAAACGATGACGTTTTAATCTGTAGACATTCGACATTTCACCAACCTCACATAAAACTTTGAGTTAAACTAGTCCAAGAAGTCTCTTTGTCAAATGAAGTGACGATTTGGTTGTAAATATAATTAATAAATTAAAAATATAAATTATTAGTAAGGACTAAATTTCTAATATGATAATTAATTACCATTGTTGACTTCACTAATCCGATTCTCAGTGCACATCCCAGGAAATGATATCCTCGCCAAAATCTTGGGTCTCTGTCTATATTTATTTTATAGTACGTTATAAATAAATAAATAAATAAATATATATATATATATATATATATATATATATATATATATATATATATATATATATATATATATATATATATAATGCGTGACATGATTGTCATAAGAATTAAGATACCATAATTTATAATTTTTTTATTTTTATATATTTCAAAGGACATGTGACCGACCGACTAATGAATTTAATTATTGAAAATAAAATAATATATAGTGTGCGCATATTAATTTTAGGTTATGAATAAGTTTAAAAAATTGAGAGGATGTGCTGTTATTTATATTGCGAAATTAGATTTTTTTTTAAATCCAAAAACTCCTCTTTACAAGTTCTAATATTTTATATGTTAATTTCTCTTTTGTAAAATTAGATTTTGAAAACATATAAAATTCAAGTTTTCATTTTTAATAAAACTATATATATATATATATATATTATACATAATTTAAATAATTTAAATATATAAATATATATCATCATATGATTGAGTGATTTTAAATTAAAAATAAAATAACATTTAATCATATTACAATATATAATTTATATACATAAATTATTATAAAAAAATGTATAAACATAGTATTGCTCTTTAATTTTCTTTTTCTTCACTTTCTTTTTTAATAAGATATTAGGAAATCTTTACATTTAGATAAAATTTAAGGGAATTTTGCCTTTTTATCAATGTATAAACATGTCCTAACTAACCCAATTATGCATTAAAAGAGTAACATTTAATAACCAATAAAAATATGTTTATATATTTTCTATACATAATTTGGATATATAAATAAAATATCATTATATTATTAGATAATTTTGAATTAAAAATAAAATAACACTTAATTGCATGATAACACATCATCTGTATATCCAAAATGTGTACTCATGAAATTACTCTTTTATATATTTTTTCATTTTATTTGCTTTTAGAGTTTGAAAAATAAGTAGCTTATTATACTGGTGGGATTCTATGATTATGTCAGTTAAACAGAAGCTCTTAACAATATACTATATCTACTATTCCAGCTTTGATATATCATAAATTGACCGACAAAAGAAAAGTAAAATAAGATAGATAAATAAATAAATAAATAATACCTTAACGTTTCCTGCTTCTTTGATAGCCTCGACAAGTTTCAGCTGCAGCAGAATGTTGTGGCTCCTAAAATGAACACCAGACATGGTGCAAATCACTACGTCAACCTGTTTAACAGCTTCAACGAGGCTGCCAAGATCCGAAAACGAGCCCTCGATCAGGCGAGCCCCTTGCTTCTTGAACGACAAAAGCATTTGAAACTTGTCGATATCGAGGCCGATCTCCGGCCTCTGAAGAACGTAAGTTGTATGTCCCTGCGCTAAACTTGCCTTCACAATTCTCTTCCCGATATAACCAGTGCCCCCAACAACGAGAACCGTGCTCTTCCCCATTGTTTCTTTTGGATGTTTTTGTTGTTTTGGTAGGATGGATGAGAGTTGCAGAAGCAAGGAGGCTTATATAGAGATTTGATGCGTGGAATATGTTTATTTTTTATGGTTTATTATTATTATTTTTTTTTTTTATTTTTTTTTTGTATTTGTATATGCATGAAAATAAACAAGTATGGAAATCCCTTTTTGTGGTGCAGTGCAAGTTACCACTCTGGAGTTGGTGGTGAAATAATAATAATAATAATAATAATAATAATAATAATAATAATAATAAACAACAAATCCAAACAATAAATCCAACAAGAGAGGGAGGATTGCCGGCTTATTTTTGATATATAATACTATGAATAGTCTCAACCCATACAAATCATTAAGTAATTAAATAATTAAAAATTAAAAATAAAATAAAATATTATTTAGATATAAGATTATTCATATAATTTTATTAATAATACTATTATTAAAAAAAAAAGGTAAGATTTTAAATATGAGATTAATAATTTAAATCTCTTATATTTAAAAATTAAAATTTTGATTTATCTATTTTTTAAATATAAATAAATTATATTTAAATGCTAAATAATTTACTTTTCAATATTTTTCTTTTATCATTTTCATTTCACTCTAAACAAGTGAACAAACACAACACAAGGAAGCTAATAATTTCCACTTAACCTCCTCTAAAACAAAAGAATTCCATCTAAATCCTGTAAGAAACAACAAGAAAGAACAAAAGAAAAACAAAGATTGATTAAAAAGCATACAAATTTAGATATATTGAAAGAACAAGAAAGATTTAATTCACATGGGATTCTTAACCGTTTAATCTTTTTAATTTATAACTGAGTGATTGAATTAGAAAAATAATAATATATTTAAGAAAACGTAGATAAAAATAGAAATTCGAAAACACAACATGACTCTTGTATATTATATACCACTCAATTTGTTATCTAAATTCTTGTCTTACATCACTATAAAGTGTCTACTCCCTTGACTTTGCTTCTTTAAAGCAAAATGGGAAATGATATTTATATCATAAAGCTATATGTATGTATAATATTCATAATTTTATATATAAATAATGATATATTATCATATGTTAAATATGATTTATTTATAATTTAAATAAATCTAATAATATAATAATATATTATTATTTATATAAAATATCTTTGATATTTTATAGCCAATTTGTTTCGCTATCATTTTATTGAAATTATATGGTTAATACTAAATAATATATTTATTTATTTATTATTTAAATTATATAAAAATCTATATATAGTTAATTTTATATTCTAGATTCAATTTATAATCATCAATTAAATTATTTGTTAGATGATTTATTGATAAAATAGTTTGAAACAACCATATAAAAAATAAATAAAATAAAAATATGATTTATTATGCCATTTAATTAAAACATTTTTTGCTCAAGTAGACTTTCCACCGACAGTGAGCCACTTTTTTAAAAAAAAAATTTAACAGGTTGAGCATGCGCCGACCTAGGCGCCGGGCCATACATATCACTTCCTACAAGTGATTGTTTGCATTCAATAACCGATAAAAAATAATAAATATCATAAAATATATTAAATTAATATGATATAATAAATATATAATATAATATAATATATATTTTAAAAAAATAATAAAATAATAAAAAATATATAAAAAATTTAAATTTTTAAAAATAATTACGATATTTTAAAATAATCATATATTAATTAAAAATTTTATTATTTAAAAATAGTATAATATAATATAAAACATTATTTAATATACAATAAAAATTTAAAATTTTAATATATAATATAATAAAAAAATTAAGAGCACATTAAAAAAAAAAAAAAGTGAAAGTGGATATATTTATTTAATTTGTTTCTCACACTTTTTAATGAAGGCTGCCAGGAGCATTTACTGTGTCTTGGAAAGGTAAATGCATTAAAAAAAATTATTTAAAGGCCAAGGGACTATTTCTCTCTCAACGAATCCTTTAATATTAAATCTTACCCTTTAATTTTAAAAATTTTATTTATCTATTTAGAAACAATTAAAATTAATAAAACTCTAATTTTTTAAAATTTTATCTCTTTTTATCTCATAAACTTTAAAAATTAAAAATTTTTTTCTAACTCAAATTTTAAAAAATGATAATTTTCTCTTAGAATATAGTTTCCAGATCTCTGACAACATCTCTGATGTCATTATCGATAGCCTCTTTCTCCTAAAACTTTCTTTTCTTCTGGTGATCTCTCTTTACTCAGTTGAACACCTAATTAACATTCAATGAAGCATAGGAGACGAAGACAAAGATCTCATCTTTGTCTAGAAAGACTCTTCGTCTCTCACACTTTATTGCATGCCAATCGGATATTTAAATAAGTAGAGAGAGATCGTCGAAGGGATAGGAACTGAGAGAGAGAGAGACCATCAGCAATGACATTAGAGATGCTATCAAGGATCTGAAAGCTATTCCTTAGGAAAAAACTATCATTTTTTTTTAAATTTCGGTTAAGAAAAAATTTTTAGTTTTTAAAATTTAGAAAAAGAAAAATAGATTATATCTTAATTTATTTTTAATATTATAAATAAAATAATAATTTTACCTTTAAAATTCTTAATTTTAATAAGTTATAGGTGAGGATTTGTAATCCCAAATACAGGCAATTAATGTGTGAAAGTGTCAGATGTGAAGCCTGTAGCTGCATGTTCATTAGTATCATAATTGAATTCCCTTCCAACTATGCAATCATTCATTCTAGAAAAATATTGACTTTACTTACTGTAAACCTTGTTTGGGCCGACAGTGTAAATGCATTGTTCGTCCTCTTCTTCTAAATTTTCCCAGGTAGGAAATAAGGAACCAGAAATCCCTCTCTCTCTAATTGGGAATAAGTGGGCGAAAAATTCAAAGAATGTAAAGAATATTGGTTTAATTGTCAACTTAATCCTTGTTTTTTCTTGTAGACGACTTTTAAAAATGGTTTGCCGCTTTCTTGTTTTTCACCAATAGATTTTTTTTGGCCGGGAGAAGAAGTCATACATGATGGAAGAATTGCCATGTGGAGGAGAGTCACGGAGATAGAGGACTGAATATGACGTTTGGCAGGAAGAAAAATGACTATGTACTCAGTATGCTTAAATTGTGACAAGTTACAAGGGTATATAATTTTTTTATAATAAAAGTTTATATATCATATCTCATTTAAGTACACAAAATAAATATATATTTAATATCTATTATTATATAATTAAATAATTTTAAATTAAAAAAAATTATATCTAATTATATAATAATATACATAAATATATACTTATTTATATATTTGAAATATATATATATATAAAATATTGTTTAATTATTTAATTTGAAAGAGAGTAAAAATGTCTTTAGAATACTTGAAAGCGCAAAGAAAAATTGATACTTTGAATTTGATGAGTTTACATGTAATAACATTCAAAGTAAGCAAATTTGGTATATATCACATCTATTAATTTATTTATACAAATAGATACGTATGAGAGTGATATGAAATAATGAAGTCGGTGAGAGTTGTGGTTTTAATAACGTATGGATGAGCACCGCTCTTGTTAACTTTTGTGTCGTCCATTGATGAGTTGACACGTGTTGTGTTGTAAGATTACCCGAAGTTATATGCTTAAGAAGATTAACATGAGCCATTAGCCTCTCCTGGTCAACTCACAGTTTGTCTCGACTGAAGTTAAGTTTAAATTTGATCTTAATTAATATTATAGGCCACGCCTTTCTAAGCCTTGTATGGTCAATTTGCCAAAATCTATTCTTTTGTTTTAAACGAAAAAGACAAGCCAAGCCATGTCCAATAGGCTCACAAGGGCCTTGACATGACCCACCTTGAACGTGGATCCTGGCATGACCACAATTTATTTATATATATATATATATATATATATATATATATATATATATATATACGAATATATATATATATATATTTATTAAATACATAAATTTTAAATATATAAATAAATACATAATTTTATTTATCATCATCACCATATGAGTATATATTATTTTATTTTTAATGTAAAATTATTTAATCATATAATCACAATATATTGAATATGTAAATATTTGTATATATAAAATGATTTTATTGCACAAGAAATTTAATATACTATAATTTCTTTAGGAAATTGACACAGTTTTATCAATTTCAACATCTCAATTAATAGAAATGTTGGCGTGTCAATTTAGTATTAATGATAAAATGTCCTCCATTTTGAATTTTGTTTAGGAATCATTATTATAATATTTTAATGTGCAACCTAAAACCAGATACCATCTTCTTTACATCAAGCTTTAAGGGTAAATGAATATATTCATTACCATTAAGGCATACTGGTTATTTTCTAGAATGAATTCTTCAAGTTTCAACATGAAAAACCAATAAGAAAACAAACCACCTCAACCCGAAACTAAAATCTAACAGCAATGAATAAAGAATCACAGATTATGCCTTTTTAACTCATCCATAAACACCCGTAACTACCATTGAAGTAAATGAGAAATTACAATGAAAATGGGATCAACATACATGTACATACCTGAACAAATGATTTTCTTTTACCTTTTTTTTTTTCTCTTTTTGGGTATAAATCAGCTGAGGTAAGTTGTTTCTGTCATGGTGTACCTGGTTCTAGCGTTGGGGTTATTGCAGACGACAGCTCTATATGAGAAACACGTACTGCACCGATCAGCCGTTCTGGTAATTCATCTATTGTATTTGCCTAATTGGAAGGATAAAGGAAAAGAAAATAAGGGGAAAAAACCATTAAACCACTTTTAGGTAAAGATACAATGCCATAACAATCAAGAGAAATCCCCATTTCAATGCAAGTCCTGTAACACAAGCAAACATAAATTTTCAAATAGCTAGTGCCTTCAGTTGTCGTATATCCTACGCTCAATGCATCAACATTTATGTTTCAATTATATATGCTTACTAAAGTTTTAAAATATAACATGTTCCAATCGGATAGCATGGTTGAATTAATAGCTACAACCGACATTGAACAGGTACTTTTGAGATGGTCTTGTACACTGAAACAGACATACCTGTACAAGGAAAGCCAGATCAACCACCAATGTCGTGATCACACCAATCACAAGGCCTAAAACTCCATTAGCAACGGTAGAAGAACCAATATCAACGTCAACCTATAAAAACTTAATACAACGTTAGCGTTAATGGTATCAAACAAGCATTTGCAAGGAAATTATATGAGTACTTACTTCTAAGTATTTGGGGCCACGAATATAGGTGCAATCAACTGCTTTTCCCAATAAACAAGGGGTGCTTCCAACACTTTGGCGCACAATCCATGATCCCTGCATCATTAAGTTTCAAAAATCAAGAACAAGCGCGCAACAAATTCAACGGAAAAGAAAGGCTTGGAAATTTTTGGAGGAACAACCTAGTTAGAAAAAGGGCAATTGTATATTTATATCCCACAAAATTGAAAAAAGATTACAAACTGGGATGGGGTTAATACTGTTATTCTTTTGACATTCAAGAATATCTCAGTTCAAGTCAGTAGAATGCACAAGCAAGCACCACAAATCTTACAAGATTACACACTGCTGCAAAGAAATACTGGTAAAGTTGGCCTAAGAGAGCTATTAAACACCTATAAATTGTTTGGTTAGGTCTCAGTTGTACACAGATCCAACCAGAACACAACTCAAGGATGCGAGAAATTAGACAGTATAAGCAATAGTTTCTATTCCTTACAGATGTACTTATCATTTTGCAAGCAGTGCATGTCACGCAATGAAGTTATGAATCTAGACGGCTCCTAAAAAGAATCATTGCTGGCTGTCAGACTGAGGACCATTCTTGGGCATGCCAGGGTAATCAGCAGTGTCATCAGAGAATATTGCCCCTTTATAGAACAAAAACAAACGTTTGTTCACAAGGTGCAGAAGGATCAAATAATGTTCCATTTGCATACAAACAAATCCATAACAAGATCGAATCAACAAACATGGCAATGATGAATGTACAACATGATCTGAAAATTTGTCGACAACATTTTTTAAAAGTCAAGTGAAAGGGAACAAGGAAGTTAAGACTCTCGGAGCACCCCAAAGACAACAATGTGTCTGGAAGGAATTAGGTCTCCAACATTACGTTCAGGAGTTGTCCAACTAGACTCACATATTTGCATACAAGTGCCAAATACTACATTCATGAATTGTGTCCACATTCTTGCTAGGAAAATCAAAATCCAATTAATAGAAAATGAAATTTGAAAAAAAAAAAAAGAAAACTTCTCAAAAAATGCTGTCAATAAAAAGAAATACATTTTTCTATTTAAGACAGTTTTCTTTAAAATAAAGAAATATCATCTTCGATCAAAACCAACAGAGTGGAAATAAGACAAGAAAGAAAGAAATATTTAATACAGAAAATGAATACAACTTCAAGGACTATCATTCATTTCCCTATTATTGAAGAATGTAGAGGAAAGATAATTGAAATTAAAAAACACTGACTCAGCTTCCATAGTTCCAACGGAACAGACAATTGCTCTGATTAACTTAATGAAACTCTTAAAATGTTATTACGTACAAGCTGATGCTAAGAATCCATCCACATGATCACAACTAATTGTCATTTCATATGCACTCTCTGTGCATGGTCTGAACAGTATACTCTAACAGAGTGTTTGGTTGGAGTAATCTTTTACTATCAATAATAAAATATTACTATCAAGATAGATTACTTGAAAAATTACTAGGTATAAATTAGTATAGTGTTTGGTAAAACTGACATTTATAAATAATTATTGTATTTGATTGATAATAATAAAATAATACTAAAATATTTATATACTTAAATGCTCTTAGACATGTTAAACTAAATCAAATGTATGGAGACAATAGGAATCCGGATGAGAAATGGTAGGGCGAAAGTGATCGATGGTGTGTGTGGTGATGGCTAAGGCCTACTTCCCCACCCTTGATTTAAATTGTGGGAGCATCGTTGAGGGATGTCGGCCAATTTGGAGGTGATTGCTTCCAGATTTGTAGGTCACTGCTTTCTCAATTTTAGACAGAATCATCAAGATCCAAAATTTTAGCAATCAAGATTAAAGGTTTTTGTAGGTCCTGGTGGCAGTGTAGGTGGTGGAAGGGTTGGTATTGGTGTTGAAAAGTGGTGGTGGGTGATGGTCAATGGTAGTGCGGGTGGCTTATAATTTTAATTGAATAAAAGGACATTTTTGTTCTGAAAATTATCTGAGTATGGGTAAAATAGTCACAATAGACTTTTATATTTAGTTGTTATTATAATTGAATATGAGGGTAGTTCTGTTTTAAAAACTTAACGAACAAAAGTAAAATTATAACAAAATTAAAATTATCTCAATAATCTTTTAACGCTTGAAACAGATGTAGTAATCAATTTATTTTTATAATACCTATCACGTTATTTTAATAGTAAAAGATTATCGAACTTTTCTATTACTTGATGAATAAAACAAGGTAATGTTAATAATAAAAAATAGATTACCCAAGTGATCAAAGATTACCCCAAAACTAAACGGCCCCTCAAAGGTATAAATGGACTTCAATGGGTAATTAAGTCACAATGATGGACTAAGAACTAAATCCATTAACCCAAATATCCCAAATTTAAAATCTTAATGCATGTAGACTAGGACAAATACCTTAGGGACGGAAGGAATAAGCTTCAGTCTACTATTGCGAAATTCATCATCACCATCAATAAACCGTTGCAAAAGGGATCCGGGTACTAATTCCCTCGTCACAAAATAAAATACCATACTGTAGTGTATTGAAGCAGGAACCTGCAGAGTACTATGTTAAAACTATTCAACCTCAAAATGCAAAAAGGTTGAAACCTGTAAATGAAGCAAACTTACTTGAAGATTAAAGACCACAGAAAAAAGCCCTTTTTCTGAAGCAACCTACAAACATTTAGAAAAAGGCTCAGATTACTATAGATTCAAATGAAGAATTAGAAAGCAATTACATTAATAGATCTAACATTAATAATCCAAATAACACTGACCCTGTTACCTTCACACTCTTAAGAAAAAGGACCTCCATTAAAATTTACTTTTTGCTGTTTGTCTTAAATCTTAATGATTCACAATCAGATACAAGTGTTAACAGGTCTATATGCTTAAGTCCAAGACTAGTGTTTTATTAGGGTGTTTTCTTCTTCCTCCTTTTTTATTTTATATATATGTAAGTATTTAGTAGTTTGCTTTTCAAGAATTCAGAGATTTTGACTTCAACTATGTATTCACATGTTCACCCCTGAAAAAGTTAAATGTTATATAAATTTGCATTCAATAATTATAAACATCTAGATAATAACAATTGAGAAAATCAAAACCACTATCGTCAACAACATAAAATATTTAAAATTTAATTGCTTTATTTATATTATTTAGGACTTAAAAAGCTAAAAATAATTTGTGATACATGGGACTAGACCTATTTGCATGCTTAAAATTAAGCTGGAGACTTATAATCAATCTTACACCAACATGCTTGCAACCGTGTTTGGGTCAAGACACTTGGCCACTTGGGATCCAACCGTGTGTCTGAGCATAGGATGTAATCCTGGCTGTCTCAAGTGAGAGCGTGGGTTGCAAGTCCTAAAAGCTTGAAGTAGGTCTAGATAGGAAGCTCAAAGTCAATAAAATTATATCAAGTCTAAGGTCAAGATGCTTGAGATTTGATTCAAGAATGGACATTTTGACTGAATTCTAATGGGAAGGAGTATTTCTCCCATGAGCTAGAGGAATATCTTAAAGAGCATGGTATATTTCACCAAAGTTAGTGTGTATATACACCTAAACAAAATGGTGTCGTATAGAGAAAAAATCGTAACTTACTAGAAGTTGCTAGATCAATCGTGTTTGCCAGTAATGTACCAGATTCTTTCTAGAGGGAAGCCATCCTTACCTCAAGATATCTCATTAATCATCTTCCATCTAAAATTTTCCAACAATTTTTTAAAAAAATAAACAGACCATCTTGCAAAAGCATAAGTTATATCCCCCTTTATAGAAAATGTAGGGATATAGAAACTAGAAGATCAGCCAAAAAAATAAGTATATTCTCATTCAATGCAAATGAGAGAGAAAGAGGAAAAAGTAAAGAGACATGGAAAAAATAAAAAGCGGTTAAAAAGATAGGAACTAATACTTGTGCAGCACATCCTTGACGCCTAGCAACATGGTCCATCCTCTTTGTGTCTTTGAACCAATCAACAGCAACAAGATCCATTAAATGTTTCCCCGCAGGAATCTTTAAATACATATAGCATAGAATGAAAAAAGACAAAGCCCAAGAACATTAGAAGATGTATCAAGAAAAATCAAGACGTTTATACCAGAACAAATACACAATGTAGCAATGAACCTTTGATTTGTCATAACAAAACTGCTTGCCACGAACTCTGAAATTGTTTCCCTCAGAAATTCTCCAACAGTCACGAGAATAATCACGGTTATCATGCCGCAGATTTCCGGAGAAACAAGACAAATCAATTTGATGGGTTGGCTCTTCTTCCAAGGCTTAATTAATTAAAAAGAATGCATGTTAAAGATATAATCCAACTAGTTCCATGAAAAGAGAATCTCGGCAAAACAAATTAAATATGAACAAATGGTTATCATCCACCTATTCTCTTGACATCATTCTCGTACTTTGTTTGGTATGCCTGGAAAATCCAAGAAAAAAAAAAACATGAGTTCATAAAGAAGCTAGAAAAAAGGACATGCAATCAAGTGTCAATCAAACCTCTTGTTCTGACTCAGCTATTTGATATTCTTCATCCTCATCAGAGTATTCATCCATAATAGAGTTCCTGCCAGCAGCAGTCATCTGATCAAGAGATTGACTAGGATGAAATGATGTCTCATGCAGACTTGGATTCTTTTTAGAAGAAACAGAAGCTGAAGCCATATTAACCATAACAGGTATTCTTGGAGGAGCACCCCTTTCATCTGTTTGAGCAAACCATTCACGCAGACCTGTCTCAACAAAGCACAAAACTTACAGATATCACATACCAAGTGCCACATGTTTGCAGAAAAAATAAATGAAATCATAAAAAAATTTCCTGTCAAAGTTGTAGAAGGTTCTTAGCCTTTTTTTTTTTTTTCTGTGGAACCCGTTACAAAAAACCAAACAACTCTCCATAATTAAGACTGCATATCCCACCAATCCCAAGGAAATAAATTAAACTTAAAGTTCAATCATTTATACAACACATTTTTTTCTCATAATACAAAGCATCTTCTTCCATACATTAAGAAAGTGGTCAACCAAAAGATAAACAATTTGATTTACATATATATATATGTACTCCGAAAGTCCAAAAGCAAGAAATAATGTTGTATATACACTCAATTTTAAATTTTATATGATTTAAGTTTCAACTAAATAAACTTATTAATGAAATTTTACTGTTGTTATATATACTGCCCAAATATTGAATTGTCTGCTTACTTAAATCAATTTTCTAAACTTTTAGGGTATTTATGACATAATGATACAGTCAACTGTACAATTTACAGTCAAATATACCAGCAAAACTTAAAGAATGTGACAACACAGCCTTTCACAGAAGTAATAATCCACGTTATCATAAACATAAAGTTACAAAAGAGAAGTAACCTACCAGCGACACTATTTAACATCTGAAGAAGACAATGTTGTTGAAACATTGAAATATAACCCACACCCCATCCTTTAAGATCAATCTGCATAAGGTGCTGCACCTGTGTTCTAGGCTTCCCATTTCGAGATTTTAGTGGAGAAATATTGAACCCTCCACCTAAGGGAGAAATAAAGAAGAGGGTCAGGGTATGATTTTGTATAGGACACATGTAATCTAATAATCAAAATTAGAGAGGAAAGAAGATGGTGAACTGACTCTCGACGTGAGCTCGCACATATCCTGGTTGTGGACCACAGTTCTCATGCTCCCTAGAACGGAACAGCACAACTGCACAATAACAAAATATATAGCGTAGGAAATTCCATGACTACAGACTAGAAACAATGCAAGGGAATATCAAGATGTGGATGGCAAAAATAATACCGTAACTCCCATCATCATTTCTACGCCAATAGCGTACATAGCAAAGATCCCGAGGCCACACAAACCTGAAACCACATGAAATCATGGATAGCATAAACAATCAACGGACAAAAGTTATTTGTATAAATGAAAGAGTAAACTCTTAGGACCTCGCATACCTCTTAAGTTTCTAAAACACAGGCACCCAAGTGATTGCAAAATCTGTTACAAATCTACCCTAAGTTTTTTAGATTCATTATAAACTTCCATTTAGAAAGCATCAAAAGCCTAAGGGACGCTTTTGAGAAATTTCGAAGCCACATCAAACAACTTGGGTATTTAGGCCATGTTGTGAGGCAAGAAAATTTTCCCTTAACGAAAGTACAGGGTGAAAAATACCAAAACAAAAAAACATCTTTAAAGGAATCTTCCAAGTGAACACTCCCAATAATTTTATTACATGAAACAAATGCATAATGATAAAAGGTCCTCCTACAGGAACAACAGTATTTTTCTGTGGTTCAACAGATGCAACCGTGGGAGAGAATTCTGTAATCACAAAAATAAACACAAAATGTTTAGAAACTTAGAGAGGAATCCTACATTCTTAACTATGCATCATATTTTCACCACTATCCATCTTCCTACCCCAGCATACATAACAGAAAGAAGCAAATAGGTTCCTTCCTGCTTTCAAGGGCTTTTAGAGTCTAGAAATTGGATAAGTATTATACTCTCTTCAAAGACCAAATAAACATTTTTGTGAATACTAAGCTCCTAGTATTATCAATCAAAATTCAATATGGATTTGCATCATCCCTGGCCTTTTCCTCATAAAGCAATGAGATTCACCAAAATGTCTATCTTCCAAGCTCTACTGTCAGCAACATGCTGCAGATAATTCCTCTCATAAACACTCAAGCACACAATTCATAAATCTTTCTTTTATTTCTTTTTTGGTTTTTTGGGAATGATATTGAAATGCGCTGAACATCACATAGATCAAATGATTACAATTATTTGATTGCCAACAATCAGAATGAAATTAATAAACCAGTTAAGGGCCCCATTTATATATCCCATTTAGAATCTTCCTTTTTAAGACCAAATAGAACAACTTCATACAAGTGAGTTAGAAGCAATATAGAGGGGCACTGTATATTAAATGATTTCATCCAAAATCATAACAAATAATTGGTTCAGAACACAGAACACAAACACTTCAGGTTAATTTTTCAAAAAATCAATTTATAGGAACAGGACAATAGGTTTAGCCAGCATATGCTATTGTGGTTGCACATGATTACAATGTTTCAGCAATTTTAGACCCAAAACAGGAGAAAATAATATTTCCACAGATCACAAACGCATATATTTGATACTGATCAAAAGCATAAACAAGCTAACTTAAATTGCAGAGAATCTTACATAGGGAACCAGTCCAGCTGAAGTCTATGATAGAGTATAGCTGTATGCCCATCAACCTCTTCAACTAAGCTACCATACTGGAAACTGCAATCCCACCTGCACAGTTCAAGAAAAATTAAGTTCATCCAGAATGAGGCTTGGAAGTACATTCCTTAATCCATAAAAAAAATTACAGATTGGGACTATTAAAATCTTGGAAGGGTAGAGATCTATAATGTCCCAATTATGAATAGTGAAAGGTGCCCCCAAAAGATTCAGTCTTGTGTGGGCCCACAATCAGATTTCCAATGATTTATTTATTCGATAAAAAAATGCAGATATTCAAATCAAGGTTTTGACTTCTAAATATAGTTTAAAAGGAATAAAAATTTGTACAACTATGAGTCTCCCATATTTAGATACTAGTAACTGATCTACCAAGGGACTTAACAAATGAAATTCACCGAAATTGAAACCAATGGAACATGGTTGTGGGCAAGGAACTCAATATAGAAAATGAGGCTTCCCAGCCCAAACTTAAGTTTTGATAAATGGAGAATCAATTGGGATAGGGAACTCTACAAGAAGTAGCGATGGAGATGGTAATCCTTTCCCCCGTCTAATTCTGCCACATTTGCATCCCTGGACGCAAGGAGCATGTTGAGTTTTGTACATCACACGCATAAATAAATGAAAGGAGGGCCTGAATGAGCATATTTATTAAACTGGCATACACCAAGAATTATAACAATGAGCCTACAGAAAAACTATATGAAGTTTTAAAAAGGGAAAAAAGACCTACTCAAATCGTGTTCCATCCATGCTCATTACAAGCTCAAATATTTCTTCACATGAAGCCTCCACAACTCCTACAGCCTTCATTGCTCTGCTACAGCTTCTTGGCTGCATCAAGGAAACTATAGATGATGCTTCTGACCTAAACAAATTTAAATCATAGTGACATAATGCCCTGAGCATAAAGTAGGTAGAAATGGCATACAAGGTAATCAACTTCAAGAAGCTCTTCAAAAATACGGAGTCCTGTCATAAAATGAAAAACAGAATGAAGAAAAAAAGAAGAATGGAAGTCAAACTACTCATCCCAGCCATACAACATCGCCAGCAGCTAAATTCCCAAGTACCACTCTTCTAATCGCTTTGCTTCAATGTCATCCTAGTGTTGAGTTGGTGAATGATAAAAGGAGATATGTGAAATTACTAACCATTTTGGCACTGCAAAAGACGCCAATGCTTTCGAGAAAATGCTTGATTGTTAGCATTCTGGTCTGACAACTCTGAATCAACCTCTCGAGTCCAGTCATATACCGAATCAGGAGGACCTGCCAGGCATCTAAAGATGATAAAATTACCTGTAAATTGCACCAAATTATTTTTAAGTAAATAAGAGAAGGAAATTAAGCAGAACCATTTCCAATTGTTGTTCTCCGCATCAAATGTGGGTGTCCATCATCCTCATCTTCCTGTGCACCAAACCTGAAAACAGTTTATAATAAATGAATATAAATATAAGCACTGAAAGAGATCCAAATAACATTTTAATCAAGCATTTTAGAAGTTGAAGTGAAATGTGTCATTGGATATGGAGTTGATATCAATACGGCAGAGAAATTAATAAACTGCTCTCTGTTAAAAAGTACAATCAAAAAGCTTAAGTTATTACGTAAAGACACAATTTCAATTGAAGTAACTGTCATAAAGCCAAAACGCAGCCAATATGGAATAATTCAACATCCTCTCAGACAGGTTAGGCTCTGTAGAAATTCAAAATAGGAATACATTCAAACAAGTTCTTGTTATAAATAAATAGCACATAAAACTAATCTATTAGGTAGAGACCCAATTAAAGGATAAGCAACCATACCAAACCAAAAATGCAATGGGTATGGGGTACATTAAAATTTTTGGTTGCAATTACAAATGCTAAACAGAAACAGCAATTGGAAATTTTATTTTTTCCTTATTCTTTTGTCAAGTGATATTCACAGACTTCAAGCAACAACAACAGGACAACATAGCATTAGTTTCCCAAAAAGAAAGGTATTTTCTCATAAACTAAGTCAGCAAATAATAAAAAGTCAATTTCTGCATCTTCAAGAACAGAGAAACCAGAATACAGTACAAGAATAGGATAACTGAAGGCAACATCTAAACAGCATTACTCTACATAAGGAAAACTTTTACCAAATCAAATATGAATAATAATAAATCAACTGCACATAAGTAAAAAATTTACAGATCCCCTTGAAACCAACTTTCTCTCACATACTCAATTGGGATAGAACACACAATGTCAGCCTACAACCCATTCTTATAGGAAGGGCAGGCCTTCATAGGCCATAGACAGTAAGCTGGCTTGAAAAAAACACCAAAAAGGTTTGTCTAAACCCATACTAATTCAATGATTTGCAGTCTGGCATCAATAAAATCTACTTCACAAAATAAATCATTGAACAGGCAAGAAATGTAATAGGAGTAGATTAAATATCAAGCAGAAGTTCAAAATCAGACTACTGCCAATATAATCAGAAACCCTGGGCACAACTGTTTGGGTATTATACAAATATCAAGTCTGTCAGGACTAATAAATATTTAGCAACAGACAACTTAAATTTCGTAATACAAGAAGAAAAGCAGTCAAATTTATAAATTTAAAACTTACAGAGAATATGCCCACTGATATCAACTTTATTATAACCATCATAACAATGAAAAAAAGGTTAAATAGGTCATACTGGCTTTCTTGGTCCGAAGATGAAGCAGTCCTCCCATTATCCATTCCAGATTTATATTCAAAAGAAATATATTTGTTACCATTTGCAACTTGTGAATCCTGATGCTGCAAAGTATAAATATTAATTAAGTCAAGAATGTGTCAACCCATGCAATGCAAAACTCTCCTGGATTCTGCATGTACACACGGCCATGTAAAATCAAGTAACAGGCAACAACAAGATAATATCAATTTATAACCACTAATGGTTTTCTGGAGCAACTACATTGAAAGAAAACCTAGAACAGGGCTTAAGCCTGCAAGCATCACCTTAATGATCAAATTTCAAATGTAGAACAAAGCATAAGGCAGGGGAGAGTTATGGTATGCAGTGCAACCTAATCTAAAGGGAAAGAGGTACCTGATCAATCACATGCTCAATTTTCTCCTTCCATATTAATGCCTCTTGAATATTAAATGCTGCCATCTGATAAGAGCACATAACAGATCAATTACTTTTCTCATTAAAAAACCTCAAATTACATATGGTTTTAGCCACCAGGAGTTTTCATAATATATCAAGCACAGAAAAAATAATTGCTACAGAAACACTTAAAGCAGGTCTTAAACCTGTCTAATATCAATTTTGATTTTGTCAACCCATAGGGGCACCACTGGTGCCATTAGTATAGCAAGTGTATACATGGATATCACTTGTACAGCAATATCCTTACAACTCCAGTTCTCATACAATAAGTTCAGGTGACCAATAGAGCTAACTCTATTAGCAAAAATTCCAAAATGACCAATGGAGCTTCATAGTTACTCTGATAGCAGCAAAACAATGAAAAGAATAAGTAGAAGTCCACATGTTAAAAAGCTCTGAGCAAGACCAATTAAGACCCATGTGACAAGTTTATGTATGTTTTGCCTGAAGTCTAATTTTAACTGATATAAGTGTACGCCTGAAGGCACAAGCCTAAATGATATGATTAATTGACTCTAATTTCTAAAAATATGTGTTACGCTTCTTGACGCTACACCTGAAAACAGATAACAGTCCGCATTTTGGCACAATGTCCTTTAAATTTGATCATATAATATTACCACTCCCTGACATGCTTTTCTCCCAAAAAGAAACTCCTCAAATCTGAAAAGTTTAACATTATTGCTAAAATTTCTTTTCATTTTCAAGATCTGTAATCTATTTTTAAACAATTTATAGTTTTTTTAATAGATATGTACATCAATGATGTTAAAAAAATAAAGCATAAACTATGAATAATGAGGTTCAGTGGTCCTATTCAAGTATAGCCTTAACCCAGAAGTGTGTCAATCTAAGTCCTAAAATTAAATTTTATCTGTATTTTAGTGATCTCAAACAAATTAGAGCAGTTTTTGCTAAAACAGATTAAACATTTTCTTAGAAAATAAACTTCTTGATGCAAAGAAAAAATATACTTAACTTGCATATGTGTGTATGTGTGTGCACGTGTGACTACAATGAAGTCAAAAACATTCAAAATTGTAGCTCCAATTTCAATTTTAAAAGATAGAAAAGAACGCAAACCGTGATTCTATGGTACTTCTCTTTCTTGTTGTAAACAGACAAAACATAAACCATCTGCAGAACACACATAAATGAACAATAAGTCAGAAAAAGGATATACATACATACTTCATCAACAAAATTCTAAAAAGGATGGCCATAGACAACTAGCAACTTCCACTATTCAATTTCATGAAATATTCTCATATCCCAAGATGAGATACTCTCCAACCTTTTGGAATAAAATATAAAAAATAACCACACAATTAAGTGTTGGATGTCATAGTAAATTACAATAGGTTCATAACACATTATGGCATAAACAGTTAATGGACTTGAGGAAAGAAAGGTGCATACAATATGTTCAAGGTTCATTGAAATAAACATAATCAAATCAGATTGAAGATTTTAATTCAGCTAACTAACCTATCACACCTTCTGATGATAAATTAATTACCAAGGTTATGGATTAGCAATGATTACATAAAACAAATATATGAAGCAAGTAGTCAGAGAGCCTGATTTAGTTATAGCTATGAACCAATCAAATTACAATCTGAAGCGATTTTAAAATAGAAAAGCAACATACCATAAAACTCCACTTGATGAACTCCCAAAGGGAATAATGTCTTTAGAAGAAAAACCAAATGACCAAAATATATCAACAATTTAACACTCATTTCAGCAATAACTATGATGTTGGAAAATTGGTAGCATATATTGCACGTGTTTCCCAGATATGAAATTTATAAATTGTTCAGACAATTCTCACATAAAATTCCATCCAGAACTTTTTTGAAAGACAAAGTGTATGTTGATAAGTAGAAAATAACAACTCACATGTCCATGATGAGTCTTCAAGCCTCGATCCTCAACCCGACAATTTCCATCAATTAACAACGTCTTGATGGGAACCTAATACAGCATGAACACAGACTTTAGACACAAAATTTCCCCCTCTTAAAAATAAACAGCAACAAAAATAAAAAACGATTTGAGATCCACCTGGGATATGGACCAATTAAAAGGGTAAATTGTAAAAATCACCAAGTCAAAACAGCAAAAAGCCTTGTATAACAGTAACCTTGGGCAAACAAGACGCTTCCACTTTTGCTAAAAGCTTATTTTTGAAGCCATTAGTAAGATAAACCAAAAGTAAAATTCATCCTCCTCCCATCTTACTTTGAGAAACATTTTCTAAACACTAAGAAAAGAAGTTCAAAATTCAAAGCGGAACAGTAAAATAACGCAAACATTGCTTTTGGAACCTGATTATCTTGAGGTTTCTTCTTGTAGTAAGCCAGAAGACGAGTCTCGAGCACGAAATACCGCATATGAATAAATGATCTCCCGATCTTCCTCCTTCCATATCTCACCATCCATCCTTCATACACCACCTTCGATGACATTTTTGCCCTTACAGCCCGCCAAATTCACTCTCTAAAAATTAGAAACCTTGCTCTACAAAAAGGATTTAGAAAAAAAAAACAGAAAATCTCGCAGAATCGGGAGAATAGAAGGCAATCCTGGATTCCGCGAGATCAGTATAAATTATGTCACTTGATAGCTCATCATCAGTATCAGAATCGAAAAACCAGCGATTGCGTTAATTCAATTTGAATCCTCATTTCGAAGAACATGTTGAGAAAATCAACCGTAGAATTCAATTTTCCGCATTCCGTCAATCTCCAGAGGGAAAATGAAGCCAAAGAGAGAAATTTAAAAAAAGTATAAACGAATCAAATTGAGAGAGAGACAAAAGGAAGATCTAAGTAAATTCTTGGAAAAGAAGAAAATATAACTGAGTGTTTTTTTACAAAAACGATTATTTTTAAAAGAATAATATAAGTAATTTTATCGAGTAAGCAGAGGTGATTACTGACTACCCGTGAGGTTTGATACGCAGATATCGGTTGAAGATGATATAATACGGCGCCGTTTTGGAAAATGATCGCGGGACGGCAGTTTTAAGGAGAGATTCTGACTGACGTAAGTGAGAGATCCCACGTAGGTTTTTTTAAAAAATATGAAAACTAAAGAGACTCCCCTAGAAGAGAGACTGCCAAGTGGAGGACGATGATTGGTACTTGATATGTTCCCTCTAATTGAAATCTACATTAGAGCGGTGACGAATTTTGAAAAACGAAAGGCCAAAAGACATGTTCCCACCCTAGGTATATTCTATTCTTAAGTCAACCCACTTTTAATTTCAAAAACTCTAAACCTATTTATCAACCAAATTTTATTAAAAAACTTAATTAAATCTAATGATAAAATTAGTACTTAACAAACAAATTTTAAAAACATAAAATTTATTATATTTTCTTTTTAAAATTTTAAAAATTAACAACTTTACCACTATCTAAAGTTTTCAAACTTTAAAATTTAGAGTTTTTTTTCTCCCTACTTTAGTCATCGGTGATAATGCTTTTAACCTTACTTTATAGAGAAAAGTTTAACCATCTCTCTCTAAATCATGACATCAATTGGATTGGACGAATTTAGACAAAGTTGTCTAGATAAAGGGTTGATAAGTCACTTTTCATCTAAACAATGACACATCCAGACGATTTAGTTAGACGTCATCATTCAAATGAAAATGGTCTAGATTTTCAGATAACTTTTGTTTGAATTTTCAAACGCTTTTTGTCAATCTGTGCTAGAGATGAGAGGGAGAGAGAGACCAAGAGAGAGAGATAAGACGGGAGGAAGAACGATCAATGGTTGAAAGCGGCGGATTGTTATCAGAGAAAAAAGAAAAAAAACTATAAAAGAAAAATTACCACTTTTTTAAATTTTGAGAGGAAAATTATGAGTTTTCAATTTGAGGAGAAAAAATATGAGAAAAATTTTATTTTATAAATTTTTTATTAAATAATTGTTTTATTTCTAACACTATCTGAGATTTTTAATTAAAATTATCTTATAAATAACTATTTAGATTTTAAAAAATTAAAGATAAGGGTTTAGAGTTTCAGTATACCTTGGGTGGGAATATCTCTTTTGGCCAAAAATAAATGGCGAAGTTTTTGGAGAACCCACTAGTTTCTAAAGCTCCAGCTAGTCTTGAAACACCAAATTATTCCAAAAAAAGTCAACGGAACAGATTCTATGAACTGTCCAACAAGAACATGAAACTGAAAGCTATAATTAGTATTTATTTCTCTGTGAGGGTATGTTTGATTAAGGGTTTTTAAGATTATTTTGGTAATCTATCTTTTATTTCCTTGTTTGATTTATCAGTAATAAAATATTACAGTAATGTTCTATTATCAATGCTGACATGACAGGTAATATAGGTGGTAATCTGATTACCATATTCACTTTAGGTATTTAAAGATTACTGGGGTAATCTTGAGTTTATTATAGAAAAATTATTATTTATTAATTTTTTGAGATAAAAATAAATTTATTTTAATTAATATGATAAATAATATAAAAAATATTTAAAAATAATTATATTAAAGGGTATTTAAGTAAAATAATTTACTAGTAATTTTTATTAACTTTAACCAAACACAATAATTATTTATACCTATCAAATTTTATCAAATATAGTAATCATATGTAATCTATCTTCAAGATAATTTTTCTATTTTAGTAATCAAACATTACCCAAACTAAACGCCCCCTTAATGTAATGTTCTCAAAATTTATAATTATAATATCTAATAAATTTTAAATTAATCACTATAATATTAATTGTTTAATCTTGAGTTTAATAAAGTAAAATTGTTATTGATCACTTTAAATAAATATTGTCAGTTTTGAATCCAAACCCATAAAAAATTTATGATCCAGTTTAATAAAGTAGTTGCTTCTATTCATAAAATATGGCAAATGTGACATTAAAAGGCATACTAGTCTCAATGGATTGGGTTGTGCCAAACCAACTTTGGCATGGACCATTGTGTAATGGGTCAAGTTAATTTATTAACATAATAAGATTTGTGACACAGCCAAGACTTCTTTGAGTTATGCCTTCGTGGACCCTTAACAAGTCGACTCCTATAGTTATATATTTTTTCTAATTTTTTATATTTTTTATATTTTTATTATTTTTTAGCTAATCATATCAAACTAATCCCAAAACTTTCGATACAACCTATATACCTATAGATCTGACATAACATGTGCCCTGTTGGTATGTAAAAAACAAGAGGACTTGGTCCAAACACAACCCACATGGTCCATGAGCCTAACATGGTTTGTGTCCCATAGGCCAAGGTTTAGGCTAGGCGGCGTGCCAATCCTACCCATTTCACATATAGATATTACTTATAAGATGAGAAGCACTCATTGCATCATTTTACATTCATCAAATAAAATCTGGTTTACATATACATTTAACTTACAGAACCAAAATATTCTACCCATGAACAGGCGATGTCATGAAAGCAAATGGGGTGAATTTTATCTCTTATATGAAAGCAAACTTCCATCCAATACAATCCCATTTGCAGAAACAAAATCAAGCCTCCCTTTGCTATTCAACCCAAGCTTAACATCTTCATTATCACCATCTTCTTCTCTCTTACAGGCTCCTCGAATTTGGAAGGCAGAACCACCAGCCTTCTGCGACATACCATTTATCTCGATTACATTCCCTTTTCGATCTGATTCACTAATGTTTTCCATGAGATTTGGCAAAGCCAAGTTGAAGCTCATGTCCATGTTGTGAAGGGGGAGGGTCTTCTGAGCTTTATCTAATATTGTTTGCAGGTACTTCCCCTGTGCCTCTATTCTCATTTGTAATCTCTTTTGTACCTCAAGCTGCTCTTGTAACCTCTGCTGGATTTGGGCTTGACATTTCAATGCCTCTGTCACTGAGATTTCTCTGTTTAAATTGCACATCTGTTGGTGTCAATTTCAGGAAAATTAAGTGATAACAGAACTAGGAAATTGGTTGAAAATTACCCTTCTTGATCATCAACTCCTGGTGAATAAGAATCATGAATGAATTGTGCCAACGATAACCCTGTAGTTTAAATAATGCAGTGCATAATAAAATGAAAAATTCAATAAAATTATATGAATATATTTTAAGTACATAATTTAGGTATATAGATTATGTATCATGATATAATTAAATCATTTTGAATTAAAAATAAAATAACACTCAATCAGACGATGACATATCATCTGTATATTCAAATTATATATAAAAAATATATACACATAATATTTCTCTAAAAAATTATTTGTAATACAATGATATAATCAATAAATAATTGTCTCACCATAATGTTGTTGTGAAGGGTTTTGTCTCGATGTCTGTTGTCCAAGCCTATACTTCTATCCGCCATGTCAAACACAAAATTTTTTAATAATATTATTATTTGAATATATTATCAAATATATAATTAAATATATAAATAATATATTATAATATTATTTATATATCCAATTACCTAATTTTATTTAAAATTTAGGCAATGATAAGGGTAGAACGGAAATTATGCCATGTGGTTAAAATATACCTGTAAATGGCTCTTTAAATGGTACAATGTCAAGGCCTTTATGCCCATCACTCTCAATACGGACTTGGGAGTTGCCTCTGAAACCATCAATCTAATTACATTATTAAATAAACAGAAATCTTTCACCGTAGAAAATTTAAGAGCTAATTAATTAAAATCAACCAGAAAAAAGACAGACTCACTGTCAGGGCCTCCAAGTTTGGTGACGGCGTCGACGAAACGACGATGAAGATCAGCCGTCCACCGCAGCCTCGGCTTCGCGTCTCGACTCGTAGTCACTCCGTTCTCGTAACCGTTGCTGCCACCTCCTCCTGCACCAAAATTATTTCTCTCCATTCTTCCAGAACAAGAATAAAGGGAAACAGAGCAGAAGATTTTCAAATACACAGTGAACTGAATCTAGCAAAGAAACAAGAACAAATTATACTGGTTTTCACAGGCTTTATAAATGGACACTTGAGAAAGTTTTTTAATAAACAAATGAAAGAGAGAACATGTGGGGAAAGCTCGGCGACGAATCTCAGCCCAAAAAGTGACATGTAAAATGACATGTCCTACGTACATGTACTTGGCTTATTGCCGTTGGATGTTTTGCCAAGTCAGAGAGTGTGATGATCGGACGGTAATGTGTTGCCACGTAGATGCCAACGTGGAATATTCCTGGAAATAGAATATTGCGGAGTCACGTGGAGGGCCCATGATGAATCTAAACGACGGTCGTGGAAATGTAAGTGGGCCAGACAGATGAACACGTTTCGCAACTTCCGCGCGGCTCAAGAATATTCGATCCGAGCTGAACGCCAGCATATGAGCCCGTGAGCTACCGCCTGGTCCACTGAATAATAACAATTTCCCCCTAGGTTTGCCCTAAACGTTAACGTTTCAAGTCCAAACAGTAGCATAAGGACCACAACCAAATCATCATCAACAGGGACTAAAACATTACTAACCTGAGATTTCTGCAAACAAAATCCTGACAGAGAGACATGAAGGATTTATTTTATTTAAAAATAAATTTAAAACATTTAAAGAATTAATAAAACATTAAAATTTTTAAAATAAAAATTTAGATTTGAATTTTTGTTATACTTAAAAGTTAGATTATTATATTTTAAATTTACCTATCCAGTAGATACAAATATAATCCTCAATTATAAAAAAGAAAAAAGGTTTAATATAATTTCTAATAAAAAATTTATATTATTTATATCACTCATTATAAATAAATTTATTATAACCCCAACTAAGCTTTTCTCTAATGTTTCTTATATTAAAAAATATAATTTTAAAAATTAAAAATTAATCAAATTATAATTTATAGTCAGATTTGGAAAAATCCTATAATATTGAGTTTAACTCATTGCATCAAACTTGAGTTCAAAGTGAGCTCGACTCTTTATGAGCAATTTGATAAAAAAGAAGGCTTCAAAGGATGATTTAGCATCGTAGATTCTTCTAGTTGTCAACCTATAAAAAACTGAACTCTGGAAATAATATAAAAGCCAATTCATAATATCTACAGCACTTTTTATCATATTATATTTAAGAAACATGAGAAACCTGAGTAAATAACGGGAGTGTAAATATAAGCCAATATTTTGGAACTAAACCCAGAACCATAAAATCCACAACACACTCAGTTCATCATTCATTCATACTAGTAGTACTCGACACATTCCACATAATCCCATTATTCAAGCCCGCTCTCAAAAACACCTCCTTTAGCCAGCAACTTTCCTTGTGTAACTTCTCCCCGGCTGCAGTGGTTGAGTAGATCTCAGAAACATATCACCTCCTGACTCAGTGTTCCACTCTACTCCAGTCTTCATAGGAGGCGCCTTCAGCAACTGCCCCACAGACTGCCTGCGGCTACCTATTGTCATATTTGCCAACTTTTCAGCTGCATCTGAAACTCCACGCACTGTTCTACCTTTGTTTATCGAGGCTGCAAAATATGAACACAAACTTAATGATAATTTTTTCTTAAGGTACAACATGAAAAATGAACAATTATCGAAAGGAAAGAGTTCAATTATCAACCAGGCATAAAACAATAAATTAATAATCAAGATGCTTACTTGGACTCTTCCTAAGCACTGGGCGATATTTTGTTTGCTTAGGAATGCTACTTGTGTATTTATCATTACTAGTGGCAGCCTGCATGAAACAATCAGTCAACAAATAAATAACTTGCTGAAGGACTAATATGCTGTTGAGCTAACAAAAATGAAAATAGCATTCTCACACAGACAATACATTTAATATGAGAATTTTCTTGGTTTATTTTTCAGTAATAAATTTTAAGGGGTGAGCACAAAACAGATTATTTGACGATTCCTGTTAACCACCAGTTTTCCAGTGATATACAAACCTTTAACCTAGTTATGCATGTTTGCCAAGGTTCTTCAGGAGTTATCATTCCTTTATTAATTATTTTCAAGAGAATTTCTTGGTTATTTAAAAAAAAAAAAGGCCAAACAGGATCGGTCCTAGCCTCTTACCTGATTCTGATTAACCATTTCAAGCTTGCGTTGCACACCTGAAAGAACATTTGGCAAAGCATGTCAATCTAACATTAAAATAATAAATACATAAAGAAGAAAAAACATCAGCATCCATTTTAGGAATCTAAATTGATTTGTGCAGCAAACATACACTTGCAAGGTAGCAGTCCTTTATCTAGTTACAAGCAATCTTTAACATGTTTTGGTGATTTAGACACTAATCCTCAATGTCAATATTGAAGGGAACAAAAACTCGGCTTAATTTGATTTCCTGCATTCTACCAGAATGTTAAAAAATTTCTCCCTTCAATTGGGCCCTGAGCCATTGACATAGATTACAAGCCAGCATTTTCCAAGAAAATCTTAGTACAAGACTATGGACCAAATTAGAACAGAAATATTTCAAAATATCAATGGATCTATATAAAAAAATCTGCTAAATAATCAGATAAAATTACCTGTAATCATGGAAGCATTTAACTTTGGAGAAGAAAAATTACTAAAGAGCTTTGAATTAGATATTGCCCCAGAATACCTCCTAGCACCTTGCTGGTCCAATACTCCCCTTGTTCCAGCTGCAACAATGCACAATAAATAAGATTCTGACAGGCAACCTTTCAAAGTTAAGTAACTTAAGATATTGCTATTTCATTTATTGGTTAGCCATGAAAGAACAAATGCAGAGAGACAGACCAGATGGAGGCGTTCTCGTGACGGCTGCTCTGGAGCGAAGAGATGGCGGAACACAAAAGCAACTCTGCAACATTGCATCTAATGTTATAAGAAATCTAGCACAGGCCAAATCTAAATCCCCCTTCAACAAAGCCTAAATAAAACCCATATGTCTAATTAACTCTTTGAAATATATTTATAGCAGGGAAGGCTTCTGAGGTTTTGAGATATATCAGTTTCTAGAAGATTTTAAAATTTTCTGATAGATCTTTAACAAATTTCAAAACCACTCAAACCTACTCATACACAATGCTATGAAGCAAGTCAGTTAAATCCTTCAGAAATAAATACTGGAACATACCTGGAAGAATGGGTGTTGCAAGGCCTCTGCAGCAGTAGGCCTCTTGCAGGGATCCCAAGAACAAAGCAACTAAATATTTGAATAAGAAAGGAACCAAAAGGAATCATATATCAGAGGAGTCACCAGTGAACAAACACACAAAAATCCCAATTAAATCTAAAAAGAGCTTTAAAATTACTTTCCCATGCTCTCTAAAGTTAAAGGCATCTCAATACAAAATAAGTACTTACCCTAATCAGATTAAGTGCATCCTCACTTGCCGATGGTATTAATGAAGAGAGATGGACACCAGCTAACTGAAAAAATAAAGGAAAGAAACAACAGTTTAGGCTACTTAATAGTTTTATTCTCCATTTGGTAAGTAGTGCTAGATATAAATTTTCTTCAAATTTTCAGTAGTTAACATATCAGAACAATAAGAAACTAAATTAACTAAATAAAAGGGTATTGTGAACTTCCATATTTTGCATGAATGCACAACCATTAGATTCCTAATAACAATACACGACACAGGATCTGGGTAAGGTTAAAACAGACCTGTGGGAATTGATAGTTTATAGCTCTTGCAAGTAGAAGTCCATCAGCCCAAGAATCCTTAGTTGGAGTTCCTATAACACTGCATATTTTGTAGATTTCATCGGCTTCACTGCATGCACAATAATGATAAAGTCAATATTACTGCCAGTTGCAGTATGTGACCTACTAATAAAAAGGTAACCTCGAAGTCAACAATCTCCAAACAAGATTACTTTCAAAGATAATCTGGCAGATGACATCGATGATATCTAGCATTTTTTTTCTTTACAACAAAACAAATCTTCAAAAATGATACCTAATTAAACTCAACTTGGTTCTTTCATAAAGTAACAACTTCAGAAAAGTCAATCACACTAAGTACTTTTATCTCTCATTTTAACACTAAGAATTGTTAACCATCAATTACGTCTCTTGTTTAACAATGCAAAACAGAGGGGCAGGAAATAAAGAACTTTAAAAAAGAGATATAACACTACCTAGAACCAGGAAAGAGAGGACGGAGCGTAATCAACTCAGCCATGATAGAACCCATAGCCCACATGTCTGGAGAAAAAAAAAGAAGAAAAACCTATAACCAAAATGCTAATTGACTAGTTATGATTATATTATTACAGTGGAAAATTTTAAATGACACTAACCAACTTTAGAACTATACAGGTAAGACTGAAGAAGCACTTCAGGGGCTCGATACCTGACACATCCACACTAAAAAGTCAATAAACCACAGAAATGGCATGAGTTGCCCTAAAAGGTAAGGGAGAAGACAAGAAATAGACAACCATGAAAAAGGAATGAGATGGGAAAATTACTTAGAGCACACAAGAAACATACCACCGTGTTGAGACATACTCCGTATATGGTGGACTTGAATTGATCTCCCGTGCAAGACCAAAATCAGCAATCCTTATTATGTCTTTTGAAACAAGCAAGTTCTCTTGGCAGAAGTAAAAAATTTTAGTTAAAAGATATGAAGATTTGAAGTTCTAGGAATAAACGAAATAAATCAAAAGGCCAATGAAGAAAATCATCTTATAAGTCTGAAAGATTAAAATACAACATAAAGTTAACTTAAAGGGCATGGAAATTCTAGATTCAGGGAAGGTCTAATATATTGGTGATACATTTCAGAGGCAAAAAGAAATGAATTTAAAATTAAAAAAATATTAAATCAGTAAGATACCATTGGATGATAAGCAATAGGATAGATTTATGTCAATACTAGTCATTTCTACCAAACTAGTCAATCTGACACTAATAGTAATCAATGCCAAAAATAATAATTACCAGGTTTAAGGTCACGATGAAAATATCCCCGCTGGTGCAAATAAGCCAGGCCTTGAAAAACTTGGAAACACCAATTTCTGATTTCAGTTTCAGAGAAAAGCTTTTCTCTATCTTTCATAAGTTGGTAAAGGTTGCATTCCTGGAAGAAGTGATGTATGAACAAGTGAGAAGTGATCCTAAAATACAATAACATAACTACAAATGCAACATCAAAAGTGCAATAACCATTTACCATGTATTCAAACACAAAATACAAGATGTCATTTTCTCTGATAACTTCCTTAAGCTTCACAATATTTGGATGATTCATTTTCCGCAACGACTGTAATAGAAAGAATATTAAGCATGTGCCACAACAGAGTTATAACAAATTAGAATAAGATAATAAGTAATCTTACTTTAACTTCTCTAAGATTAATGCACTCATCCCATGAATAATATTTCTTCTTCATTTTCTTAATAGCAACCTATCAGCAAGTGAAATAGAATTAACCATTATCATATAATCAGAAAAATATTTCTTAAATGAACAGGTCATGGAAGTTTTTAGTGAACTTACAACTTCACCAGACTGCTTATTAATAGCTCGCCAAACACTCCCAAATGTTCCATCACCTACTTCCTTGATTAACTTGTACCTAATTGCCCAAATAAATAATCATGTATTGAACCAGCAAGTTACTGATAAACAAAAAACAAGCAAGTGCTAACAGAAAGCCCCCTCACCTCTCCATTCTTCTTGTTGAAAAAAAAAGCAGCTCTTTCTTTATTCAAGAGATGTATAAGAACCCACAAAGATATATGACATTTATTGTCACAAACTGATTGCTAGTAAAAACTATAAATTTATAAAAAAACCCTTTCTGGTCCAGCTGAATCCACCATCAATTTTCTGTAGCAAAATCAAAGACAACAAAACCAGAATTTTTCTGATGGAGAAGCTTTGTGGCCTTATTTTCTTCAAAATTCACAGTTTCCCAACAATACCAAGCATCAGATTGAAGGAAAAGAAGAATTCGGCAAAACATAGCAGTACCAACAATGAACCAAAGTAGGATGGATGTTCCAGCCAATAGATATATCCAAAGTGCAAAGCACAGACAGCCAAAGGTTCAGAAACATAAACACAGGTAGCTCAACTATACTAAACTGGATGTTGAAGAATCTTCTGTGAACTGATATCTCTTGTCCTTCTAATGGGTACCCATCAGGAGTAATAGCATAATAATATCTACGACCTACAGTCTGCAGAGTTTCAATCAGAAATGCTTGTCTAACACTACAAAAGCAACCTTATCATGACTTTGCAGACCTCAACCCTACAGCAAGAGGAGCAAAAACAAAACAGTAAGATTGACTACTGCCTCAGACAAACATAAAAGAAAAATGAAAAATTAGTGTGTAAAATATGCAGTACCCCGGAAGGCGTTTTCTTAAAATTATAGGCTGGATGTTCAATCAGAATCACTGATGCACTACCATCAAAGGAAAATAGTTAGAAGATATCTACAGTGAAGTTTGTCAAAAAAAAAGACAAAAAAATTCTTACTTGTAAAAGTGCGCTATATATCCAACACCTATCTCAGCAAATGTTTGCATTACGCCTCCTGTACTGATCATTAAGGTGATTCGGACCACTTGGTACAATTGACAAAGGACACCAAAAGGAAACCTCCAAGTACGAGAAACCGCCAGTCCGGCACTTCCTGGAATAAAAAAACTCGATACTGGTAGCAATTTAACCAGATGCAGGCTTGTTCCATGTCTTAAAAGAGACTATTAATCTGTATAGATCCAAGTCCAGCACAACCTGACATTAAATATTCAAACTAAATCAAAAAAATCATGAGAAACAATATAAACAAGAGAACAAAAAACCAATACAACATGACAGAATCTTCAATGACATAAATAACATGACACAATAGAACACATGTAAAATTTTATATAACCATATTATGACAAGGATGTAACATATTCAAGAAATCGTAATATTGAAGAAAGGGTAATTATCATTGATTTTCTGCTCCTATGTAATTGTGATATATCATGACAAACCCCTAATCATCAGAAAAAAGCCATCAATTGGAATATAGAACAACTAAAATTACCAATATTAATAATTAATTTTTGCAAACATAACAAGAAAGAATCCTTCCTAAATCTTTGCCATCAATTTATCAAAATCTTGTATAATCCATCATATTATGAAAGCTTAACATCGAATTAAAAAGTAAAATCGTGCAAGGAATTCAACCGCAAACATTCAATCAAAACTTTCAAATTAAACCGCCGACAACAAAATAATAGCTGAATCGATTATACAAAACAAAATCAACAAATATAAAATAAAAACCAAATTCAGAACGAAAATAACCCTAAATTGAGTTCAAGGAATCAAAAGAAGAAAAGAAAAAAATCAATTCAAAGCAACGCAAATTGAAGAGTCAGATCCCGTCCAATCCGGTCCGATCCGATCGAATCAGATAAAAGAATCAAATACAATAAGAGAAAATAGATATAGAGAGAAATAAATCACAACCTGAGAGCCAACCGGCAAAATAACCGTCGCGGAGGACGGAAAAAGGTAGAATCCAGAGCTTCCCCCTATCCGTGTCTAAACCAAACCGGAAAAACACCACCCACAATCTCTTTCTAACTAATAAATAAATCTCTCAGAGTTATATTGAGGCTCACGCACACCACAGCCAACGTTATTTATTTCCGGGAGAAGGACTATTTCCCACCTAACTTTTGATGTGTTTCCAAAATGCTACCCACGACAGATGAAAATCTACTTTTCTCACCCACAAGCTGTTAATATAGATGATATCTATTTGCATAAGAGTAAAATATCTATTTTACCCTTATTAGATGAAATAACAAAAATACCCCTCAATTTAATCTCTCAAAATTGATGTGAGGTTTTTACCATTCACCCCCCTTAGGTTTTAGAAACTAACATTTTTACCTTACCTAAAGTTTTTAAACTTTAAAAACTAATATTTTTACCCCCAAACCTAGGGTTTTCATATTTTTCAAAATGCAGCCGCCCCCCATAACTTTTAAAACTAGCATTTCACCCCCATTCTTCAACTTCATCTCCCGACTTCCTCTCCGACGTCGTCACCGACCTCCTCCTTCTCCTAGTGCGACGGCGGTGGTGCGACGAAGAGATCTTCATCTCCTCGTCGCACGGTGCGACGAAGAGATCTTCATCTCCTCGTCGCACGGTGCGACGAAGAGACGAAGAGACCTCTCTTCATCTCTCGTCGTACAGATCTGGGAGATCGGTTTCAAACTTCGCTCGTCGTCCAGATCTGGGAGATCGCTCAATGAAGGTCTCTCTTCTTCTCTCTTCCTCGCTCGTCACGTCTGGACGACGCGATGACGAAGGACGACAAAGCGTCGTCCTTCGTCTATTTTTCCAGATTTGGACGACGCTTCGTCATCCAGATCTGGGCGACGAAGGGTCGTCCTTTGTAGTCGAAAATGGGAGATCGATCGAATGTGTCGGCCGTCGGTGGTGGCCGGAGAAGGAAGCAAACCCCAAGGATGAAATCTAAACTTTTTAAACTTTGAGGATGGGTTAGTTATTAGTTTTTAAAACCTGGAGGGGGGAAATGGTAAGATTTTAAAGTTTTAAGATTTTAAATAACAAATGACGATTTTGCCTCTGTCCTTAACTGAAAAATTGGATGATAGTTTGCTCATGGGTGGGAAAAATGGATTTTCATCTGTCGTGGGTGGCAGTTTGAGAGAAAGCATCAAAAGTTGGGGGTGAAATAGTCCTTCTCCCTTTATTTCCTAACGGATAATGACATATACGCCCCCATAGTTTGTAAGTATTGTTCGGCAAAAATAGTCTAACCCTGATTTAAAGACGTTTTGTCAAAATAGCCTATATAAGGACGGTCTGGTCATGTGATAAGAACGAAAAAGTTGCCACTAATTGAATAAGGGTGTTTTTATTTAATTTATTGAAATAATACGGTATTTAATATATTAAATTAAGTCTTTATTTAATGGGACCTACTGCTCATAATAGTGAATTTCATCGCACCCATAAAGTTAAAAAAACTTAAATACACACTATTTTATTTAAATTTTTTGATAAAATTAAAGGTAAAAATATTATTTAACTAAAAATATTTTAAAAAAACTAAAATTTTATCATTTTTTTTTTTAGTTTAAAAATCTAATCATTTTTCCTTATCTAAAATTTAAAATAATCATTTTCCCTCAAAGATTTTTTTCTCTTTCTCTCGAACGACCGTCTCCTTCCCGACTGTTGGTTGGCCTTCCCAGATCTCTTCTTCTCCTACAATAGTCTCCTTCCTATCATTTTCGTTTCCCTTTTCCCATCATCTCTCTCCCTTCTTCCTCTTAACATTTTTGTTTTAGATGAAGATAATAAGTCTTTGTTTTAAATGAAAATAACAGAAGGAAGAAGGGAAGGAAAAGCTATGAGGGAGAGAGAACATGGTCAAAGATAGTAAAGTTTGTTGAAAAGTGATGATGGGAAAAATCAAGCCTTGCGAGAAAAATGTAACTTTTTAAATTTATTTATGAGAAAAAATGGTTAGATTTTTAAATTAATAAGGAAAATGTATTAAAATTTTAGTTTTTTTTTAAATATTTTTAGTTAAATAATAATTTTACTGTTAACTTTAATAAAAATTTCAACATAATAGTAGATATTTAAATTTTAAAAATTTTGTAGGTAAAAATTTGAGAATACACTAAACTTTAAGTGAAAATAAGTCTTTTGACATTTTTCATATATAATAAATATTTTAAAAAATATTTAAACTCATATTCTTATATTTAGAATTTTACCTCTTTATCATTAAATTCATCCTTAAAGCTATTTTATATATTTATTCTTAAACCTATCAAAAGGTTTTTACCAATTTGTATAAGGAAAATATGAATTCCAAATATTGGGTACCTATAATTTTAAAAATTATTTAATTATTTTTTATACTATTTTCTCATTCTTATCTCTCTTGCCATTCCCTTTCTTTCTCTTTATATATATATTTTGTGAACATTGTGGGTTCTCATATTCCTAGCCATTTAATTTAGATAAACATTTCGTGTATAAATAATAAATATAAATTTATATATAAAAGATGATATATTATAATATAATTAAATATTATTTTATGTTTAATTAAAAATTATTTAATCACATAATAATATATCATCATTTATACATAAATTTATGTTTATTGTTTGTACATATAATTTTATTATTAAATATATGACAAAAAGAAACTTCTTGGTGTATTTTAATTAGGAGATAATATATGGTGATAAAAGTGATTTTGTGTTGTGTTGATTCGGTAAACAATAAAACTATACGGATAAATAATGTACATAAATAATGATATTTTATCATATAGTTAGATGTTTATTTTATCTTTAATTTAAAATTATTCGATCATATGATAATATATCATTATTTATACACAAAACACTACTTTTCGATAAATTTAAAAAGGCTTTGTTAACTACTGTTTTCTTTTATAAATGAGTAGTGTTATGTGGTAACTTTGTGCAAAAACAATATCGTGTTATCATGTGCCTGAAAATTTGAAAATTAAAAATAAACCAATACCAAATCACAAGATGATACATCATTATTTGTACATAAAGTTGTTTATAAAGTTATGTACAACTTTATTGTTCATAAATTAGGGCAAAACTCTTGCTCAATCTTGTGGAACCCATAATTAGCTGCCTATTAAGTGAATGGTTCTGTCGGATGGATTTATGTTGATAATCCCCATATCTAGGGAAAAAAAATTAAGGGAAACGATACTGAAGACAAAATAGGGCACATCTGGACATCGGGGAGAAATATTTTGTCAATACAAAAATGTAGCAGGCACTACAAATGTGAAGAAAGTGTGGTATGATTTCTCTCTGTTGATAATAATTAATGTAGATCTCTAAGTGGCAAAAATCCTTCTCATTGTGTATAGGGGAGGAGACCTTTTCTTACTCATTACAATCTACTAAACAAAACTGAATGAGCTTTTGTAAGATATGTGCTCCCAGGACTTCCAAATGCACCCTCAATAAGCTTAGTTTAACTTCATTCGTGGCCTGCAAATTCATAATTCTTTTATAGGTATTGAGCTTGTATTCTTTCTCTGTTGTCTTCCCACCAAGACTTCGCATGTACTTCTCCGAATTTTTCCCGGCTGTGCACAAGTAGAACCAAGATTTAATGTAAATGCATGTAACAACTTCAGCATTGATTTTTAAGTAACTGAATCTGTATCTGCATTACCTGAATCTGACGCGCCGAAGCTCCCTAGTTCCATCAGCTAACTGTCTGATGGTAATGTAAACTCCAGGCTCATCTTCCTCGACCCATTCCGTCTCTACCTCGCTGGCATTGCTCACAGAGGGCTCATCTCTGGATGAGGTTGTTGTTCGGGATGCATCGAAAGAAGATGTCTCACCTCTCGGACCAGTTGCACCATAAGCACTTGATCCCACATTGTAATGTTGGATGCCGCCATGATCCATAGGGTGTCCAGAGGGTTTATAGTAGTTTCTTGGCATCCATTCTTTGTTAATTGATGAGGCCATTGGGCTTTCCCTCGCAGACTCCATTCTTGAGTAATTAGAATCTCTCTGTACCTGAAGGGTTATGGTTTCCAAATCAGTTAGACTTCCTTGTACAGTTTGCCTCTACGATTAATGTATCAAACCTTTTTATTAAGTTCTGGGGTATCTAAAAGTGCAATTACTCATTGTTAAACAAGGTTATCAATGAATGTAAAGTATCCTGGAATTGAGGTAAAAGAGCAATTACCTCATCCTCAGATCTTGGCGGAGTGTGAAGAGCTTGGCGATTAAATCTCTGCACATTGTAAAGTTCCATGATTCGATCATAATTCTCACCCCACCATCGCTGCGCTTGCCACTTATTAAACATCTCTCGGCTTCAAATCAAAATGCACCAGTAAGATCAGTTCCCGATCATAACAGTGCATTGTCAGCGATAACAAATGGAGTTCTAAGGTTCTATATATATAAATATTTCATATGGACCTATTTGTCAACTTTATTATATCTGCATTGCCTCATAAAGAGTACAATTTTGAGATAGCAATTTGATATAATAGTGGAATAAACAGTAACAGAACTGCGTAACGAAAAGTTTTACAATTATATGCCAGCTCAAATATCATAGCTTTCTACATAAACTAACAATGGAAAAATTCAATGTCTATGCTTGAGTTCTTGGTGATAGATTTTAAATTGCATACCTGAAGCGAATTCGTTTTAGATCATTTCCTCCATTAGGAAGAGAAACAAAAGTAATGTGAACACCAGGCTCCACTTGTGCCATCCACTCCTTGGATTCATCCTCATCCTCCAGCACCACATCACAAGACTGCACCGAGGCAGTATCCATCCCCCCAGGGGTCCGGTCACCACCAAATACACCAGTAAATCGGGTATCCGACCTTCCAGTAGGATGATGACCAGGCCTTATAAAGTCCCATGCTGGTGTCGAACTCGAGCTCCCACCTCCTAAATAGGGGTATGGAACACCTTCTGAAGCCACATCATAATCCGGATAAGGCCTCTGCCCTTTCTTGTAGCTACTAGACCCCGTGCAGGGTTTGCATTGCCGAGAAGTGCCAGATAATTTCAATGCCATATCTTTGATCTGCATAATACAACTTCAAATTAAATCATTGCAGCATTTGATCACAGTGCAAGCAAGTTGGTGATTTTTTTAACTATTAGCAAGCAATGCATCATAGAGATGTGACAATGGTGTCAACATGACTATTTTTGGTCAATGAAATTCCCTAAACAGATTTGGTCAAACTATTCGACCCAGTCGGTGCAATAGTCTGAAATGATCAAGTACTTTTTCTGCTACAATCTTGAGGCCTGCTTTGGCTGTCAATTTAGATTGCAATTCAGAAGAATTATCTTTTTGAACGCGATGCATCGACAAGAATTCAATGTGGGACAGAGGCAAGGACATTGAAAATCTTTTTTCTAAAACAGCTATTCTTTTTATAAAGATTTCGACTATTGCCTGAGTAGGAATATGTCGCTGGTTGCTACTATTCTGTCCTACAATTACATGTTCCATGTGACCTTCGTTCTAAGATCTACTTTAAAGGATACCATTAATTATTGTATACCAGTATCATGGTATCAAAAAGTCCACATAAATTATTTTTTAATGTGATTTTTGATAGAGGTCCCCCGCCCAATTTCAATTATTTTTTTGATAAATAATTATCATCATCATCATCATCATCATATGATGTCAATTACCCAATTACACATTTAGGAGATATTTGATTCAAGAGATAGAAAAATTACTCCAATAATATATCTTTTATTACTTTCGTTATTTTTTTTAGTTGGTGAATAATAATATATTCTAGTAATTTTCTATTACTAATAGTAATATAACAGATAATATAAAAAATAATCTGATTACCACATTAGTTTTAGGTATTAAAAGATTACCAAAGTAATCTTAATTTTATTATAACTATATTCTTATTTATTAATTATTTTAGGATAAAAATAATTTTATTTTCAATTAATACAATAAATAACATAAAAAATATTTTAGAATAATTCAACTAAAAGACATTTTAAGTAAAATAATATATTAGTATTATTTTATTACCTCTAATCAAACACAATAATTATTTATACATATATATTTTTACTAAATTTTAACATAGTAATAATTTATATCCAATAATTCTCAAAAAAATTATATCTTTAAAATAACCTTCTAATTTTGATAATATAACATTCCCTAAACTAAATTACCTTTATATATATCATATTAATATAAAAAGAATATCCTATCAGGCCAAAATATCAAGATTTAATAGCATTAATTTTGACACGGTAGAAAAATCAAAATTCAATGTAGGTTCTCATCTGTATATTTATATTAATAGAAATACAAATAAAAATTAGAAAATAACGAACAAATTACATGTTATATGTTTTTACTTTTTAACATCAGCAGCAATAATGCAGTCAAGGGGACGAAGCTAAGAAATGAGCCAGTATTGTGTCAGAACTAAAAAACAACAGGGAGGCAAATACAAAATGCATTCAAGGGGACAGCAGATTTTCGAAAACTTCCAGATACAGAGAGTTGCAGAATCAAAACCCAATGCCATAGCCTAGCTTAAACCATATAATGATAAACATTTTAATGGGGTAATTATAAAGCCTTCTCTTTTAAATGAAGCTCAGTGATGAATTTCTTTGCCGATCAGAAATTTAAAGGAATCTTTTACGCTCAAAAACTCTTCTTTTTATGAACTGTACGAAAAGCGAAGCAAGAAATCCAACTCACTAAATATTTGTCTCTTGTATATAAAAAAAGATTCGGAATTTAAAATGGTAGAATAATTTTATAAATAAATATTAAAAAAAAAAGAGACAAGTCACGTGATGGTCAAAGTTATTGGTAATATTTGGTTATGGTCATCTATCCACGTGACAGAAGTTAAGATCGACTGCACAAATCAAACGTACACCCGATCACATATGAACCTCACATTCCCTAACTTTACCTAAATTAAATGAAGTCATAGGTTGTTCATAAACTAATAAAAATAAAAATAAATGAAAGGATTAAGATAGAGGTGGTGAGTCGCAGGTGGGTGTCGTCCCTACAAAATGTGTGTGTGGGTGCGTGGGAAATGGAGTTATGATTTTGTTTGTTTTTACTGGAAAAGAAAGGCTTAGAAGAAGATGAAGAAGAAAAGAACCTGCGCCGTCAGGCTTTTGACGGCTTCTTTCGTACTAGGCGTGCCACTCCCACGCGCTCCTTCAACCTCCTCCCCACCGTCTGCCATCTGCTTCGTACATGCTATACACGTAAACATGCTCCCTCTCCTTCCTTTCCTTTTTCTTTGCTTACTTTCTCAACCCTGCGCAAATTCAATTAGGCAAACTAAAAAATCAAACATCCTCCAGATCCTCCCTGCTGCAGAAGCAGGAGTCTTTATCAATTATTAACTTATTGGTAACGTCAATTTTACTGCAAGATGAATGAGAAAGAATAAAAAAGAAACCCAAAGGCAAAGTGGGGGAGATGGAGATTTGGGAATCCTAACGAATGTGGGTTTTGGGGAAAGACAAAAGAGAAAAAGAAAAGGAGGGAGCTCGGGATCAGAGAAGACCAAGAAAATATGTTTAGGCAGTCAATAATTGAAAAACAAAAAACAAAATGGGGACATTGCACTTTCAAAGTGGTCTAAAATTAGATGGAGACTCACTGAGCATTCTGCTTTAATGTACAAAAAGCTCCATTAAAGAATAATCAAAATCAAACTTCCCTGAGTAGCCGAAGTTTATGACAAAATATTAACGAGAAAATACCCACTAAATAATAAATAGTTATTTATTATTTGTTTTTGAAATTGCTTAATGTTTTGTGGATGATGATGGACCAATCTGAAACAATGTCGAGAAATGAAAGCAATGGATGAAAGGACAAAGAGACAAGAGACACAATAAGAAGCAGAATCACATTAATATTTGTTTATTGAAAAACACCAGTGCATCTGCATCATTATTATTCGAAAACGACTTACCTGAACCAAAAGCGGCAATCACTATTTTTATTTTTATTTTTTTGGGTCTCCCCTAGCTGTCATCTTAATTCTCCAAACAACAACTCCTCACACGTCCATCATCGTTCTCAGCAACACTTTACTCTCTGCCATCACTTCAAATAATTTCGACATGTCAATAAAATTGTTAGAAAAATTACGAAAGAATGCTACGTTGAAATGTCAATTCTCCAGTATTAGTTTTCTTTTTGAAATAAAGCTGCAGAAGAAAATTCACAAAATGGAAAATGCAACTTGCCTGAACTCTTTTAACAAGATCTGAAATCATATCTTCATGTAAAACACTTTTTATTATTTGTTTTTTGAGGAAATAAAGCGAGTAGAATAAAGATTTGAAACCAAAAAAAAAAAAAAGAAAAAGAAAAAGTGATGCTCTGTTTGGTTGCTGAGAAAGTGAAGGGAAAACACTTACCTCGATCAAACCTTTAACTGCAAACAACTTGCTTCTTGATAGTAGCTCAAAACGGAGATGGTACAGCATTAATTTCCAGCTCCTTTTGAACTTTAATTTCCAGCTGAAACACCACTAATTTTTCTCAGAAATAATCGTAATCCCTACAATTTCGCTCACAGAATCAACTCAAGAATCTTCAAAAAGAAAATTATACAAACGCCAGCGATATATGTGTGTTAGAATCCGAAATTGTTCAAAAATGGAAAATAAAAGGAAAGTTTCGGATGTACAGCTCCGGGTTTTACGTTACTAGAAGAGAGACCATATTGGAGTTCGAGTATTTATATACAAGAAGATAGGAACTTGACGGCGTTAAATAATCCGTTAACTAATGGAGAATGAGAATCTTTTATTCCTGTATACGTGAACAGAATCCGTTGAACAAGGGAGGATTTATTTTTTACTTTTTTATTTTTTTTCAAAATAAGAAAATAAATATTTGGTCCTGATCAGTGAGAACATGTGGGACCTAGATGTCTACGTGCTGACGTGGCGTTAAAAGAGTGGTGAAAAAGGTCTTGGATGAAATGAAAGGCTAGGATTTGATGATCAGATGTTTTAACAGGCTAGGATCAATCACATCACGATTACATCGCACGTGTTGAGTTGGTGGAATCGCAATTGGAAGGGATTACAGTGTCAAATTTATAATACGTTGGGTGGAAAAATTACTTTATAAAACATTGGATTGAAGTTAATTGTGAGAAAATTATAAAATTAATTTAATTTTGGGACAGAGAGATATATATAGTACGAGCGCAGAGGCAGAGCATTATGCATCTGGCGACTGACTTACCGGTGTAAGCGGTGACAAAGGGGCAAAGGACGAGGGGCAGAGTACTTTAATCAGCAGAAATGATACTGGCTATTGTCGGTTGTCAGGTAGAGAAGCTGCTTTCGCATAATGGGCAAGAAGAAATGTTTGTGTAGAGAGAAATGAGAAGGAGAAATGCTTTTACTTTAACCCCACTGTTTTTGTCATTGGCTTTATTCCTTCTCTTCTTTAAGCAAAGAATGCTTGGAATAGAGGGATCCCTGTGCCTTTCCCCCCAAACAAACACCTGTTCCCCCTCTCTGGTTTGTGGGACAAAAGTGAAGTATTCACGAAAGGGACCATGGGTTTAAAATTTATTAATAATATATTAAAATTAAAATTTTAACTTATTTTATATAATATCATAAAATTAAAATTTTATCTATTTAATATAATTAATTTAATTTTCAAAAAATGTTCCGGCTTAAATAAAGATTCTTTATTATACATATGTTTTTATTTTATATAATATTTATTAAAATTAATCTTATATAAAGATACAAGTTAGAACAATCCTTTTATTAGATACATAATATAATTTTTTCCTCTAAGGGATAACTTGAATAACAAATGAGAAAGATTTTAAACATAAAAACAAAATTTTAAATATTTTTCAATAATATTTCAAAATTAAACTCTTACCTTATATAACTCAAGGTTTTATTTGTCTAATTTAATTGATTTAACTTTGAATAAGTAATTTGATTCAAGTAAGATTTTTTTATTAGCTATGTATAATTTTAAAAAAAAAAATTGCATGCCACATGGCAAGTATAAGGAAAACCAAGCTTTAGGTAAAGAGGGCACATTAGAAGATCTTCTTAAGCAAGAAAAGCATAGTCAAAGTCCAACTCCAAAGCCATACCATTCATTCCATTGCAGTGCCTCAGCCTCTATCAATCAAAATCATTTTAGTTTTCCCATTTGTTTGGTTTTTAAGCAACAAATTCAAAACCACCCCATTACTTTATTTTACAACTTTCTTATTATTCACATATACTTTTCTTTGTGTAAAGATAAAACCCTTATGCATTAATACTTGTTTTTTAAAATTTAAGTTAATTAAAAAGAAAAATGGTACAGGGAAGTATTGGAACATTGGGGGGGTTTTAGACAAGTTAAAAAAAGAAGGGGGTTTGAAAAGTGATTATAAAGCAATTATAAATCTAAAGTTAGATCTAAATCTAAATCCTTAGTCTTTCCCTATTTCCAATGTTTGATTGATTATGTGTTGTGTATCTTTTGATTTCTTGTTTCAGTTAAGAACATTAACTTACCTATTGTTAAAAGAAGAGAACCATACCATACCATGCCACTCCAATCCAACTGGGCTATTTTTTAAGCCTTTATTAGACCTAATCCTTCTAGCTCCATTGAAAAACTCCTCCCTAGTTTTCTAAGTCAAAAAAAAAAAACCCATGTTGAGATTCCTAGCCTACAGTTGAAATTAAGAAATTATACCATGTACTATATGGTTATGTGTGCCTTATGACCTTATAAAAGGTAATTAAATTCTTCTATTTATTTATAGTGAAAGCCTACCCAGACACCTTTTCTGGTTTGATTTTGTTGAATAGGCCAAGTCATTCAAGGTGAAATTTTCAAGTAGCCAAAGGAAAAAGGAAAATTACAAAGCCAAAACTCAGTTCTATATGAAGATGAAAAGGCAGTCATCTGAATTTTATGGATGCACTTAATTAAGGAAGGCCGTCAAAGATTTGCCCTGCTGTTTTGGACTTCCTGGATAGGAGGGAAAACAGTACAAAATAATTTACATAATATTCAAATAAGAATTAATATCTTGTTTTCATTTGAAGTGAAGAACAAGACACAATTTGAATCACCTACAAATACAAAAATTGAGAAAATCACACTTTAAAAACTAGTTATTGATAGAGTTAAAAGTCATATAGACAGGAGAAACTTACCATAATATCAACCCTAATGTGAGAAGGTTATTGATTTCAGTAAGATTTCCTTGAAAAACATGATTCAGAATCAATAATATTGCCTTGATATAGAAATATGAGAAAATATTGTTGCAGTGACAATTTCAGAGATGCTTATGAGGTTGCAGAATTTGTTTAAAGCTCCTGTAGATTTCAGAGATCTCTGACTCAAGCCTTTACACTTTTTTTTTTTTTTCCCTTCACTTTTTCTTACAAATTTTCAGTATTGTCAACCAGTGAAGCTCTGTAGGTTTAGTACAGTCAATGTATTTGAAATTTACGTAAGAATGTAAGAATCTTAAGAAAGTACTATTTCTTGACAAATTAGAAGCAAGTAAAAGAACCCATAAAATTTACATGTACTTAAAAAAAATGGTTTTAAGAACAGAAAAAAAGAGCATTATATTCCAATTTGTATTGAAAAGACAGATTCAAAAAATTATGCAAGCAAGACCCATCAAATTTGCTTTGATTATTTGATAATAACAACATTTCTGCCACTCTGTAGGGACCAAAAGAAAATGTGAAGTTCTACTTCTTGCTAGATCCTCCCCAAAGAGATTGCCAAAAAACAGGCCAATTCTTCTGTGCCTCATTCCAACCCAACAGTGAGCCTTCCCTCAATGGATCCCAACTCGATGATACAATGCCATAACTTACCCCCAGAAGCGCAGAGCCGAAGAAGATAAATGAAACAATGAAGGGCACCCAAGTAGGAACATCAATCTTTAAACCAACCTTGAGATAGTAAAAGAATGGAAAGAAGAGAAGTCCTATTAACAGGGGAATTCCCACTGTGAACCCTATTCTACTGATCATTCTGTTGGTTACCATCTCCGGTATTATGCCTTCTTCTTGTTCATCGTCACCTTCTTCACCTTCGTTATCACTTTCATTGGCAGACTTTGACTTCATCTTTTCTGCTTTCTTTGGCGAAGGTTTTGGACTATTCAAGGTGGCATATAACGTTGTTAAGAAGTGAGTTTGGCATTCGTTTAGTTTTGTTTTGGAGATTGGCAATGCGGAAAGTTGTTTGGTTGGGATAGAATTGGATGAAGATGTGAATGTTAAGGGTTTTAGTGTTCTCGAAAGTGAAGAGGACTCCATGCCTTTCTCCTTTATTAAATGTATTAGAAATATTTCACATTTGCTGGATGAGGTGCAAAGCTTTGGAACTGATTTTGATAGTTCAAAACTACTATCTCCAAGATTGAAGGTTATTGATTATTTCCCAGTGAAAGAGATAGATATATTGACAATTTTAAGTTCAAAAAAGAGAGACCTTACGTAATCAATTATGAAATGCATCATTTCAATAATCATTCAGGCTTAAAGATGAACTATAAACACCAAACAATTTAGACTCCCGGGGGATAAGGCACCAGTCAACGATATTCTTTGAGGAAGATAACTATTCACTTCTATTGTAGCAAATAAAGCTCATCCAACAAAGTTCTATGCAATTTTGAGTCTAAATGAAAACCCAGAACTATGATTCCTTCTGTTGATCATAAGCTTCGTGCAACCCAGCAGAAATATGCTGGGTTACAAACTTACAATTAACCACACCGCAAAACAAGGAAGTTATCATGTTGAACCATTTTCTATGATTGTGGAAACAGTAAATGCTATTTCTCAATAACGGTTTAAAAAGCAAAAATGGTCTAAATTATGATAGAAAGGGAACCAGCAAAACCAACAGACCACCATCGCTAAAGACAGAACCTGGGTCATTTTGATACGGATCTGGGGGTTTAAGGAAGCATAATAAATTTGCCAACTGATCAGTTGATGATATAATTTCCTCAGTAACAAAACTATGCATACAGTACACAGATGACTAGACCCTTAATGTGTGGTAATACTATTAGAAGATTTTAAATTAAAGATAAAATAACACCCAATTACATGATGACACTTAATGTGTATACTTATCAGTGAACTCAACGTGGGTTCATGGTATTGCTCTTCGCTCATTGGCTATGCAGTTTAATCAGGGTTTGATTGGAAATTGAAATGGAATTCACTGTCAAAGACTACCCAATACTCGTATGAGAGGCAGAACGCAGCAAGAAATGTACCAAACCAAACAACGTTTGAAGACTTTTACAGTATAATAAATGACAAGACCATCAATTATCAGCCAAGTTTAGAAAAGAAAGTTGCAGATAAAGACATAAATGAAAGAAGAAGAAACATATATATTACCTTAAAAGTGGGTTGCGTTTGACAGAGTTTATAAGGCCATGCTATAGCAGCCATTCATTCACTTTCTATGGTTCAGAGGAGCAACACAGTAGCTTAAACTTCAAGTTTCATTATTGAGGTGAAACCCGCCATTGGAGGATGAACTTGGTAAGGGATAAACCGGACAAGGTTACATGTACGGAAAGGAAATAGTTTGAACGCTAGGGGGCGTTTGGTTTGAGTTTTTTAAGATTACATTGGTAATCTATCTTTTATTCTCTTATTTGATTTGTCAGTAATAAAATATTACAGTAATCTTATATTATCAATGCTGACGTGACAGGTAATATAGGTGGTAATCTGATTATCATTTTCACTTTAGGTATTTAAAGATTACTAAGGTAATCTTGATTTTATTATAATTATATTATTATTTATTAATTTTTTGAGATAAAAATTAATTTATTTTTAATTAATATGACAAATAATATAAAAAATATTTAAAAATAATTATATTCAAGGGCATTTAAGTAAAATGATTTACTAGTAATCTTTTATTACTTTCAACCAAACACAATAATTATTTATACATATCAGATTTTATTAAACATAGTAATCATTTATATCAAGTAATCTTCTAAGTATCTCTCTTCAAAGTAATCTTTCTATTTTGGTAATAAAACATTACCCAAATCAAACGCCCTTAAAGTGCAAGTTCCTTTTAAATAGTTTTTTCACACTCCCCTTATATTTTGAAATGTCTCATGTTTCTCCTAAACTTCAGGAATTAAAGATAGGAACATATAATGAAAGGGCATTTAAGTCATTTCAAGCATTTTGGAAAACAATAAAACTATATGTGCATACTTTTGAGTATATAATTAAATCATAAATATGTATCATCATATAATTATGTAATTTTGAATTATAAATAAAGTAATACCTCACTATATATATATATATATATATATATATATATATAGAGTAACCTGAAATGGAATCAAACAGTAGCTCCAAAAGATTAATAATGAAATCTCTGGCCACATATATATATATATATATATATATATATATATATATGTGTGTGTGTGTGTGTGTGTGTGTGTGTGTGTAGTTGCCATTAGATCATCTCAAAGCAAAAATGAGATGGCAGAAAACCAATGTTACATCCTCCATTGTCACCACAAAAACACATATATTTACACACAGAACAAGATGACACAGAAGCAAAGGCTAAAGCTTTAATTAACACCTTACCGGTGTCTCACCAGTTAAAAATCCTACCCCTTTTTCATCTTTAAACCCTACATTTAAATCCATACAAACATAAATTATAGTCCCTCCTTCTGTCCACCACAGCCAAGAAACGCCCTCAAATCTGGTTCTAGCTCTCACAGACAAATTAAAAACCACCTTCCCGCTTCTGATATCATCGTTTATCTTGTTCAATACATTATTTGATGAAGAAAAATGATCCCCAGTGGACAATTTCACATTCATTGTGGTTTCTTTCATCTTTTTCACCTTGACAGGCTTGGCGTCCGGCCCCAAAACTGAGTGGTTCACGGCCAGGCTGAAGTCTTCGTCTTGGTAGAATACAATGCAATCAACAAAGTCCAAGGAAATCTCCCACAGCCGGTCTGAGTTTTTGAAGGTGAGGTTGATGTCCCAGTTGGCTCTCAATGAAGTGTTGGCGGTGGATAAGTTTGAGGCTGACGCTGAGTTGATGAAAAGAACGGGGAGTTTGGGGCCGAGAGTGAAATACATGAGGATACAAACTAAAGCAGTCAGCGAGATGGTGGCTGCAATAATGAGGATCGGAAGAGCAGTGAGTTTTGCCCATCTTTTCATTCCGTAATGTACACGGGGCCTCGATGGGTAGAGCTGCGAGGTGTCGCCGTTAGCTAGAGGGTAAACTTTTGTCGGTGAACGGTGATCAGATACCGGTAAGACATGGTGTTCAGCCATTTGATTTAAGCTAAGGGAGCTGCAAATTGAAATTGTAGAGAAACAAAGACAGGGATTTACGAAGATGATGATGTTTTTGCAGGAGTCTTTGTTGGTGATGAAATCTGAAGGTTGCCCATGAAAATCTCTAAGGTTTATAGTATCAGTTAGTGAGGCAGTTCTAGCTTGTAGGCCGTGTAACTGAACTGATTGAAAAGTATCTATTTTTCTAGTGTCTCTATGACTTGATATAAATAATCAAATTACAGATGTATTAAATAATAATTTATTATTATATGATTAAATATATTAAATAATGGTATATCATTTTGTGATTAGATAATTTTGAATTAAAGATTCAAATAATATTCAATCAAATGATAACATATTATTATTTTTATATAAGTCTGTCTTCATTATTTATACATAATACTACTCTTATATACATATCTATCTTAAATTTATATAAACAGATAACTTACCAATGATAAACTATTAGGACAATGATCAGACATGTCAATTTCTACAATTAATTCATGATATAGTAGAAATCTGAAAGATAATGTGAAGAGGTTTTTTTGGGATTTCATTAAAACTAACCCTAAAGATCTTGAACTTTTTTGTATTCCGATTTCATCTTACAAATGGGTGGACATGGGAAAGAGATCGTGCAACATTCAATTTGTAGTCTTAAACTTTATACCATGGCCAAATGATTCATGGTGTCTAAATCATTTGACCATAATATAAAGTTAAAACTTGCCCCGACAGCTGCCCGTCCGGGTCGGTCAAGCCAATATGACCCGTCAAAAATTGACCCATATTCTCATCGAGCCAAAAAGAAGGCCAAATAAATTATCCTAAAATGAATCTTTCCACGTGCAAAGCGCAGAGTACCCCTATTGAAGCACACAGTACAATACATTCATTGCATCGGATTCTTATTTTCTTCATATCACAAGCAAAGAAATGAAGAATATCTATATTTAGGCTTTAGGTGAAAAAAAAAAAAGTGTAATCTTATATATACAATTAATTTTAAAAAACCTAAGTATCTATCTATTTGTTAAAATTTACTATTAAGATTAGAGGTAAAATTATTATTTTACAAAAAAATTAAAAACTAAAAATTTATTATATTTGCCTCTCTTAGTTTTAAAATCTAACAATTTCACCTCACCCAAAGTTTTAAAAATGATTATTTCCCTCAGGGTTTTCTTTTTTCTTCTCCAACAACCATCTTTGATGATCAGCCTCCCCAAACTCCTCTTTTTCGACTAAATCATGCCGCTCTTGGGTGAAATTGACACTTTCCTCCAAATCGATGAACGTGTTTGTCGCTTTCTTTCTGAATGCATTCATGTGGATGCATTTATGGATGTCGATCTGTAGATAAAAGATGCCACATTCAAATCTACGGATGCTGATCTTCATGTGAACATTGATCTGTGGGTAAGAAATGCCATGACTAGGGGAGGGTGAAGAAGAGATTGGAAGGGAAAGATGAGTAGATTGAGAGGGATAATGCTGATGTCCGAGAAAAAAACCATATAAGGAAAATGGTCATTTTTCAAACTTTAGGTAAGAAATAATTGTTAGTTTTGAAACTAAGGGGGGGAAAAGGTGATAAATTTATAGCATTTTAATTTTTTTTACTAAATAACATTTTATCCTTAACCTTAGGGGGTGAATTTTAATATATGGGTGTGTATTTAGGTTTTTTAAAATTAGTGGGTGAGAATTGTCCTTTCACTAAATCTTGGTGGGGCAGTCGTTGGCCAAAATAAAAAGCTAAAAATTAAAGAAGCTTTTCCAGTTTCAGGACTGGAGAGAAAGAAAAACTTCACACACAGAGACGCACGAGACTTTCTCCAGCCATGAGTCTCTTCGGTTTGGGCAGGTGAGCCTGAATCAAAAGCGAATATGCTTTTAATATATGATCGGATCTGTTAAAAAAATTGCGATATGGATCTTCTTTTTGGTTTATAATTAGAATTATTGTTTGTCCCGCAGCTTGTATTTATTGCATGTCTTTTGTTTTTCGATTTTTTAAATAAACTAACAAATTACATGTCTATGGTGTGAATTTCTTATTCTGATTTCTGTTCATGAAGTGGCGGGTCGAGTTTTTGTCTATTCATTTTTATGGATCGAATCTTTGATGAATTTGAATTCATTTCTGGAGATTGTGTATATCTGTTTGGAGCAAGGATAATTAATTTGTCGAGTTGTATATATTTTGAGTAAATTCCGTCATATTACAGAGTAATCCATTTCTGCAATTTTAGTTCAGTCTAGTGATAACTTTCATTGTTTAAATCAGAAAACGGTTGAAACTTGTCTATTAAGTTCTCATTTTTCATCATATATATGATTGAAAATAACACATGTTACCCTTGTTGATTGATCCCTTTCTGGCTTGATTTCTTGTTGAAGCTCAATTGGGTGAACGAGGCCAATTAATGTTTTAATGTTAACTCCCATTTTATAATATGCTCTTTCTATGTGGACATGCTAGGAAGCACAGAAACGCACCATTTCTGCATTTTTGAAACTTTTCAGAAGTTGAAACACTCCCAAAACAAGTATGAAACGTTAAAGGGGCATTTTAGAAATTTTTAAAAAGTTCAAAACACGTTTCAGATAAACAAACGTGTATCTTTGTTATATATCCGAGAAGTCGACAACCTGAACTTTCTTTGACACGCTGAGACGCCAAACTTTCTTTGTAACACAGTCCGACAGCCCGAACTTTTCTATGTAACACAATTTAAACTGTCTTGGACACATCCAAACTTTTCTTTGCCTGAAAAGTTTAAATTGTGTTACATAACAAGAAATCTTGCTAAAAGGGACAGTCCTAGACACTAGGGAGGAGAGGATTTTGGTATATATGGAAACATGAGTGGTCTAAATTCTTCGTTTTTGGTATATATGGAAAGAAGTGGATTTGGAGTTTATGTATATAACATTTTATTTACCTGATTCAATGGTTGGGAAGTCGATCACTGGACTCGGAGTTTGTCCTACTCGGTATGGTTAATTTGGCCCTGAAGGGCCGGTCTGGCTTGGGCAAGGTTTTTCATTACCAAAAAAAAAAAATAATGATGTTTGTATGTGTTTGTATAAACATCATTGAAACGAAAGAACTCGAACCACTAATTTTTGGCATAAACATCGTTGCTTGTTTTACTAATTTTGAATTTACAGATGCTTAGTTTTTCTAATTTCCAATCAATGATTTTCTTGTTCCTTTTTTGGTCTGAGTTCTTCCTTTGTATGAGCAATTTTATTTCCAAAGACTTTGCTTAGTTTCATTGGGCTTTAGTTGTCCCTTGTTTTATATGGGTTAGTTTTATTGTTGCATTTTTTTGTGAAATTTTTTATATTTCTTTAAAAAATATGCTATATTTTTATTATTTGCATGTTTTTCCATGTTTCTGTTTCCTATAATTTTAAGAAAATGCATTTCAACATTTCCGTTAGGGTGCTACGTAGTAGACATGTAATAAGTTTTGTTGATTACAAAACTAAAGATCAATAGTTGGTCGAAGATACATGGTAATTCCCATTGGTGGCATTTCTTAAAAAAAAAATTTCATCCATATGTAGTCATTAGAAGTTCCTTTATCTTCTTATAGATTCCTATGTGTCGTGAATATTTGAAATAAGCATTCATGTGCGGTTCTGCTTCTTACTTTGGCAATTAGTGCTACACCAAGTATGTAAGAGGAATTGTACATATGGTCAATATGATTGTTTTAATGTGTTCTAAAAATTGGGGATACTTCAATGATCATGTACCAGTGAAAGGATTATGATGAAAGGTAATGTGGCCCTCAAATGAATTTCAAAACTTCAAACCATAAAGAATTAATGTCAAAGATATTCTTGTGTGGGAGTGAGTAGAAATTTAGGATATGCAAATGTAGTTTACTATAGATGGAAACATCGTCTTTGTTAATTCAGGGATGATTGATGGTCAGGGCTGTGTTACTATTTATGGTTTGTAATGGTGAAACTAAATAGTAGGGCATTGAATTGATATGATATTTGAAAGAGGGATGCCTCTTGTTTAATATTTTCGAAACTTTACGATATAACACCCTTCCTCTGTGCTCTCTTTCTCATGCTTGTGCTGATGCTGATGTAGATATTTATTCATGCGGCAAAAAGGACTCCTGGTAGAATTTTAGTTCATGATTGGTGCTTTGTACAACTTTGTTATTTAATTTTTCAGTTGTTGAATCTTGCTTGATAAATATTTCCGGGTACAGAAATCAGAGGACATTTCGCCCAAAAAAGAGTGCACCTTCAGGGAGTAAGGTTGGTAATCTTCTTATAACTAGTAGTTTTTATATCTGCTCTCTTTCTTATATTAATAACATGAGGTATTTACTATTCTATGATGGATAGTATGATATTCATATTTGTATCTTTTGGTTGGAAGATTGAGGCAAATATATTTGATAATTTTTTACATTTTTGTTTCAAAAAATAATTTGAAAATAAAATTTCATATTCATCTTATCTTGAACTTCTGATGCAGGGTGCACAGCTTCGGAAACATATTGATGCCACCCTAGGTAGTGGAAACCTGAGGGAAGCAGTCAGACTTCCTCCTGGAGAGGATCTAAATGAGTGGCTTGCTGTCAACAGTAATACACTTCACTCACATGTTCTAGAATATTTTTTTCCTTCAAAATAGACTGTATTAATGCTGATATATGTGTCTTTTTTCAAAGATGTTTTCAGAAATTGTCTTAAAACAAAATTTTCACCCTCATAAATTGTTACCAATTTTCTGCAGTACATCCTAAATAAGTTTGTTGTGTTATAAATTATTGCCAATTTTCTACAGTACATCCTAAATAAGTTTGTTGTGTTATAAATTGTTGCCAATCTTCTGTAGTTCATCCTAAATAAGCTGGGCTTTTCTATTTCAGCTGTGGATTTCTTCAACCAGGTAAATCTGCTATATGGTACCCTAACAGAATTCTGTACTGCTGAGAATTGCCCTACAATGACTGCAGGCCCCAAGTATGTTATTAGATTTTGTATTTCAAAATATACAATATTGTCTGTTCTTTGGAACTCCAAAGAAATATTCTTTATTTTGCTTGCTTTTAAGCGTCCTGCCATTTGTATTAATTTTGTACTAAGGTGTAATTGCTTCATTTTTCAATGTCTAAACTTTTAGAGTTTTAAGAGTATTTTTGCATCCTAAATCCTCTCTCTTTCTTTGTGGTAAGTAGTCTAAAAGTGATGTACATTTTGCAAAATTAAAATCTGAAATAGTTAAAACATTCATTTTATGTTTTCCTTGTTGCTTAATAAATAGTGTTGGGAAACTTCACAGGTATGAGTATAGATGGGCAGATGGTGTACAGATAAAAAAACCTATTGAGGTTTCTGCTCCAAAATATGTTGAATATTTAATGGACTGGATAGAGTCTCAGCTTGATGATGAATCCATATTTCCTCAAAAGCTTGGTATGTCGATTTGCATATGCACTGTCAACTTCTAATTCTTTGTGATAAGGTTAAGCCACAATTTTGTGAACTTTTTTTATAACTATATCCTATGTAATGAGAAAGGCTAGTTATACTGTCACTACTAATTTGGTTGCCATTTGTATGTGTACATATGTCTGCAAATTTAAAATCACTTCTAAATTTTGTAGGAGCTCCATTTCCTCCCAACTTCAAGGAGGTTGTGAAGACAATATTCAAAAGATTGTTCCGTGTATACGCCCACATTTATCACTCTCACTTCCAGAAGATTGTGAGCCTCAAGGAAGAAGCTCATCTCAACACTTGCTTCAAGCACTTCATACTGTTTACCTGTGTAAGTTACAATTCATGCCAATCTTATTGATAAACCAAATTAGGTGCCTATTCTTCATAGCTGTGTCGATATTAGACAAGACCACACCATCTTTTCTCTGTTCAGTTAAGAAATTAAACTTACAAAATTAGGCAAGATGTGCATGTCATCGATGGAAGAATGTTTTATTTTTATTTTATTATATTGAATATACTGCTTTCGTGTGCAGGAATTTGGTCTAATTGACAAGAAGGAGCTTGCACCTCTTCAGGAGCTTATAGAATCCATAATCGTTCCGTACTAAACGTTACTGGGTTGGCATATCCTTATAAAAAAAAAAACAATTTTATTTTTAGAAATATGTAATCAAATTAAATAAATACTTTTATTTGACCTAATTTGTCGCTAACACTGCTTAATATTATAAATTCATCTGGATTCTCTGTGTTGCCTATATTTCTCAAATTGTTCCTAGAGCAATTATTCTGTGTTTGTTTCCTGAAATTGAGCATCCATTTATGTGTCTGTCTAGATTCAGTGGAAGAGCAGGATCTTTTGGCTGTTGAAATTTCTGAACAAATGGGCTTTTTATGTGTTTATAGGATGCAGTTCTAAACTACTATAGTATATTGCGTTAATCTTAATGATTTTGTATTCAGTCAAATATCCACCGGCTGGAAATTAGTAAGCCGAATCAACTGATTCTGAAATTTTGACCCAAATATGAGCTTGGTTTACAAAGTATTGAGCACAATAAGATTGGGCTGAAAAGTAGAAAAATCTTTCTGGGTACTTAATGGTTATACTGTAGTTCAAAGAAAACAAATCCGCAACACGGAAAGTTTAAGCCCTGAAATCCATAAAGCCATATCTGCCGAATAATAAAAGAACTTTGGACTGCCTTGTACTTATTCCTACATCTAATCCCATTTACACAAGACTTGAAGATATTATTACTTCTCTTCTTGACATTGGAAACACTATTCATGTCCATCTCCACCGACGCTGCTCATTTTCCAGAAACCTGTGAAAAACTGCATAAAAATGTTTCAGTAACATCATCAATGATAGAACAATACATCCCAAATAACATCAACATCTGATGCCATTACCGAATTTCGGTTTAACTGCTTTTTTGGGCTGCTTTATACAAGCTTTTGGCATGGCATTAAGCAGTCCCTCAGTGTGTTGTATGTAATAAATGTTAGATTTATGCCAACCCTGAGAAAGCTACTGATTCAATCGATGCTATGTATTTCTAGTATGTATGTGGCTCAAGGGAGTACAAGGATAAGAAAAGTACCCTTAATTTTTAATCTTGATATAATCCATCACGAGTGGCTTGCAGGCTCCTGATATCAGATTCAGAACCCTGATGCCTTGAAACTGCAAAAACGTATGATGCCACAGTGCTGACAAGGACTCCCAGGACCATGGAAAAGAGCTGGAAGTTGGCAAAAAACTCACCCTGAATCTCACTGTCTGTGGAATGACAAGAGATCAAATTTCCTTTCAGCTGACAGCCATCTGGCATCATGGGACCATAGAGAGTGAAGGCAGTCTGATAGAACCAGAGGCCCTGGAGAGTTATAGCAATGCCACTACACAGATCAACTGGAAAGCTGGTTGGGAAGATAGCTCCAGCAACGGTGGTTAAGATGCAAAGCCCTATCAAGAGGACAAGCAGGAGATGATAGTACCCCTCAAGGCCTTTATGATTTGTTGAATGAAAATAGAACAGTAGATACTCTGCACAGAATGCTGCGGCAGCAATCAAACACAGGAATCCTTCAGGCAACCGAAGAAAGCTGAACAAAAGAATTAAAAGAGAAAAGAAATTCAATTAGCCTTTAAGAAATCTTAACCGGTAACAAATCTAAGATTATCAGAAACTCATTCTATATATAATAATGAGTAGCTCAACAGTAGCAATTATACTGATAATCAAGGTCAGCTCTTATGGGAATTGAATCTCTGTTTGTTAAGTGACTTTTGCATGTGAAATTATAAATTTTCTCAAGACATCTAAAGATATAAAACTAACATCTAAATCAGGAATATTAGTTTTTTCTCTTAGTAAAGAAGACGATACTGCAACTGGGAAAAGAAAATCTAGTTTGAGTCTGATGCTGCATAAAAGAGATAAAGATAGGCCAAAGTAAATTTAATCAGTGATGAAGTCATACATTGAACCTTCTACTAGTTCATAAATTTTCAGATCTGCGTACTTCAGTTTCATAATGTGAAATGATGGAAAGAAAGATAGATCTTTTGCTGGAACAAAGGTTTAATGTTAGAGCAATTGTTAGCAATGAAGTCTTAGATATTAATATAGAAATATGTTATTGAGCTTCATTACTAGCCACAAAATCACTCTGTACCTCATTAAGAAGAAGTAATTCAGAACAAAATATCTGGAGAAACAATTCAGCAAGTTTCATAGTGAAACTTCTTTTTAGATTTACATTTATAATTTCACATTCTGCAACTTTAACCCTTAGCTGTTTCTTCTTTTCCATTTTCTCAGTTCAAATCTCGATATCTCTCGTCAGTAAAAATAAAACTATGTGTATAAATAAATTGTATAAATTTATTTGTGTAAAGACCATTGGCAATTATGATCAGGCCAGCAACATTAACAACAATCAGAGAATTCCAGCATTCGATGGTCAGATTTTCAGAACCCAAGAAATTAGGCCTTAATTAATTGGTAGACAGTTTACTAAAGTCTGAATTCCCCTCTCAAGAAGTATCAAACATATAACTTTACATTCCTAAGCACCCTGAGAAATAGAATTCACTGAGCAAGTCTTCCATCACAATCAGAATTTAAAGGACCAAAATTAAAAGCTTGATTTACACAAAAGAAATTTTAGCTTTTTGAAGACATAATGAGGAAAAGCCCACAAATTTATGCTCTTTTTCTTGTAACTTCCCCACAAAGCAATGGGAAAAAAAAATATTTTTTTAAGAGTCTCATTATCATCCTCCAACCTCAATTATTACATCTTTTACTCCCATGAAGAAGATAATAAAATACGATAAAACTTGAGCTATACATAACAAAAAGGCCATTGATATGAAAAAGGAAAAGTAGGAGCAGCCAACCTCGTTTTCTCAGAGAGCAGACAGACGATGCCGAAGATGAAGAACATAAGAAGCATCCCAGAATGTTCAAAATCATTCATGTGATGTGGGTTCAAGACTCCATGGACGAAAAACTTAAGATGGGTAGAGTACAGAAGCTCAATACACATATCTAGAAAAGCACCAATTGCTACCACATAAAGCTCCAAATATTTGAGCTTTCCATCGAAACCAGGAACTGGGTTCCAAACCCGGACCCGAAATGACTTGGGATTTGATACATACCGAACCACAGTGCTCCAGATGTGCCACAGGCCAACCAGAAGAAAAAGTGTTCCTGGTAGAGCGTGTCCTTTGAAAGATCCCATTTTTCTTGATGTTTACACTCAGATTTGATCGTTTAAAGCTTTGATTGCTCCTTTGTGGCTACGCCTCTTCTTGAATCAGGGGACTTTTCCTGTTTCGAAGCAAGTTCAGATTTTTTGAATAATTCGTCCTTCAATTCTACAGCAGACTTTTGACCTTTGAGTGATCTCTTTGAAAATTGCTTCCTTTATAAAATTTCTGAATTATATCTTTTGAAAACAATTAAAGTGGGCTTTATAACACAAAAAACTACAATTATGAAAGGGAAAAAGAAAATTCTTGTTTCAGCAAATTAAAAGAAGTTATGGGCTAATTATGAAAAGGAAACAACTGTCGTTCTGTATTGAAAACGCAATTACATCACAAACTTATCAGAAAAAGGAAAACCACCCGCAAAAGAAAAAATCATAGGAAGAATTTTTTACAGCTAATTAAGAATAACACAACAGCAAACAACTGTAAATCTCATTAAAACAAGAACAAAGAGGAAACAGATCTTATTGTATAGTAAATATAACTATATCACAAATCTTACAGTTCAGTTGAATCTATGAAACATAGACGGAAAAAAAAAATTAAAAGAAAGCAAGGTAAACGAGGATTGTGTTAATAATTAAAAGTAAAAAAATGAACAGCAAGTAGTTATGGGGTATGAAGAGAAAAGGCAAAAAATAAAATAATAGATTGAGAAATGGATGATTGTTTGTACTTACGAGAGATGACTGAATGAAGGTGTATAATTACATGATCCAAAAAGGCGAAGAATTGCATGAAAAAAAATATATATTTCAGAGGATTGTGAGTGAGAATCAGACAGATGACTGTGGGGATCAGAGACGGCCAGTCTGAAATGCAGCAAGAAAAGGGAACGCAATTGTATGACAATTAAGTTCTGAGCACAGTGGTATAACGTTTGTTTTGTATTTCTGCATGAGCATCAATTCCAACGTGGCAAATATTCAAAAGTTTAGACATACTTGCATACTAATAATATTAATATTATATGTATATATTTTTATATATAATTTTAATATATAAATAATTAAAATATTATATATATTTAAAAATATATACATATACATTATTATATAATTAGATGATTTTAAATTAAATATAAAATAATATTCAATCATATAATAATGCATATAAATGTATACATATTTATGTATAAAAAATAGATACATATAATATTGTTCATAAATAATATATCATTATATGAGTATATATTATTTTATTTTTAATTAAAAATTATTTAATCACATAATGATATATCATCTATACACTCAAATTATGTATTAAAAATATATTTATATAATTTTATTATAAATAAATATATATTTATGTATTATTATATCATTAAATATTATTTTACTCTAAATTTAAAATTATTTAATTATATATTAATATTTAAAATATATATACTTATGTATATTTGATTCATATGGAATAATAATGGGAGTATGAGTTCACATCTCTAGATACTACTGCATTCTGCCTAATAAAATCACTGCAAAGCGTTGAAAGAGGCCAGTAAGCTTGCAGGAAAACCATTCTCAAATCTCTTCCCAATCATTTCTGCCCTTTTCTTCATTTCTTCATCTCCCATAACCTTTGATCTCCTCTACCGGCCAACCCAAAAAGGGGATCCCCGCTCAATTGCCTCCACCGTTGAATTCCATCGGCAATGCAATCAAAATCCGCCCGCTGATAGGTGACTCAGTTTCAACAATTGTGTGTGCTGCTCATCCTCGTATTACCAAAACTCTTTTATCGACATGACCATAGAGGTGTCGTGTCAGCCAACTAACAGTTGAGGGCTATGGCACAACTCATGGCCTTTAAGGTTGTGATTTCGTAAGTCTTTAATGAATTGATCCCTATATCTTTGTAGGTCGATCGACTAATAGTTAAAGGCCTATGAGCTTTAAAATTGTGTTTTCATGAGCCTTTAATAAATTGATCTGTGTGTTTTTGTATTAATTAATTTTATATATATTTTCAAATTATTTAAAATTAATAATATATTTCTAATTTTTAATTTATACTCGATAATTCTCAAAATAATCTATCTTTAAAGTAATTTTTTAATTTTAATAATAAAATATTTCTCAAATTAAATGCCCTTTTAGTGTATTCTTCTTATAAATCCATTTCTGTATTCTTGAAATATAAGGATAATGTGATCCTTAGGTTGGCAATATGATATTATTCATCAAATGGTTCAATAATGCTGTGATGACAATTTGCATGAACAAAAGAGATCTATGTCACAGCCAATAGAGACATTAATGCCAACTCAAAGTTTTGGCATATATTTTATATGTTAACATCACACAAATTAACCACACTTTAGCAAATATGAAGCTTTTTATTTGCTTCAGCCACCTTACAAATAGCGACGCATGTATTGATCCACTGTGGTATACTCAATTTCTGGATAGAGTTGAGAAGCTTCCACTCCTTCCTTTCCTATTTCGAAATTCGTAAGGCAACCCTTGAAACATACATGATAGTAATGTGTTAATCCAACTTGCTCCGAGTAATTTTGCCCTTCAATTTTTGGAAACAAAATAAATTTATCAGAGATGTGTTATCATATAATTTAAATTAAAAATAAAATAATATTTACTCACATGATAATATATATAAATATATATTCATTTGTGTATTCAATCTGGGTTTTTAAACTAAGTGGCACAATCAATCATTATTCACATAATTTCTTTTTATATTTTCACCTTGTAGGGAAGCTAGAAATGCTTCCTCGGAGATGGAGGACTTCTGCAACTCTTTGCCAATCAACTTCTCCCAAGTCTCCACAACTTCTCTTTGAGATAAAATGTTTTTGGGTGGCCTGATATATAAAGTCTTGTTGAGGGTTCGAGGGTCGTTTATTGATTTGATTGTGTACATTGCTATATCATCTTCATCCACGTATATTGCTGTTTTAATGTAAAATCAGATAATATGTGAATGTCACTTAAATTTCTTTCAGAGCTTTGAAGATATATATATATATGTGTGTGTACCTTTTGTGTTGCCGTCTCCTAGCAATACAACAGAATCTTTAGAAGGAAGAATCCTACCAGGTTGACAGAGGCCACCAAGAAAGTAACCAGCAAAGCAATTGGCGGAAACATACGTAAAAGGAATCCCGGCTTCTTCTATGGCTCTTCTCACTACCATTTTGTCATCAAACGTCACTCTTCCAGGTTCCATTGCATGCCTCATTCTCGCTGGATCAGTCCCGAATTCAGACGGCAAGAACCTCTGACACACAATAGATTATTCAGTACAATATCACGAGAATTACGGCTATTCATGTTAGAAACTTTCCTGATGTGGGCAAATTAAACTGTCCATAACACAACAGAAATCTCCCCTTGAAAATTAACAAGGTTACCTTAATGTTTCCAGCTTCTTTGATGGCATCGACAAGTTTGAGCTGAAGGAGAATATGGTGGCTCCGGATATGAACACCAGAAATTGCACAGATGACAACATCAACTAACTTCACAGCGTTAACAAGACTCCGGTGATCGTTAAAAGAACCCGGCACCAGAAAGGCTCCTTGCTCTTTGAATCCCAACAGCATTTGCACTTTCTCAATATCCACACCAATTTCTTCTCTGTGGAGCACATAGGTTTCATGGCCAATGGCTAAACTCGCCTGCACCAGCCTCTTTCCCAAGTAACCTGTTGCCCCAACAATCAACACTTTTATTTTCTCCATCTCTAGTTATCTTTCTGCCATATTTCCACCTGGTTTATATTTAAAAAATGAACAGTGTAGAGGAAAGGTGTCAGCCATTTTTTATTACATAAATATGGTTGCTTGGTTGTACGTAGATTAGCTTCACAGTTAACCTTACAACTTAAATTTAATAATAAACGAGTAGAATTTTTCACATGATTGCTTTGACTTGAAAATTAAGATAGTTCATTTTCGAAAAATTAATAAATCTAGGTGAACTAGTGATGTTTCAACTACTTTAATATTACGTAGTCATTTGGTTATGACCACTACAAGAAAGGTTAGTCATTTATCCATGTGAAGAATATCACGGTGTTAAATGAGTTTCCAATAAATTAGTGGGTTGTTTGGCAATTATGCAAAACAAAGGGGAGTGCTGGCCTAGATTTATAAAATGGTGAGTTTCAGCCAAGACTTACCGTTTCTTGCTAAAAGAGGGAAAATCTAGACACGGGTCGATTATTCAATTAGGGTTCATCTTTTTTTCTCTTTTATCAATGCTCTGGGTTTTTTTTTTTTTCCTGTCCTTAAGTTTGATGGTTGATGTTAGCCATTGCCGATGCGGTTTTTCTTAAACGTCTAGTGTTTTTCATGAGGTTTGATAGTTTAACATAAGCTTTGTTGTATAAAAAGGATTAATGTTAGTTTTTTAAAGTTAATCAAAATTAGTTGCAAATGATACTTTTGTTGATTGATTTTTTTTTTGTTGGTTATTTTTTCTGTTTTTGTTATTTTTTTTCCTTGGTATCAAAGCCAAAGATAACTGTTGATGGCTTGTTTTTCAATAAATTCGTGTTCCTTATTATGTAAAACACATACAAGAGAAGTTAAGAAGGAAAACTTTGAATGAAGTTTAGGTCATTTTCACTCTCTTTTTATAACAAAATAAGAAGGAAGTGAATAAGAACTCATCCTATCTGTTCAATGTTATCTATGAGCATGTGTCCACCACTCAAGATGTAAATAGTGCACAACTAATTGTAATCCACAAAAAAATAAAACAATAAGATGAATACACAAGTCACGTGGTAGAAAATTCTCAAAATTCTTAAAGTTTTCTCCACATTCCAAAGTTTAGAAGCAATTATTGTAAAATACTCCATAGCTCGTAGAATTTCTACTCAAGATATAGATGTCTTGTCCAATGATAAGTGACTAATAGCTCCAATCCAACATTTTGCGGAGAGGAAAAAGTTTTTCCAATCGAGACAACAATTGTACCCTTGCTAAAGAAGGATTTAATCCAAAACTTTCAACAAAATATGTTCATAATGGTTGTAATGTTCATTTTTCATTTAAATATGAATTACAAATAAAACTTATATTTTCCCTCTAAATAGGACTTATATATGCAGTTAGAGAGATGAAGATGAGAAAAAAAAAGTACAAATGTTAAACAACAAAACATCAGCAAATTATCATTCTCTTGTAATATATCATATTAATCCAATTAAATTTGAATGTATATTCTCCCTCCAAATAAGACTTATATATACAACTATAGGGATGAAGAAGAGAGAGAAAAACTACAAATGTTAAACAACAAAGCATCAATAAATTATCATTTTCTTGTAATATATCATTTAATTACAATATTGTGGAGTAGAAATAACAATGGGATGGGATGGGATGGGGTGGGGTGGGGAGGAGAGGGATGACTATCCCCCTTCTTGTCCGCATCTTCATCTATCACAAGGTGAGACAGATATGTCTCTTCCTTGTTTCTCTAATGAGAATTATAGAAAATCTTATCCTCTATTCTTGAGAAATAATTATATTCATATCATATCCCTTTTTTTAACCTCTTATTGTCTCTTCCACTTAATTATTAACTTAGTAATAATATTGTGATAAATAATTAAAAATATTTTTTTTTGTAAATTATACTTTACAAATAGATACAAGACAAAAAAGGTATAAAACAAAGATAAAATGGTGATATATTAATCTATGTTCTCATTCTATCTCCACTTATATTAAAAAATCTTCTTTTTCTCGTATGAAATGAGATAAAATCCTATTTCTGATATCAAATTGTCATCCCTACATAAGAGTTTGCGGCAAAAGTTCAATCAAATTAAGTACAAAATGAATTTAAATCAAAAATTTTATATAATATGCTCAAGGTTTTTTCACTTTCTAAGAATTAGTGAGCTTCAAGTAAAGAGGGTAACTCACTCTCTCCAATCTCTAAAACCTTCTCCACTTCAATAAATTTGGATTAAACAATAACTTTTTTTCTTTGGGTTTTTTGATCTTTAAAACTTAAAAAGCTTGAATTAAAAATTATTTGTAATTTCATTTTAATGACACGAGGTTGAATTTATCTCATTTTTAATCCTGCCGCCTAAAAATTAGTCCCACTAACTTTTTATAGCACTAATTTAACTAATGAGATATAATGTCTCTTTTAGAAAGTGGTGAGCCAAATGGATGTATAACCAGAATCAAATCGAGACAAATCAACCACTATTTTTTGACCCATGCCTCTTCATTCCCCCCATGGAACGAGCTATTGTGCTTTATTAATTAGGCCAAAACAGCAGCGCCGCCCCCGCCCCACACCCCCCACCCCACCCACCCCCCAAAAACCTCTAATGGACAAACTAATTTTTCACTATTAAAGTTTGAAATGTCAAAATTTTCACCTTTCTAATTTTAAATTTAATAATAATATCTATTAAAATTTTCAATAATGTTGGTAAAAAGATAAAAATACTCTTAATTTAAATAACAATTTGCCCCCTAAAAGACATCCATCTATCTTGAAAATTTGTTTCACTTTTAAAGTCACACACGACTACGAAACCTTTCTCTCTAATGCATCACAAAGTACCTTCAAATTTCTATCGTTAAGAACCCTAAACCTATTGAGACTATTATTAATTATTTTTCTCAACTACAAGCTTGCTTTAAGAAGCTAGCTGAGTTTGGACTTTGAGTAGTTATGATATTATATGTTATTAATTTAGCAAAGTTCAGAATAGACGGAAACGTAATCACTAATGTCATTGTTTTGACTTTCCTTTTTATATTGTCAAATAAAATCTTACGCAATCTTTATGTAATCTGTCATTTTTTTTAAATAAAAAATTGTCTAAACCTAACACAATATAATTTTATAGATTGGACTCAGTTTCAATGTCGTCTTTCTAGATTGTTTGTGTTCAAATTGATGTTCAATAGGAATAAATACGGGTAAAAATATTAATATATAATTATATAATTAAATAATTTTAATTATGAAAACTTCCAAAATTATGAAAACAAACTTTATTGTTGGTATTCTAAAATATTTTGAGGCATTTAAAATTTGTTGTATTTTTTTAAAGATTAAAAATAAAATAAAATTCATATCAAGCATATCCTAATTATTTTATAAAAAATTAATAAGTTATTAAGTTATATGAGATATGATGATATATCATTTATATATTTAATTAAATATTTAAATATTCAAAACTTGATACGCAGAAAATTGCTCAGATTCATGTGTTCTAGTAACAAACTTGTTGATTAACTTATAAGGCATGAGTGGGTAGGCAGCTTTATTATATATTTATATTATATCTATTTATTAAGAAACCATGCACGACCAACTCTCTAAGCCCTATATATATTCATTTCTTTTCTTCAAACTTTCACCACTGATCTTCAAGCCGAAGTAAAAACCAGAGAATAAAAAAAGATGGGAAAGAGCAGGGTTCTTGTTGTGGGCGCAACAGGATACATAGGGAGGAGAATTGTGAAGGCGAGCTTAGCTCAAGGCCACACAACTTACGTTCTTCAGCGTCCGGAGATCGGGCTCGACATCGAAAAGGTGCAGATGCTGTTATCGTTCAAAAAAGAAGGAGCCATTCTCGTCGAGGGCTCGTTTTCCGATCATCAGAGCCTGGTGGAGGCTGTGAAGAAGGCCGATGTTGTGATTTGCACGATGTCCGGCGTTCATTTCCGGAGCCACAACATTTTGTTGCAGCTGAAGCTTGTTGACGCTATCAAAGAGGCTGGAAATGTTAAGGTACGATTTGTCTCTTTGACCTAATAGTTGTTGGCTTTTGCTTTGGAATATTGATTGAAATATAAGCAAAAAATTTAAATATAAACCGTATCAAACTAAAAAAATTTACTTTTTCTTGATTTCAAATAGAGTAGAACAGTCAGATTTAGTATAATTTAAAAAAAATATAGTTTATAGTTTGATTTAATTTAAAAATTATTCAAATCATAAATTATTTTTCTAAAATTCGTTAAACAAAATTAAATTATTTTATAAATCAAACTATAATTTTTTTAATAATTTGATCGGATTTTATAGTTTAAGCTGAATTACGTATCCCCCTGATGAGATGTTTTGAATGGAATAAAGGGTTTAAAGTTGTTTACATGCATATGATGACCATTGACGATGCATCGATTGACCTTCTGATTTCTTTGGGTTGGTGAGCTATTTACCCACTGTAGCACTAGTTTAATTAATTTCTTTGATCTTGCTATAAGATTCAACTACCCGCTGACTTTATATTATATTAATTTTGTTCTCTATACATTATTATATGACTGCCGACTCAAATTAAAAAGAAATTAAGCTGATCTGTTGGTCAAAAAGATTCGTCTTTTTCTATGTTTACCCAACTTTGATTTTTTAAATAATCTAATTAAATGATTTAAGATTGGTGCATCTGATCATGCCCAAAAGACAAAAATTAAGAAAAATGAAAATAATAAAACTTTGGTACATTAGTGTGTATGTATCTTATAATTGTCCACTTGGTATAGCTTAATAATATTATCTTTGTTCAATCATATTAATTAAAATAACCCTATTCATTAATAAATATTCTTTGAACATTTTGTAGCGTTTCTTACCTTCGGAATTTGGAATGGACCCATCAAGAATGGGGCACGCCCTTGAACCAGGCAAGGAAACATTTGATCAGAAAATGGTAATTAGAAGAGCCATAGAGGATGCTAATATTCCCTTCACTTATGTCGTCGCCAATTGCTTTGGTGGCTATTTCGCGGGCAATCTCTCTCAGTTCGCCACCCTTATCCCCCCAAGGGACAAAGTCTCCCTCTATGGAGACGGCAATGTTAAAGGTATAATTCTAATTATAAAGTAGGGCAAAGGTCTATTTTTTTACTCAAATTTTAGTTTAATCTCAAACGCATATTCATATTAGTTGAAAATTTCAAATACCCACTTATAAACTAACTTTTGTTAAAATGAAGGGTAAAATCATTATTTTACTATTGAATTTTAAAACCTTAAACATTTTTATCATTTTTCTCCTTTAATTTAAAAAACTTACAATTTTTCTCCTAAATCGAATTTTGAAAAACAACATTTCCCCCCCTAAGGTTTTTTTTCCATCTCCAATGATCGGATGTTGTTCCTATCGTCGGTCAGCCTTCCCACCATCTTTTTCTCCCCCAATTGATGTTTTCACTTGATTGATTTCATCGGACGAAGACAATTCGTTTTCACCCCATTGAAGAGGTGAGGGGAGAAATGTAGTTTTTTAAAGTTTAATAATAGGAAAAAATTATTAGTCTTCTAAATTAAAGAGAAAAAATAATATAAATTTTTAGAGTTTAGAGGTAAAATGACGATTTTACCTTTATCTCTAATAAAAAATTATAATATAAATTAATTCATAAATAGATATTTAGATTTTTTATTTGTTATAGGTATATTTTTAAGATTAAGATAAAATTTGGGTGTGAAATAATCCTTTGGCCTACAAAGTACTAATAATTTAACCATTTTATGTATTTAGATTTAAGTTTTAATTATTGTTTGCATGGCCATGGCATAGTGATTTTCATGGATGAAGATGACGTGGCGACATACACAATCAAGGCCATAGATGACCCTCGAACATTAAACAAAACGATGTACGTGGCACCGCCGGAGAACATTCTGTCGCAGAGACAATTAGTCGAGGAATGGGAGAAGCTTCTTGGAAGAAAACTAGAGAAGTCAAGTATTTCTGCCCAAGAAATTTTAGCTATGTTGAAAGGTAGATTAATTAATTAATTAGCTTTAATTACTAGATTAATTATTAATTAGTTGCAAATTAAATCTCTTTACTGAAATTAATTAATGAAATATTAATTGCAGGGACGGATGATGTTGGAGCCAAGGCGGGATTGGGACATTTCTATCACATATTTTACGAGGGATGTTTGACAAACTTTGAAATAGAAGAAGAGGGTCATGAAGAAGCTTCAAAGCTTTATCCCGAGGTGAATTACACTCGGATGCATCAATATTTGAAAATCTATGTCTAAAAGTCTCGGTTCGAAAGAGATTTGAATTCATATTATACATCAAATTTTCTCCATTATCCTTTCAAAGTTATTTGTATTGTTCTTCGTTCAAGTTAATTTGTATTCTTGGTGCCAACAAGATTTGATCATGAGTCTTGTTAAAGTGGCTTTCGACACTGAGGACAAATAATATATTTTTAAGATCTTTCATTGCAAAAATCTTAGTCAATAACTCTTTCGTTTTATGAAATAAATTGATATTACCATCAACAAGTAGTTTGTTATCAACACAAAAAGTCATTACATAAATATTAATTTACTTTCTCGCATTTTTATATATACATATTGATCAAATTTGTTCTTTATAAAATCAAACAAAATTATAACTTTCTCAAATTTACGATACCACTACCAAAAAATATGTTTTTAACTACATATAATCCTTTTTTAATTTATATATCCAACATTCATTTTTTTATGTCTTTTGTCTTAAATTTATATGATTACGTCATATAAACTCTCTCGTAAGAATTTTTATTCATAAAAGTAGTTCGATAAAGATATAAAGAGAATATTTTAATTAAACAATTTTTCTTTTAATGAAACCCTTTGTAATCCATCTTATTTTATATTTATTTATATAAATTAAATTATGAAACCAAATAAAATAATATTAATAATAAAAAAATAAATTCTCCTGATAATAAGAGGGAAATAAGAAAAAGGGTGATTTAAAAAATTAAAATTGATACAGTACAAAGAACACATTGATTCCTTAGAAAGAATATATTTATATTAAAATTCCCTATTATATGACAACAAAATCATATTATTAGGTAGCTACAATTGACAATTTTGAATATAAAAATTCTTGATGCCTATTGAACAATTTTAAATCACTGTGGTGGGTAGTGCACTTGCTTATCCTCTGCCTCTACCCCACTTGAATCTCTATAAATTTTTATCAGCTTGAACTTTGGCTTGAGTACCAGAGCTTTTTCTGGCAAATCAGTAACTTTTCCTTCTCAACACCATACTCAGTCTCCTCCTTGTGGCAACCCCACCTCATCCCTTTAGCAATGGCAGCTATAGCATCCACAAAATAGCTCGATTCCCGGATAATCACATATCCATTGGGACGTAATATCCGGTCCATCTCCAACAGCACATATTTCATATCACACCTGTTACAGGTCGCGATGATTATCAGAATCATACACATTTCTCGACATTCTTTATCACAAGAGTTTGCGATCGAAATGTTAAACAGACATCATTTTAATTTACTAAAATTTCCTAACCTAGTAAGAAATGTCAAATTTACAAATTAAAGAAAATATATTTCATGTGATTTCAAAATAGCAATGAAGGAAACTGTAAGATCAACCTGTGGCTTTCTGCAGTAAAGAGGCCATCAAGGTGAAGGAGATCATAGGTTCTAGGATATGTTGAGAAAGCTTCACACCTACCAAGGGGGAAAACAAATAAGTCAGCACCATAGATATTCCAGTACCATATAAATTACAGGTTATGGGTGAAGCCCTAAAATAAATGCAGTGAAATTTACCAATCATGATAAGTTCCAATGAGGCCCCGATCAAAGACAACAGCTAGTGTATTGGCAGCATAGGATGAGACCACGTTCATAACCCACAAGGGATCATCGATTACCGCTGCAGCAAATCCTCCATAAACTGTATTCATGTCCATTACATTTCTTATCTTATCAGTCCCAATTGCAGGGAGTAACTTCTTGTAGTGCTTTACTCTCACTTTCCACTTGCTGTCATCATGTTTGAAAGCGCTAGCACTCCCACCGTGAACATCCGAAATTTGTTCAGGTGCAACATGCAACCGCTCTGGCCACTTAGGCATGGATTCCAAAACCGATTTCTTTAGTTTCGGTCTTGGAACAACAACACAAGGACGGATTGGTGTGTACCATGCTGAATCCGGTTCAAGGCTATCATCGCACTTGGGTGGGTATGGCTCTGAGTAAGTAAGCTTGTTGTAGCAAGTGTCATCTGAAGATTTCTGCCAAACTGCAATGTCATCCTTTTTGTTATACAATTTGAAACATATTGATGTCAGCAGTTCCTGCAACTTCTCATAGTCTGTTCTCTGCTCTTCCACAGTAGTATTCCACCCTCGCCATCTATGTTCGTAGTTGACAGGTGGGCCAGACAGAACCCAGAAGCCACCAGGACGGAGTATGCGGTGAATCTCTAGAAGATAAACTCCACCTGACACCAAGACATTGATATTATAGAAAAATATCAAGCATCACCAGTGAATGAAAACGAAGCTGCTATGCTTTAATGGATATTAACTAAACTAAAACCTTATGATAGTTTACACAGAGAAACAAAAGATGTAATTTTTTGAAGCAATCATCTTTAAGTGCATCATAGTTTAAGATAATTAATCACCATATTCTGTCCATGGAATAAGGCATCGTGAGCAATGAGCCATATCAAAAGAATTTGAGGGGAAAGGTAGGCGCTGAGTAGAAATGATGCCAAGAATTGCAGGAATTCCGCGTTCCAGTGCAAATTGGACTTGAGCTTCATGATTATCTCTTGGTGCAAGAGAGACTGTTAAAATTCCACGATCTAATAAATCACCTCCCCAACTTGCAACCTACAAATGAATTGGCTATCTAAATTAACTTGACCTGAGCTACCTCTAAGTAAAATAAGATGCACCCTTAAAAATAACTGATTGAAAAAAGTGTTCCAATGGTAAGAAAATCTACTGAATTGGTCGAATGGAGAAACAAAACAAAACTAACCCCACATCCAGTGTCTATGGCAGTCCGAATAGTCCCATCTTTCATTTCTGGAATCAGATCTTGCATCAAATCCACATAGGCAGAGACTCCTTGAGGAAACATGGTACCCCCACCAGGAAAGAGAAACTTCTCCCCTTGTTTTCTCAGCCAATTTTGATTCGACTTCTGCTTGTTAATCCAATCATATGGCACATTCCTGAAACAGGATCCACACAGCAAAATATAAGATACTTAAAGTAACACATTACAGCAAGGAAAGCCCTTGGCAATATAATAGCAAACATAATTAGTAGACCATAATACCTGTACCAACATTCATCCCTGCTCTTTGGCCATCTGATCGGTGGCTTATAACCATTAGGAGGAGGAATTAAGCATTCCTTTTTTTCGAAAACTGGAGGGCAGTGGCGTTCCATAAACGTAAGGCGATAAACACCATACTTCTTCCACCTCTGTTGCAATAAACATTTATCATGAATATGGACATTTGATGCTGTATAAATCTATAGCATAACCGAGATAGTCACTACTATCACAGGAATAAATCAATACCCGTGGATCAGTGCATGGAGTGTAGTCTTGGTAGTCACTGCTGCATTCAGGAAAGGTTGTAGATTTGATCTGGAGAGGAGCAACAACTGCTTCCTTTGGAGCTGACACAGCCTTTTTGACCTCCTTAGCCTCAACTCGGTTTCTCTCAGAACCAAATATTCCACCGAGATAAAAAGAAAACCCACATAGTACAAGAACTACTAATGTTAAAGGGACAATCCTAGGACCTTTATCAGAGTGAGGATTCAGTTTTCCATCTTTATGCTTCATGACTCAAGAAATAATTATAAACCTGCACATATAAAATGCAACGCTTACCTGCATTAGAAAGAAGATTAGATTTCTTATAATGCTATTGTTGATGCGTGGAATTAACCAAAGAAGTCAGCAACTCAATTCGAAGCTCAAGCTAAAGGCCCCTTTCCCTATATCATCTAAGACTTCAAACTAAGTAGAATATACATAGATTCAAAACCACAATTGATTTAGCTAAATTACTATGAAGAACTTAACTAGATTTAGTACGAAACTAAGTAGAATACGCATTGAGTCAAAATCACAACCGATTTAGCTATATTACTATGAAGAACTTCGATTCAATAAAATCCCTACAAATCTGTAAATGCATTTACCAGATAGATTAGGAAGTGAAACAAAACATGACAATTGTTTAAAATAGATCTGAATTATCAATACAAGTAGCATCCAAAAATGCAAAATAACACAAGGAAAAAAGAAAGTAACTAAACCAAGCTAAAAGTGCTTGAAGAAATCAAAATGGTTCAACAAAGACCTTTAATAACTGATCCATAAGTATCAAAACAGCTATGAAAGAACAGTGAAGTATAAAGATCTGACATAAACAGCCGACGCTATAGACAATTCCCACGTGATGTTTGGACCCAACTTTGTCAAACTCAGCCACCCTATTAACATGGCCCATTCTGTGTTTTTATTCACACCACTAAGTCAAAAAAACAGAAAAAAGCTGTGGATCTTGCACCAACTTAAGGGAAAGCAAACAAGGAAACAAAAGCGAAAAGCAACACAGTATAATCTACTCTAATCTAATCATTTTCTTGAAACACAACAAGAGTTTTAAAATGATTTCATGTGTGAAAACATTTTCCAATCAGACTACTTCTCTGTTATTTAAAATTGTTACAGGAATAATCAATAGCCATACTCTTAAATACATAAAAGAAAAAAAAAATCACATAAATGCAAAATAAGAACAGTTAAAAACCCACCTAAAAAAGAGTATGGCCTGAGACTCATGTAGTTTTATACTCGAAACTGGAAAAAACAGAGCAGTATCAAAAACAGAACCGGGATAAAAAATCTGCATCCTTCTTCTTTTTTTTCTTGGAAATTCCATTGTTGTAGAAAATCAAGCTAAAGCAATGTAAATCTCTAAAAACATTTGTAGGAAAGAGAGTAAAGCTACACAAAACACAAGCCATTAAAACGCAAAAGTGCAAGCCTAACAAAATACCGATCACAATAACAAAAAACAACAATCCAAAAATAGAACCAGCAAAAACGAAAAAAAAAATGTCAGATCCAATCTAAAACAAGGAAACCCCACCAAGAAGAAAAGATTTTGGAGGACGACTAGAACAAGTTTCAGGTATTAGCAGCCTTAACTGAAGAGATCAGACACAGTCACACAAAGAAGACGACGATGATACTAATGAGAGAGCATTGTACCTTTCGTTACTGATAATTGTCAGAAAAAAAAAGGTCTCTATCAAAAACTTGAGATAAGAAAGAAGAAGAAGAAGCTAGCGTTGCAGCATACGATTGCAGTAGCTCGAGATTTCTCCTCTCTCTTTGAAATGAAATTATGAACATTACGCGGAACTCGGCCTTTAAATAAAGAAGGCTGTCTGTCTACAGTTTCAAGTTTCAACTTTGAGCTGGAGCTTCAAAGTCTTCACTATATGTGGCCGATGAGCTGTCCTGTCCCGTCCACTGTTTTTTTTTTTTCGCCCTTCCTTTTTTTGGGTTTAATTTTAGGCAACGTAACTATGTCCCACCTAAGATTTGCCGTAAACCCCACTTTTTATATCATAGGAGGGGTAACTGTTATTTTGATATTTTATTTAAAAATATTAATTTTTAATTTTATTTTAAAAACTAATAAATTATCACTTGCTTTTTTTTATAGTTACCCTTAATCTTTTAAGAAAATTTTAATTTTACCCTCACTACATCTTCTGTTGTCAGCCTCCTTGGTATCTCACATTGACAAGAGGCACCAAAGAGTCTAAAATCAAACGAGATCAAATATATATCTATTTATATAATCAAAATAAATATTCATAATTTTATTGTTAATAAATAAAATTATGTGTATATATTTTTAATATATAAATAATATATTTATTATGTGATTTAATAAATCTTTATATATAAATAATAATTTATTATTATATATTTAAATATTATTTTATTTTTAACTATTTAAATATATAATAATATATTACCATTTATCAATATAATACTATGATTTTTCAATTATATTTCTAAGTGATTTATAAAATTGTTTAACTTTAACCCACTGATTTGTTAATCAGCTGCTGCTTTGAAGTAAACCACCAGCACCTTGATGGAGGAGATCCAGAAGTCAATGACTTGCTTCCATTAATGTTCTTTCTGCTTCTCTAAACATCAAATCCCAAACTAAGAGACTATTAATGACGCATCATAATTACAATAATAATCACATCGCTTTAATTCTTAAAACGCTGATTAATACTCACTGAGGGAGGGGGGATGCCGGGAAAGTGGCTGCCGGTGCTTAAATTAATGCGAAGTATTAAAAAATGTTAATTAAGTATTTGTTTATAATTAAATAAATAATTTAATATTTATATAAATACAAGTTATTTGAGTTGACGTGATAAGAATTGTAGCATGCACACAGTTTTTTTAAACAGAACAGATTGGTCCCCTCCATTTGTCAAACATTATTAAACACCTTTCCTATTTGGCCATCGTAGTGTTTGTTCCCACATGGATTGCCCACCTTTTATGCATTTACTTAATTGACCTTTTCTTTTTTACTTTTTCCTTTTTTTTCTTTTAAGTAAAAAATTACGTGTTAATCCAATCAAATGGAAGACGGCAATGTGAAAGCATCTTATATTATCCCTGATAGGTAAATTAAATGATAAAGTTGTTAAATTTAAGTATAAAATTTAGAAATTTTTTTTACATTTTCCCCTTCCCATTAATGTATATACATGGTAGAGCTATGGAGGTGGGAAACTGTGTAAGATAATTTTACATAAACAAACATAAAATATATAATCTTAAATTGTAAGATCTACACATAAATTACAAAATATTGAATTAAATATTAGAGTTTTAGATCGTTATACAAATTAAATTTATAAACATGCTGAAATTACCTGTCGAGATCACTTCTCGAAGCGACTTGATCTTCTACTTCATAAACCTCTCTTAATAAGGGTTTTAAATGGATATGTTATATTGCAAACATATTGTATTAGGTTTTGGAGTATAAATCTAATCAATATATAATATGTTAATTGGTTCTCCATCAAGATCTAATAAACTTCACGATTCACACTTATGTTGTTTACTCAAATCATAACTTTTAAGTGTATTAAACTTATTTTTATTAATCACTTAAATCTATCTGTAAATTGGTATTAAACTATTCAATTATTTGATTTTATTAAACCGAAACCATAATTAATAGTAGTCTACGTCACAAATTTTCTAACAAACCATGGTTATCCAAGCCCAAGAGAATTTTTAGAAATTTTGTTTGAGATATTTTTTGAATTCCTTATATTTCATATTTTTCACACTTTGATCCCTTTAGATGCAAGTTTTCTAAATATTCTTTTATATTTGGGTTTCATCATTCTAACCTTACAATGAAACTTTATCCTGGAATTATGAATATGGCAAAATAAAGTATTGAATTTTTCAGATTACGAAAAGGAGAAGGTTTGTTTTCCACCCAAATTTTACCCTAGTTATTAACATTTTTCAACTCCTTAATTTTGAAAATACTATTACTCATCTGTTATCCAAATTTTTATGATAGATTTAGTGAAAAGACAAATAAAAACCCTTATTACAAAACTTAATAACAAATAAAACTATTCAACAAAAATTAAATTCAATTTGTTCAAGTTCGAGTTCAGTTTTATAGCAATCAAATTGAATTCAACTTGATACTAGCCAAACCATAAATAGTTTGTGAGCAACTCAATTTTTTTACACGTTTAGTAGTGGGTTAGTTGGGAATGGGAGAGAAAAAAAAAAAAAACGGAAGCAAAGTGAAGAAATTAAATTTGAAGAGTGTAATTAAAATTAAGCATATCATATGTTTTGCAAACTTAAAAAAAAAAACCTTTAATTCATTAAAACTGTGATCTTAAATTGAATGATAGGCGAATTGTCTTTTCAAAATTGAAGTGTGGGAAAAACAAAAAGGGATAAATCTTAGGTGGGAAATGGATATTCTCCTTAATGGAATTATAATATATATAGATTGATTTATATTATAAGGGAATATGTCAAATACAAGAAAGAAGTAATTTTGTGACACGTGGATTGAAGATAATGAAAACAAAATTTAAGAGAAATAATATGGCATTGTCAAATAGATAATTAAGGCAAGTCTTTGTCCTTTTTCAATTTAAACTTTAGTATAAAATGAACTTAAAAATTAACAAATCTGAATCACCGACAAATTGTCTTTATTCTTTGCTTTGCGAAATTTCCTGCCAACTATATTTGTAGGAAGAAGTATGCTTTTCTAAGTAAATAGAATTGACCGAACTAAAATATATGAAGAGGAGGATTGAATTGGAATTTTAAATTTAGTCAGCCCACCGACGCGTAAATCAATTGTCTTTCTGGTAAGTATCTGGCGTGATTTAAGCCAATGGTCCCGCTCTGTATGCCTGCAGCCTGCTGCACTTATTCCCACCTGAGGTTGACTGTAAACTTAAATTTATACTACCTTATTTTTTTAATTTTAAATATTTATTTGATTATTAAATTTTGATGTTAAAATTCTTAAATCCTGAAATTAGTATTTAAAAATTAATTAATACTCAAATTCCAACAAATCATGGTACTAGTAAAAGGCAAGGAGATTATACCATGTTCTCCAAGCACCTTCCTTATGAAAGCTAGGAGTGTTTGATTGCGGTTCTATAGAGATTAGTTTAGTAATTTATGTTTTATTATTTTTATTATTATATTTAATTTATAAATAATAAAATATTTAATTATTTTTTTATTATTAATAGTAATATAATAAATAATATAAGAGATAATTTGATTATCATTTTTATTTTAGATATTAAAAGATTATTAGGTCATTTTGATTTTATTATAATTATATATTTATTTATTAATTTTTTGATAAAGATAATCTATTTTCAATTAATATAATAAAAAAATATATTTTAGAATAATTATACCTAAAAATATTTAAGTAAAATAATATGTCAGTATTATGTTATTATCTCTAATCAAACACAATAATTATTTTTATTTATTTATTTTTATAAAATATTATTGAATATAGTAATAATTTATATTCAGTAACCATTAAAGTGATCTATCTTTAAAATAGTTTAAATTGGAGTATTTTGTTTTAATATAAAAAACTAGACATTGATTCTTTCTAATGTAAATTTGATATAAATAAATCATTTTTACTCTTAAATAACATCTATAAACAATATCACACCTACTTGTTTACCCCACTCTTACCCGTCTATTTTTTTTAAGGATAATTTAAGTATTTTGTTTTAATATTTCACGTTAGTTAGTCTAAAATTGTCGATTGTCGACAAGAGAAGAGGATAGGTGGGAAGGTTAATTGTCGGCCGATGAAGTTGTCATTGGAAAAGGAGAACAAAAACCATAAGGGAGCGTTTGGTTTGGGTAATGTTTGATTACTAAAATAGAAAGATTACCTTGAAGATAGATTACTTAGATAATTACTGGGTATAAATGATTACTATGTTTGATAAAATTTGATAGATATAAATAATTATTGTGTTTGGTTAAAGGTAATAAAAGATTACTAGTAAAATATTTTACTTAAATGCCCTTGAATATAATTATTTTTAAATATTTTTTATATTATTTGTCATATTAATTAAAAATAAATTTATTTTTATCTCAAAAAATTAATAAATAATAATTTTTCTATAATAAACTCAAGGTTATCCCAGTAATCTTTAAATACTTAAGGTGAAGGTGGTAATCAGATTACTGTCTATATTACCTGTCACGTCAACATTGATAATAGAAAATTACTGTAATATTTTATTACTGACAAACCAAACAAGGGAATAAAAGATAGATTACCAAGGTAACCTTAAAAACCTTTAACCAAACGCACCCTAAAGGGAAATAGTCATTTTTCAAACTTTGATTGAGAAAAATTGTTAGATTTTTAAATTTAAAGAGAAATGTAATAAACTTTTAGTTATTTTAAATATTTTTCTTAAATAACAATTTTATCCCTAGTAATTATAATAAAATTTAACAGATAGATGAGTATTTAAATTTTTAAAAAGTTAATGGATATGAGTTTAGGTTTATACTAAACCTTAGATGGGAATAAGTCTTTTGGCCTAAATGAAAATTTCTCTTAATTATGATATGTATGTTTAAAATTCTATTTTCTATAAATTTGATTTTCGATGAAGCATAAAAATTATCACACTTAATATGTCTTTTGTCCCCTCCCGAAAATTATTACTGATGAGCATGTTTGTTTTTTAAAGTGTTTATTTTTTATTTTTAAGTTATTTTTTAATTACCTGTGCAAAAGTGATTAACATTTAGGTTTAAAATACTTTTTTACCTATTGAAAAATTAAATCATTTTGTTTATTGTCTAAACTTTTGTCTTTATTAGTTTCTTTGATTTTTTCTTACTGAAGATTAATAAAATTTAAGGGTCTAACATCATTTCGACTTGCTCATTTGGATCCGTAAATCATACTCAATGTTCGAGCTTGAAAGTTGTTTGGACAAATTGTTCGAGAGAATTAAGAAAATGTTGAAAGTTAGATTTTGTGTAATGAAATGTGATTTGTATGCTAAACAGATAGAATTGTGTTTTAAAACCAAATCTTGGAGAAGAAAATGTTAATAATTTTTTATGTTAGTGCCAATGTACAAGATTTAGGTATGATCGTAAATTTCCTAATTAATTTACTCAACGAAACGAGGTGGCAAACTGAAAATGTAACTGTGATACCCTTAGGCGAATCCCACATCGACAAAGCATGGGAGAGATGCTGGATCTGTGTATGCTCTGTCTTTGGATCCCACATTGGTTAGTGGTGGGAGAATTGAATTGGTTAAATAGTCTGTGAGCTTCTTAACTGTTAAGACACGTTTTGGGTTGCAAAGCCCAGAAGCAAACCCATGATGGACTGTGTATCCAAAGTAGATAATATCTTGACAGTGAATCGAGTTATTGGACCAGGGATGTTGTAGTAACCATTTCATTTTCATTAAAAGTGAAATAGTTGAAATTGAATGATTTCAATTGCATCCGACAGGGGGTTTTGGATGGATAATGATTTTATACTTACATTGCCAAGACAAGGGGCAACCACGCGTTTTCAATTTCAAGGTCTATGGCCCGTCGTTTTAATAATTAATTAATCAAGTTGATTCATTGATGGAAGTCAACAAGGCATGTGCTCTCCATGTGATTCAAATTCAATTCTCTGTTTTGGCCAAACGACTAGTTTACATCCCATTTTCGGTGAAAGGCAAATATATACACGTAATAATTGAAAATTTCAAATATTTATTTAAAGTTTAATTTATTGTTATACATCCAAAAATTTTATGTTAAGATTATGTGTAAAATTGTTATTTTATTATTAATATTAAAATAATTAAAATTATATCTCATTCTCTCTTTTTTATTTAAAAAATTAATAATTTCTTTTAAGATTAAAGTTTGAAAAATTTACTTTTTCGCCCTGAGATTTGATATCAAAATATCTGACTACTTCTTCCAACAAATGATGACCCTCCTCTCTACCATTTCTCTCCCTCCTAATGATACTCTATCTCGAAGGATAAAACCTTTGTTTGGATGATGCATTCTTGGTCCAAATGAGATGACACTTTGTCTCATTTAGATGACAAAGGAAAACATTTTATTGTCAAGATAAAATGTCATTTAGAGAAGAAAGACGTTTCATCATCTAGAACGACGAACTCATCCTTCATCATCCTTATGAGAAGAGAGAGATGATGATAGAGATGGTGATCAACTTTAGGTTGGAAACTGATGATCATTAGTGGCGGAAAAGTAAAAAAAAAAACTTAGGGATTTAAAAGGGGGGGTCACATTTTAAAATTGAGGTTTTAGTGAAATTTTAATTTTCAAAACTAAAAAAAAAAAACATAAAATTCTATATTTTTTAATAATATTATTAAAATAATAGTTTTATTCTTATATTTAACTATAATTTTAACTGAAATGTAAATACGGATGAGTGATTGAGCTTTTAAACTACTATGAATACACTTTTAATATTAGATTAAAACTTGAGTGGGAAATAGTCCTTTAGCCAATCTTATCTAGGCAATTTACTAAATTAAAAACGTGCAATTCGATTGAAATACCCTTATAAATTTTACATTTTGTTTTGGATTATTGTTCTATCCACCAACTTTACACCACTGTTCTTAATAATTAATATTTCGTATATTTTTAATCTTCATGTCTTAGATGTTAATATACCATCTAATATACAAAGAGACAGAGATGGAAAAAAAGATGAATTGTCTTCATATTTTCCTTAACAACGTTTTTATCTTTGTCGAGAAGAGAGACAATCAAAAGGAGAAAAATGATAGAAATGGTCATCGTTGCCATCTTCACTGTTAGAGAGAAGAAAATCATAGAGATGGGTGAGGGAGGAAGGGGGAGCTCACTTTCTAAAATTAAGATTGAAAAAAAAATTTCTTTTTAAATTTAGAAAAAAATAAAATAAAATAATTTTTTTTAATATAATTTTAAAATAATAGTTTTATCTTAATCTAATAAAAAAATTTAATAAAAATTAAATGATAAATATATATTTAGATTTCTAAAACCCGACCGATGAAAGGTTGTTTTTATACAAAACCTTAAGTGAGAGCAAGTCCTTCGGGCAAGAATAAAATCCTAATTTACTAGTTTAGTGAAGTAGTACTTACATAAGCCCAAGTTGCCACTTTGTAATCAAGAGCCCAAGTGGAGCAGCTGCTAATTCGATTTTTTTTATTCTTTATAGAAAAATTTCAGAATTGTTTTATAAACTTGACTCCAAGTTAACATTTTTTTTTTTTTTTAAATTGGATTTTGAAATAAGAAATAATAGAGGACGAAACTCCAGTTAATTCCCATCTAATATCAATTACATCAATTCCGAAGTTCTCCTGTATAACATAATTAATAAAATAAAATAAAATAATTTATAACTAAATACATAAAATATATTTTTGAAAAAATTAATGTCAACTTTAATACATATTAATTTATTTCTTATATATTAAAATATCAATTTACCTCTCACATAATTAAATATTAAATAACATTGTAAATAAAATATCAGTTTACTTTGAATTACCCTTACATGTTAAAATATCACGAAACCCTCCACATTTTTATATGATTGTTCATTTTGAAACACATTTCAAAATACTATTTAACACACCACAAAATAATACATAATCAATACATAAATAAGGTTTTGAATAAATGTTTGAATAAATATTTCAATATAACAAACTTTTTCTTTTAAAATTGAAATCATGATATTAAAATTTAAATAAGAGTGAATTCAAAGCCTAGGGTTTATACATAAAAGATAATAATAGTATTAAATTAGGGTTTTGTTTATATTCTATTAAAAAATCAATTTTATTTAAATTCCTTGAATTAAGTCATTTTAATTAATTTACCATAAATAATACAGTAAATATGCTCAAAGTATAATTATAAATTATTGCATCCTAATTAAATTTGAATGGTCACAGCACACACGGCGTCCAATTATTGACACGTGTTATCGACATAGACAATCATTAATTATTACACGTGAGATTTGCGAATTGTGTTTGGTTTGTAATCTGCTTGGGTAGAAGCAAATAAAAAATCCCAAGAATTGTGGTTCGTGATCGGCACGCGCATTTTCGTTTCAGCTCTGTCTCTCCTTGGGATTTGAGGTTAAAGTCTTCGCCATTCTCTCCTTTTCATTTCTTGTTTGAACCAAATCCTGAATTCCCCATATGATTTAATCACCTCTATATATATTTATTCGTTGAATCGTACTTGTTTCTGCATTTTCTCTTGCTAGAATTTTAATTGATATTGGTTCAATGCATATTTCAGAAGCTGAACCTGGAATTGTTATTCCTTGAATTTTTACATTTAGAGGGTTGTGTTTGTTTAGATATTATTGTGAACCAGCAATATTTGAAACATGGGCTTAAAATTTTTTGAAGTAGAGAGAAGATTTTCTGGGAATATTTTGAAGGTATTTTACCTCATAGAGGAAATTACTGAGTAAAGATGTGGAAGATTGAGGGCTTTTAGGAAGGGACTTGTTTTTTTATTGATGTGGCCAGAGACTTACTACAAGGCTTTGCTCATATTTTTGTGATTGTATGCTATAATAAACAATCTGAATTTCCTTTCTCTTTTCATGTTCTCATTGCCTTTAAACTTTTATGAACCAGAGATAAGAATCTTTTTTTTTTTTTTTGGTAGATAAATTTCTTTGAGATAAGCCATGGGTTTCTTCTTTAAGGGAATGAATGAAGATCTGTCTGACTGCTCCTTTAATGAGGGGGATATTCAGAAATGTCCATTTCTAAGGAACATCAACAAACCCACAAGCTTTTCATTCTCGGCAGTGAATTTTCCAATGCCTGTAAGTTATCGTCTTTGTAGAGTGTTTTGTTTGCCTTGATGATCTTTATTATTTAAGTGTTGATGAGAATTTGTTTATGCTGAAAACTGTTATTGTCGTTGTGGACTTGACTTTGAGCTACTTCTTCTACAGGTACGGGGAGCCAAGGGTCCAATATTTGAAGATGGTCCAAATTTTAGCACAGCTTTTAAGCTCTTTCATGGGAAGAATGGGGTTGTTCCTCTTTCAGAGAGGTCTTCTTTTTATAATGATAATGAGCTTGAGCCTGCATCCCAGTTCAATCCCTTGGCAGCAAAAGCTGCCACGATCAGCCTATCAACATTTGGCTTAGGAGGTCCGTTCAGCTTTGGCCCCTTTGATGACAAATGGAAGAAGAAGCAGCAGAAGAAATCTGAGGCACCCAACAAGAGAGACACGTCTTCACAGGTAGATATGTTCTTTGGCAAATTTAGCATTATAGTCTAATAAGGGAATTGATCTAATAAAAGTTAAAGGTAAAGGAAAATTCATTTGATTAGGCGATCATTTTCAATCAAGCCCTGGGCTTGCAACTGTGGAAAGGCAAGGGATTTTAAGATGGGCCATTTAAATAATTCTTATTCTGTGAAAAATGAATCCAAGATATTCATGTATAAAAAGTTGCTTTTGTTTCATTAGCACCACCATATAATCCTTCATTCTAAATTTTAAACTGTGTGTTAGCAGACAGGATCTTTAGCTGGCATTATTTAAATACAGGACTGAATGATATAAGAAACTCCATAGAGACGCATAATTTTGTAAAAGCTTCGGTGCATAGTGCTTAAATCAGTAAGAAGAGTAGCTTTCTGTCCCGACAAGAAGCATTTGACTACTTACTTTCAATTTCAAGGGGGATTTTCCTTACCTGACTTGCCCTCAAGTGGCAACGAGATCAAAGCAAAATGCATGCAGTTGATGTGCCAATAATCAAAGAATCAGGCAAGGCAAATAGCCAGAAAATAGCAAGTGCTTGAGAAGCAGTAAGGGGTGGTTAAAAAAGGGAGCTATTGAAGGACTTATTTAATTGCATCAATTCATTCCTGAGATGGTTTACAACAAACATTTAACTTTCAATAAAACTATGTGTACAAATAATAATGTATCACCATGTGATTAGATATTATTTTATCTTTAATTTTCAACTATTCAATCACATGATAACACATCGTTGTTTGTACACAAAATTATTCACATAACATTATTCTTTAACTTTAGATGATAAATCTTATTATCTACCTCATCATAATTGTAAATTTTGATGATAAGTTGTATTCTCCTTATATTCAACTGACATTGTTTTGGTTTACTGATCTAACAGAACCCTAATTCATCAAATCATGAAGCAATAGGAAAAGAGTGGTTAGAGATGGGAAACTGCCCAATTGCAAAGTCTTACAGAGCTGTTAGTCGGGTCCTCCCACTTGTGGCAACTGCCCTTCAGCCGCCACCTGGAGTGAAGCTTAGATGTCCGCCTGCTGTAGTTGCTGCAAGGGCTGCCCTAGCTCGGACTGCCCTTGTTAAAAACTTACGCCCTCAGCCACTACCTGCTAAAATGCTTTTTATTGCTCTCCTGGGAATGGCAGTTAATGTGCCATTGGGTGTATGGAAGGAGCATACTCAAAAGTTTTCTTTGTCCTGGTTTGCAGCTGTGCATGCGGCTGTGCCCTTTATAGCTATGCTTAGGAAGTCTGTTGTGATGCCCAAGACAGCTATGGTACTGACCATTGGTGCATCTATCTTGGGGCAGGTTATTGGTTCAAGAGCTGAGCGGCAGCGGCTGAAAGCAGTGTCTGAAAGGGATAGAGTGGCAGCACAGACAGCCATTGCTGCTGCTGTTGCAGCATATAGTCCAAAACATGTTGATGGAACTACTGGAAATCACTGCTGTTCAGTTTCTGTTGCTGCTGAAAGATCCACTTCTATTTCAGGCAATGTGTGCTTCTAACATAATAAGTTGTAAGTGTGGAGTTAAATAGCAATTAATGTAATAAATATTGATGCTGGTAAAATTTAAAATTTTGTATTGGAGAGGGACCTGCTTTAAATTGATATGCAGAATGAACCTCAGTCCTCTTTTATATTTTATGGCTCACTGTTCAATTATGATTTTACGGATCCTGGGAGTTCTTGTTCTTCAGTTTATTTGAACCAATGTGTGAATTACGTTATTTCAATGAATACCCATGAGGCATTATCAACAGTTAACTTTCTAAATGGAGCTCAACAGTTTAATTCAAGTTAGACTTACTCAGACGTGCAGACAACAAAAGAAACACTGGAAAATTTGCAAAACCATATATCTACAAACAAAATATAATCAAATTCGGGAAAAGTAAGGTACTTTAATACACTTCATAAGAAGTTGAATTTTAATTAACTAAACCCTTCACGAGATGATAAAGCTACAGAAACAAGGTGCCTGCCAGGCCATGTATGAGCCCCCAAAACTGCTAAACGTAGGTCGCATCAACCTAAATCAAAACAGTGCATTGAAAACGCTATATACCATCAACATAACATGATATTTGACAATCAGGCATCAATTAGTACATATTTCTTCTAGTCTCTTCAAAAGCCACCAACTTTTTGCCTTGAGGCATTCCCGTAACTTCCCGGGGAAATGCCACTGCGGCTGCTTCCATAAGCAGGAGGAGCTGTATTCAGTCCAGGACAGTCTTTTGCCCAATGTCCAAATTTGTGGCATTTATAGCATTCATCAGATGCACCACCACCTACTCCGGGAGATACCGAGTTGGAATAGCCTCCTGTCATGGACTGTCCAGGCCCACTCATTATGCTCGGGCAATTTGTAAAGCTATGACCAGCAGCCCCGCAGCTGCTACAGCATTCCTGCATGGGAGTGCCAGCTGCAGCAAGCCTTGAACCACTGTACCGGTTTCCATACTGACCCATTTGATTGGCCATTAACCCAAAATCTCTACCAGCATTGCTGTTAGTCTCCACATAGTTTGGAACTGCTGATGCAGGTTGTCTGTTTCCAATACTCTCAGCTTCTCTAATACTCATCCCAGAATTAGGAACTGAACTTTCTGCCTTTGAGTTAAAAGCACTTGAATCTCCTGATTTAAGTTTAGCCACCAAATCAATAAGAAACCTGGTATCAGATATATGATTATACCTTTCCACCTTGACCACTGTTGACTTTACACGCTGTTCATCACTGAATGTTTCCTCCTTCACTTTCAACTTGAATATAAATTTGGAAAAGGTAGCATTACGAATGGCTTCTGAAAATTTCTCTTCATTTTGATCAACATATTTCAAGTAGTACAAATCTTTTGCAGATATGCCCAGGATCTCCTCCCCACACTCCTGAAATGCAGTTACCCATGTTAAGCCAGTATGATCCTGTATCTGGAACTGGAGTATATACCTATAGTCGCATTCAGCAACAGACTGGTCACACCTCTCACAATGCCACCTCCCATCTCCATTATTTGTGACCTTTTTGTTGCATGGTCGATCCCCATTCATGATAGGACAAGCTGTGTAACAAAAATTGTCAAATTTTATGTATACAACAGTTGCATTGACAGTGATCCAATCTGGCTTCTCCTTTGTCCCTAGACCCTCATCTTTAATTTGAGATATAGTCTTTCGGACATCCGACCTAACCACACTCAATGTTTCCCTGGAAATGGAGACTGACTGGATATTCTTCCCCTCCTTGTCAAACCATTGCCTTAACTTCTGAGCCTCGGGAAAGTCAGGTTCTATAAACAGCTGACTTGACAGAATAGTCCCCACTGATTTCCCATTAAAATCATTGACCCTGGCCGATTTCACAGCAAGAACTGGAAAGACCCCAGAATCACACATTTCTTGCAGCCTTTGCCCATCATCATTACAGAAGGTTCCCCATAGGGTTAATTCAACACTTCGCCCAGACATGTCTTTCAAATGGAGGGTTCTCCTGTAAGTTTCAGTACCATTTTTTCTCATTATTGAAGCAGCTGGACTAATAAATGAGACTACACCAATAACATCCACAATTGAGTTGTTCTCCATGACTTCGATATCACTTATCGAACAGAAATGAAACTGCTGTTGTGGAATTGAATTGTCATCGTCCGCGCACAGCTGTACCATTGATGTAGTATCAAGAAAAATTTCAAGATCATTATGAAGGTGGTTGAAGGTCTTTTGGGCAGGTTTCAAAGTTCCCCTAGAGATCAAATAAACTTTACCTGCTTCAACTTGGTGGTAAAATTGGTCTGCCACTGCATTAAAGCAGGTTGCCCTGATTTCTCCACCATCAGAGTCAAGAAGATCAAAATGGAAAACTTTACCATCACCACGTTGATTGTTATAGTGCCTAAGTTCTCCCTTGGATGTTACACGAGCCTTGATTGTCCACTTGCCCTGGTAGGGATTAAGGGCACCTATGGGAATTATCCTGAGAATTGTTTCACTTTTAGCCACTTGTCCTCTGTTCATATACATAGCAGGTGGCTGCATATAGGGTGGTTGGGGCGTACGAGCATAATTGCTTTGATAAGATCGGGAAAGTTCAGGCCTAGAGTCACCAAAACTCATGTTCGGATTGTTAAATGTTCCTGACCGAGCAGAAAATCTAGCACCAGACTCTGGTTTAGAATAACTGAGTGTTTCATTTGTTGTAACATATCTTGCAGGATCAGAATTGCTGGAATACGAAGCACCTGATAATTGATTCATTCTCACACTAGCTTGTTGTGGGAATGTACCGCTTACATATGATTTATCAATAGGCCCACTGGCAAGTGAGCTTCCACCATACTGTTGAGGATTCCCTGTAGCACTTACATTTGATTTATCAACCGGCCCACCAGCAAGTGAACTTCCACCATGATGTTGAGGATTCCCAGAAACTGTCCTCGATTGATCATTGGACATTTGCGCGGGTGCAGAAGGTCTTTGTGCAGGTACAGGTTTTCCAATTAGCTCACAATTTTGCATTATCACCTCCAAATCCATAACAATAACAATCCTGAACCCAGCAAACAAAATTACCATCTCATCAAAACAAATCCAACATACAAACTATCGTAACACAATTGAATGTCCAAAACTAATTAGAAAAAAAAAAAAAAAACCTCTCTCCTTAAATTTATAAACAGTCCCATTTTCGTAATTCCATTTTCTAAGCACAACCAGTAAGGAATATTTTACACTATATCTTTACTTTAATACTGATGAAAAAAGATAACAAATTTCTTGCAGATAATAACCTTACATGCGGTTTTGGATAACGTTACAAGTGAATTTGGTCAATCTAACAACGGAGCCAATCTGCAATTGCCCGGAATTGACTAACTCGTTCCTCTGAGTAGCAAGCATGCCTTGTTGACTCAGCGACCCATCAGATAGCACCATTCTGAATCTCTGATGTTGCTGTTGCTGTTGCTGCTTAGAAACAACAAGCTTTAAATCCATCACTTGAAGCACAGGCATCAAATGGCTGTCCGACGTGACATCACCCTTGCATATCAACTCTATTGCGCCCTCCGTCAAATTTATCGCCATCCCTGTAACGAAATTGGGAGATTGATCCAAAATGAACTGAAAGTTTGAAGCTTCTGTGAAAAACCTAGGAGAGAGAAACTAAAGCGCCATAGCCAGTGAATAGTTTGAGAGGGAAAATGGAAGGTTAGCTCTTTGGAATTTTGGGCTCCAAGTGAGAAATCTTTGCCAGCACGTCTGCTCCACTTCATTTGTTTAGGCCGAAATATTTCCCACCCGAACTTTGATGCAAAAACAAGGGAAAACTAACTAATATCCCACCCATTTTTTGGGCTAGCTCAAACTCATACCCACGGGAGATGAAAATCCAATTTTCCCACCCATGACCAAACTGCTGTCCAATTTCTCAGTTAGGGATAGAGGCAAATCGACATTTTACTATTTATATTAAAAAGTTATAAAGTTAATTACTTTTCACCCCCTTTAGGTTTTAGAAACTAAATTTCATCTTTAACCAAAGTTTTTAAACTTTGAAAACTAACATTTTTACCCCCAAACCTAGGGTTTTCATATTTTTCAAAAAGCAGCCATCCCCCATAACTTTCAAAAATAGCAGTTTCACCCCCGTTCTTCAATTTCATCTTCCGACGTCATCACCAACCTCCTTCTTCTCCTGGTGCGACGACGGTGGTGTGACGAAGAGAACTTCATCTCCTCGTCGCACTTCGTCGCACAATGCAACGAAGAGACAGAGATCTTTTCGTCGCACCACCCTCTCTTCGTTGCTCCACCCAAATGACAAAAGACGACACTTCGTCGTCCAGATCTGGGAGATAAAGGGTCGTCCTTTGTAGTCAAAGATGTGAGATCGATGGAATACGTCGGTCGTCGGTGGTGGCCGGAGAAGGAAGCAAACCCTAGGGGTGAAATTAAACTTTTTAAACTTTGGGGATTGGTTTAGTTGCAGTTTTTAAAACTTTAAGGGGAAAATAGTGAAATTTTAAAGTTTTAAGGTTTTAAACAGTAAAATATTGATTTTACCCTGCCCCTAACTGATAAATTGGACAGCAGTTTGGTTATGGGTGGAAAAACTGGATTTTCATCTCCCGTGAGTATGAGTTTGAGATCGGCCTAAAACATGGGTGGGAAATAGTCCTTTGCCCCAAAAACAATATTTCATGTTCAACTTAAAAAACTCACATTCTCACTTATCATCTAATTTAATTGGTTATTCTTCTAGTGTTAGTGGATGAAAAATCAAACTATCATTTAAAGGAAATTGACAATATATCTGAGATTACAAATCTCTTCACTTTCCCAATTTGCATAACCATTTTACAAATCACTTTTTGTTCTGTAAAAGAAATTCATGAATAAAATCAACAAAACATATAAATTATTCCCTAAAAACTATTAATGGAAAGAGAGATTAAGAAAAATACAAGAAAGTGGCAAAGAAGTCTTCATTGGAGGAAGAATAATCGTTTTGAGCTTAAAATAAGTGTCTTCGTGTATTTATTTTATCTTGTTAACTTTTCAAATGAAACGGTTTAAAAAGTTCATTTACATAATTGAAAGGGAGATTCAATTCCAAAAAAAGGTGAAAAAAAGAAGAAGACAAAGGGAAAGAAAGGAAGAAATAAAATATCATTAATGGGAGTGGAAGATTGAGTAAGAAATGAACTTTTCTATCCTAAAGGGTGGCAATGTGATTTCATCGAAGTTTGGATAAAACTTTTAGCCATTGAAAATGTTCAAATGGGTTGATATTTCTAGAATCTAGACCCGAACCGACTTGTCCTATGAATTTTAATTCGGGCGGGCGGGTCTAATCTGATCCTTTTTATACCCGAACCTCAGTAGAAGAGTTCGCAGAAAAAGTCGTCGTCTTCAGGTTACCTTTCCCAAAGTTTGTTCAAGTTTCTAAGGCTAAGCATGGACTTGCTTTCGCTTTCTTCGCCATTATCTCCTCAGTTATTTTCTATTTCTAAACCAACTTCCTCGCTTCGCTCCAATTCATTTTCTCTCTCTTTCAAACCCATTTCTTCTCGTAAAACCCCGAAGTTATTCGCTAAAACCCTAGCGCTTCCAGAGCAACATCAACATGTGCATTTATCTTCTTCTCCTCAGACCCCGGCCACCGCCATGCGAGGCGCAGAGGGTGACGCCATGGGCCTCCTTCTCAGAGAGAGAATCGTCTTTTTGGGTAACCAAATAGACGATTTCGTAGCTGATGCCATTATTAGTCAGCTTCTGTTACTTGACGCTCAGGACCCTACCAAAGATATCAGACTTTTCGTCAATTCTCCTGGCGGCTCTCTGAGGTAAATATTTTTTCTTTTTTTATTTCAATTCATAATTGGATGAATTTTAGAAAATGTGTTCGATATTCTTAGGTATTATGATTTTTATCTTCGTTAAACTCCATAGAAAACGAATAGTTTGTAATTTCACTAATTTTTAGGATTGCATTCAAAAACCGTGTTGAAAAGATTTTAATTCATTTCAACCAAAAGAGTTTTCATAAGGTTTCTTTTATCCTTGTTTTTGAAAACAAAATCCTTAATTTATTTGGTTTATGTATGGCAGTGCCACAATGGCTATATATGATGTGGTGCAGCTGGTGAGAGCTGACGTGTCCACAGTTGCACTTGGCATTGCAGCATCAACTGCTTCGATAATTCTTGGTGGTGGCACCAAAGGAAAGCGTCTTGCAATGCCCAACACGCGAATTATGATTCATCAGCCTCTTGGAGGGGCTAGTGGGCAAGCAATTGATGTGGAAATTCAAGCGAAAGAAATTATGCATAACAAGAATAATATTACCAGAATTATATCTGGTTTCACTGGTCGTCCTTTCGAACAAGTGCAAAAGGAGATTGATAGGGATCGATACATGTCTCCAATTGAAGCGGTTGAATATGGAATTATCGATGGAGTTATTGATAGAGATAGCATCATTCCTTTGGTGCCTGTTCCAGATAAGGTCAAACCAAACTTCAATTACGAGGAAATTAGTAAAGATCCAAGGAAATACTTGACACCAGATGTTCCTGATGATGAAATTTACTAGCATGGAGTGTTTTTTAGTGGTATGATATATTTTCAACCTTTTTTCCTGTGCATTTGGGCTATAATTTGTGCATAATTCTAATTTTCTTTGTTTTCTACCTATTTTATTGGAATGAGCTTTAAGAAGGTGATGCTTTTTATAGGGAAGTTATTTACTGTGATTTGTTAATAAAAATCTGGGGAGTATGCCAAGGACTTCTAAAAGTGTCTTCATATTTTGCTTTTTCTAAGAGTTATGCATAAGACAGTTCTGAATAAATAACTTCTCTGATATAGACAATTTTAGTTTATGGTGTCTCGTATCGATATATGGTCATAACATCTATTTATATACAAGCTTGTCTTGACCAATATGAAAGTTAAGATGTCATTGATTTATTTCTCTTAAGGAAAAAGTTATGAATGCTGTGGCAGGATTTAAGAAAGTACTGGATAAACCCCCACTGCACCTATGTTTTCTGTTTCTGAAATTCTGTGGATGACAACTGGCCCCCATCCATTTTCATGTGGTTTGCTAACTTTAGTTTAGTGTGTGGTCACTCAGGAACCTTAACCATGAGAAATTCACTGAAAGTTGTCTGAATCTTAATCTAACATATATGTTGTTTCTATTCTAGATGAAAATTATTTACCATCATGTTTAGAGTGTTAAAATTCTTGACAGGTTTTGTCTCCTTGCTGCATAGGTTTCTTAATTCTAAAGCTGGCTGTGAGAATGGTACCAGCTATTATGGTGCAATTTTCTCACGTAATAGCACCTTGATGTACTGAATTTGTCCTTTGAAAATTGTTTGTCATATTCTACAGTTTGAGGGATTTAGTGAAGTATTTCTTCTTGAAACACCTGGAATATGTTGCCCATATATATTCATCGGTCCTGCTAATAATGCTGAAATAAAGAGGCATATCACCCTTCATGTTTTGTATAAATTCATAGGGATAAAGACAAAGGTCATTACCTTGTGGGTATTCTATCTTCTTGTAAATTACCCTTTGGGCATGCAATTCCCATTTACTCACTATCTCTTCTGTCAGTCTCACTATCCACAAAGTTACTACATAGTGGCAAATTTCCTCTATCAGATGTTGTTGCTTTGTTCATTGACTGTGGAATTTGAAGCTAGAATCATGATCCTTGCAGCTAATGCGTAATGTTATTATCTACTCTCAAAAAAAGCTGGGAAAAATTAAAAACACATAATCATCATCCTTGTTCCCCATTCCACTACATGGTTTATTTTGTAGTGATATTAAGGGTAAAATCATGATCATAAAACTATGGTTTAGCTTCTACGTAGTCTAAAATTAAAATCTACAATTCCTATGTCTGAAAATTAAGAGAGAGGGATATATATGTTATTTTGATTGCTTTATGATCGTCTGAAGAAGTTTGATTGTTGACTTTTTTCTTGTAATTGTACAAATTATTACAAAGTTCTAGTTCCCAGTATTTGGTGTCATGTATAAAATTTTGGATAGCTGTGTATCATTATTATTATAGTTGCTAGTTCTATTATTAGTTGTTTTGGTGGCTGTATTGTTGTTGTGATGTTTTCACTTGTTTCAAATTTCTTGAAATTGCATGTGACAGAAAGTTCTTTTCCTCCTTTTTTTCTTCTAGGTCTATAAATCAATCAATGGATTCTTCAGCTAGCTGTAGTCTCATGTATTTCCTGCAAATTTGGGTGAATGGTAATTGGCTCTCCTAAAAATTGACTGGGATGACCTACTGCAGTACTTGGAAGCAATGCTTAGTTAGATTGGTTTATGATTGTTCCGATTCATTTTTGTTGACTAGAGATTGTTTGAGAATAGCTTTGCACTTTCTATCTTTGCCACCTGCAATATCAGGTCATCTATTCAAACATGTTTGCCTGCTTGTGAGCCAAAATGAAAAGATCTTTGACAGCTTTGTGACAATTCTTGCAGATAAAGTAAATGCCTATACTGCTATACATAAACTTCAATCTGTAATTGACAAATTATTTTGGCCTTGCATTTACTGTTAGATTTTTGCTTTTTTTGAGAAATTTTGATGCCTCATCTTTTGTTTTGTGATTTTTGGTCATTGCTTATATATCTTTGGGGATTTTTTTCTTGTGTAAGTCTACATTCTACAGTCCTATTGATATATTTAGGCCAACAGTTTTGAACTGTCACTTTTCATGCTTTCAAAAAGTCATGCACATCGAGTAAACACAGCAGTGGGCCGTGTCGGAGGGTCTGGCTTGGGTCGCGGGCTTAAAACATTATATAATGTTATTTTTTATTTTTTCCAGTCAAATTTAATAGAACTCAAAATTTTATTAGTTTTACAAACCGGTTTGGTTGCTGCTACAACATTGATTTAATAGAAAATTGACAGATTTTCTAACCCATGATTCTTGTCGAGAGAATTAGAGTAACCTTCCAACTTGAATTTTTCTCAAGCCTCAAAAGATTTGTTGAGTTTAAATGGGAAAGTATATTTATTTGCTCACTATTGGGTTTTAACTACTTAATCAGGGTAAATCTTTAGATCAAGGACAAAATCTTGTGTGATTATAAGCAATCTTAACAATTAGAGTTTAAAAGGGAAAGAAAATATGGACATATCTTTTTTCAATCAAGAAGATTGATATTGGAAAGCACAATTCCTTTATTTTTTTTCCTATTATGAACAAGATTATGATTTTGAATAATGGGATTTTTCTATTTAACTTTGGTTATGTTTTAGGGTTTTTTAATCAAGAATTCTGAATGATTTCCTTTTTGACGGAGAATTTGACAATATAAATAATGTCGATAATAGTATTTAACGACTCAAACTGGTTTTCATCTTGACTTGTGCAATTTCTGACCCTAATAGGTAAGCATTACAATATCAAGTTAAATCTTTTGAAAACCCTCAATAGCATTGATCTGTTTTCCTTTTTTAACCTTTTGGAACAATTATGTAATACTTGGTAACTAAATATTGTTGTATTTGTTTCAGGAAAAATGGATTGGGAAACAGCATTGGATAGGTTCGTTCATGGTGATAGTGATGGAGAATACGAGCCTCCAAGAATTCCAAAAGTGTTAGGCTTGGAAGGGATGATTGAAAATAGCAATTGCAGTAAACCTTTTGGGAAGGAATTGACAAAAAGTGAATTGTTCCTATACAAATCTGACGTCGAAGAATGCTTGCTTCCTCTCTTGAATGGACGTGAGAATATTCGTCATGGAATTCCTGTAGATCCATATAATATTTTATGGGAGGAAGTATCAGATGGTTTTCCTTCTTAGGCCTGACGAAAATTACTATGTCCTTAACAATGGATGGTCGCAATTTGCAAAGGATGATGAGTTTCAAGTGAAAGAGTATGTGACAATATGGATGTTTCGCCATGTTGGGACTAGAAAACATTGCGGAGATTTTCATATATATATATCCTGTCATGGGTCAAAACCCTGCTTCCAAACCGGCCAAAAATTATAAATCCGGTTGGCTTTATTTAATCTCAGTCTTATATAAAAATGATTGTTGAAATTATTTACCATATATAATTTAACAAACAAGTGAGAGGAAGGAAACAATTTGAACTAAATTTTTATATAAAGTGAAAAATTTTAAAAATAATAGTTCTGGTCTGGGAATCTAAGAATTCAAGGAGAAAAAAACAGAGTTTAATTAACTGTAAAATAAAAAATGTATTAATATTACATGAGTCGTTATTGATTAAAGTAATTACAAATATTGCCGGCCAACATTACTCAGTAAGCTCTGTAATTACATGGAATTATCTGCAATTACGTAATTTGTTGTGCCATAAACTTGAAATAATACATTTTTATTTACTGATCTCAACCAGTTAAAGCTATTTATTTTTTTCGAATATATTTTTAATACATAAATATATAAATATAATATTATTATCAGATAATTTTAAATTAAAAATAAAATAATATTTAATGATGATTAATTTAACGACCCACATAATTAGCCCATTTGCATGTCGAGGTTGACAGTATTTTTTATTTATTTTAGATAGTTTATAATAAAGATACAGGCATGGCAGTCATGTTTGAATTCTTTTTGGATAGCCTCTTCAAAAATTATTTTTTTAATTAATTTCTCTTATTGAAAACTTACGTCGTTCGCTTTTATGGTGGCGTGGACTGATGTTAACACAAAGGATTATTTTTTGCAATATTTTATCTTTATTTATTCATGATAATTAATTTATATTAATCACGCAATTTGGTGATTAAGAAATAATTAATAAACAATTAAGGGATTCAACGACTACAATTTTAATATAAAATCTAATGTGAAATTGAGGGTGTAATTTTGCCGCCAATTTCCGACCGTTGAAAGCCTCAGAAATTAACAGAAAAGACAAACATATAGTTTAAAGAATCAAAAAATAAAGCTGAAAATTCATGCCTGCTAGATGCTTAACATTTTTCTAAAGTATGAGAATACGCGTATAATGGTCAACTGAGTGAAAGCAGATTAATTTTCAGCACCATCTTCAACTTGGGTTCTCTGTGTTTTTGTTTTTTGTTTTGAGAAAATGGAGAGATTTTAGGGTGGTTTGTTTTTTTTTTTCCTCAAGTGATAGATGGTTCAGAGGAGTGAGGGGGAGAAGGGTTTAATGGAGGCTGAGGAAAGAGGGTTTTCAGAGCTGTATAGGAACTCAAGCGAGGAGATGTTTTTGAAGTCGTTAATGGAGACTTCCATTGGAATGCCTGCTCCAACTATGGAAATGCTAGGGTTTAAAAATATTTCTCAGACTTTAAGAACTGATAGTGAAGAGCTCTTCAAAAGCTGGCTCATTAATGGAGAGGCAAGTTGATATGCAATTCTTTTTAATTGGGTTTTCATAATATAGGAATTATATTGCCCATATGTACAAATTTGTTTTTCTGAATGAATTGTTTATTGTTCAATTGGTACTATTGAATTTGCAGAATCATGGCCACAATTCATCAAGCATAGCACATCGAACACGACATGCATCAAGAAGGTGAGTAGATTCAAGAGTAAATTTCCTTAAATAAGGCAGCAAACCATCGGAGATTTTTTTTTTTTAATACAAGAAAACTTTACTTGAGCTGGATCCCCCCTTGGGCATAGAAAAAAGATTCATAGACCTGTTTTTTGATTGTTTGAGGGCAACTTGGAAGAAGATTTAAAAAAAACTCCTTAGCTTTAGAAATCAAATTCTCAGCTTTTAAATTGATTCGACACTAAATCTCAGAATTTCTTCAAGAATTAATCATAATGTTTTGTATCATATTTTAAAACATGTTTACTTTGAATGATTTCAGGATATCCACAGAGCTAAACAATTTGTCTAATCACCAACATGGAACTATGCTGCAGAAAATAAAAAGCAATGATGTTTTATTTTCACAGAACGAGCCTCAGGCTGAAGAAATCTCGGGTGATCTTAATCAGCATTCAGTGCGGTAATCATCACATGCTTCCAAGATCTGTTCTTTTAATTTCAATGCCTACTATTAATTTGTGTAATGAAAAAAAGTCCCCATATTTGGTCTCCATTTTCAACAGGAATGCAGTTGAGAGAGGACTCCAGGCTAGTAATTTATATTTAGCCAAGGTTTGCTCATGTCTAACTACTAGGAAATATCAGTTTCGGAAAGATTAAAGATCTTCTGATGCATCTCGACTTCTGTGCAGGCCTGGTTTCACAGTTCTCAACCAATGACAAGAAGTCGATCCTCTGAATTGCGGTATTATTGTTATCCAACAAATGCTTACAGAATTCAAACACTTCCTTTGATATAATGAAGATTGAGAAATTATCTATTTTGGATTCAATTTTGCATTTCAACTTCACCTTGCTTGATTTGATATAATGCTCTTTTTGTAGGAGGAGGTACGCTGCTATGCAAACAACTCTAGGTGTGGAAGCTATGCACAATGCTTCGCGGTATGGCCCCAACAAAATGAAAGAAGAATTTGCAGATCCAAGTAGTTTCAGTGATCTTCCTATGTGTGAGGTTCCCAATCAAATAGGCTCATTCATGTCCCCGTACGATTCCTCCTCATCCATATTCAACACTCTGAAAATGGGTAATGTTGATCAAGTATCCTCTGTTGTAAGTATGCTAAAGGGTACCTTAGAACGCAAGAAACTGAATAACCAGACTGAGAAAGAAACTGCCGAGGAATGCTCAAATGGGATATATAATCCTGCTCAAGAAGTTATCATCCATACTAGTTTCAGTCAAAGACATGTAAATCAAATTCACGAAATGCCTGGAGCTTTTCAAGAATTGTCTGCTGGCCAAGTGAAGAATCCTCCAGTTCTACAAGGAATTCAAGGATCTCTGGATCTTGATTTGGAAGGTTTTGTAAATCCTACACACGCAATTCAGTTGAGCACTGTTTCTCGGGAGCCTTCTCAGAGTGAATCTTCTGCAGCTGCACCAGTAATCTCATCTGGCTTTGAAGTATGTGATGGTCCTAGCAACTCAGGTCAAACTCTAAGCATCTGTGAGAGCTCCAGAAGACAAGCTGGAAACTCCATAAGCATAGAAAATGGCTCTAAAGCAAAAGGTACATACCGTTTACATACTGATGATGAAATGCCTTATGTCACAAAGTTTGATAGTATATTCTTTCTTAAACTGCAGATATCCGCGAACGAATAATCGACAATTTGAAAGATGACCGAAAGGTATTCTCCACCCCTGGACAATGAGGACAATTTTTCTTTAAAACCTGCAAGATTTTACTGATTTCCAGTTTGCTTTAATTCTTGTTTTGGAATGTTTAGCAGAGGGGAGAACTCGCTCGATCTGGATCTGTGACTTCAGCTGGTTCAGGTAATAAGTTATGGTTAGACTTCACGTGTATGAAAATTTAGCTTTCCTATTCATCCATTGATCCTGGATTCAAGTAATCTATTTGGAAAATAATTACTTCAAAAAATATAAGATGAATGGTTACTTACCCAAAAAAAAAAAGAATTGTATAATCTCTCTGACCAACTAAAACTATGCAGCAGACAAGGGAGACCCCACGAAAAAGCGGAGGGTGGAGCGGTCAAGAAAGTATGTAAATCCTTTCCATAACTTGAGGAGATTATCCTCTTCCTTGCATAATAACTTGTTCTTCCATACTCCAAAGTTCCGTATATTTTTCATTTTACTTATATTTCATGGATTGGTGATGTAGGATGGCAGAGGCAAAGGAAAGGAATTTAACACCAGCGATTCCATCTGATATGCAGTCAGTCTTGAAGCGGTGTGAAAATCTTGAAAAGGAAGTGCGATCACTTAAACTTAACTTGTCTTTCATGAACAGGTAATTAAATTTGCTTACTCTGAAAAACTCCATCCAATATTAACAAAATAATCGTCTTTAGATCTCCATGCTCCTCTTTGCTTTAAATAATGAACAAAAGCATTCTGGTTTATGAACCAAGAGTTGTACTATAAATTTTCAGGAAGGATTCTGAACAGACTAAGCAGATAGAAGAACTTCAGAAGCAGAATGAAGAATTGATGGATGAAAAGGAGCGTCTCCTGGAAGAGATTGAACGGATCATCTCAGAAACGGGAAAGATGTAGAACTGACTAATATTAGTCTACTCCGGCTCCACATATGTTTTAGCAGCAAGCTAATTATAGGTTACAATTTCGAAGGTTCCAGAGATCCAGTTCAGGTATCGAGGACCAACATGCAAATGAACAGGCAAAAGAAAGACGAAAAGCCTGCCCTTGATGTATCTGTATTCTGTATAGGCAGGATGGCTTGTTTGGTAAATACATTAAAAGAACATCCTTATGGGTAGTAATCCAATCTCTAACTTTGGTTATAGTAGATTTTGGAAAGATCAAACCGTATTATTGGTTTTAGTAGCAAGTTCCAAACTCCAATTTGTTGGGAAATTCATCTCATCAAGCAAAAGCTTTCATCCTCTTGAAGCCAACAAGCATCTACGAATTTGTTCTTAAACCAATTTCTCTTGCTGATAGAGTTTGGCAGTATGCTGCAAAAACTTTGATTTAATGTATCAGGGTTCCAGTTTTCCTGGAGAATCAAAATATAGCCACCCAGCTCTTGATGATGAAACCACTTTAGCCGAAAAAGCTGTATGAAAATTTCAAATCTTTCCCTTCTTCCTGCTACGTAGATTTCTCCTACTTGTACTTAAATGATTAAACATCTACCAATATCTTGGACTACTATTTCAAATAAACAACACGTCTAATCCTTGATTGATTGAATAGCTTATCGTTAGCTAGTTATTTTTTAAATATTCTTTCTGTAAGTTTAATCAAAACAAAATTTTACAATACAACGACATAAAAAGTTAAATTAATTTGTTATTTACATTGTAATATAAATTGTTTCATTATCAAAATTATTTTAGTTTCAATAGACTGTTTCAACTGGTAAAACAGTCTAATTTATGGAAAAACTCCCATACTTTTTACATCGCAGTCATTACTACACAAAGAACATCCTTATTCTCTATGATATTTGAGCATTTTAGTGATACCCAATTGGCGCTGGCGACTCCCTCAGTTCGCGGCCTTGATAATGTATATCCTGCAAATCCAAATTTAACTCCATTAATAATCAATAATTAACACTAATATTCACCTGAATTATCAGTTAAATCAAATTTATGGCTTACAGATGCAAAGTGATTGACATCTCTGTGATGAGCCTCATCGGCTCTCACCACCATCACAACATCACGAAGAGTGGAGTCCGGCGGCAGGCGCCAGTAATCTATGGCGATTGCAGGAGCTGGAACATTTTCAATGTTACCTTTGTCCAATTCTTTGAGGAACTCTGTGTAAGAGTGAATTGCTTCTTCTTCAAGGTACCCTACCATGCGATGGGCGAATTTCGGAGAAATCAAATAGCCCAAGAAGTAGGCGTTGAAGAACACGCCTTGGACGGTAAAAACCAGAGCCCTCTCGTACCATCTGGGCTGTGCGACCTCCATGAATGTCATTAGATGCATTCTCTCGTTTTCAGCTTCTTCCAAAAGCGCCTTGATCCAGCCCCCGCTGTGCTCGAATTTCCTCAGTGACTTGCAGTGTAACAGCAAGCCCCCCACCATCCCGGGCACCGCCGCCACCGTTTCAAGCATCATTGCCCGGCATCCATATCTCCTCTGTACGTGAAAGCAAAGAAAAGTAGTTAAAAAGTAGTTTACTAGACGAACCCTGACATAAATAAACAGAATAGTTATGTATTGCTAAGTCCTGGATCTAAGAAGCACAGAAACACACGGAAACCTGTCCGATTTCGAAACATTCCGAAACCGATAAAAACCCTGATTCGGAAATATAAAAAAATTGTAAACATATTTCAGAAAGAAGAATCACGCTTCTTTTCCTTATTTTTTAATTAATTTTATATTTCACTCTTTCATAATTTGGAATCCTAACTCTAATTTTGTCTCCTCCCCGACATATGAAGGTCATCTCCTCTGCTCTCTAGTATGTTAAAACTTGCCTTTTCTCCATCTCCAACTTCTCCAACTATGACTAAAAAATCAGTTGATGTACGTTTTAACGTTTCCATTTATGATCTATGGTTATATCATTACATTCTTTCGGGAATTATAGTGGATATTACCTGAAAGAACAAATCTGTTGGCCATCTTAGAGATTTGACGGTCCAGAAAGCCATTTTGTCCATAAATGTTGCAGGCGCATGGTGTTTCTTCAGATCAATTGATAAATCAGCTTTGTAAGTCTCCCATGGCTGCACCACATGATAAACATAATTAATTCATAAATATTTAATAAAAAAATTGCAGAAACTGAAACAGAAGATGAAGGATCTAATCTGTGTACCTTAAAGCAGCTCCATCGCCACTCAGTTCCATCTTCTTTAGTGACCTTCGGAGCTTCCACGCCCCAGTAACTCACGATCCTTTTCTCTTCATCATTGTTACCGTCACCGGCTGTTTCCGTCGCCTGTTTCTTCTCCTCCTGCTCCTTCTCACCCAAAGCCAAAGTGCTTCTGTTTCTCACGCCAACAACCCCAAGCTTGTAACCAGTAAGGATCCCAGTTGCCACCGGCTCACCGTACACCACACGAGTGGTTACAGAGGAGAATAAACGAGGACCCAACACAGCCACCATGGAATTACCCAATAATTTGCTCCCACCGCTCAGCATCTTCAAATTCAGAGATCAGAAACAATTAAAATCAGAGGATTTTTTGATGGAATTTTGACTGTTTCTCAGCTATATGACGATGGGTTTAAGGGAGGTTTAATTTATGTTTTATAGTAGCCAATTAAGATGCCAACGTGGAAATGTGATAAAGATGAACTCGTAAAGAAATTTCTGGAGAGGAAGATTTTTAATTCCGTAAAATTTGGTGGCGGCGCGTTGGTGGTTCCAGTATTTCTTGGAGAACAAGTCTAGTGCATTGAATTGGAAGTTTCTTGGGGATCAAGAAGAGACGGAAAAAGAAAATTGAATTTAATATGGAAATGGAAAAGGAAGAAACGTGTATTGGTTGGCGTCCTATGATTCCAACTGGCGTGGGGTGAGATTGACAAATGGGGTCAATTGACCGGCTTATTTATTGACCCAAATTGAGCCACCTTAATCAGCCAGGTCCCATTCAACGTGGTCATGTCTTGGCCATATGACTAGTTTTAATTAGGCCAAAAAGACTAGTTCTCACCCCTGAAAAATTTAGATATTCGTTCCTGTGACAACTTTTATTAAAGATATTAATTGAAATTAGAGGTAAAATTATGAGGTTTTTAAATTTAAAAAATATGATAAAATTTTAAAATTTTAAAATTTATTAATAAATAATGATTTTATTTTTAATATTAATTTAGATTTTTAATAAAAAATTATTTTATAAATAAATATTTAAATTTTTAAAATTAAGAAGATATGATTTTATGATTTTACTGTTCCTTAAAGTGGGAACAAGTCTTTCGACCTTTTAATTAACCATGGAAATTTCTGGTGTGGTTGCCAATGAAAATTAAAGTAGCTTTTCATTGACCTGACACGAACCAGGTGGGAAAATTAGTACACAAATGAGAGGTGGCCAACACTGGGCATGCCAAGGCCCGTAAATAAAATGGATTGTGCGAGAATTTTATAGTGTAATAAAATTAGTATAAATAAATTTAAATATATAATTAAATATTTATATGATATATTATTATATAATTAAGTAATTTTAAATTAAAAATAAAATTATATTTAATTATATAATTATATTATTTAGGTATCAAATTACAATCTCCAAACTGTGTATTCATATTATTAATGAAAATGTTTAGAGTTAGCATAGTTTACCAAAATTCTCACAGAAGCATAACCTATTTTGTTGTGGGTCATGCCCCCATCCTTAAAATTTTGTGGGTTGGCATTGCCTGGCATGGCATGGCGGCACGGGCTGGTGCTGTCTAAATCACACTAGGCACTTAATTAATTAACTGTTAAGAGGACTAATTGTAATTATCTTAGTGTAAGCGCATTTGTAAGATGTTCCAAAGGTTTACATGTTAAGATGGCATTGCAATAGACTAAAACAATTTTTATAAAATAGTTTAAATTAAATAAATCAATTTTCATACAAATTATAATTAATTTACAAACACAAAACTTTATTCAAGGCATAAGATTTTTTCCATAATAAATAGTTCTTGGGCATTTGGATCAATTTAATGATATCCAATTGGAGCTGGAGCGTCCTTGAGCTCATGTCCTTGACATTGAATATCCTGCAATGGAGATTACAAAGTCAGTCAATGCATTGAAAAAAGAAAAAGATAAAGAAAATTCACCGGGGTTCTTGCTTTACCGATGCATAGTGGTTAAGGTCGCGGTGATGAGCCTCATCGGCTCTGATGACCACAACAACATCTCGGAGAGTGGAATCCGGTGGCATACGCCAATAATCAATGGCGATTGCTGGAGCCGGGACGTTTTCAAAGCTACCATTGTCCAAATCCTTGAGGAATTCACTGTAAGATATAACTGCTTCTTCTTCCAAGTAGCCCACTATGCGGTGAGCCAGCTTTGGAGAAGCTAAATACGCCAGAAAATATGCATTGAAAAACACTCCCTGAACTGCAAAAACAAGAGCCCGTTCATACCACGCAGGCTTCGCCAATTCTACGAATGTCATCAAATGCATGCGCTCGTTTTCAGCTTCTTCAAGTAGAGCTTTTATCCATCCGCCGCTATGCTCGAATCGCCGCAGCGATTTGCAGTGCAAAAGCATCCCTCCGACCATTCCGGGAACCGCCGCCACGGTCTCTAGTAGCATTGCGTGGCACATGTGGCGCCTCTGCAGCATTTCCAAGTTAGAATTTTTCACCATGAAAAATTAACATTGAAACTTTAGGGTTATCATATAAATACCTGAAAGAATAAATGAGTTGGGTATTTGAGACTCTGGACAGTCCAATAAGCAAATTTATCCCTGAAGTTTTCAGGTTTATGGTGCTTTGTTACATCAATGGAGACGTCAGCTGTGTAGGTCTCCCAGGGCTGTAAAATTTGAAGCATGTTAAAATTTTGCCACATAATTTGTTCCAGAAATTAATTAAACTATAATTACAAACACACTCACCCTGAAGCAATTCCATTTCCAGGCTGAACCATCTTCTTTAGTCAGATTAGCGGGCGCCACGCCCCAATAGCTCGCAATGATCTTATCGTTCGGCGACTTGTCCTCGGAGCTGACAGAGTTATTTTTCTCGTCCTTTGGCGAGCCACCGGGGGAAGCTGAAGTACTCAGATTCCGAATAATGAATGCCGGCCTCAGTCTGGCAAAGGCTTGGGCGGTTTCAGAAGAGCTTACTGATGCTGTCGAGAAGCTGCGAGTACCCAGTTGAGATATAATCGACCTGGATAATTTTGCTGCCGCTTGATGATTCATTTTCAAAGCTTTTGAGATGTAAAAATGGAAAAAATCTGAAACTCGAAGGCAAGATTTTTTTTTCTCTGTAAATTGAAGATGGAAGATTGGTATTTATGTTATGAGTACTAATTGGTAACCCTAACAATTTATGTTAACAGATTGGAAAGGAAGAAGGTGTGAACGGTTGAAAGTCCTTCTTGGACACGTTCCAATAATTGTGGACCATTGACATCACATTCAATAATAGGGTATTGATTAGTCATGGAGTGATTGGAGTTTTCCATTTCGTTAGTGCAATTGACTTTTATAACTTAGGGTAAAGGTCAATCCTGATTGCTTTAGACATTGACTGTACTGCCCTGGTTCCTTCCTGGTTGCTCAAATGTAGGACCGGCCAGACTCTTAATGTTCTTATAATTGACCAAAGAACTATCTCCCACCCAAATTTTACCCTAAACTCAACATACCCATAATATTTCAAAAATTCAAACACCTTAACTTTTGTTAACAATGATAAAACCATCGTTTTATCGTTAAACTTTAAAACTTAAAAAATTTATATTATTTTTCTCTTTTAATTTATAAAACTAACTTTTTTTTTTTATAATTAAATTTTGAGAAGTTATATTTTTTTAAAAAAAATTTTGGATTTTTTTTTCAATATCTGATGATCGCATATCATTCATGCCATCAACCAATCTTCCCACCATCTTATTTTCTGACGTTGACATTTCCATCGATCTTATTTCATTTAATGAATTTGACTAGGTCAATTTGATTATACCAATTATATTCACTATTTAAGTTTGAATACCCACAATAAAAAAAAAAAAGTAACCCTTAATGTTAAAAAAATAATAATAATAGAAACCCATAAATTGATAATCAAAAGAAATAAATATCTAGGACCATATAAAATATTTCAATAAGAATAGTTTAATTAACCATCATAGATTTTTGAAGTTAAACAAGAACCCACTTGAAATAAATGAACTCAACTAATAATCTAGCCCATTAATGCTAAAATCCTCCTCTTATATCTTTAACTTTCTAGTTCTTGATGAAGTAACCAGATTATCAATGACGAAGCAAAGATTTCCGGTCCCAACATGGCGAAACATCCATATTGTCACATACTCTTTTAACTTGAAACTCATTATCCTTTGCAAATTGCCACCATCCACTATTTAGAACATAGTAATTTTTGTCAGGCCTAAGTATGAAAGCCACTTCCTCCTATACAAATTATATGTGTCCACAGGAATTCCTCCACGAATATTCTCACGTTCATTTAAGAGAGGAAGCAAGCATTCTTCAACGTCATCTTTGCACAGAAACAATTCACGTTGAGTTCGGCTCCAGTCACTTTTCGTCAATTCCTTCTCGAAAGGTTTGCCGCAAGTTCTATTTTCAATAAGCCCTTCCAACCCCAACACTTTGGGAATACTTGGAGGTTCGTATTCGCCATCACTATCACCATGAACGAACTTATAATCCTTTTTTTTTTGAAACAAAAACAACAAGTATTGCATAATTCTCCCCAAGGGTAAAAAAAAAAAAATAAAACAATACTAGTGAGAGTTTTCAAATGATTTAGCTTGAGATTGTAATGCTTACCTATCACTGTCAGAAATTTGCAGAAGCCAAGATGAAAACCAGTTTGAGTTGTGAAGTAATATTGACATCATTTATACTGTCAAATTCTCCAACGAAAAGGAAATCATACAGAATTATTGATTAAAAAATCCAAAAACATAACCAAAGTTAAAAATGGGAAAATCCCAGTATCCAAAATAATAAACTTGTTCATGATAGGATAAACATGTATATATTTTCTTTCCCTATTAGACTCTAATTGTTAAGAGTACTTAAAATCACAAGATTTTTATCTTGATATAAAGTTTTACCCTAGTTAAGAAGTTAAAATCCGATAGAGGCCAAGATTATTTCCAGAATTATAACTAGAGCAAATAATTAACTTTCTCATTTCACCTCACTGATCAAGTCGTTAAATTCGTGATAAAAATTTCAGATTCTCTAACGCATTTATTTTAATAATATAAAATTTTAATTAGTGGTTATAATAATATATCAAGTAAGTTTTGAGATTGTGGTAGAGAAGTGAGTTACTAAAATTGAGGGCTTTAGATACCGTAATGATATATCAAAATAAAACTTTTAATTTACTTAATACAATAATTATGAAATTGAAAACTAAACTCGAGATTTAACTTATTCAATATAATATATTCAATCTTTATCATCTTCATACACCCCCAATATCCTGAGAAGCTTTGAAGAGAAAATTCTCTTAAAAAATTATTAAATTTTTCTATGATTAATATCAGAAGCTTAATGCAGCCAATTAATTGGTTAAAATGAACGGAGACTTTGAATTTCTGAAATACTTTTACATCTCTAGCACAATAATACAAAGTGGGATATAAATATGAACAGGTTTCTCAGCTGAAAATATGTCTTTCATGTATACTATCTACAACGCTAAACATGTTTCTGTAATGACCCCATTTTGACATTTTCAGCATTGGTGGAAAATTTCAACTCTCTTCGGAGGTTGGCAGCAAGAAAGAAGAGAACCTGCCTGGTTCTTTGCTGCAAACAAAACACCGGGGTCTATACTAAAGAAGCTGCAAAATGCCACAAACAAGTTCAGCATCTTGTTATTGAATCCTTAAATGCAGCTCTTGCATCTGTTAAGAATGTGTGCTCGCTGTCGCATTCATTTGAGGAGTAGTTGGGAGCCTATTTCTGAATTTGAATGTTCCGTATTGACTTGTCGACATCAACCCCATCTTTTTTTGCAGATAAATTAGCTGCTGCCTTTTCTTTCATGGCTTCCTTCTCCAGTTTTTTCTTCTCCGCATCAGCCTGCTTTTCATTCTCCTCTCGCGACTTTTTGAACATCTTAACAAAAACAGCCAAGATCTGAGTCACTGCAATCAGAAACAATAAGAATCATCAATAGTCGGAAACATCTGATTTGATCATTGATCAATTTTAGAGAACAGCCCCAAGTTGCAAACCCTGAGCAATATAGACTGAAAATGTTTAATAATTTGCCTAAAGTTCATCTATTGCAGAATAATATCTACTTCACTAATCACTTGAGAAAATGCCAAAAAACAAGTATAAAATCAAATGGATAAATATAATTAGATGGGAAAAAAATTTTTGATTATTCTTCCAAATGAAATCTACAGTGAACACAATAATAGAATTATGTATCAAACCTTGCTCAAAAGGACACCGAGCTGGATCCTCCCCAAAGTACTGAGACAATGAATCAGCATTTCTCCCCTGAAATATAATCCATTTTCAAGATGGAAACCAGTGCTAAAATGCATATTAGAACTGTGAAGAACCAAAATCTTAGAGACTCACCACTTCAGAATATAAGGATATAAGTGCCCTTACATCAGCTTCAGCAGTATCAAGAAAATTTTTCAACACCTGAAAAGCAGGAAGTTCATATGTTAACGCTTACTAAAAAGCACACAAGTTTGCCAAACGATTTTGGCATGCTACCAGGCACATTATCATGTTCATCAAGAGTTCATGTAAAAGGAAACAGGTTCAATGTAGAATTTAGTACTTAAAAAGGAAAAGGAAAAAGGTTCAATGTAAAAGAAAACAGGCACTCCTCTTGTAGATGAAACAAGAAACTCTACACATAGTGAAACTACTTAAAAAACACACCTCAGATCTATGACACTTATCCAAAATTATCAAGATCTACAAAACCATGCAGGTTCTTATCATTAATTAGTGAGGAAGAGAGTCTGAGGTTAGAAACAAAATATATAGACCATGTGGCAACCTCTTCCCCCACCCCTTTTCAGAGGGAGGAAAAAAAAAGGAACATACAAAATTTTGTGAAGCAGTGGAGAACCATAGCCACAATAACCACAACCGTGATCAAATTGTTCAAACAAAACTCAGTTGCATAATTGCAAACATTTTAAGAATTATTCATCATGGAAAAAAATAAATCAGACTATGAATTAACACAAACGACTTGAAATAGCACTTAAATTCACTTCTGATAAGGCCAACTTGTTTCCTTGAGCACACTTGCCACTGATTTTTATTTATGTCTCCATTGGTCTTCCTCAGTTCCTAGCAGCCAAGTTTTTGGAATTTTGAGATTATCCTTTAGGAATTCAAATTTCTTTGGAGACTGTTTGATTCTTTATTTTTTATAGATTATATTTTTAAGATATTTGCATTTTGATTATGATCAGGTAAACTTTGAATCTTAGGACTTCAGAAGCCATCTATGTAGGATTCTATGCTGCTTACATGAGAATACATGGACCACGTAGAATCTACCAGTAACATTATATGAAAAAATCATAGGGCCACCATTATCAATACCATTGATATCCAGGATAAAGTTCAATGGATTAACCAATAAAATATGCTTCTTGAGTAATAACATCCTTCTTAGCGCTTATACAACTTGGAACTAAAGCAAGAACCTTTCCTAAAAGAAACACCAAATTATGAATTAACTGAAGCAAATATCTAAAACTATTGCAAGAGAGATGGTTAGCAGGTTACTTGAATCAATCTACATAAGCCAAATCTTAACGGACAGAAACTTTCTTTGATTTTATTTTATTTTAACTATTTACTTACTTATTTTTCTACAATAATTTTTTTATCAAATGAACAGGTATCATTATTATTCTCACCTTCTGAAAGCCCACAGAAATAGCACCATCATTTTCTGAAGCTGACAATTCTTGCTCAACCTTTTCAAGACCTTTACTTACAGCTTGCATTTCTTCAGCCAGAGTTTTCAATTGAATCTAGTCATTTGATGTGAAGGTGAAGTTAATGAAAGCAAGAATAAGCACTCTATTGAAGCAGTTGGGCAAGGCTACTAACAAGTTAATCCTAATAAGAAAACAGAACTAATTATACCTTAGCTGCAGCTTCCAAATGAACAAGATCCTTGTCAAAATCCAGTAACTCTGGCATTTTCTCACCAAGAAGCTGAGACGATGGATTAAATATGATATCACAAAAAAACCCATTCTTATATCAAAAATACCAGAGGGGAAATTCATAAATGCAGGATATGAAATCACCATTATGGATTTTTAAAATGCTTTTGATGGGTTATGACAAAAGCATTAAGTTCGATTTTCCTCCTAACTTACAATTAACCGGAGTAGATTTTGCATCCCAAAAGTCAAGGGGAAGAGAACTCAATAACTATTTCACAATTACACACTCATGATCCAGGTAACAGCTTGGAACTTCATGTTTAGTTATTCTACCTTGCACAAATAATGCATTAAAGTCATTTTGTTGTTTCTAGCACGAGTGTCAGATAATTTGAGAAGGCTGTCCAATTTGAACCCTACAGCAGATCCTGCAATACAGATATAAATTAAACCAATGATAATATTATAATCAAACATGCATCAGAAGCAAATTGCAGAAGACTATCAAAGACTGAATTTTAACCAAAAAGGTTTTACCTCGTGCTGTGCCTTGATTCAAAGCATTTCCTAAAGTAAGAATAGTCTGCATTATCTGGCGCAATTTCACTGATTCTTTTACCTGGAAATATGAGCAAGACAGTTAGAATGCAGATAATTTGTATATTCATAAATATTACAAAAACATCAATTTTGATATTACCTCTCTTGAAGCAGCATTAATAGTATTCAGGTTACCTCTTAAATCTTCAACCTTTACAAAATCATGAAATTAAGTGCCAAGGACTGTCAATAACAATAGTATGCAGAACAAAAAATACGTACTGCCTGGAAGTATACCTGGCTACAAAAGGTGATTTTAAAGGAAAAAACCCGTAACTTGGATTCTACCCGTGGAACCTTCATCAACTCCATGAAGAACTGAAACATTATATGATAAAAAAATATTAAAATCAAATAAAAGAACCTGCACTTTTTTCAAGACCATTGCATAAGTTATGTGTTAAAAACTGGACAAGCCTAATCAAGTCAACCAGAAAACTGGAGAACCAGTCCAAACACCAATCAGAGTAACCCTTCAAACCCTTACTTAATGACACCTACTGATAGATAAGCAAACAAACTCTCTCTCTCTCTCATACTTACAAATCATATGTAAATTTGATGGGTGAAACTATTTTTAAGACATACAGCAACTGCACAAACCTGTTCACACTTTCCAAGCATTTCCTTGTTACCTGAATAATTCTGAAAATAGAAATAATAGCATGTAAGAAATACAAACATAAACATATTACTCTGTAAAAGGATCTACATGATTACATAGGATTACCTTCAGCATTTCCATTTCTTCCTTCGTGGGACAGAACTTGATTAGGTTCTCAACCTGATCAATATCTAGAGCAGAAGAATCCAAAGCTAGAATTGCACTCTGGAAACACAAATAGGGCAAATCAAGGAACATCAATTTCAAGAGTAAAAAATTCAAATTTAACTATTAGAGGGAAGGCAATTTTTTTTTTTTAAAGTGAAAAACAGACAGGGAAAGATATATTCATTTCAGGAACAAAGAATACAGTCTATTTTCTTGCATGAAATATATGAAGGCACCACTTCTACCAAATATTGATTTTTAGCTCATGAGTATCATTGCTTACCAGATAAATACCACAACAATACAGAGCATGATAATTGTCACAAAATGGAAAAGATTAGTCATAGAAAAGCAAAATAAACATCAATTTCCTGTTTTGTATATTACTACAGAGAACTGCAGAAAAAAGAGGCAAGGCAACACACTCCCTAACTCCTAAGTGAACAATTATATAGGACTAGATGTTGTAGGAAGGTCACCAGCTGGATGATTAATGTTATAAGTGGGATAAATAGCGCTACCCACTAGACAAATAGTATTGTTGGCAGACATAATAGTGTCATCAGCAAGATGAAAAATATTACTGGAGGAGGATTCAAGCTGAGTTGTCAAACTGAAACTTCAACTCGAATCAAACCGAATACCAACTTGGTTCGAGTCCACCCCTACCTCTCACATCACACTCTTACTAATATCTCCAAAGGATATCAACCTCCAAAATGTATCCCCTACATCAGCACTCCATACATTCATCTCTTCAACATCCCCAAACAATTGTGAACCATTCCAGACCAGTATGCAACATGTTGGTTGTTGTAGTATAACTTATATTCATTTGAATTCATACATCCTTCTTTGGCAGTGTAAACACAAATTGCTACAGCTACTTGTACACATAACAAGGAAAACTTAATAGCCTCATAGGGATCAGAAACTTGACACCTCTTATGTACTATAGCCCATCCCAGCTCTTAAATTAGAAACCTCTCACGTATGTTGTACCTAAGCCACACTTCAAATCATGCCAAAGCCACAAGATGGTATTAAATCAACTTGCATGACAAAAAAAGGGAAGATTGCAAAGCATAAATCTTCACACACAAAAAAAAGGTCTGAGATATCAAACATCACCACTGGCCATCCCTGACTTTTCCCAGAAAAGCCAGTGACAGAAAACCTGAACCAAAATCAGTGCACTTCTAGAAACTGGAAAGAAGATCAGTGCTATCTTGCAGCACTTTGGGATGCTATGAAACTTTTAAAATAAAGGATAAAGGGACTTCTCCTCATTTCAGAAGTAGTATAGTAGTAATTTGCAATATTTTTCTAAGTTCATAACAGCATTTTGATTTATAATAAAATGGATGCAGCAATACCTTTTAATTCCTTGGTTAAAGAATATAATATTAAAACCACTTTCAAACTAATTGGATAGCTATGATTGAAACAAAAACATTAAGAAAGATAATCAAAACGTGATATTAATAGTAACATATAAAATGAAGAGATCAATCTTGGAGATCTCTTCATTTAAGAGATCTTTTGACAAACTAACTCTTCTACGCTAGGACTATGAAATATGGATTCAATGAAAATTGAAGTTCCCATGGGTCAGGGAAATATATATATGCCATATAGCATGGAGAGATGAACTTACAATCATATCTGGCAGAGGAATTTTTATCTTCGTCAACATTATTTCACAATTATATGCTCTACGCAAGTCAACCTGTCAGACAGAGAAAAAATGACAAACTTAATCCAAACACCCATAGCAAAAACAAACAATTCAAAACTATATGCATAATTCTCAGTGATTCCTAAAGTTGAGACTGTACCAGCAGTTTCTCTCATTAATTCATGAGACCAAGAGCTTACAAACATGAAGATTAACATCTACAAATAAATGAAATGGGCAACTCTTAGATCAATGCAAGTGATGCCATTTCTTGATAACCAGGCTCATAGGAAGGTACCACATCTTCAGAAATTCATTCGATTCCTTAATTACAATTGTCATCCTCCAATGTTAATCCAACGTCAGAATTAATGTCTTAGTAAACAATATTCAGTTTTGTTTAGGTTAAGATGGTAAAAAGAAAATGCACACAAAAATATGATTGCAGTATATTTTTAAATTATCATGGAAGCATTAAATTTACACAAAGACAAACATAATGCAAAACAGGCTTATTGCAGAGTCAAAATCTAAATCCTCTCTAAGCAGTTAAGAATTTAGATGTTTTCTCAAATGAGACAAAGTATTTAAAAAAAATTAGCATGCAAAATTTGCCTATAGCATATCTAACTTCAATTTTATGATGTATAATTTTACTTTCCATCCATTTTCTCATGTGTACTCCTTTTTTCATCTCTATTGTCAGGTAGAAAAAAAATCTTCCAAATTTCAATTGATAATGTTGTTTCTTTTTTTTTTATCAAGTATGATAAACAGATATCATTTGATCATATAATCTATAGTTCTACAAATGTTAATTATGACAGAAGGGGGTCAAGCTATACCTTATTTTCAATAAATAAGAGCATAAATGCAACCTTTTCATCAGGAAATGAAATTATAAAACAAAAGAAAAAATGGTATTACCAGTTGCACTTTCTCAGGTTTATTGATGTTAGAACCACGTCGACCTCCAGCTTTGTTGGTGCCACTTGCATCTGAAGCTGCTGAGAACAGACTTTCAAGTTCCGTTATATCTATTTCAGGAGCCCTACCCAGAATTTTCAAGATCATCAGGTGACAACAGAAACATGTTCCTTGTAGCATGTACTAGAATTCATCAAACAGGTGATGCAACATGATAAATAAACCAACTTTAACGCACCTTGACTGATTATCTTGTTTCTGAGAATCAGCCCATAAACTCCCTTGCATTGCTCGAGTAACTTTCACCCAATGTAAGGGCTTCAATGAAGTTTTCTTAGGGGCAAGACCACCTCCACTGACTAATCGACCTCTGCCATGACTTGTGGGCCCTGAAGTCACCTTCCCCTTTCCAATGGATGGAGGTGGTGGTGGTGGCAGCGTAGAACTTTTTGGTCCGAGCGATGCAGGCAGCTTTGGCATCATGCCAGGAGTTGGTGGAGGAGGGGGAGCAGTAGGAAGTTTGGGTGCTGGTGGTGGAGGTGGCGGGACTGAACCTGACTTTGTAGGTTCTAAAGGGGGTGGAGGTGGAGGTGGAGGCAGCCTAGGGGCATTGCCAGGCTTACGACTTATTGAAGGAGGAGGCGGTGGAGGTGGTGTTGAAGGTATAGAACTAGAAGTAGATTTTGACATTGGAAGCGGCGGTGGTGCTGGAGGTGCTGATCGAACAAGAGTTGGTGGAGGCAATGTTGCAATACTAGCACCACCCAAGGATGTAGGTGGAGGTGGAGGGGGAGGGGGAGGTGGCAAAGATGGTTGACTAGATTTTGTGGAAAGTGGGGGAGGTGGTGGGGCCTGTGGGATGGCTTTAGAGGAATTGAGGGGAGGTGGTGGCGGTGGTGGAGGTGGTGGGGTTGATGGGAGGGCTTTAGAAGAATTAAATGGAGGAGGTGGGGGTGGGGGTGCTGGTGCTAGGAGGGCTTTAGAAGAATTAAAAGGAGGAGGAGGAGGAGAAGGAGGAGGTGGTGGTGGTGGTGGTGGTGGTGGTGGGAGGGCTTTAGAAGAATTTAAAGGAGATGGTGCTGGTGGTGGCAGTGGTGGTGGTGGTGGTGGTGGCGGTGGCAGTCGCGATGGCGGTGGTGGGGTTGGCAAGAAGGAGTTAGAATAATTGAAAGGAGGAGGAGGAGGTGGTGGTGGTGGAGGTGCTAATCCTTCATTAGTTGTTGAAGGCATTGCCAAAGAATCTTTACTAGAGAAACTTGGTGGTGGAGGACCTTTCTTGTTAGTTGGAGGCAAATGTTGCATAGAATCCCCACTGGAAAGCACAGGTAGAGAAGGTGGCGGTGGCACATTTGGTGGAAATCTACCAAAATCTTTTGTATAAGGTGGAGGTGGTGGGGGTGGGGGTGGTGGTGGTGGAGGTGTTAGTGTTGGTGCATGCATTGACAAAGCAATGCCACTAGAAATAGAATGTGGTGGTAGTGGTGGTGGTGGTGGTGGCAATGGTGGCAGTGCTACTGCAGACATCGATGAAGGAATTCCTTCATATATAAAAGGTGATGGAGATGGTGGCACTGGTATGTGAGGAACAGAAGAAGGCCGAGATACTGATGGAGGGGAATAAGGTAGTGTTTCTTTAGTCGGAACTACTACTGGATTTAGTGAAGGCAAAGCAGTTTCAGCAGACAATTGATCTAGAGGTTCTGAAGTAACAACAACCTCATGTGCATCATTTTCAGAAGGTAAGGTAACTAAATCAGCAATATTTAATGGACGTAATTTCTCTGTATCTGCTTGGGGCTTAGGAAAGACATCAAAAACTTCATCCAAACTATCAGCCTCAGCTATGCAAGATGCAGTGCTTTCTTCTTCAGAGTCCACAGGTGACGTGCATGAACTTCCTCTATTTTGCAGTCTTGAAAGTTCTTTCGCATCACTTAAGACAGATAATTGTTTAAGCAACCACAGGGTAGCATCGTCACTGTTATCAACCCACTCAACCCCATTGAAAAGTTCTTGAACCCTGGAAAAAGCTTCAATGGGTAATCCACCTTTCTCCTCTCCATTTAAAATTGTAGTTGGAGCCTTGGGAGGGGAGATGCTCTCAACTTCCCCAAACAAAACCTGAACTTAAAAAGTTAGTTTTGTTAGAAAAAAAGGATAGGGGGAAAAAGAGAGGAGGAAAAACACAAAACAAACAAAAGAACCAAAGTCTAAAATCTGGTGAAATTTTTTAGGCTCCATTTAATCACGAGAAAGATGAGCGAAAAGAGAAAAAACTTCCATAAATATATTGCTTTTTTTTTTTTTTGGTAGAAAATTTGTCATCATTTGCCTTTCCCTTCTCTCATCTATCAAAGATATATAGGGAAGCTTAAAAAATCTACTCACCTCTGCACGAAAACCTTTTGGATACCGCTGTTTTGAATCCCAAAGAATGTCCAAGTTTTCACAGTTCAGCATCAATATGTTGGATCGGATAAATGCAGTGTTAAACATGATACGAAACATCATAATTTCCCTTTCTGAATCCAAGTCCAAATGGACACACTCCAAGACAACATCTCCTTGCACCAAACACTGTATGTCCATTTTAATCACATCACAGTCTGCCTGCAACAAGATAATGTTCGTGTTAGCAGCAGTATGTAAATAATGGAGAAAGATACAAGTAAAACAGCAAACCTCACACCTGGCAGTAATGTCGAAGGTTCTTCTTCTTGTTGCCCATGGAGAAGAGCATTTGGGTTGAAAGACCATCCCTGCTGTTGAGATTCCGACCAAAAATACGGATAAGTGGCCTGCAGCCATTTTGCGAATCGAAGTTTGGAATGGCCCGAAGAATAACACAATCTAGAGAAAGTGCTCGCTCTGGAGGTGGCCACTCTGGAGCAATATTTCTTCTAGCTACATACTGAATATAACGAAGGTGCGATGGAAACGGATTTAGAGGAGACAAGAGCTGCAAGAAACCTTTAGGAGCCTCTCGATGAACAATTTCAAGAGTCCTACGCTCTCCACTATGCAACTTTCTGAAAATAAAAAAACTAGCTAAAAGAAATGCTAATAGCGGCCAACCCCCTCTCTCGCAATGCAGAAGAATAATATTCTGATTATTCCCCATCGTAAGCCAACTCTCACAAACTCTAAGAAAATGTTGAATCAAGGACAACGGAAGGAGAGGGCAACCCTCATACTGTCGTGGATAATCCATGACAGTAACATCATATTCACACAGTATATCAGCAAACTGACTCCTCTTCTGACCCTCGCGAAAATTAAACGCAAGAAATGACGAGTCAGGAAATTCTTCATGTAACTCAGTTATAATTTCATGCAGATAGATTTGGTAGATTCCTTCTGGTAGAACTTCAGTAGAAAAACATGAATCGAAAACTGAAACAAAACAACAGTCCACATGTTAAAAAAAAAATCCAAACCAAATTATTCACTACACAAATAAAAAATCCACTCAATAGAAAAGAAACACTAACCGTATACTCTGTCAACAAATTCAAGCAATCCATCAGGAGGTCTTCTGTAAAAGAATCTACTAAGGAGGGACATTTCTCTCAAATCAACCACAAACTGCGTCTGGGTTCACAACAATGAGCTACAGCCTAAAGAAAAATGAAAATGACAACTTAAATAATACGTCAACTAAAAACGAAATTCAAAATTTAAACTTTTTACAACATAGAGCTACAGGAGAACGAGTATCCATCTGGGTTTATTTCATTCTCTCTCTCTCACTCTTTTGTAGGAATGAAACATAAGAAGTGAGTTCAATTTCTAAACTTAAACCAGCATTGAAAAGAGACGCGAAGAAAAGACTAAATCGAAGGTTGGGTTTGATCGATAAAAGGCGAAACCTGGGAGAGGAGAAGTTGAACATCACTGTGTTGTGAGGTCCGAAGGAGTTGGATTTGAAGGTGCCACCGCCACTTTCACTTACCATTCAATTTGAACTTTCTAACTTAGAACCAATCGGAGCAGACGAGACATGATTTTACTTTGCTGTTGATTTTTTTTAATAAACTTATATATATTTATAAATTATAAGTCCATTCGTGGCAGCGGTGAATTTGAATAAATAAATTAAAATTATTATTTTTTAAAATTCAAAATTTTGGGCCTAAAAGGCTTTGCTTTGATTGTCTAGGCCCATTAGGAGGGGTGTGTTTATTTGAATTGTGTTGACCATTTTAATTGGCAAAATATTAATTTTACCTTTATTTTTAATTATCAAATAATAAATTTATGGTTCTTAAATTTGTAGATTATGAATAAAATTTTAAAATTTTTAAAAATATATCTAAATTTAAATCTTTATCACACTTGTAAAATATACCGAGCTAATAATTCAATTTCTAAATAATTCCATTTGAAAAAAATCCGAATTATTCAACTAAAGAAGTGATCAAAAATTCATATTAAACTAAGTGTTAATTAAATTAATTAATTTAAAGGAGTTTATATGATTTTAGCTAACACTTTAATAATCATATAAATATTAAAAATATAAGTTTTGAACGTTTGATCACAATTGGCCACATTCAAACTTTGCTTAGTGATAAAAAATTTTCAATCTCTTGAAATTTTGCATAAAATATATTCAAAGTAAGCTTAAAAAAAAGTTAAGTAATTTATTTTAAAGTATTTTGTGATTGTTATAATATTTTAAAAATTGAGTTTGTTTTTGACATTTCAATTTAATATTTCATTAAATCAATAATACTTTTTTTTTTAAATTAATTCAGTCACAAATTTTGTTTGTATTTTATTTTTATAGATGTTAATAAAAAAAATCTAAGCCATGGGTCCCATTGGTGGGGGTTGTATAATCGATAATTCATTTTCGGATCTTTGTTTTTCGTTGCCCCTTTTTGTCTTTTCTATCTTTATCTTCATACATTGTAAATTCGTCTTCAAAGTTCAATCATCAAATAAATAAAGGAAAATAATGAAGTCTTATGAGAGAAAAGATATGTCTTCAAAACTTAAACTCAAAAAAAATTATTTATTTTTAAAATTAAGGTAAAAAAATAAGATAAAATATATTTTAATAAATTTTATTAATTTTAACTTAAATTTTTAAAACTTAACAAATAAGAATTTTTGGCCTTGGGCAAATCATCCCAAATCAATTCTACCTTTTTTTTTTTTTGTTTATTCAGTTACAAAATTTGTTTGTACTTTATTTCTATAGTTGTTGCTAGGCTATGGGCCGGGCTGTGGGGGAATGTATCGGACCGGTCCCAACCGTTTTGGGATCGATCCCAAAACGGGATTGGTTCTTAGAGGCCCAGAACGAGCCCCCCACTTCCCACCTTAGGTGGCAAGTTGTAGGCCAACAAGGAGGATTCTGACAATCACATTCCAATTATTGTGCCATTGCCGCTTTTCAATAACTTGAGTTACTGTTTGGGTGAAAATTAGTTGAACTGCTTCAAGATGTTTTCTGAGAGGCAATAGATGAGAGTGTTTTGGTACGAGAACATAAATTTTAAATTTATTTATAATATATTAAAATCATAAATATTATTTATTTATTGTAATATTTATAAATCTGATTATTAAATATAAAATTATATTTAAATGGTATGATAGAGTCAATGATTAAATTAAAGAATGATATAATTTAAGTAAATTTTTTTAAAAAATAATTATAAAATAACCATTTAAAAGGTGAGAATTTGTTTTTTAACAGAAAATCTATTCCTTATTAGATTATTATATTAAGTCAAAACTAATCACATAAATAAAAGAAATTTTATAATTATTAAATTAAATATATTAAGAGTTTGATCTTAATATATCATAAAAAAAAAACTTAAACTCACGTTAAAATGTAAAATAATCCCATTTCAATAATTTGTTTTTGGAAACATGCTTGATTCTAAGGGGGCGTTTGGTTTGGGTAATATTTTATTACCAAAATAGAAAGATTATCTTGAAGATAGAGTACTTAGAAGATTATTGAGTATAAATAATTATTATATTTGATAAAATTTGGTAGGTATAAATAATTATCATGTTTGGTTAAAGGTAATAAAAAATTACTAGTAAATTATTTTACTTAAATGTCCTTGAATATAATTATTTTTAAATGTTTTTTTATATTATTTGTCATATTAATTAAAAATAAATTTATTTTTATCTCAAAAAATTAATAAATTATAATATAATTATAATAAAATCAAGATTATCAAGGTAATCTTAAAAAACTGGAACCAAACGGCCCCCAAATGTAGTAAATCCAAAACAATGGAAGAAGACCTGGCCATGGTTCATGAACCATCGGTTTCGGTTCGAAACTACCGATTCACGATTCGAAAACATAAGGGCCCTGAACCGAAACCATAACAGGACGGTTCGGAACCGACGGTTCTGGTTCATGACCCCGGTTCGAAACCGATATTGAATTGTCAATTCTAATATTGACTTTTTGATATTGTTGTTCTATCTCCATCTGTTATTGATGTTATTATTGTTGTTCCACCTCTTCATATTGACTTTTACTTTCTTGTGTTGAAAAATCATCTATAAGTTGATTTTTATTCACATTTGATATATGTGAATATTGACCAAATCTCCTATTACCGGAAGAATTTCCACTACTTGTCAATTTTTGATAATAAATAAAATTAATTATATAAATAAATTATATGATTAATTATAAAAGATAATAAATAAATAATAAACAAAATTAATTATAGAAATAAATTCTATAATTAATTATGAATTGTATAATAAAAATTGAAATTGAAATTAATAAAAAATTAAGGAAGAATTTAATTAAATTTAAGAGAATTTGATTGAATTGAAAGATTGAGAGAGTATTAAGAGTTGAAAGAATGAGAATGAGAGTTTGAAGGACTGAGCGAGAGAGTGGAGAGATTGAAATTTGAGAGAATAGAATTTGAAGGGGTATATATAGGAAAAAACTTTTTTGAAAAAAATTAAAAATAGGGGGGTGAATTGAGCTTTTAAAAATTGCAGGGGAACTTCTTGAAAATTGCAGGGGACCGCAATTTCCCCTTCAAGTTTCAGCAAGCCGACGGTTCCCTGCGCAGGGAACCGTTGGCTGTTTTAATAAAATTAAAAAAAATTCAAAAAAAATTCAAATTTTTTCGATTCAGTACAGTAAACCTCCAGTTTACATGTCAGTTCATAAACCGGATGTGAATCGACGGTTTCATGATTTCAATTTATATAAATCGGAACCGAACCGTAGAACCTCGATTTTGGTTCCGGTTCTGGGTTTGCCGGTTTGGTTTTATCCGTCCGGTTCACGGGCCAAACCGGCCCATGGCCAGGTCCAAATATTCAAGTTTAAAAAACAAACAAGGCTACAAATGATTACCTAAAACATGGGGTACGAAAATGTACTTTTTATATTGGGTTTGGCAAAACTAGTTGATCGAACAAGTTACAGGTTAAAAAAAGTGAAGAAGCTTTTTGAGATATAAAGTCTGCAACAACACTCTGTCAGTTGTCCTTTTCCTTTAAAACAATAACCAAACTAAAAGAAACCCACTTCCCTATATCCAAATCGAATTATAGAATTAGTCCAAAAAAAGAATTGTTTTTTCAGTGAAATGGCTGCTCAAGAGCTTGAGTTAGAAGAGGAAGTGCAGGAAACGAAGAAGCTGCTTTCTTCATATCTTGGCTTAAGTTTCTCTTTATTTTTAGCTTTGTTTCCGCGGAAGTCTCTTTTACTGATACCCACTTTGGAGTCTCAAGTGAGGGAGCTGTCAACGCGGCTGTTGACGGCGGAGGAGCAGTTGAGGCAGATGAAGTCGCGGAGGAAGGAGGACTCCAAGGCGAATGCGAGGGTGGTGGAGATCTTTGCTACTCACAGGAACACGTGGCAGGCGGAGGAGAGGCGGCTTCTGCAACAGATCGACGCCGCGGATGAGGAGATGGCAAGTTTGAGGTCGAAGATTGAGGAATTGGAGAGGGAGAAAGCGGAATCGAAGAAGCGAATTGAGGAACTCGAGGAGATGATTGGGTTCATGTCTAGAAGAGGAGGGTGTGAGTTTGAGGAAGAAGAGGATCAATTTGGTGGGTGTGCGAGTAGGGACCTTTGTGGTGGGGATGATGGTCAAAATGGCAATTTGGGATTCACCTCTGAGTTTTTGGCTTCTGCTTCCAAGTCTTGGGCTGAGAAAGCTAGTCTATGGCAGGTTTGAGCTCTGTTTCACTTTTGGTTTTTGTTAATGGTCAATTGTTTGAGGGTGTTTCAGCCCAGAATTTTTTCAGAAATTGAATTTTTACTTCCATACATTCATAATTCATACACAAAGTCAATAGATTAATGAGTTTGGTCTTCAAAAAATGAGAAAATATAGCTAATTTGTTGCTTGTTCTTGACGCAAGTGTGTTACAAGAAAGCTTAATTATTTGCAGTTCTATTGAAATGCTTTAAATAAAATGATTGATGGATGTTTTGAGTGCCTGGTTAGCGATGTTTGGGGTAAAATGTGTTGAACAATTTTCCATTTGTGTTATCTTCCGTATTTCTGGATATTTGCGGTTTGTCCTCTGTAACTGGAAAATATGATGATATACTTAATTTGGTGCCAACTAGAATTCTAATGCCAGTTTCTTGCTTCTCATAATCTAGCTTCAGCATCAACGGGACCACGCCTTTCTGCAGTTTTGTGACAAGGGTTCTGCTTATATTTACTTAATTTGATAATATTGTTGATGGGGTTGGACCACAGGGAGTAAATATCTGTAACAAGCAGAACAAATTATATACTATGTAACATTAACTAGGTTTGAATACTGTCGTGTCTTTGGTATAACACTGGCCTGTTATCCTCTGTGCTTGAGCAAATAAGTTTAATGAAGGCAAGAAATCAACTACCTAATTTATTTGATGTAGTGAACATGGTCAGAATGTTACTGAACCGAAATTGCTTATTTTCGTTACTAGATAGGCAAAACATGGTATCTGTGGGGATATATAATATAGAAGGGCCTTTTGCCTTTAAACTTTACTGGCATCTGTCAGCATTTTATTTTTCGTGTTGCTTTGGGAAAATTTTATCAAGTCCTATCATGAGTAAAACAATTTAGATAAAATAGAGACATAGAAAATGATTTGAATTGGTAACTATTTTATAGATATAACTATTTTGACCTGGACCGTGTTGGCAGTCGATTTGTAGTGATGGTGTTTTCACTGTTTTGATTTTAAGTATTTTTACTTGCAGGATGTACAGTATGAATCCCTTGAATCACTGTACCATATGAAGCATTTTGTAGCGAGGTAAATTTAACAGCAGGAACTAATTATTGTCAATGTAAACTTGTAGCAACTCTGCTGCAACTGAAAATAGTGATGTTTGTTTCCTTTCAGAAGGGAGTCCCCTTGGAAGGTTGATGGTGAATCAACAGGAGTTTCCTCTAAACTAAAGTTACTTGAAGAGGAGTTACTGAAAATGGAGAAGATCGGAAAAAGTGATCTGTCAAAGGTGCCGTCAATAATGAGAAAGCAGGCTAAGAGATATCAAGCTCTTGCTGGGAAGATTGATGAGCTTTGCAGGAGAATGGTAAGATTTTTCTGCCCCTGATTACATTTTAAGGGAATTGTTTGCATTCTCCTTCAATTTTGACTTCAACTATAGAAAACATGTTGCTTTGGTTGAGCATGATGTGGGAAAGTTCCCTTTTAAATAGGCTGGGTGGCTGCATGGTTTTAGCTCGAAACAATTCTTTCTCTCTCTCACACTTACACGCTCCTACAAAATCCGAATGAGTTATATTCATCTGTTTATGTTGATCTTGGTGATTAGAGACATTAATGTATGTTGCTGAACCCTATTTATCCATGGCATTTTACAGCAGGCTAGTGATCCTTGTGAATCCACACTCAGTCCAGAGTTTCGAACACAAAGGCAAACCGAATTTTTGCTTGAAGCATTTCGACTTCAGCAGCGTGCATCTGAAACTGCCCAGAAGCTTACAGCATTACAAACTGAGATTGGGAAATCATACTATGATGATGAACTAGGAAGCCAACCCAAGTTAACCATGAGACGGTCATTGGACTGCATTAGAAACAATTTGAAAGAAGTCCAGAGAAATTTGGAGATATGGTTGGCAAGAATTATCGGAGATCTTGAAGGCATTCTGGCCAGAGATGGTGCTTCTCATCTAAGGGAATGCTACATTTCAAGATATCCTTTTGTTCAATAGAATCTCAAGAATAATGGTATCCCCAAATCTTGATCTAACGAAAATATATTTGCTTCTGTGGTATATATGCTGATCTAAAACCATATAGAGGAAGTAAGATGACTTATATTAAGATGAAATCGTTCTGCATTTACCTTAGCGACCATCACATACTGATCTATCTTATCAAAAAGAAAACAATAATAGAAGGTTAACTGCAATACATGATAATGCATTGCAAGGCAGGCAACATCTAGTTAAATTGGTGATATGGGAAAGTAGAGCGGCATACAATAGTAGTGTGCTTGATATAAGCTCGCTGCAAGAATCTTGAATCAATACAGACAAATTTTGGTTTGATATCCACAAATCTATGAACTTGGTAATCTTTCAATTGGTCCAGAAAGAGTAAATTTAGTAGCTAGAAAATCTTGGTGGGAATTAAATGGCAACTGGGTTCTAGAAAATCTTAAAATGTATTAATCAAGCCGATGTCAAAAGACTATCTTCAAGTCCTAGAAGATATCGAAGTTCGGGTGGTTTGGTACAAGATAAATTGATATTGAAAGCAACAAGAAAGTGTGAAAATTCCAGAGTATAATTACATAGACAGAAATGTAGTTAAGTTTGGTGAGTCTCCAACGTGGAAATTGCAGAGGACTTTGAGAATTTATTTAAATAGTGTAAGACATTTGCGGAGAAAATGATTCTGGTTAGAATTCTATTGTTGAAGAAACATTTGAATCCCACCCCAGATGCAAAAGATTTCATTTTTGTCTTGATTTTTCATGATATCAATCATTTATATTTTGTAATTCTAGCATTAAGATTAGGAGATTTATTTCAATGACAAGTTAAGATTCAAGATGTACCAGAATTGCCCACCAAAACATCCTTATCAAATTAAAGAAGTACACAAGAGTAGCAGAAGATCAGTCATGGAGAAGGCCAACAATAATCATACTACCATTGAAATAAATAAACAGAAGTACATATCATACATAATTCAAAGCATAATTTAGCTGTAGGTCCGAAACAACTGTAGTTTTCCTGTCTTATTATCTTCAACGTCTAAAGCACAATATTCAGAAGCCAAGAACACACAGAAATGTCAAGCAGAAGCAGCAGCTTCCTCCAGCAATTGCTTGACTTTGGTTATGTAATCACTCATGGCTTCATCTTTGGATTTTGCTGCCAAAAGAAAAAAAGAATCCATGTAGTTGCAAGATCAAAAGTCACAAGCAAATTTCTCTAAATGAATCTGGAAAACAAAGACTGTTGTCTAAAAACTACATATTAAACTACCTTCAACAGCCTTCCATGCATCCCATTTTGCTCTGTCCCTTAGGTTGAACATTCCAGGACGGCCTGCAAGTCGAAATCAATTAACAAGGAAGACTAATACAGAATATGACAAAGAATATTTTCATACAGTAATTGTGCAGCAAAATACTTACTTGTGTTCACTGGTCCAACGGTGCCTTGCTTGTAGAGTCCATAGAGAATAAGCAAGTTTTCGTTGGTTGTGTTCTGCGGTAGGGTCTTTGCTTTCTGAGCATACTCCTCAAACTCTTCCTGCAAAACCCCAAGCAGGTTCACAGTTTGATTCCACAAACTTAAAAATAATACAAACACAAATTCAATACACCACATAGAAATAGAATTAATCTAAATAGTACAAACTACAAACTTATGAAAGCTTCACTGATTCCAAACTGGGGAAAATTGAAAGATCTCCGACTTCGTGAGCAAAGGCGACAGGCCTTTGACTTCAAATTTGAACAAAACTTGATTCAAATTTGCCATAGATTTTTTTAAACAATGAGGATACATAGAATCATAATTCAAAATCAAATCCAACGAAAGAAACCCAGAAATCAACTGGAAATATATATATATATGCAGGAGCCCAGATCACGTTTAACCAGAAACTAATCCAACAATTCATAACTCAGAACAAAACACACATTACTGAAAACCCGAAATCAATCCGGGTAATTCAAAACAAAACGGAATAAAAATTTGATCTTTGTTAAACGCAATGCAAAGAGAGTAATTAGACCTTCAGACCCATTGAGAATTTGATGCGGGATGGCTTCTCTTCTTTGAATAACAAACTTAGAACGTAACGCCAATGGCTCTAGTTTGAGGTGTGGCTGTTTTAAATAGAGTAGGTTGAGTTTGACTAAGAAGTCCACTGGTACATGTGCCACTTATTGTAATTAGGTGGCTAAGAATGGGCAGAAGTGGCCAACAAAAAATAATAATAATTAATTTCTTTATTATTATCAATCATATTTATCTAAAAAAATTAGAAAAGGAAAAGACCCATTTTGTTTGATTCCATATCTTCTCCATTATCGAGTAAACAATCAAATAAAATGAATGAAAATTCTAAAATGTAAAACAGATTCTGAAGAAAGAAAAGCAGTGATGGGAAATAAATTGCGTAGGAATAAAGAGGAGGAGAATCAAATATTTACATCATCATTGAAAGCAGAAAAATAAGTTTTGATGAAAGATGTGGGTAAAATCGTCTAAATGATATATATATATATATATATATAGAGCAACATATATAATTTTACGTATAAATAATAATATCATAAAATTAAATATTATTTTATTTTTAATTTAAAATTATTTAATTATATAATAATATAATTATTATTTGTGTATATAACACTATTCTAAATAATAAAATTATGTGTATAAATAATATGAATAATTTTATATATAAATAATAATATGTTACGATGTGATTAAGTATTGTTTTATTTCTAATTTAAAACTATTTAATCATATAGTGATATGTCATTATTTATACAAAAAATTATATATATTAATTATGCATAAAATTATATACATAACACTACTTTATATATAAAAGTCGTATCAAGTGTTTTATAAGAATATTTTAAGACAAAGTGTTATTTTATGAGGTTGATTTAGGCAAACTCGAATGGATTGTAACTAAATAATGAACAATGTTAGTGCATTGAGTTTTGAATACTCAATTTGATATATATTATTATATAATTAAGTATTATTTTAACTTTAATTCAAAATTACTTTAAACACATTATGTTGGGTAATTGAAATTGTATTCTTATTTATTTCTTAATAAAATTCAATTACCTCTTGAGCAAGTTCTGCCCACTGGATTCTTATTTCTTACTTGGTTTTGGGGCAATTAGTTGTTAAGAAACTTGATGAAACAAGTGAAAATTTGACCAATACTATATGTGAAAAAAATTATCAATACTTTCTTTGTATGTTTAGGCTTGATTGGTCATGTGTCATAATTCACATTGGGTTGCATTACTGATATGGGATCACTGGATTCTTCTAAAAAGATGTAATAAATTCAAGGATTAGCAAAATCAAACAAATTTTATTTTGGAGTAAATGTATGTGACGTGGGCACATTGCAATCCATAAGCAATTGATGTGCAGTATTATGATACATACTTTAAATATATAAATGAATATATATTTATATGTGTTATCATATGATTATATGTTATTTTATTTTTAATTTAAAATTATTCAATCACAAAATGACAATAAAATGTATTTTCACGTATATACACATAGTTTTATTGTTCTTTTTAACAGCTCCGTGCCTGCCCTAAATTAGATTTTCAACTTCATCAACAAAAATACCAACCCTTCGAAGATTGGACCTAACCGCTGCATTACTAATGGGCAAGTTCTACAGGGAAAACAAAATCCTAACGCTTGCCCTTCTAATAAATAAATCTTCCCTGTTCATAAAACAATCATATGTAAAATAATAGACCTTAAGTCCCAAGTCCAGAAAACTATTTTATCAAGACTGATAATCTTGAATAAAAGCTACTCCATCAATAGGTAACAATCTAAAATTATTACTCCAACCAAGAAGGCACTACTCCAAAGTGTTATTATCTAAAGTTAATTTGTTCTTCTCTTATCAAGAAACAAATGGAGAAAAAATAAGGAACTGTTAAGCAGCATCACAATCTGGATGATTTAAGCAATTCCTCGGAATTCACTAGGGCAAAAGACCAAATGAAAATTGAAAGTTAAATATATCCAATAAGTTATCACATTTTTTTCTTCCCTATCTTCCAATAGTCCTTTCCAACCAAATAACCGAAAATATAACCAAAATGGCAGACCTCCGAAGTACAGCAGCATTCTACTCCAGTCCCAACCAACAAACCTATTTAATAGTAAGGAATTCCTAGACTATAGAACATCCGAACTCATTTTAGCATTGAACAAAGCATAGCACTTCAAGATCCAGGTACAAGAAAAAGACAATCAATACTCTTCCCTGGCCTCTTACACTGTAAACATCAGCATGGTGAAACACAAACATTTGAGTTTCTTCTTTGGGTCCAATCACACGAGTTGATTTACTAACAGTATAATTCTAAAGTTTTTACAATATAATTCTACACTAGATTTACTAACCTTTTCAAATGGATTATCCAATCATCCTTCGCTGAATTCCAGAAGCTTTTAGGAAATTATGAATGTCATTTAGGATTAATTCAATGCAACTACAGAATTAAACTAAACAAAGAATGATTCTTATTCTAGCATACACTACATGATGCACACCTCAATTTCTAGCATCATTTTCCCACACATAAAAGACAAAATAGCTAGTTCTGCAATACACTAGACCTAACAACTGTAATGTAAAATTGATCACCTTTACACTGCTAAAACAGCAGAAAATTCTAAATATTCCTATGCCAATAAAAAAGCAAATATCAAATTGATCTCCAATTACACTGACCCTACATTATATAAATGCATTGAATACCATAATTGCAGAGGTTCAAACAAAAGGAGCCAAACGAGTTATTTGGATTATTAAATCCAAACATAGATTGTCAAAGATGACAGAAAAAATCATGTAAAGAAATTCATGCATCTATCTACTCACATCTATCCAACTATAAGAATTTTGTGATTGTAAAAGATAGTAAACACAGAATATAGAGTGTGATCATGTAAGAACAGAACATTTGTTTACATATTCACAAAAGTTTCAAAAATCCATTTCATTATTTTAATAATTTCCAGCAAATATCTTTTGAGAAAATACACCATTAGGTGATAAAACCAATAACTCATAAATAAACCAAAAAAATTACCAAGCAAAGCTCTTCCCATAGCACAAATAATCAAATAGACAGAAAACAGTGACAATTACCAATTAAAATACAACAAGAAATTTCATTTAGAATGAGATAAAATGTTTTAACAATGTTCCTAGCATGAAATAACTATATATCACCCTATGTGTTAACAGGAGGTGCAGCTTGAAATACCTATTGATCACAGGGCAACATCTTGTTGAGGCAAGAGAATCAATACTTAATACTACTTGGGCATCTAGTATACTCTGCAATCTGCTCTAGATTAACATTCAAATACTCTTCTGTATCCACATCAAAAACAATGCCAGTATTTCTATCCATATCCCTATTGACTAAACTCCCATACACACCCTTATGTTTTCCATACAAAACAAGAACCCCACCTTTATTTCTCGGCAATGCAGTCTCAAGAAGATCCTGATCAACACCTTTTATCAATTCTCTGCCGTCATCCATCAATATATCACATTTAGTTCCTGCCACATCAACCACCTCTCCCTTGTTCAAATACCATCTTCCCTTCTTAAACTCTTTGCTTATTATCTTTACTCTAATATGACGCCTTAGCCAAGAAGCCCTCTCTTCATCACTATTACTGTGTCTATTCTCACTCTCTCTCCTTTTCTTGTTCCCATCATTATTACTGCCTCTCCTTGCACCCTCTCTACTACTTCTTTCAGTCCCATTATTAACACTACCTCTCTTTTCACTCTCTCTATGCTTTTGGCTCCCATTGCCATTTCTATTCTCTCTATCTTCACTCTCCTGTCTTCGATGTTTGACTGGTTTATCCATCCTATCGCCTCCATTTGAGTCCATGCGTTTGTCCTCTTTCCTCTTCTCCTTACCACTCATCAAACCAGTAATAGCATCGTCAGAAACAAAACTTTTCTTCTCAATTTGCTTAATTTGAACATTTCCCTTAGGGTTTTTACCAAGCCCTCTACCCTCATACCAACCCAATCCGGCAAGCAACGCAGCACCAAAATCCTCAACCGGCATATCTTCAAACTGCTTAAACCCCTCATCGTCGGGCAATTCCTCCAAATCAAACTTCACATCCTTCGATTTCACCCTCTCTACAGGCTCAGACGCGGACACAGAGTCAGACGCTTTTTCCTCATCCTCATTACCGCCAACACTCTTCCTCAAATTAAGACCGTACGTAATCTGAGCGGCACCTTCAGCACCGCCGGTTGTGCTATGGAGCTCCAATTGAAGCTGGTCAGAGGTTTCAATGGGGAGGTCAATGTTCTTCATTTTCTTGTAAGGACGCGATTCATTGGATTTAGGCGGTAATATGAGTCTGGGTTTCGGCTTGGCGTCGGTTAGGTTTTGGTTTGGATCGAATTCGGTGACGAAGTGTTTGGTGGGTTGAACTTCATCTTGATCTTCATGTTGAAGATGGAGGCTTTTTGACTGTTTCCGGTTTGATTTTGATTGAACGGAGAACGAAACTTTAGTGGCGTTGGAAGTCATTGAGAGAAAAGGAGAAGAAGAAGCTACAAAGCTTTCGAATTTCCCTCTATTGCCAGCAACTCGTTCGTTTGTTTTGCTACAATTTCACCAACAGCTAAGCACACGATTCCGTAGTTGTTAGTTATGTCCAGCAATTCTTTTTCATAGGGCTTACTTTTCCGTTTCAACTTGAGAATTAATCACATTTACACCCCGAATAGTTTCCGATACTATTGAAACACCCCAGCCTTGGTTAGAGATTGATTGTCGACCATCTTTGACTAATACATGCCAGGTGAATAGAATAATGTCACAATCTGATTCCACAACGTCATGACAAGAGTAGCAAGTGTGAAGAATTTACGAGGATGGGCGGTTCCGTGAAGCATTCAAATAGAGTGTGACAACCAAGACATGAAATGAATTTTCTTCAATCATATTGGCAATATTTCATAAAATTTTTCAAGAGGGAGTTGCTATAAAGAAGGGGAATACGGGACACAAAAGAGTGTAACCAGTGATGTTAAGAGCAAGTGCAAAGTTGATTACATGTATGAGTGTATGCATGTTGGAAGTGGTCTTGTGTATCATATAGTGGAATTAGATATCTTATAGGGTGTTTAAAGGGTCGATTCGATAAAAAAAATTTGCGTAGAGAAATAGACATCCTTAACACTATTAAGGTATGCCACAATATGAATATTTGGACAATTATTTAGTGGGTTTTTGCAAACATGATGTGTATAAGGGCATACATACAAGGGGTGTAAGAGTGTTACAATTCAATTTCACAATGTTGTGAAAAAAGCAACAAGAATAAAGAACATGAGATTTGATGATTTTGCAAAGCATTCAAATAGAATATGACAATTAAGATACAAGATATATATTCTCTTATCACATTAATAATATTTTAAAATAATATGTAAAAGAAATGTACGTGACATTGGAATACAAAATTGAGGCAAGAGGACTTCCTCAAATGACAACGAAATTCCTTAAATTATTCTTTTAATACTAATCTAATATAATATAAAATGACCTTTTTATCTTTTATTTATTTTCACTATTTTAAAAAATCTAACCAAAAAAATTATTTTTTCATCATATCTATGCCTAATATTATTGAACTAAAAAACTATGGGCCCAGAGACCGGCCCCAAAAAGCCCAAATCATTGACCATAAGTACAGCCAATTGTAGAACCAGCATCAGCCAAACGAAAATATTCAGTTTTAAAACATTCCGTGATCTCACACGCGATTCACTCCGACTAAAAATTCTCTTCCTGTTTCAATTAGGGCAAAAGCTTTCAACTTTTAATGTTTCCTCCCAAAACTCTCCTAATCAAACCCGGATTCGTCTAATTTCCCTGTCTTTATCTCCAAATATTCATATTAATCTCTGTGTTTTTAGGGTTTATAATCGATTACTATGTTTATTTCATCTTCATCTGTTATTAACTCCGCCGTCGTGCGTCAAAATCTTCGTGTTTTGGGCCCTGGTCTCAATCCGTTCTCTCCCTATTGCATTGCCAATCACTCCTCTTCTTCTCGCTAATTTCCTATTATGCAAATCGGCTTCTTTGAATTTTGCTTTGTTTTCAGTCAAATAGCTGTTGCGAGCAGAAACGATAATTGATATTTCACGGTTTGGTTTCTGGTTTGATTAAGAAATTTGGAAACGATGATTGAAAGCATGCCCCAAGAGCAACTGGGTCCGTTTTGTTTTCAGCGTAAGTTGTCTAGAAAGCGCTTCTTTAGGTCTGTGGTAGACAGGGATGATAGGGGTTGGACTCCGCTTCATATCAGTGCTCGTAAAGGTGATCTCAAAGCGGTAATTTTCTTTCTTTCTTTTTTCTTTATCACTCTTTTTTACTTTATCTCTTTCTTTGTGCCCTTAAATTTGTTTAATGACATCTTTTTTGGGTTGTTATATTTCCTTGAATTAATTGCTCGATGGAAACTAGAAGAACGATTAAGAGAACTCTGGAACATTTTCTTTGTATTTAATACTATTGCTTTTAATTGCATTTTTAGTATAAAGAATGAATCTTTGTGTTGCAATTAGGTCGTATTTATCACTTTTTGTTTAACTCGTTTGGTTTTCCTGCCTTTAGGCACGTATATTGATTCTTTTCAAGCTCGATTGGAAGAATAAATACTATATATGAACCAGAGTTTAAGTTTGTGCCGCCTTCTATCTTTAGGGGATTAGACTGTTAGATTTGAACTGTTGACCTGGCTTTGAGTTGTCAACAGATCCTGGAGGAATTAAATTACACATTTTTTCAATTATCTTTACAAGATTGGTTTAAAGTTCAGGAAATAGATTGTTTGATTTCTATTGTAGTTGCGCTGATTGCTACTGATCATTCTGTGCTAAGAATTTTACCGAGGGTAAATAGTTGTTGATTCAAAATTCTCTGTAGCAGGTGAAGCAACTTCTTAATGAAGGAATGGATGTGAATATCTCAGCATGGGGCCCCAAATCGAAAGGGGTTACCCCACTTCACCTTGCTGCTCAGGGTGGTCACCTTGAAGTCATGGATGAATTGCTTGAGCGAGGTGCTGACATTGATGCCAGAACCAAGGGTGCTTGTGGCTGTAAGTATTTTCATCATTGTTGAGTACATTTTCTGGCAATTCATTTTATGTGCTACTGACACAATTGCTACTTGTAACCATTGCTTCATAAACATGTGATACCAGGGACCCCACTTCACATAGCAGCCAAAGAAAGAAAGAGGGAAGCTGTTAAATTCCTGATTGAGAACGGAGCATTTTTGCCGGATAACATCGACGACAGCAGATTCAATCCACCCCTTCATTACTGTCCCAGTCTAGAATGGGCATACGAGGAGATGGAGCGTTTTCAAAGGGAAAATCTATCTGCAGGCAACACCTCTTATGGCTCTGAGAGTTGAATGCCGTTGCTCACTCTCCGAGTCAGAGGAGCTTGATGCATCTCGGTGCTTTAACACTATTGTTGTGTATATGGGAAAGTCTGTTGTATCTGTGTCGATGCTTGGTTTGGCTTTTTTTTTTTGGTAAGCTTGGTTTGGCTTTTAATATTGTTGATTTTATAATAATTCTTGAAGAACGCAGATACTTGTTCTCATTATAAAACCTTTCAGGCTTTGGTGGTAATTTTTGTGCAAGACTGAATACGCAATTGATTAAGTTTGGTGGTTTGATGTTATGCCTTCCGCTATTGTAATGAGATTTTTAGTTCTTCAGTTGTGCTAGTAATTTTGTTTATTGGTTTTATTGGAGAATGTGCGCATATGGATTTGATGCTCGTCCTTTTCAATTTTCATCTTGCAGTGCATTAAATTAATAAATTATATGGTAGGTTAAGTGGTGGGCTGAGCAAATTCTGCGCAATTCATTTGAGATGGACAAGATGTTAAATTTTGTTTTCAGGTCTAGTTGGCGGAGTATTTGGCGGAGATGGCAATTTGATCCGGGGCGATCCATCGTCGATCATATGAAACCCTCGAGGACACAAATTGGGAAGAGTTCTAGGATTTATTAAAACAAATTTTACTAATTTTTGAAAAATTATCAGCTTTTACTAAGAACTATTAATCTAATATATTAGTCTCATTATCATTGCAAATGGTTAGTCAATCCACCAGGTTATAAACTTGATAAAATCAATTGAAGTGAATGAAAAGTGGTTATTATAAAATTACCCTAAATATACATGGAGTTAATAGATTGATTATTGCATATTGTTAGATGTATTTGAACTAAAAATAATGAATAACTTGTAAGTGATATTTTGAGAATATGATTTATTGCATTTGGAAATATGACTTGGATTATTTTTTATCGTAATGACTATTCCTTCCATCGTTCATAGAAACCCTAGCACAAATTGGGAAGAGGGACAAATACTAAAAAAAGAGAGGCCTAGTTCAAATTGGGAGCGTTTAAGTATTCTGATATGAACTGGAATTGACAATTTGAGTTATAGGTAATATAGATAATAATAAATAACATGGATTCATAAATATGACTAATGTGCTAAAAATTTAACTGTAAGATTGGTGGCATTTGGAAATTGATTGGGCCTTTTTATCTCTAAATTGACCATATTAGTTTGATGGGTAAATCTGGGATACAGGTAAGATAAGATTTTATAAATATAATAGAGATTCAAACTTAAGTTTTTTCTTTAAAAATTTTAATACTCTATTAATTTCATTTATTTTTCTGTCATTGTTAAACTTCCTAAAACCATTGTTTGAACCTTCTCCATCTCCTTCCCCATAGTTACCACCATCATTATTTCTATCAACACCACCATCACAATGAAGATAAAGGCAACGTGAATTTGTTCTATTCGTTTTTCAATTTCTTTTTGTCCCCTTCATAAGATTTATCTTCTAATCTATGATAGCCATATTTTAGTTGGATTCGAGAACCATCAGAGAGAATTGTTGCATAGAATATAAAAAAGAAAAAATATTTTTTTTATCAAGAGAATCCAAAAGACACAGAGATAGAGAGACAGAAACAACTGGCTTATATTTGAGAGGAATGAGAAGAGAGATTTGAAGAAATTTGATTTTTAAATGTGAAGAGTTGATGATTTTTGGAATCATTTCTTTACAATAATTCTCGAGACGGTTCTCTACTCCGGCAATAGTGAAAGTGATGATTATGGCAATGATGGTGACGAAGGCGACGGAGATGTAATATATTCAGACGATGGTTTTAAAAAAAAAAAAAAAGATTTAGAGTAAAATGACCTTCCTAACCTTTCATATAACGGTATTAATTACTAAAGATAGATGACGGATGAGTAAATAAGCTTTTCAATCTTAAGGGACAGTAAATCGTTTCATTAAAGTTAGGGTGGAAAATTTCATTCGACCCTCCAAAAATAGCAAATACCCAAAATTATAGGGCCCAGCCAGCCGGCCAGGAGACATCAGCCATTCATGCTTAGTGGCCTGGTTTAAATGCTCATTTATATCTTCTCACGAGATACATTATTGAAAGTCATGCATACATATCGACAAATTTTCACTTTTCATCCAACAACTCAAAATTAATTAATAATAAATTATTATTATTATTATAATAATTCTGTAAGTAATATAATCTGTTACAAGAATTTTCAAAAAAATTCATAAAAAATTGCAGAATGAAAAAATGAATTTTAATTTGCAAAATTTGTGAAATTTATATGAATCAATAATCGGTTGGAACCGACTGGCTCATCCGTGGGAGGATATGAACCGCCAAAGCTTGGAACCCATTTGGTGTATCCACCGCCCATATCCGCGGCGGCGCTGCCACGACATCCACCACCACGATTCCCCCCTCACCACCAACAACACAAACTCTCCCACCACCACAAGCAATCTGCTGAGCTCCGACGAGCATGTTAGACTGAATTATCATCTCTTCCCAATCATCCTTTTCTTCATCATACTTTCTCAATGCACCGTTGGTCTCATCCACCGTGAGCATCACCTCCTCATCCATGGCAGCCACCGGGCCCCTCCACCCTTTGATCATTCCCTCCGGCATCTCCCGCCATGTGTCCCGTTCAACGTCGTAAACAACTCCTTCCTTGGCTCCGTACCCTTTCACATTTACCATACATAGCTTCCCTCTCCACCCCACAGCATCCACCGCGTCTCTGCAAAAGGTCCCATCTTTAAGCCCTTTCATCTTCTCCCACCTCCCCCCGCCACCGCCACAGCCACCATTGTGGTAATAATTGTTATTATATTTGTTTTTCTGCAGGTCCCACTTCTCCACTGACCTCGCGACCTCGGTGGAGAACTGATATCCTATACCGCTTGCCACATACACAACGTTGTGAAGCGATCCGGCAGCGCACCACCGGCGCGGGGTGTTGAGGGGTGGCCCGAATACCCAGTTCCGGTGAATGGGATTAAACAAAAGAGGACGAGTGAGTGCAGGGTAAAAATTATGAGTAGTCGCGGCGAGAAGTACGAGCTTCCCGGAAACGGAAACGGACTGAACGGGAAGCTTCCGGGATAAAAAGGAAGGGTGGTGGAGAAGGAGGTCAATGGGAGGATCAGGCGGCGGAGGAAGAGGTTCCCAGGTGGAAGCAACGGGGTCGAAAGAGTAAAAATGTAGAATTTGATGAGATTTGGACGATAAAAGTGTGTACAAAGAAAGAAAAGGTGGGAAAGAAGGAGAGTAAATCAAACGTCTCCAAGAACGGCAGACGTTGAAGAGAAGAGAAGGCTGGACCCTGGAGAGGCAGAGCTGAGCGATGTGTTCGGGAAGTCCGGGAAGCACAGGTGGCGGCTTGGTGGATTTCAGTTGAGTTCGCTTTTTACGCTTGGCAGAGAAGTCAGTTTGAGTTTGAGACATAGAGAAGGCCCGAGGAGGAGACTGTTTTGAGGATAGCTTTATAATGGTGAAGTTGTTTTGTTATTTCGTTTAATTGAAAAAACGACGGCAGTTTAGTTGCGTTTTCTGTCAGAAATTTGGTCAAAAAATAAAGGGATGGCAAAGGTTGAATTCAGAATATTTGATAGTTTGTAATAAAATTATGTGAACAATTTATGTGAATAATTTTATATATAAATAATAATATATTATAATATAATAAATATTATATTATTTTTAATTTAAAATTATTTAATTATATAATAATATATTATTATTTATATATAAAATTATATATATTATTTATTAATTTAAGTAGGTGATATTATAAATCTTTACTCATTGATTACCATTCATTTTCAAAAAAAAGTTTGAAGGAGGGTTCCTCCCACCTTGAATCAATAATATTAATACCAAACAAATAAAAATTTAAAAGATTAAAATCTTAAAAAATAAATTAATAGTTTGATTTTGATATATTATTAATAAATTTTAAACTCAAATTATCTTGTTTGAACACTTTATTTATCGATTAAATAATTTTTAAAATCATTTTAATAGGGTATTTAAAAGGGTATTTTTTAATTAAAAAATTTTATTTTAATTTGATTATCTTTTTAAAATTAAATTAATTATATTAAATGAGATTTTAAATCTAATTATTAATTTTATAATTGTTGTATTAAATAATTTAAAGATTTAATATTAATATATTATCAAAAATCCCAAATTTAAACTCTTTTGCATAAGATTTTGTATCTTTGACCACTCAATGTATTTGATAGCGTTTTTAAGGGGATTTGCATGAAAGGAATGTTTGAGGGCCCAGAGTCAGAAAATTTAGTGGTTGGAGTTGGATTGAGTAAAGCTTGCAAATTCAGAAAAAGAGGTCACGTGGGTAGGCTGAAATAAACTTGCCTCCACCGGCAGTTTGTATGTTTCTTGGACTTCACTACTCATCCGGATAATAATGACTTCACTCCGCACAAGATTAAAACTTAAAAGGCACCTTAAATTTATTTTGATTAGATATATGTTCTCTCCAAAGTCGTCATCCTTTTGAAAGCAAAAGAATTGAATTGTTTGCCATTGTCAATACGGCATAGTTTTATGTGGAGCAGGTTGCTGACAGAAGTAACGCCGAAGTACACAGATGATAAACCCCACCATTAAATCAAAAGAAAAACAAACTGTTATGGACACGTGGCATGAATAGGATCACAATTTACAAGTCCAGGTTCAAGTTTGATCTTGACATTAAGAATTAGTGTGCGTGACTGTGAACATAGATACTAATATCTTATTATACAGACAAAACATAATATATTTTGTAAGTTATACTATAAATATATTATTTATATAAATTGATATAATTTTTAAAATAATAACAATATAATAAAAACATATAAAAAAATTTTTAAATTATTATATATGATTATAATATTTTATAAAATAATAACACACTATTATTATTTTATTTTTTAAATATTATATTATATGATATGATATTCGATATACAATATATAAAAATAGAGTTTAATAAATAATTTAATTTTCATGATTGTGAGAAGATACCAAGATTACTTTTTATATATAAATTTATTTTTATATAATTAAATAATTTTAAATTATCTCTACATATTTTTGTTTTTTATTATTTATTTATTTATTGGGGAATGATTAATATTAAATCCGTATATTATTCTTGAACATTGTTAAATAATTGCATCAAATCGAAAAGCCTCTAAATACTTTCACTAGGAAATTTTCGATAATATCGTGAGATGAGATGAGATAGAGACAGCCGGTTAAGGGTTCATGTTCAGTGAACCTCACCATGCATAGCGTGTGATTGGCAAAAGGTGAATTTGTCGTGACTTGTGAGTGAAAAAAGGCTGAGGTGAGATGCTGAAAGCTGGCTCTCTAGTCACGCGAGGCCCATGCCATTTCACTACGTCAATCCGTTAAAAGCAGAAAGGCCTGTGCATTTATATACATATAATCATATAGGTAGATAGATTTAAATTAAAAATAAAATTTACTTTAATTATATAATAATATATATAAATATATATTTATTTATATATTTAAAATTGATATATATATAATATTTCTTTTTATTTTTTATATAAATACATTTTGCATCTACTAGGTTTTAGTTTAATCAATCTACTCCAACTTGTTTTATGGACTATGATATATCACAATAGTTCGTCTTTGTTTATTCATAAACCACCCCTACTTGCAAGTCCACCAAGAAAGGCTTTATTGAATAAACATTATGTCAACATCAATAAACATATTATTAATATTGAATAGCGATGATTACGATTAGATTTGAATCAAATTAGTTTGAGTTTAAAAATTAGGTTAAATTGACTTATCTTGGCTCGAATTTATTTAATTTAAATTTAAAAGTTTGACCCATTTTTTAAATTAAATTAAACTAAAATTAGAGAAAATTTGATTAGTTTCTTGACTCTTCGATCTCCAAAGAGCCATGAGCATTACCCTACCGCATTAAATTTTTTGTTTTTCTTTTTAAGACCAAAATTTAATGCTTTTCATTTATGAGGAATTCCAACCTCAACTTCAACTCCTCAATCTCCGAAGAGCCATGAGCATCAGCATTACACTGCCGCATCAATTCCTTTTTTTCAGACCAAAATTTAATGCTTTTCATTTATGAGCCTGCATTACCGTTTTCAGCGGTGAAGGGAGCTTTGAATGCACGACCCATTAAAATTATATGTATTATTTTATATATAAATAATAATATATTATTATATAATAAAATATTATTTATTATTAATTTTTAATTAATCAATCACATAATAATATATTATTATTTATAGATATAATATCACTATTGTTTTTAAAAGGTTTTTTTAATTATATTTATAATTAATTATTTTCTTTTCATTTAAATTTACATAAATGAATTTATTTTTATTATTTATTTATTTTTTTGTTTAAAATATGATAAAATATTGAAAATGACTAAAAAAATTCATTATTGATATTTAGATATTTTAAAATTTTATGATTTATATTATACGTTTGATTTATGTTTTTTTTTAATCATAAAACAATAATTTATCTCCACCACAAGTGAGATCTCTTCAATCAAATTTAAATGTTTCGACGAATTTAAATACAAATGTAGGTCGTAGAAATATGTCATTAATTTTACAAATTTTGAAAATCAAAATTAAATATTTTGCAAGCAGCTTGACACAGCTTCGTTAGCCTTAAGTCATGTTGTTGGCCTTTACTTACCAGCGGATTGACCCAACCTGCAACGTAAGGAGTTAAACATGACCTAACCCACTAGCGCAATAAGCTGCGTCGACGTTGACCTGACGCCGCTAGGTGGGGACAATGTAATTCACTCAATTAATTATAAGGAAACTACAATTGACCATATTTTTTTCTTTGTATCAAACGGACATGACAAAATCCATAATTTAACACTAAAATTGCTGTCCACCACTTGTATAGAAACTACAACTCTACTTCAACATAAAATATCTCAATTGGTTTTTGTCGACGTGGGGTCTTATTAGATATTTTACCATATTGGGGTGAAACAAGATTTTATAATTTAGGGTTATTAGATATTTGATAATGAAAGAGTTAAATAAATATTATATCATATAGTATTATTTGATATTTAACTATAAAATGTTATATTGATATTTTGCTCTATTGAATAAATTGATATTTGTCAAATTTTATATTATTTTAAAAGTTGTTTTTGTAAATTAATATTTTTCAAATTTTGTATTAAATTTTTTAAAATATATTTTTACTTTTGTATTATTTAATTCGAATTTAAATCAAAATATTGAACTCATTTTTGTAACAGAGTTAAACTTAAAATAGGAGGTGTTCAATTTGTTTCAACTCAAATTTATTGTTTAAATTTGTGACTTAGTTCAATTTATATTTATAGTTTGAATTGGTGGTTTGAATTTATGATTTTGTTTAACTCAAATTCATATATTTCTTTTGTGTCTAAAAACTATTTTAGGTAAGAAAATAAATAAAAATAATAAAATTATGTGTATAACTTTATACACAATTAATAATATGTTATAATATAATTAAATATTAATTTATTTTTAATTTTTAACTGTTTAATTATTTAATAATATATTATTTATATATATAATATTATTCAAATAAAAATATGTTAGTTTTAGTTGTACATGCTCTATCTAAGAAAATGGATAAGAATTTAAAAATTATAGGTAAAAAAAATTTAAAGTAGAAAAATTGTCATTTACCGCTGAAATGGAAAATATAAAAAACCCTTAAAATTTGAAATGACCGAAACACCACCACCACGCATGGTGGAAAATTAGAAACACCCACTACCATTCGATCCCGCGTGTCATATGCTGCACAAAAAACCCCTCACGTACTGAAACTCACACTTAGCCCCACCCATGTGACCCATACTGTTTGAAAAACTGCAAAAGCACCCCACCAAAGTGAAGACTTGCTTTAAAACGACGACGTCCACGTGAGTTCGATTCTTCAACTGAAAAAACCCTAGCGTCGACTTTCGGAGGTTGGGGGAAGAAGGCAGAAGGCAGAATGCAAGCCCAGTGGGGTGACGAGGAGACTCGGGATTTGATATTGATTCGTGGGGAAGTTGAAAGAGAATTCACTGGAATCAAAAGGAACAAAACTGTATGGGAGATTGTTAGCTTTAAAATGAAAGAGAAAGGCTATTCCAGGACTCCCGATCAATGTAAATGCAAGTGGAAAAACCTCCTCAATCGCTATAAGGTACTCATATTCATCACCCCTTTTAAGGATTTTATGAATTTCTATTCGTTATAATAAATTCGTGAAGTTTCAGTAGAAGAGTACTATAAAATGAAAAATTGGTCATTTAAATGCACTTTCGTGTATGAATGAAATCATAATTAGGGTTTAGAGCAGACTAGTTGAAATTTTTTACATTATGTTAATCGGGAATTGATATTGAACAATGAGTAAATGAGGTTATATTTATGCAGGGCAAGGAGACATCTGATCCAGATAGCGGGCGGCAATGTCCCTTTTTTGATGAAATGCATGCAGTGTTTATTGAAAGAGCGAAGAATATGCGGAGATTACTTACTCAACCAGAGAAAAGGGGTAAGACATTGAGTGGTAATAGGTATTCCGATGAATTGTCCGATGATGAAGATGATGTTGATGAGGAAGATGAGAATGAGGCAGAGGTGCCTGTTAGAGGTAATTCTCGGAAGAGGAAGATTGAAAGAACTGTTTCAGATAAGACTTCAAGAGGTGGCAGCAGTGGTGGAAAAATTGAGGAATTGCTTAAGGATTTCTTTGAGAAGCAACAAAGGATGGAGATTGAGTGGATGGAGATGATGGAGAGGCGTGCCCGAGAACGGGAATTGCTAGAGCAGGAATGGAGGCAAAGAATAGAGAAACATGAGAGGGAGATGTTAATGGTCGAACAGGCTTGGAGGGAGAAAGAGGAGCAAAGGAAAATAAAAGAAGAAAGACGAGCCGAGACGAGGGATGCTCTATTGACTACCCTTTTGACGAAACTTATCAATGAGAACAATCTCTAAAGTGGAGGATTTTAGCTTGGTTGTTGCTTGTAAAGAAAGTAAATGCATAACAGGTGAGAAAATACTTTGATTTTAAAGATAAACTTCTTTGCAAAGAGGAAGTAGCTATTGTATGCAAGAAACATATGTATAAACATATGGAAAGTAACTATTGTATGTGCAAGAAACATATGGAAAGTAGCTATTGTATGCAATTAGGTTCACTATTTGTTAGTATAGTCACATCGACATTGAAGAAATTCTAGTGTTTAAGAGAAGAAATATTCATTTCTTGGTCTTAATCTGCTGCAGTTATGAAGTAAGTATTTTTGTTGACACCTTTTGTTTCCTTTTTCATGTAAATATATTATGTTCATACAAGTGAAAAGGGTATCGTCTAGTTTGTGTTTCAGTTTGAATGTTGTTCATAGTGTGCATTTGTTTCTCTGTATTGTAATCATTCTAGTGGCTATTATAAGAAATATGGGTTTAAACTATGTGAGTGTGTCGATTGATGTGCAATTTGCTCTTCTTTAGATCACATTTTTAGCATTCAAATTCATTGTAGAAGTTTGATGTTGAATGCAGTCCATTTTTAGCCCAAAAATTTTGTATCATACAAATCTTTGTGATATGATTTAAAACGAGGAGATTTTCTGTGGAAAGTTTCAAAACTTGCGATCTTACTTTCTGCGAACTGAATTTTCTAATTTTTGATATTACAAAAGGAAAGTGTTCATCAATCGATCAACTTAGTGGTTGGTCGGACCAGAGACTCTGCCGGTATGTTCTTGCACAATGCAGATTCAAGAATGAGAGCTGGTCACCAAGACTCAAGCAAGAATAAAATGTGGATTTGAGACAGAATGAAAGGCTGATTAATAAAAGTTTAAATTGTTTTTCCAAAACAAAGTCGAAAATTCAAAATGGATTTTTAAAATATATTACACTTAAAAGTTGTAAAATCTCTATATGTGGAAATAGTGAGAAATGATACAATAAAGCCGAATAAAGCTAAGAAATTTTTACTCCAGGTTCAAACATTTTCACTGCAAGAACTGAAACAGTAGGCCAGTTGAAGATAAAAATTAAAGCCACCCTGCTAAACAGATAAACTTGAAGCCATACTGCCTTGATGGCCAAAAAGTTCATTCTTCAATGTGTTATAATAAAAAAAATCAATCAATTCTAATTTTTCTTCCACAACCATCAAGAACCCGTGAATCATCCACAAAGCATGACAAACCACAATCAGCCATACAAAAATAGGAGAAACAACAATCTTACATCATCCATCAGCCATACAAAGTCCCATTCTACAGAAAGATAGATATTGAAAAGTAAATTCCTTTGTTCAGATAACAAAAGTTTGCACACATTAGGACTTGCAGCAACAGACATGAAATTTGTTTTTTCCTTTTTCATTTTTTTTCTAAATTTTATTTTGCATATTTTACATTAAGAGGAAATCAATCAACTTGATTCAGTCGGAGGTTTTTCCTTTGGATGTTTGGAAGAATAATGATCGCCAAGCTGATTCTGATTTGCTAGTTGCGCCTGAAATAGAAAGTTGCCCCATGTCAGAATCCATAAAAACCACAAAAATGTATCAGCCATGTTGCATGCAAAGTAAAATTAGACATGCAATAAAAGAAGATGGATTGGGGATCAGAATATACCACTGCAATCAAAGGGAACATGCAAATGAAAAATACATACTTGATAACAACAAATGGTGCAGTTGTTTGCATACCTGCAAACATACTCTGATGAGGTGCATTAGGCAGGGTTGGCACTTGAGGGAAATAACAATTTTTCAGGTTTTTCAACCAAAAGAATGCAGTAGCCATGGTTAAAAGAGGAAGGGGATATGGATAATGTTAGGGCCAAGGTCTATGTGACCCGCAAAAGCAAGAAAGATGTCACACAAGAAGCAAAAATTTTGGGAGGAAAGATGTCACACAAGAAGCAAAAAACTTGGGAAGACAAATGGCACAAAAGATAGGAGGAAGGACCAACATACACAGGTGGCAGTATTGGGGGTGAGCAATAGAAGAGGACAGGACCATAAGAAGGGAGAAGGGAGAGATGGAGGCAAAAAAAGAATTGGGGCAAACACTTGGGCGAGGAGAGGGCTAGCGTCTCAAAAGCCAATGGGTTTTTGTTTGCTTTTCTTTTTATTTCGTGTGGTAATGGTGTAAGTGAGAGCTCTTGATTGTAAATGTTGCATTTAATCAATACAACATTTCTTCTTTATTTCTGTTTCCATTGTTTGGTTTGTTTTGATTGTGGATTGAATATTGTTGGGTTTGTAACAAATTATTTTTTTTAAACCTTTTTTTGGGTTTCATATAATTAGAGATCTCCTGGTTAATTAAAGATGACAAATTCAATGCTAGCTTAAGTGTTATTTAAAAATCCCTCCCCTCATAACTTGCTCACCCTAATAAATATATCATTGGTTAACTACCGATCAGCATAAACAAATATCAGTGTCCACCAAAGATCCTTGTACAAACAATTTTGAATCTGTCTTAAAATTCAATATGGTATCAGAACCATTGCAAATTTAGGATTTCTCCAAAATCCAAAGCACACAAGGAAGATTGAGAGATAAAACAATTTAAAAGTGAAATCAACAATAAGTAAAATTTCAAAGCCAGGTATGATTCTTGATACAGAGACAAAAAAGCATTATTCCTTCAAACTAAAAAGGAGAAAAAGAGAAACAGAAAAAGAGCTGTCAAATTACGCTTTACTTTATGTGTATAAAATCCTCACAAATTGAAAAATAAAATGTCAGCAGAATGAAAAAGGCATACATGTAAGTTATTCCACCATAAGCTAAATAAAAAAATCAACCATTGAGACTCCAATAAAAATCATGTTAAGGGAGTTTCTGAAAAGATGAATTTTATCATGGGCTTGAAAAGAATCCCAAAGGTTTTTTGAAACAATAAAACTATGTGTATCTACTTTGAGTATACAAATGGGTATACACTTATATGTGTCCTCAAAGTAATTGGGTGATTTTAAATTAAGAATAAAATAACACTTAATCATATGATATCACATCATATGTGTACTAATTTGTGTACCCAAAAGTCGGTACACATAGAATTGCCTTTTTTGAAAACTAGTAAAAAGGATATTTTAAATGCAATAGCAATAGTTGATTTGGACAATATACAAATAATCTGATAAAACCTGAATCAGCATCCACCTCCAGTGCACTCCTTCTATTTCTCATTCTTCATTGATCTTCATAACTTTGGTGCTTCTAAGTTGCTTTTGTTGTGTATCTTCCTTGCTTGTGTTTCTCAGAATATTGGAGAAATCTAAAATCTTACAATTGAATTCACATTTACTTTGATACCATGTTAAAATTAGAAAATTGATAGAATTCGATACTATTGATTCAAAGATTTTGGTGAATGGAGATTTTGTATATGTTGATCAAGATTTAAGATTGGAGTAGTGAACTTTTAAAAACTAAGGAGGAGAGCTAGATCTGAGAGACATATAGCTAACTTCTTTGGCAGAGCCTTCATTTGTGCTAAGGTGGAAAGAAAATCTAAAAGGTTGGAAGAGGACCTTTATATCTGGACTTTTGTGGAAAATTTTGTATTTCAAATATAAAAACAACAAACGGAAACCTGTATTCCCAACATCTTATAGCAAATATTCACAACAGTAAACTAATTAACTTCACAATAATCTGATTAATTGCTATGTTGGATACTTTTGTAATCTTCTGCCTACTACAATCTCAGTGTGGAGACCTTTTAGATCCAACATCTATTGACAATATGGGAGATATCAGTATAAGAAGGTATGGATCACTAGATGAGAAATATCCTCATCCAAAAGTCCAAATAGAAAAGGTTATTTGATTAAATGATCCCTCGAGGAACTTCGAATTCCAACACAAAATTGCATTGAAATGTCTAAAATACTCTTACATTACTATTACCAGCAAACGTTTGACCTCCCAGACGCGCTAGCACTCATCCAACACAACACTCTCTCATGGAACAATGAAAGAAGTGTCATTTACATTTTAGTTCAAGAACATTCTTCGTTCATTAAAACTCCTAGTAAAAACTAGCGACGCTTGGTGATGCCTTCTATTGTTTATTTACCTTTGTTTCTGCGTATTTTACCACATTTCAAAGTATGAAATGTGGACCTATCAACATCATGGCCAGTGATCAAGTAAATCGATTATAATACTCAGAAAGATTGATCAAATAAAGAGAAACAATCATAAATATCAGATAAAAGCAATGCCATTATAATCGGAATCAGATCCATTTTATAATTGGAAAAAGAAGATCAAAATGAAATATTTTGACTGATGTACCTTACATATAGGGCAACTAACTTTGAGGGCAACCGCTCGGGCCTCAAGCTGAGATCCTTTTGGCTTCAGATTCCTCTCTGCATTTCGCCTCTGCGCCTCAATCTTCTGCTTTCCTCTTGTCATCTCTCTTTCTCTCTCAAATTTGCTCACCGACGGCAATTCTGATCCGCTAGAAATTATGTTCATTATTTTTACCAAAGCACCCAAACTATGCTGAATTCTCAAAGTTTCTCCGGTTAACTTTGAAAATCCTATTTACCCACCCATAATCGTTTAAATCTGTTAATTTTAAGAGTAAAATCGCTATTTTATATTTAATATTAAAAATAAACTTAAATATGATTTCATTTCCCCCCTAAATTTTAAAAAAACTAACTTTTCTCCCCTAAGTCAAGTTTGAAAAGATCACATTTCCCCCCTAAGATTTAGTTTCAAAACCCGTTCACTTTCTCCAACGTCATCACCAGTTGTCTCTCCCTCCCGATGATTTCCCTTCCTCCTATAGCCTGTCTCAACTCCACCTCAATCCATTCAACGTCAAAAGATGTCGTATGGGAAGAGAAATTATCTTCCCAGATGATAAAGACGAGATCGAGCGATCTCGTCTTTATCATCTGAGAAGACGATTTCTCTTTTCAGACGATGTCTCTTGATGTCGGATGGATTGAGATAGAGTTGAGATGGGTCATCGGAGGAAGAAAAACCTCGGGAGGGAGAGACGGTCGATGATGACATCGGAGAAAGGGAATGAGTTTTGAAATAAACCTTAGGGGGGAAATGTGATCTTTTTAAACTAGGTTTAGAGGATAAAATGTTAGGTTTTAAACTTTTAAGGGGAAAAATAAGATTAAATTTTCAGAGGTTAGAGTTTCGTTAAATTTAACCGACGATGGGTGGGTAAATGGTATTTTTAAATTTAATGGGGAAACTTTGAGAATTCAACATAATTTGGGTGGAACATAGTCCTTTGGCGTTATTTCTACATACGATTAAATTTTTCCCATTTGAACTTTGACGAAACGAACTTTTTTACTACCAAGTTTGGAAAGTTGATTTTTAGTACCCACATATCAAAGTAGACGTTAATTTTTGGCCAAACGACTATTTCCCACCCAAGGTTTAGCGTTTTCTCAAATGTCCCCCCTTTAACTATAAAAATACCAAACACCCACCCATGACCGGTTAGATTTAACAGAACCCTAACGCCTAAAAATTTAATCTCATTTTCCCCCCTAAAAGTTTAAAAACTAACATTTTTTCCCTAAGCTAAGTTTGAAAAGATTGCATTTTCCCCCCTAGGGTTTATTTCCAAACCCTTCTCCGTCGCTTTCTCCGGCTCCATCACCGGCCGTCTTCCCCTCCCAACGGTTTCTCTTCCATCGACGACCCTTCTCAACTCGACCTCAACGCATCCGATGGAGAGAGAAGCCGTCTGGGAAGAGAAATCGTCTTCCCAGATGAAGACGATTGTCTTCCCAGATGAAGACAACTCGTCTTCCCAGAGGACGACGAGTCATCTCGTCGTCTTGTCTTCTTCTGGGAAGACGTCGTCTTCCCAGACGACGACGACGATTGGGAAGACGAAGAACTTCGTCTCCCCGACGAAGTTCTTCGTCTTCCACAGCTTCTCCGACTCCGATTAGAAGTCCAAATGGGAGGAAAGAGATCTCTGGAAGGTGAGGATGCTTCGGGAGGGAGAGACCGTCGGCAATGGAGCCGGAGACCGTCGGCAATGCTTCGGAAGGGTGAAACTGCGATTTTTTAAAACTTAGGCTGGGGGGGAATTTTAGTTTTTAAAGTTTAGGGGGGTAAAATATATTCTATTTTAGTTTATTTTTAATATTCTAGAGAAAATGACGATTTTACTCTTATCACCGTTAGAGTTTTGTTAAATCTAACCGGTCATGGGTGGGTGTTTGGTGTTTTCATAGTTAAAGGGGAGACATTTGAGAAAACGCTAAACCTTGGGTGGGAAAAACGTTTGGCCTTAATTTTTTTACACAAGTCATTTTGTTACTTTCGATTAATATTATAAAAGTATTAATTAACCAATTTTTAATTTTGTTGGGATTGACTAAAATAAGCGCAGCAAAGATTGGCTCAGAAAATAAAGTTGAGTTGAGACTCTCTTATCTAATACAGTAATTAGGGGTAGCTTCCGGGTACAGACGTACAGTAGTAGAAAAGTGTGTAGTAATAAGTAGCCGTAGTTTTAGAAAGAAGGAAGTCGGTTGGCACGTACGCAACGTCTAACTCGCACGTGCTTATCACTTCACTCTAATTGGCTGTGTTCGTGTCCCATTGTAATTCCCAGCATCAATTCGACATGCTCTCTCTCCTCACCATCACACAACACAAATCTCTCCAAAAATAAATCCTTTTTGCTTTTTCTGTTTTTATTTTTATTTTTTGTATTGTTTGTTTTTTCACTTTACAGCTCAAGCTCCTGCACCTTCTTCACAGATCAGAGATCAGAATTACAAGGTCTGTTTATTTTTATGCGCGTATTAATTTCTCCTTCATCTATGAGTTTTTTATTTTTTACTTTAATTATCTTTTAAATTTGTTTCAGATCAGTCATTGCTGTGAAATGTTGTAGTTCAGTGTAGTTTAACGAGTGATATAGTTATGTTAATTATTTTTTGTTGTTTTTGGTGAGAAGAGTGTATTGAGCTGTGTAGAAATATGAATAATTGAACTTGTTGGGGCAATTTACTTAGTTTAATCTGGAAGTGTACTCAATTCGGCTTTTTTTTTTTTTTTTTTGCGGCTTATTAGTGAATTTTAAGCAGTATACTGTGTTTTTGCTGAGCATTTTGTTAATTTTACTTTTTCTTAAGCTTTTTGGAAATTATCGTCCTCTGTTTTAAGGCCAATTTTGAGATGTCTTTTTGTAGTCCCAAGTGCTTATTGAAAATGCTGATTCGCTGGTTAAAGTGTAAGTGAATGACTGAGTTTACAGTGAAGAACAAAATTTTAATGTGACTGATTGCACTGTTTTCATGATCTTACAAATGGAATTTTGTGCTGAAAATTCAGGTTCATAGAAAGAAAATGCTTTAGCATGCAATCTCTAATCTGGTGGAATGCTAGTGCATGCTCACTTCAAGAAAAAAATACCGAGAACCAACATTAATGTTTTGTGTATCACAAGTGATGTTTCCTTTAGTATATGGGTTTAAAAGTGTCCCTTGTTTGTGCAGAGTTATGGAATTTGATAACTTGTACGAGAGTTCTTCAGTTTTTTCTTTCAAAATTTGACATTAGAAGGGCTATGTACTTCTGCTATGTGTTTCTTATTTTTATCTGGTTACTTCAACCTCATGGTTATTCTTGTGTTCTTTTCTGAGACAACTGCTGCATAGTTTACAATATAGGAGGAGATGATTCTCATTTATTGGACAAACTCCTCCATAGAATTTGTCGGGTATTTTTTTCATCATGTTATAATGTTTTCGCCTAATTGAAATTTAAAATCTGATAAATACTTATTGTATATTGGATTTCTTGTTTCCTTTGAGTCAATGGAAGGCTTCAAGTAAGACAAGAATTGGTTTCATTTTGTTTAAATTTCTTCTGGGCAGAAATATGTTTTTCTGGGTTTGTGGAAAGTCATATGGAATTTTCATCATTTTCTTGTTTACATTTTTCATGTTGCTATCATCATTACAATGATTCTTCTTTGCAGAAAATAAATTCCTTTCTTCTGTGGTCGCTGATTGTCGTCATCAACTAAACCACCATATGTTACACAGAATCATTTTGGAGTTTGGTGTATCAGATGATTTGTAACACCTATCTTATGCTTGTTGAGTGCCACTATGGGCATTTATCCAGTAAGATGTAGAGGGCTATGGATTCTTTGCATTCTACTGCTTTGTACCATATTAAGGAAATGCAGAGCCATAAATGCTGATGGTATGATGACGGTGATATATTTTTATTTATTGTGTCAATTTTTTTTTTGGCTGTAATTATCAATTATGTCTATATGACTAAGTTTCTGATAAATAGTTTGTGCTTTTATTCCCTAGGAAACCATGGCAATTATTCACACACACACAAAAAAAATAAAATCTGTATTAATTATTCAAAGCTCATTTCTTTAGCTTTGCTACTAGAGCTGGTACTTTTCACTCTTCAAATTTTGAAAAAATTCTTGATACTAGAGCTTAACCTAACTTTTATAGAAAATGAAAATTCACCAATCACTTTTCTCCCCATTAAAGTCTGGTGGAGGTGATGCTGCATTTTAATTTTTCAGTTGCTTGGGTTTGTTTACCCAGTGAAAAAATGAAACAAACCTTGCTAAGAATTCTACTAGTTTGGTCAGAGAGAACTTTGGAGGTCAGGTGGATTTGAGGTAGTTCTTAATCTCTGTACTCCCATGGCCTTTGGTTTCTTCTGGCAGGATGGAAGTACATTTTTAAATTTAGTCATTGTTCCTCTTTCTCCCCTATTGGTAATTTAAGTTTAAAATCCTTTTTCTAATGTGTAGGTCAGGCACTTATAAACTTCAGGACGGCTGTTGTTAGTTCAGATGGTATTTTTACTCAGTGGAGACCAGAGGATCCTGATCCTTGTAACTGGAAAGGAGTGGAATGTGATAAAAAAACCAAGAGAGTAATCACTTTGTGAGTTCTAAAAAGCCTATATGGAATTCATAGACTTATCAAGTAACTGATAGCTTACTTTTTTTGATATATCATATGGAAAAATAGTCTCATGTGGATTTCAAACATGTTACTTTTTTGTAATGCATGAGCATGTAATGAAGGATGATAAGCGATAGTTCGTAAATAGTCCCACATTAATTTCTCAATATGGATTCTGGAAGTTAAATTTTTAGTAGACAAGCCATGTTCCTCATTTTGTTTTGTTTTTTTTAATTTTTCAATGTAGTCCAAGGAAGTGATGCATGCATCACTTCTATATAACTTTCTATTATTCGTGTTGGTAAGTTTAAAGTAACTATTTGTAGCTAATTATTGAAATTCACTATTTTTTTACTCTACTTCTTTTGGCATTTATGCAGATTCTATCTTGTTGTATGATAAATTGTGATGTATGGCCCCCCCAAAAAAAAAGAAGCATTGTTCTGATTTGATATCTGTCTAAACAACTGTGTGCTTATAATAATCTCTTGATTGAATTTTAGTGCTTATTATGTTTCCTTGTATTTTACTTGTCTTCCAGGAGTCTTACCAATCACAAATTGAGTGGACCAATAGCACCTGACCTTGGGAAGCTAGACCAGCTAAAGTTCTTGTAGGTTTCTGAAGGAACTTTTACATTTTATCTTGATAGTTGATGTGTGTTTGTTGTTTTAGAATTATGGTGTTGCAGCTGATGCTTTTTACAATATCTTTTGTTGTAGAACTCTTCATAACAACAACTTCTATGGGGAAATTCCGTCAGAATTGGGAAATTGCACAGAGTTGCAGGCAATGTAAGTACCTTTCGTAATCATAATCAGTTTATCCTTGTTGCTGTCACAAAATAAAGTGCTGTAACTTTTTTTCTTTCTTTCTCTTTTCGTTTTTTTGATTAAGTGGTATACAATGTGATGTACTTTAACCAGCTGAAGATCATCTGTTGCTTTTCCCTATGTCCTTACTGAAATAACTAGACAACATAATAATTTTGTCAAAATTTTAATTGAAGATATAGGGATCTCTTTGATAACTAAACACTTATTCAATTTTAAAGGTACTTTGACTGTGTTTTTGATATCATCTATTTGTATATTTAGTTTCTTGATTGTTGACAATAACCTATTTTGAATGAAGGGAGAAGCAACTAAAGTAAGTGATATTTTACAACTTAGTTTTTGGAAACTGATTTCTGCCATATTGATTTTTTTGTATCTTCGGATATAATTGAGTTTAATGAATCCAAAGGGCTGCGCTGAGTGCTAGAGGTCCTTTGTCAGATTAAAGAGGTCAAGGGTTTAATTTCCGTTGGGTAACAATGTGTGGGATAATATATTTCACAAGTTTCTTGGGTACCAAGGTTGTAGGGCTCGTATATGGCATCCATATTATATTCAATGAAACAGGTGGGGAAAGTTGAGAGATTTCTAGTTTTTTCTTCTGAATGTTGTTTTTCTATTGTACATTAAGCTTCTCTTATTTTCTGCTTTAGTCATTGAGAACTGAAAATATACTTCACTTTAATAAGTGTTAAATGCACTATGTTGGTATGATGAAAGCAGCTGAATTTGATTCTGCAAATATGTTGCTATAATCCCCTTAACATGCTCATTTCTTTTAATTAATAGTTAATTGCTGATCTTTGTTCCTTTACAGATCCTTGCAGAGTAACTATTTAAGTGGATTAATTCCAAGTGAATTGGCTAACCTATCAAAGCTTCTAATTCTGTGAGTTTATTGTCTCAAGCTAATCATTGTTAATTATGTTTTATCAGTTAGATTTCAACACATTGTGAGATTCTTGAATGCGAAAGGCTGTATTGGATTTAAAAATATGATTTGTTGAACACCTTTCCTATTGACTGTTGTTTTGTGCAATCTTGATAATGTTTTTTTATGTGCAAATCATCATACTGTCATAGTTTAAGATACAGGTTTTATATTGTACGTGCACAAAATTCTTTATAAAAGCTAATTTTACTATTTTATTTTATATAAATGTACTTCTTTAACAAATGATGCTTGTTACCTCTTCTTGCTTTTTTAAAATGGACAGAATTTCCTTTTCTTTGTTTAAAATTGTTACTTTGCTGTGTAGGATAAACAAATCCTAACATACTGTGATGCATTGTCAAAATTCAAATCTTTTGGCTTAAAGCACATGCAACCTTGTCTCGTTAGCTTATATGAACAAAACTTCTCATTTATTTGTTTGCAGTTATGGAATTTTTTTTCCCTTGATAGTTCTTCAGTTTAAACTTACAGTAATTCATACTGTTTACATATTGTTGTTGCAAGACTTGGACGTCTAGCCAGTCTTAACTCTTCAATATGGAGCTATTTTTCCCAAGTTTCACATATTAAATAGCTTTCTATCTGCTATTTTATAATAATAGAAACTACCTTCTGAAGGTATTGTGGTCTATGTCGCTGATTATTTGCATTGTTTACATGTTTCTCCATTCTACTAAAATTGTTACAGTTCTCTTATCTCAAGTAGTCTTTAAGTGTAATGCTTAACGTGAGTGGAAGTAACGAAGTGTAGTTTCCAATTTTGGAAGCACAGTGTTAATGTCTTATTGAAGCATGGAAGTGTTAAACTTTAAAGCTCTAGTAACATTTTCCATGACCTCTTTTCTCTTCTGGTGTTTATGTAAATTGTAGTTTCCCCCTACCTCTACTCTGAACCCCTCCTGCAACCTGATCCGATTAAGGGAGAGAAAAGAAGATAAAACTGAAAAGAAAATAAATGCTTTAACACCTTACCTCGTTGGTCACATCAAAGGCTCTACTCTATGTCTTGAATTAGGTTCCTTAAAGTTCGTTGGGCCTGCACCTAGTGGATTAAGAATTATTTTGCATGGGAAAATTATGTGATAAGGTTATTGATTCTTGAAGTTAAGGATACCTGTAGGTCGGGAATGATTAGAGAGCTTTGAAATTGCTAATAGTCATTACTCACTGGCGAAGTGATAGAAGCTATTTTTTTTTTTTCAAATAATTCAGTGAACCATGTTAATAAAAAAAGAGATCTTCACGGATAATGATGAGCATGAAATTGTTAATCACTAGAAATAACTAGATTTTATTTCTTATGGTATGAACCAAAGTCAGGTGCCTTGTTGAGAATGAGAGATTGGAACTAAATACTTTTTACAACATCTGTTTTAGGTGTCCATGTTTGTAACATGTAGTTTAATAGGTGTCACACTTGAATTACAGGGATATCTCAGGCAATTCACTCAGTGGTGTTATTCCCCCCTCACTTGGCAAGTTACAGACACTGGAAACCTTGTGAGTGTCTTTACTTGAGATCATAGCCTTATTTGATAATAGGGTTTTATTGAATCAACATTTTGAATGTAATTTTAATAGATGGATTCTACTGAATGTTTGAAGGAATTTATCAAACAATTTTTTGGTTGGACCAATACCATCAGATGGGGTGCTATTCAAATTTTCTGAAAGCTCGTAAGTATAACAGCCCTTTTGCGTATATAGATTTATTCTTTAAATTATTTATTGGCTCTTGTAAATGCCACTGTATTTTATGATACTTCTGCGGTTTGACTCAAGCTCCTGGCATTTAAATTAAATTTTCAATGATAATACACCCACAAAAAAGCCTTGGGAAATTACTATCTCTTTACAAAACTAAGATGCCTTCTTACCTTGCAGCTTCTTTGGAAATCGAGGTTTGTGTGGGAAGCAAATTAATGTGACATGCAAAGATGATAGTGGTGAACCTGGAACAGATGCTCAATTTCCTAATTCAGGTAAATCAGCATTAACTTCTGATTGTATATTATATTTGATCCTTACATTTGCTGGCAACATGTTGAATGTTGTTAGGTACCTGGAAACTGTAAGCTCTAAAACAAGCCAACTCAAACAAATGGAATCTCTGTGTTAAATGATAACAGAAATTACAAAGAACATAAAACTGAAAACACAATCCTAATGGCTTTCGAGAGGCTAAAACTCTCCTACGCCTATTCTTCCTTACTGATTTTCCTTGCTGCCTCCTTCCTCCCACAACTCCTCTCTTATATTTGCCTATTACATAACTACTTCTGCATGTCTTCCACGTTTCCCCATTTTTCTCCTCCCTTGATCTCCACTCTTTTCTTGCCCACTTCATCAGTACGTCTGCCATTTCCTCAAAACTGCTCACCCTTATCCCATATTTTTCTCTTCCACTTGGTCTGTGTCCATCATGTGTCCCCGTAATCCCTTTTTTGTGGGAAATATAAACCTTGGCTTTAAAAAATGTTGTCTCTGCAAATCTGGGATAAAAAGGGCTTGGCTATCATGATTTTTCTGCTGATGTAGTTACTACTTGCATTGTAAAAACATGGCTCTGAGAAGCTGAGGGAGTCCTTTGGGAACACCCAATTTCTACTACAAGAATCTATTTTCTGATAACATTCTTATTTTTTTTCTTCTAGCATCTTATCCTTGAGTTAAACCTGCGTTATTTGCAATTTTAACTTTTGCAGGTCAAAATCAAGGTGCAAAGAAGAACTCAGGCAGGTTGCTTATTAGTGCATCAGCTACTGTGGGTGCACTTCTTCTGGTGGCACTTATGTGCTTTTGGGGTTGCTTTCTTTATAAGAAGTTTGGTAAAAATGAAAGTAAGAGTCTTGCAAAGGATGTTGGTGGAGGTGGTGCCCTTAACCATTTTATGGACTATCATTTGTAATATTTGTTTGGGCTGTTTTAACATGTATGCATCCTTGAAGAACTAGAATTTATTTATTTTATTTAATATATTCTTGCTTCAGGTGCCTCAATTGTTATGTTTCATGGAGACTTGCCATATTCGTCAAAAGACATCATCAAGAAATTGGAAACTTTAAATGATGAACACATCATAGGGGTTGGGGGCTTTGGAACAGTTTACAAGCTTGCAATGGATGATGGCAATGTATTTGCTTTAAAAAGAATTGTGAAGTTAAATGAAGGATTTGATCGATATTTTGAAAGGGAGCTCGAAATTCTTGGAAGCATAAAACACCGTTACCTAGTGAATCTACGAGGATACTGCAACTCACCTACATCTAAGTTATTGATTTATGACTACCTTCCTGGTGGCAGTCTTGATGAAGCTCTTCATGGTCAGATACTATTCGATTATGATTGATGTTTATTTGTTAAGTAGTGTGCATTGGTTATTTGTTACATAAGTGATTTCTTTAATCTTTTGTAACCAATGATGTCTTATAATGTTTGTACAGAAAGATCTGAGCGGTTAGACTGGGATGCACGCTTGAATATTATAATGGGAGCAGCAAAAGGGCTTGCTTATTTGCATCATGATTGTTCTCCTAGGATCATACATCGTGACATAAAGTCCAGCAACATCTTACTTGATGGCAATTTGGAGGCCCGGGTATCTGATTTTGGACTTGCCAAACTTTTGAAGGATGAAGAATCACACATAACGACCATTGTTGCAGGAACATTTGGCTATCTGGCTCCAGGTAGGCATTGTGAAATATATTACATTACTGTGTATGTTTACCATCTAAGATATGTTGGTTCTATATTGGTGTGAATTTTGAAAGAACATGCTATTGACTTGGCCCAAATTTAGCTGAAAGAACATTGAAAATGATATTGACACTTGTTAGACTATAATGTTGCAGCAAACCTTTTTCCTTTTGAGATGGAAGTTTAGAATAATCTGAATCAGCTTGATTTTGACATATAACAACTATTATAAAGTCATGTAAAGATGAGGGTGCCCAAATCAGCTTTATAGAAAAACTGTATATTAATGGTCCCAGGGAGGGGCTCTTGTGCATACTTATGCTGGCTAATATATATTTTTTTTTCCTGAAAATCTGAAAAAGTGGAAATGTTTATTAAGGGGATTTTAATTTATCTTTCTGAAGTCGTGTTCTGAATTTGCTTATAACTCCAATGGCAGAGTGTATACAAAGTGGTAGAGCTACTGAAAAGACTGATGTTTACAGTTTTGGTGTCTTGGTGCTTGAAGTCTTAAGTGGAAAGCGACCAACTGACGCATCATTCATCGAGAAGGGCCTCAACATTGTTGGCTGGGTATGATTACTTCCACCCATTTTGAATGCGGCTTATGCTCTGATTCATACACTGTTATCAAAGATCATTTTTGGCAAGTAATTGTTGAAATTTGATTGTTTGATAAATGAATTTGAGAGAATACTGCAAAAAATTTAACATAATGCTTGCTTTTTTTTTTTTTTAAATGGAAAATATTAGAGGTTTTCATGTCTTCGTGACTATTAGATGCCTCATTTTTGGTTGTTGAAACATGGTTCTTCTATTTCAACTAAACTGTTGTCTTTGTGCAGTTGAATTTCCTGATTTCAGAGGATAGACGACAAGAGATTGTTGATACAAACTGTGAAGGTGTGCAGGCTGAAAGTCTTGATGCCCTGCTCTCCGTAGCTACCCAGTGTGTTTCTGCTAGCCCCGATGATCGACCCACCATGCACAGGGTGATCCAGTTACTCGAATCTGAGGTAGTGACCCCATGTCCAAGTGACTTTTATGACTCTGATTGAAAGCCTCAGAGTGACATGTTGAGTTCACATCCAAGAAGTGGCGAAGTGTCTGCAACAGTTTAGCTTCTCCATTTCCATTCGTTCATTCTTTGTGCAGATTTATGCCATTGGGGATCTGCACTTCCATCCACTTGATGGAATTGTGGGTTAATTTTCTACTTTTGGTGTCCTCATTTCGCTTGGGTGCGTGCAGACAGTTCACAGTTCTTCCTCCACTTAATTGGAGGTCCCACTTGTGGTATGAGTCATTTCTGTCATTTTTTTATCCCCCTCCCAAAAAAAAAAAAAAAATGTAGTTTCTCTTGCAATTAGACTCTCTTATTGAGTGTACATGACATTTGTATAAATCAGAAATTTGGCCCGCTCAGAAGTTAACTCTGATTCATGCCATTTTGTATAATATGTTTTATTGAAAATATCAGGTCATTGGATTAGCCAGTTGTGCATGTTGTTTCCTGTCACCTGTATCGTGAGCAAATTTTTGATTTATCTATGTAGTAGGTGTGAGGTCGATTACTAGATTAGAGGTTTCATCTGTTTGATGTAATTGGTTTAGTTTTAAAGGAATAGTCTAATTCATGTAAGGTAAACTTGTTTAAAAAGAAAAATTATTTTGATGAATAAGGCACCCTCTTTTGTATTTAAGATCAGGAAAAAAAAAAAAGAAAGAAAGAAAGAAAGAAAGAAAGAAAGCTCACATAATAAGTTTAATAATTATAGAATAAGTTTTGTTGCCAGGAAGATGAGATTTTTACGAGGGTGTAGGAGTTCGATGGGATTGATGGTTGTTACTTGAAAGGTTAATATGGAGGGATTCTACTTTCTGTATGTGAGAAGACCATATTAAACAATTGTGTTTCTGAAGAAATTTTTTGAAGATTTTTTTATTATTATTCTATTTTATGTAAATAATATGTTGATTACTGGTTGTGGTGTTGAGAAGATTGAAAGTCTTAAAAGGTGAACTCAGCAAGTCTTTTGCCACGAAGGACTTGGCACCAACAAAAACAAATTCTTAAGATAGAGATTTCCTATGATAGGAAGAGCAAAAAGTTGTGGCTATCGCAAGAAAGATACATTAAAAAGGTGTTTGACATATTCAACATGGGTAAATCAAAATCAGTTTGCTCTCTACTTGCAGACGTTTTGAAGTTTACAAGTAGTACTGGGGTGAAATGAGAGAGCAGAAATGATGAAAATGCCTTACGCCTCTGTAATTGGTAGTTTGATTTATGCAATGGTTACAAGGCCAGATATTGCTCAGACGGTGTAGTGAGTCGGTTTCTCTCAGGTATGCTTATGCTTTGGCAATAGCAAACTTGCATTGGAGGGATACGTAGACGTAGATATGCATGGCTAGTGATGTTGATACCAAGAAGTCAACCTTTCACTTGATGACTTCTGCAAAGTGTTTGTGTCTTGCCAATTGAAGTTGCAAAAGTATGTTGCCTTATCTTCCACAAAGGTTTAGTATATAGACATTACTAAAACCGACAAAGAACTCTTTGTAGATGAAGAGGTTCCTACGATAATTAGGTCTTGAACAAGAGAAATATGTCTTGCATTGTGACAATTATAGAGGGATCCACGTAAGTTAGAACTTCATGTTCCATTCCAAATCCAACCACATTAATGTGTTGTATCATTAGATTCAGGAGGCACTGGAAGTAAAATCAAGCTCTCTGAGTTTGATGTTTGTTTTCTTATGTTCAGGCCTCTTATATCGAAATCGAGATGATCAAGTTTATGTTAAATAAAATATTTATTTTTTCATTCAATCATACTCTGATTGGATTTAATTCATATATTTAATCATTTGATTTGATTTTAATTTCATGTTATGTTGTAATACTATAAATTATACAGTATTTAGTTAATAATAATGATTTAGTTTAAATCTCAATTCATAATTTTTCAGTTTAAACTAAATTAAATTACAAATCATTAATATTAATATATTCAATTTGGCAAACATATATCATTATAATTTCACTGCTTAGAGCAGTCAGTTGGCATGAAAGACACAATCTTCCCTTGAAGATCAAATCCCACCAAGAAATTCGTCTGAGCCACATTTCCGAAAATGCCAAATGAATCTGCAGGTTCCATGGTTAAGCACACCAAATCTTCCTCCACTCTAATGAATGCATTATATGGCTGCAATTTCAGATCCGCATTGCCACTAAAATGAACTGTGATCACGGGAAGATCATCATCATTCTTGCATTAAACTCGAAAACAAGCTTTAAAAACACCCCTCGGATCACTCACGGTTGATATCCAATTTCTTCCTCCACAATGCTCATCAGTTTTTTGTAAAAATGACTCCCGATGAACGTTAAAGTGGTCCCGGAATCGATTATCATGTTACCCTCTTCGCCGTCTGCAAAATCATAGTCAGTTCTTAAAGAATTCGTGTATGGCAGCTTCTGGCTTCCGACGCTAATGGCTTTCAAGGTAACATAATAATGCTTTGACGGTGCTTTATCAACCAAAGGAGTCGAAAGAAAACCAGAACCGCTAGAACTTGGAGCACCAAAATTTATCTTGCTTGTCACATAATTTGTTGTTTTTGAAGGTGAAATCGGCACCAAACAATAAGAGAATTTCCCATGAACTCAATTGAGAGATTAGCGAAAGAGAGCCCCCGCCAAGACCGACGCGACCTGACTCGGCTTCTTCAACGTTGCCACCATTATTATGTCCGCAGCCAAAAACAACATTAGGAAGTGTGACAGGACTTCTAGAAGTTGAATCTCCGATGGCGAAATTTTCTACCGCGAGATTTCGTACAGTGAAGGTTTTATCTCCGTAAGTATAATTGTACCCGCACAAGTTGATGTCTGATTCGCAACGTTTGCTCTTTTCAAGAGCGGAGCAGTAAGGAGATGCACATGTCAAAGTCTTGTAAGTTGAAGATCTTTTGGGACCAAACAAGGGAGGTTTTTGCTTGTAGCATTCTTTACATGGTTTGCATTGAAGCCACATGAGGTCGGTGCCGGTATCGGCTACTCCGATTAACACGACAGGCGGGGTCCCGATGCAGATGTTCATTAAATATTCTCCAGTAACGGCAGCGGGCACCAGGTGCGTGGAGAAATTTTGCAAAGGCTGATGATGATGGTCATAAGATTGTTTTGAGATAGTTCATACGTGAAACTGAACGAAGAACAGCCTTATGCAATCTATCAAAATGGGAATCGAAAGCATCCTAAAAGGGAGAGAGAGGAGAGTCACGATATATGAGATCAACAGGGAAACTTCCACCATTGTGATTACTTTCTACGAAGGTAAAGGATACGATGAGAGCAAACCAAATTAGTGAGCTTAATTTCAAAGTGGCTGCCATTGTTTGTGAGAGTAGAAAAAAGATGGTGAATTTTTTGAAAAATTGTGGAGGATATTTATAGGGTCGTCATGCTTGAGTCATATGCAAAGGCTAAGAAGATGAAAGCATATTATAAAGTTAAAAGTTACTTAAAATGTAAGAGATGAAATTAATAACATTAATTTTTTTTAATGATATTAAATTAGTAATTAGTAATGTTGAGTATTAATGAATAATGCTTTGAACATATGGTAGAAGTGTAAAGAATGATAAGTGATTTAAGATAATATATTTGGTGAAATTAAAATAATTACTTAAATGGCTTATCATTCTTTATATTACTACCATAAAACTTTTGGATTTGTTCAAAGCATTATTCGTCAATTCTCATAATTACTAAGCTAATACTGTAATCCACTTATATTTATAATTGAAGTTAATTCTCACCTTTTAAAAAGTTGTATTTTCTCTTATAAAAATTGATTTTTTCAATCACCATTTCTTGACCAATTTTGTCGTTTTCAATTGTATTCTCTCTCTCCTGATTTCTCTCATCAAAGATAAAGGTTTAAACAAAATTGTTTTTGTCTGAGATGAAGATAATGAGTCTTTATCTCAGATGAAGATTAATAATTTTTGTCTTTATTTTTGACAAAAGAAACTGAAAGAAAGAAAAAATAAGAGTAAAGACAACAAAATTCGTTAGAAAGTGATGAATGAGAAAATCAAATCCTAAAGGGAGTGAATGTAATTTTTTAAAATTATTAGTTTTTTAAATTAAAAAGAGGGAAATGAGATAAAAATTTTAATTTTTAAAATATTTTTATTAAATAAATTTTAATAGAATATTAAGTATTTGAGTTTTTGAAATTTCGTACTAAGGTTAGAGTGTGGATAAGTCCTTTGGCCTTTAACAAGGTACACATATAACATTAATTAAGTAAACATTAAAGATATTATTAATTGGTGCCCCTTGACCGTTCATTTTCTCTATAGTAATTCATAAACTCTACATTTTTTTTTTTAAATAAGTACTTATTACATGATCTCCACGTTTTGAGTAACGTTAACTTTATAAGATGCTCTTCAACTTCTGTGTCTTTACAAATGACTCACGCACGATGACCCTATAAAAAACCTGCACAAGTTTTCAAATAATTCACCACCTTTCTTACTCTCGCAAAACATGGCAGCCACTTTCAATTTGAGCTCACTAATATGGTTTGCTCTTACCCTAGTCTTTACATTTGCAGAAACAAATAATAATGGTGGACGTTTCACTGCTGATCTCGTACATCGTGACTCCCCTCTCTCTCCCTTTTATGATCCTTTGGAATCCCATTTCGATAGATTGCATAATGCTTTTCGTCGTTCAATTTCACGTATGAACTATCTCAAAACAATCTTTTCACCGTCATCATCAGGCCCAGCAAAACTTCTCCAGGCGCCGCTGGTGCCCACTGGTGGAGAATATTTAATGAACATCTCCATTGGGACCCCGCCTGTCGTGTTAATCGGAATCGCCGACACCGGCAGTGACCTTACTTGGATTCAATGCAAGCCTTGCAAAGAATGCTACAAGCAAAAACCTCCGTTGTTTGATCCCAAAAAATCTTCAACTTACAAAATCTTAACATGTGAATCTCGTTACTGCTCCGCTCTTGACGACGGCAAACGTTGCGAATCGCACATGAACTTGTGCGGATACAGTTACTCTTACGGAGATAATTCCTTCACTGAAGGAAGTCTGGCGGTGGAAAATTTGGCCATGGGAGATTCAACTTCTGGAAGTCCTGTCACACTTCCGAATATTGTTTTTGGCTGCGGACATGATAATGGTGGCACGTTTGATGAAAACGGGTCGGGTATCATCGGTCTTGGCGGGGGCTCTCTCTCGCTGATCTCTCAATTGAGTTCATCAATCAAAGGGAAATTCACTTATTGTTTGGCCCCAATTTCATCTTCAGCAACCAGCAAGATAAAATTTGGCGCTCCGAGTTTTAACGGTTCAAGTCCTGGACTTATTTCAACTCCTTTGATTGATAAAGCACCGGCAACGTATTATTACGTTACCTTGGAAGCCATTAGTGTCGGAAACAAGAAGCTGCCATACACGAATTCTTTAAAAACTGATTATGATTTTGTAGAAGTCGAGGAGGGTAACATGATAGTCGATTCAGGGACGACTTTAACGTTTATTGAGAGTCAGTTTTACGACAAATTGGCCACTGTTTTGGAGAAAGAAATTGGATCTCAACGTGTGAGTGATCCGAAGGGTGTTTTTGGAGCTTGTTTTCGAGTTAAAAGCAAGAATGAAGACCATCTTCCTGTTATCACAGTTCATTTTAGTGGCAATGCGGATCTGAAATTACAGCCATTGAATGCATTCATTAGAGTGGAGGAAGATTTGGTGTGCTTTACTATGGTGCCTTCAGATTCCATTGCCATTTTTGGAAATTTGGCTCAAATGAATTTCCTGGTGGGATTTGATCTTGAAGGGAAGACTGTATCTTTCATGCCAAATGACTGCTCGAAGCAGTAAAATTATAATAATATATGTATGCAAAATTCAATATATTAATAATAATGATTGGTGATTTAATTTGGTTTAAAATAAAAACTAACATATATAATTAAATGAAAATTGGCAAAAGTTTATATTTATTTGTTATTTATTAATTTTTACACATGGTTAAACTTGATCAACTTGATTTCGAGATGAGAGGTCTGAACATAAAGAAACAAACATCAAGCTCTATGATACTTAGATTTGTTTTTCATCTTGTTCAACTGTTCTATATGTCTCAGTGGTATCTATATAGATTTGTTTGTTCAAAAGAAGAAGAACCTCTCCTTTCGTTGCCTTCTCATTGACCACATCAACATAATCATAGATGAAAGAATCAATCAAACACATTCAAATTGTATTGAAGACAATAACTTCTATGTTTGTTGTCTTCTCATTAAAGACATCATAATCATTCAATATTGAATTTACTAAACACATTCGGATTGCATCGACAGCGACTTGGAAGGGGAACCAAATGAAAGACCCAAGCTTCATGTATGAGCCAATCTAATGTGCTCCAAGACAAACCGTTCTCCTCCTCCATAGCTTTGTTTGCAGCCTCAGACAAGTCTTTCACATTCTTCCGCAGCTCTTTAGAATTCTCTCCTTCCATCAACTCCCTCACCTTCTTCTTCAGCTCTTCCCTCTTCAAAAAACCATCACATCTCTCTACTCTTAACACCACTTTAATCTCCTCCACAACCAATTTTGCATTCAATGGCTGCTCTGCCATCATAGGCCATGCGAGAATCGGAACGCCCGCATATATGCTCTCCAACAGTGAGTTCCATCCACAATGGCTTAAAAAACCTTCCACACTTTTGTGCAACAATATTTCCCTCTGATCCACCCACTCTCTTACCACAATTCCTCTCTCTTTAACCCTCTCTTCAAATCCCTCCCCAACTTCCCATTCATCTTTCCTTATCACCCACAAAAAGTTCGCCTCTGATTCTTCCAACCCAATTGCTATTTCCTGCTCCGCTGAAATCTCTGCTTGCGTCCCGAAAGAAACATATAGTTATAGAACTGGGCTTCGCTGACTAAGCTTTTGGTCTAGCCATTAAATCCACGAGGGTTTTGGACGTGTTTTTTCATTTATGGTCGATGGCTCAGCCAGGCAAGGGGGTCCGACACACCAGACCTTTGATTTTGCCTCGCGGTTATAGTAATCAACGAACACAGATTCAAGCTCTTCAAAACTATTCATAATCATGCCATAGCTATTTGATGCTGCTGTTAAATGTTTTATCATGAACTCAAATTCGGCACCATTAGGATCCCAAAACATCCGTCCGAATTCACTTTTAGAAACCCTAATCCCAGGAAAATGAGGCAGCGCCATTGTCTCATCATCTTTCTCAACTCCAATCAGAACCCGATTCTCCAGTGCATCATTCGAGACGCTCATTGCATAAGCTCCCATGCTCTAAAAAACAAACCTCGGGAAACCGAATTTCGAAGCGGATTCCAAGGTCCACCACAGGAAGCCATCGGACACCATAAAAGTGACACGTGGCAGACGCTGAAGCTCCCGTTCGAACGCTGGTTGCATTAGTTTCGTTGCTTCGGTGAATTGAACATAGAGTGATATTTTGGGAAGTTTATCGGTGCTCTCGACACCGTCTGGGATTTCGGGAATGTTTTCCTGGTAAAGAAGATCGATTATAGAGACGGTGGTGTCATTGAGAAACTGAGCAATGAAGGAATGGTTGCCTGGAGTGGTGAAGATCGTGACAGCAACGTTCCGACGGCGGAGGAGGAGGCGAGCAAGATGCAGAATTGGCACCGTATGACCCTTTGACATGAACGGAAACAGAACTATATGAACAAGCATTCTGTTTGTAAAAAAATTTCAATCTTGACAGACAATACAAGGGTTCAAGGTCCTCTTTCTCTATGAAGAATAATTACAGGATTAAAGGTGGTATATACATGAAGAAATTATTTCAGGATTTGAATCCTAGCGTGATTTGAATACTAGCTTGAATTATTCCAGTTATAGTAGGATATCATTACTAATTTGAATTTACATATATATATATATATATATATATATATATATATATATATATATATATATATATATATATATATATATATATATATATATGAAGCCTTTACCCTATTTTTAATAAGTAATAACAATATTATTTAAACTCTTTGAGTATTTGGAGAATGAAAATCAAATTGGAGGTTGACCGTTCAAAGTAATCAAATCCCCATTTTCTTACCTATTTTGAACTGATTGCTCGAAGCAGTAAAATTATAATAATATATGTATGCCGAAATCAATATTTTAGTAAGGCCAAAGGTCTTATTCTCTTCTAAAGTATTCTCTCTTATCTCAAGTTTTCATCCCTTAATTTTGAAAATCTCAACTCATTCATAAGTAATTAAAATTAACGGTTTTAGAGATAAAATTGTCATTTTTCTTGTAATATTAAAAATAAACTAAAATTTAATCTCCTTTCTCTCCACTACACCTTAAAAACTAAGGGGGTGTTTGGTTTGAATAATGTTTTATTACCAAAATAGAAAGATTACCTTGAAGATAGATTACTTAGAAGATTACTGGGTATTAATGATTACTATGTTTGATAAAATTGGATAGCTATAAATAATTATTATGTTTGGTTAAAAGTAATAAAAGATTACTAATAAATTATTTTACTTAAATACCCTTGAATATAATTATTTTTAAATATTTTTTATAATATTTGTCATATTAATTAAAAATAAATTTATTTTTGTCTTAAAAAACTAATAAATAATAATATAATTATAATAAAATCAAGATTACCTTGGTAATCTTTAAATACCCAAGGTGAATGTGGTAATCAGATTACTACCTATATTACCTGTCACGTCAGCATTGGTAATAGAAGATTACTGTAATATTTTATTACTGACAAACCAAAGAAGGGAATAAAAGATAGATTACCAAGGTATTCTATCTTAATTGGAACCAAACGACCTCTAAAAGTTTTCTTCTAACTAAGTTTTAAAAAAATGACATTCCCTCTTAGGGTTTAGTTTTCAGATCTCTGATGTCAAATCCAAAGTCATCATCTGTTATGAATATCTTCCGATGTCTTCTCTCCCTCCGACAGCTAAACTTATCTCGTTTGGAAGCTTGGATGGCATTGATTGATGTCAAAAATTACTCTCAACTTTGTCAGGAAGATGAAGATGAGATCCGACGAAGACGAGAGATCTCATCTTCATCGGGGAAGGCGAGAGATCTCATCTTCATCAGGGAGATGATGTTTTTCTCCCCTGACAAAATATCATCTCCAGTTGAGTTTAGGATTGTCAGTCAGAGAAAGAGATGGCGAGAGAGCGACCGTCGGAGGAAGAGAAAGGAGAATTGTCGGAGATGGTACTGGAGTTTGAAAACTAAATTCTGGGGGAAAATGTCATTTTTTAAAACTTGACTTTTGGGGGAAATTATAAATGTTTAGAGTAGGAGAGAAAAAGAAATAAAATTTTAAAGGGTTAAAGTTTCATTAACTTTAACCTCTCATAATTGGGTAAATAAAATTTTTAAAGTTAAGAGATGAAAACTTGAGATAAGAGGATACTTTGGGTGGAAAAAGTCCTTTTGCCTAATAATAATAATGATTTGTCATTTAATTTGGTTTAAAATGAAAGCTAGCATATATAATTAAATGAAAATTGGCAAAAGTTTATATTCATATATTGTTTATTACTTTTTACAACAATATTTTTGTTCGTTTAGAATCAAAAATACTGATTCTCCTCTTGCAAGAGCTGCTCTTCACCTTGTTCTTACAATCTAACGTACTTTTATTAACAAAAATAAAAAGAGTGGGGGGCAAAATTTTATTTAATTTGACGATTTTTTGTTGCAACAATTTTATTAAAAAAATAATAATAACTTTTTAACAAATTTAATGGTGCAAATATTAAAGAGTTTTCATCAATAATGAATTTGCCTATGTTATGCATAGTTCTTTGATTTGCCCTGAACTATAAAGAGTAAGTAATTTAACTTTAATTTCTTAATAATGTGCATCCAGTAATTACTTCCATATAAATTTCTGAATAATGTGGATCCAGATATTACTTCCATATAAACACCCAATTTTAGGTACTATACTTTAATGTGAATTTTTTATCCTATATTTTTATACTACCTTGAATCCTGCAATTATTCTTCATATAGAGAGACAAGACCTTGAGCCCTTGTATTGTCTGTCAAGATTAGGGATGGCAACGGGGAGGGGATCTCAATCCCCGTCCCCGCTACGAGGATGAAAATGAATCCCCGTCCCCTCCCCGCAAAGTAAAATCCCCTCCCTATCCCTTCCCCGTCTCCGCGGGGAAAAATCCCCTCCCCATACCCGTAAAAAAAATCTTTTTTTTTATACATTCTAAATACAATATAAATATATTAAATAATAAAATTAAGCAAAATTAAAATTAACCTACTATTTCAAATATCATAAATATAATATATTAACTACTTTAATATGCATAACAAAACTCTAAATAAATTTGAAAAATATAAATAATTTAAAATTATAAAAATATATTAGTATTTTAAATAAATATATTAATATAAAAGGGTGGGGAGGGGAAGGGTCGGAGCAGGGAGGGGACACATATATCCCCATCCCCGGCCCGTCCCCGATTGTGGGGATTTTTTTTATCCCCATCCCCGTCCCCTTCCCCGATTCTATCGGGGAATCCATCCCCGTTAGGGTCGGAGAGGCTCGGAGCCCCTAAAGTCAGGCCCAAATTGCCATTCCTAGTCAAGATTGACATTTTTTTACAAACAAAATGGAATCGAATTCATCTGTTCATGTAATTCTGTTTCCGTTCATGTCAAAGGGTCATACGGTGCCAATTCTGCATCTTGCTCGCCTCCTCCGATGCCGTCCAAACGTCGCTGTCACCATCTTCACCACTCCAGGCAACCATTCCTTCATTGCTCAGTTTCTCAAGGACACCAGCGTCTCTATAATCGATCTTCTTTACCCGGAAAACATCCCCGAAATCCCAGCCGGTGTCGAGAGCACCGATGAACTTCCCAAAATATCACTCTTTGTTCAATTCGCCGAAGCAACGAAACTAATGCAACCAGCCTTCGAACGGGAGCTTCAGCGTCTGCCACCTGTCACTTTCATGGTGTCCGACGGCTTCCCGTGGTGGACCTTGGAACCTGCTTCGAAATTCGATTTCCCGAGGTTTGTTTTTTACAGCATGGGAGCTTATGCAATGAGCGTCTCGAATGACGCAATGGAAAATAGGGTTCTGATTGGAGTTGAGAAAGATGATGAGAGAGTGGCTCTGCCTCATTTTCCTTGGATTAAGGTTTGTAAAAGTGAATTGTGACGGATGTTTTACGATCCTAAAGGTGCCGAATTTGAGTTCATGATAAAGCATTTAACAGCAGCGTCAAATAGCTATGGCATGATTATCAATAGCTTTCAGGAGCTCGAATCTGTGTTCGTTGATTACCATAACCGCGAGGCAAAACCAAAGGCCTGGTGTGTCGGACCCCTTTGCCTGGCTGAGCCATCGACCATAAATGATAAGAAGCCCTTGTGGATTCAATGGCTAGACCAAAAGCTTGGTCAGGGAAGCCCAGTTCTATATGTTTCCTTTGGGACGCAAGCAGAGATTTCAGCGGAGCAAATTAAGGAAATAGCAATTGGGTTGGAAGAATCTAAGGTGAACTTTTTGTGGGTGATAAGGGAAGATGAATGGGAAGTGGGGAAGAGGTTTGAAGAGAGGGTTAAAGAGAGAGGAATTGTGGTAAGAGAGTGGGTGGATCAGAGGGAAATATTGTTGCACAAAAGTGTGAGTGGTTTTTTAAGCCATTGTGGATGGAACTCAGTGTTGGAGAGCATATGTGCGGGCGTTCCGATTCTCGCATGGCCGATGATGGCAGAGCAGCCATTGAATGCAAAATTGGTTGTGGAAGAGATTAAAGTGGGGTTAAGAGTAGAGGGATGTGATGGTTTTGTGAAGAGGGAAGAGTTGAAGAAGAAGGTGAGAGAGTTGATGGAAGGAGAAAATTCTGAAGAGTTGCGGAAGAATGTGGAAAACTTGTCTGAGGCTGCAAACAAAGTTATGGAGGAGGCGAAAGGTTTGTCTTGGAACACATTGGATTCGCTCATACTAGAAGCTCGCAATCCTTGGTTCTTTCGGTTGGGGAGTGGCTATTGGCTAGCTAATTACGAGGACCGTTTTGCGCAGCGAACACCGTCATACTTCAACAGGATGAGGGAGAGAGAGTCGTTTGACCCCCTTTGACTCTATAAAAAAAAAGGAATTAGTGTTTTATTGACCCCAAAAAAAAAATGGAATTAGTATTATATATATATATATTTATATAATTTTGCTCTTGTATGTATAATGTTCTGCTATAAAATGTATTTTTAATTTTTGAATAGGTAAACAAGTATAATTAGATTTAAATCAAACTTATTTAAACTCAATAATAAAATTAATTTGAACAAACCTAAAATGAGCTTAATTCAAATAAATTTGAATTTGAGTTCAAATTTAAGTTTAAGAATTAAAAAATTTTGGGTTTGACCAGTACACATCCAAATAATATAATTTTAGTCATTTTTTGTTTGGTTACAATATCAAACTGAACTCAAAGTTTTACTTAATTCGATTCGAGCTCTTCTTTTTTCAAGTGAATCGAACTTGAACAACTTTGAAAACAGTTTGGTGAGATCAAATTCAAGTTCAACTGCCCTCAAATTGAGTTGAGTTCGAGTTTAGTTTGGTTTGAATTCAACTCTATAAACAAGTAGTAGAGGTAGACTATGCGCGAGAGTCATTTGTGCTTCTTACTTGTTTACCCCTTTCTCCACAATATTATCAATCCTCTTTCACATTCATATCATATTATTATAATGCTTTAATATGGCACCTGAAAATGATTCAACTAGGGTTGGATATGAGTTGAGCCTGAATAGGGTCCAACTCATTTTTGAAAGACCAAGGCATAGGCTCGATTCAAGCTCAGTGGAACACAAGTTTGTGTTAGACTCGCTTCATAATTTTAGAGTTTTTGATCAATTCACACTTAGCTTGGGTTCGTGTGTATTAGCCAAACTTTGCTTAAATTCGCACAAGATGTTCGTATTGACTCAGTTATAAAGCTTGGCTTTGAACTTGTATTTCATTCTTATGTTAAATTATGGATAATTCATATGTACAATCATTCAACTGCCATTTTTGTTATTTTTTATTTTTTATATATATTAAAATAGACACAAAATTTTATGCTTAAATATTTTTAGATAAACTTTTATTGAATTTACTTTTTTAAGCAAACTCAATATTTATTTCAATAATACCCCTCTCTAATAATTACTTTTCTTTAATCGTGTTTTTCCTTCGTCAGCATTTTCGTTGGCAGTATACTTTAGTATCATCACATTGATTGTAAGTTTTGTAACTTATAAATCAAAACATTCATAAACTTATTTGAAAACATGTCAATTTTTAGTTTGATTGTTGATATATTCAAATTAAAAAGAAAAACAAAACATATACAAGTACAAAAAATGTAAGTGCGAAAAGTACGAACAAATTTCTAACACTCACGTTTTAAAATAAATATTACGTGATATCTATTATATTATATTATAATATATTATATATAAAATATAATATTTATATATTATATAAATATTACATTGTATTTTATTATAATATATAAATATTATATTATGTATACATAACATAAGCATAAGAAGTGCAAAGAGTGCAAGAGATGTACATCATGTTATATATATAAAATTTTATATATATAGTTATATAAAAATCTTTTTTTATATAAATATTTATAATTTAAATATATATTTATTATATAAACATATTTTAATATATTTATATTAAAATATGAGTGTAAGAAGTGCATAGATATATTAATAATAAAAATAAAAATTAATCTATTTTTGAATAAGTTTATAAATATTTTGATTCATAAGTTATCAAACTTATAACAAAAAAAAAAAAATATAATTGAAGAAAAGTAATTACCAAGAGGGATATTATTGGAATAAATATTGAATTTACTTAAAAAAATTTAATAAAATTTTCTTTAAAAGAATTTAGATATAAAATTTTGTATCTATTTTAATTAATATTATATATATAAATATAAAAGAAAAATGAAAAAACCTAAAAAAGGGTCACCCAAACAACTAAAGCACAACCTAAAAACCGCAAAATCAATCAAAGCTAGTACGAGGTAATCACGGTAAACTTAATTGAGTAATTATAAATGACGATTAGAAATTAATAATTGAGTTGGTTCCATTTTTATTGCCATCACATGCTATCACGTTCACACCCAGGATTGGTCCTGATTTACACCAAATTTGTTAAAACTTGGGTAATTTGAAATACCACGCATATCCCATATACTTGGCCAAATTAATTACACCCCATTATAATCTTCAATGGGATTATTTTTTTTAAATATATTTTTTCTTTTTTTTTCCTTTTTAAGGTATGTAAATGTTGATTCGGGTGTTTTTGAAAAAATATTTATATGATACGTAGGTTATGACACCAGGAGGATTATAAAAATAATTTCAGTTTAATAAAGAATAAATACAGTTTTTAAGGATAATTTGAACGTAAAAAAATGTGGAATCCTCAATAGAAAGTGTTTGAATTCGAGATTTGTTATCGTTATATCAAAATTAAACTCTTAACTTATTTATTCAAATCAAATAATATAATAAACAGTTAGTTGGTTGCTACTCTATACTTGATATTACACCCAAAAAAGAAGAATATGATGGCCATGGACTAATGCCATAGAATAATCCCATATCATTTTCTTATTATTTGTTGGCATTAGTCCATGGCCGTTTTCTTATTCTTTCAAAGCAAGCAAAAAAACATGAAAATAGGTTTAAACTGGAAATTAGATTTTTATAGTTAATTGATTTTGTTTCAGCGGGTAGGTGACTCGGGCAAAATCTGGATATGGGTTTCAGCTAATTTAAGAGGATCTGAATAGAAAATCGATTGAAGTTGCAGACAAGTTTCACTAATTCTAAATGTTGATCAATTTGTATCCTTATTTATCATTTCTAATAATAGATTAAATTATGCATTCAAAAATTGATTAAGTTTGGTTCAGTGGAGTTCTTGAAATTTGAAAATAGGGGTTTGGCCAATTCGGAGAATGATACATGGAGAGGACTCTGAATTAAACTCATTGCGTTGGGCATTTGTCAAGAGTCTATTTATACACTGCTTTTCTTCACCACTTTTTTTTATTTGAGTTAATTAATATTCATCACTTTTCTTCTACTCTCACAGACAATGACAGCCAGTTTAAAATTATGCTCACTTATAATTTGGATTGCTTTTATGGCTGTCTTTGCATTTGCAGAAATCGATAACATCCATGAAAGTTTTAGAGTTGATTTCATACATCCTGACTCACCTCTCTGTCGCTTTTATGATCCTTCCGAATCCGAATTGCATAAGGCTGTTGCTCGATCAATTTCACCTAGGAGCTATGTCAAATCAATCTTATTACCGTCATCATCAGCCTCTGAAAAATTTCCTCCAGCACCGTTGAATCCCAGTTGTGTAGATTATATAGTAACAATGTCCATCAGAACCCTCATTGCAGGGGCCGATACCGGCAGCAACCTCACGTGGATTCAATGCCAACCATACATAAAATGCTACGAGCAAAAAACTCTTTGTTCCCCCGACAAATCTTCAACTCACAACCCTTTTAACATATAAATCTCCTCACTGCAAACATCTTGGCAACAACAGACGTCGCCAATCAGGCACAAACTTGTGTGGGCACACCAAGATGGAGCTGTCACCGAAGGAAATCTGGCTCTAGCAAACTTGGCCACGAGTGCTGTCAAACTTCCGAATATTGTTTTTGGCTGCAGACGTAATAATCATGATGACCCTTTTGATGAAAAGGTGCCGGGTCTCATGGTCTTGGTGGGGGCCTGTTTCGCTAATATCTCAATTGAATTCTTCAATCGAAGGAAATTTTAATGATCCTGGTATTTTTTCTACTAATTTAGTTGAAAGAACACAAAATGTTTCATCAGGTTGCCATAGAAGCAATTAGCGTTGGAAACGAGAAACTGCCATGCACTAATTCTGATAAGGGTAACATCATGATTGATTCAGACACAACTGCACAAATTTTGCACAAGCTTTGCACAAATTAGGTTGGTACTTGCACAAATTTTGCACAATTTTTGCACAGATGTACTTGCACAAATTTTGCCTGATGATGATGGTGATAACAACAGGGGAGTCACATTGTATGAGATCAACCTTGAATCTCCCATCGATGTTATTGGTGGCTGCCATTTTTTCTGATAGTTGAAGAAAAGTGGTGAATTATTTGACAACATGTGCAGGAAATTTATAGGGTCGCCGTGTAAAGACACAGTAGTTTGAAAGCGCATTACAAAGTTGACATTACTCAAGAGTGTGGGAAACTTAAAAAAGATCCAAGGACTATTTATCACTCAAATTTTAATAACAAATAGAGATTTATTTATGAAAATTTAAAAATTTATTTTTAAATTAATTATTATTTAATTTTTTTATTAAAAGAAAGGACAAAATTATTATTTTGTTATTAAACTCTAAAATCTTAAAAATTTATATTATTTTTCTTCTTTAGTTTGAAAAATTAATAATACATAAAATTTGAAAATAAGGGGTTTGGCCGATTCAAAAAATGATACATTAAGACAATTCTGAATTAAACTCATTGCGTTGGACATTATCCAAGAGTTTATAGATACCCTGCTTTTCTTCATCACTTGTTTTTATTTGAGTTAATTAATATTCATCACTCTTTTTATTCTCACACACAACTAGTTTGAAATTATGCTCACTTATAATTTAGTTTGCTTTTATAGTTGTCTTTGCATTTATAGAAACCAACGTTGGTGAAAATTTTAGTGTTGATTTTATACGCTCGTGACTCTCCACACTCTCCCTTTTATGATCCTTCCAAATCCAAATTGCATAAGGCTGTTGTTCATTCACTATGTCAAATCAATCTTATCACCGTCATAATCAGCCTCTGAAAATTTTCCTCCGGCACCCCTGAATCCCAGTTGTGGAGATTATTTAGGGACAATGTCCATCAGAACCCTCATTGCAGGGGCTACTACCGGCAGCAATCTCACGTGGATTCAATGTCAGCCATGCATAAAATGCTACCAGGAAAAAACTCTTTTTGTCCTAAAATTCTTCGACTTACAATCTCCTCAATGCAAACATCTTGGCAACAACAGACGTCGCCAATCAGGTACAAACTTGTGTGGGTACACCAAGATGGAGCCGTCACTGAAGGAAATCTGGCTCTAGAAAATTTGGCCACGAAAGATTCAACTGCTGGAAGTGCTGTCAAACTTCCGAATATTGTTTTTGGCTGCGGATGTAAGCCCTTTTGATGAAAACGTGTCAGGTCTCATGGCCTTGGTAGAGGCCTGTCTCGCTAATATCTCAATTGAATTCTTCAATCGAAGAAAATTTTAGTGATCTTGATATTTTTTTTACTAATTTAGTTGAAAGAACACAAAATGTTTCATCACGTTACCATAGAAGCAATTAGCGTTGAAAACGAGAAGCTGTCATGCACTGATTCTGATAAGGGTAACATCATGATCGATTTAGACACAACTGCACAAATTTTGCACAAACCTTGCACAAATTAGGTTGGTACTTGCACAAATTTTGCACAATTTTTGCACAGATGTACTTGCACAAATTTTGCCCGATGATGATGGTGATAACAACAGGGGAGTCACATTGTATGAGATCAACCTTGAATCTCCCATCGATGTTATTGGTGGCTGCCATTTTTTCTGATAGTTGAAGAAAAGTGGTGAATTATTTGACAACATGTGCAGGAAATTTATAGGGTCGTCATGTAAAGACACAATAATTTGAAAGCGTATTACAAAGTTGACATTACTCAAGAGTGTGGGAAACTTAAAAAAGATCCAAGGACTATTTATCACTCAAATTTTAATAACAAATAGAGATTTATTTATGAAATTTTAAAAATTTAAAAATTTATTTTTAAATTAATTATTATTTAATTTTTTTATTAAAAGAAAGGACAAAATTATTATTTTGTTATTAAACTCTAAAATCTTAAAAATTTATATTATTTTTCTTCTTTAGTTTGAAAAATTAATAATACATAAAATTTGAAAATAAGGGGTTTGACCGATTCAAAGAATGATACATTAAGACAATTCTGAATTAAACTCATTGCGTTGGACATTATCCAAGAATTTATATATACCCTGCTTTTCTTCACCACTTGTTTTTATTTGAGTTAATTAATATTCATCACTCTTTTTATTCTCACACACAACTAATTTGAAATTATGCTCACTTATAATTTAGTTTGATCTTATAGTTGTCTTTGCACTTGTAGAAACCAACGTTGGTAAAAGTTTTAGTGTTGATTTCATGCACCCATGACTCTCCACACTCTCCCTTTTATTATCCTTCCAAATCCAAATTGCATAAGGCTGTTGTTCATTCACTATGTCAAATCAATCTTATCACCGTCATAATCAGCCTCTGAAAATTTTCCTCCGGCACCCCTGAATCCCAGTTGTGGAGATTATTTAGGGACAATGTCCATCAGAACCCTCATTGCAGGGGCTACTACCGGCAGCAATCTCACGTGGATTCAATGTCAGCCATGCATAAAATGCTACCAGCAAAAACTCTTTTTTTCCTAAAATTCTTCGACTTACAATCTCCTCAATGCAAACATCTTAGCAACAACAGACGTCGCCAATCAGGTACAAACTTGTGTGGGTACACCAAGATGGAGCCGTCACTGAAGGAAATCTGGCTCTAGAAAATTTGGCCACGAAAGATTCAACTGCTGGAAGTGCTGACAAACTTCGGAATATTGTTTTTGGCTGCGGATGTAAGCCCTTTTGATGAAAACGTGTCGGGTCTCATGGCCTTGGTAGAGACCTGTCTCGCTAATATCTCAATTGAATTCTTCAATCGAAGGAAATTTTAGTGATCTTGATATTTTTTTTATTAATTTAGTTGAAAGAACACAAAATGTTTCATCACGTTACCATAGAAGCAATTAGCGTTGGAAACAAGAAGCTGTCATGCACTGATTCTGATAAGGGTAACATCATGATCGATTCAGACATAACTGCCCAAATTTTGCACAATCTTTGCACAAATTAGGTTGGTACTTGCACAAATTTTGCACAGCTGTACTTGCACAAATTTTGCCCGATGATGATGGTGATAACAACAGGAGAGTCACATTGTATGAGATCAACCTTGAATCTCCCATCGATGATATTGGTGGCTGCCATTTTTTCTGATAGTTGAAGAAAAGTGGTGAATTATTTGACAACATGTGCAGGAAATTTATAGGGTCGCCATGTTAAGACACAGTAGTTTGAAAGCGCATTATAAAGTTGACATTACTCAAGAGTGTGGGAAATTTAAAAAAGATCCAAGGACTATTTATCACTCAAATTTTAATAACAAATAGAGATTTATTTATGAAATTTTAAAAATTTAAAAATTTATTTTTAAATTAATTATTATTTAATTTTTTTATTAAAAGAAAGGATAAAATTATTATTTTGTTATTAAACTCTCAAATCTTAAAAATTTATATTATTTTTCTTCTTTAGTTTGAAAAATTAATAATACATAAAATTTGAAAATAAGAGATTTGATCGATTCAAAGAATGATACATGAAGACAATTCTGAATTAAACTCATTGCGTTGGATATTATCCAAGAGTTTATATATACCCTGCTTTTCTTCACCACTTGTTTTTATTTGAGTTAATTAATATTCATAACTCTTTTTATACTCACACACAACTAGTTTGAAATTATGTTCACTTATAATTTAGTTTACTCTTATAGTTGCCATTACATTTGTAGAAACCAACGTTGGTGAAAGTTTTAGTGTCGATTTCGTACACCCGTGGCTCTCCACACTCTCTCTTTTATGATCCTTCCAAATCCAAATTGCATAAGGCTGTTGTTCACTCACTATGTCAAATCAATCTTATCACCGTCATAATCAGCCTCTGAAAATTTTCCTCCGGCACCCCTGAATCCCAGTTGTGGAGATTATTTAGGGACAAAGTCCATCAGAACCCTCATTGCAGGGGCTACTACCGGCAGCAATCTCACGTGGATTCAATGTCAGCCATGCATAAAATGCTACCAGCAAAAAACTCTTTTTTTCCTAAAATTCTTCGACTTACAATCTCCTCAATGCAAACATCTTGGCAACAACAGACGTCGCCAATCAGGTACAAACTTGTGTGGGTACACCAAGATGGAGCCGTCACTGAAGGAAATCTGGCTCTAGAAAATTTGGCCACGAAAGATTCAACTGCTGGAAGTGCTGTCAAATTTCCGAATATTGTTTTTGGCTGCGGATGTAAGCCCTTTTGATGAAAACGTGTCGGGTCTCATGGCCTTGGTAGAGGCCTGTCTCGCTAATATCTCAATTGAATTCTTCAATCGAAGGAAATTTTAGTGATCCTGATATTTTTTTTACTAATTTAGTTGAAAGAACACAAAATGTTTCATCACGTTACCATAGAAGCAATTAGCGTTGGAAACGAGAAGCTGTCATGCACTGATTCTGATAAGGGTAACATCATAATCGATTCAGACACAACTGCACAAATTTTGCACAAACTTTGCACAAATTAGGTTGGTACTTGCACAAATTTTGCACAATTTTTGCACAGCTGTACTTGCACAAATTTTGCCTGATGATGATGGTGATAACAACAGGGGAGTCACATTGTATGAGATCAACCTTGAATCTCCCATCGATGATAGTGGTGGCTGCCATTTTTTCTGATAGTTGAAGAAAAGTGGTGAATTATTTGACAACATGTGCAGGAAATTTATAGGGTCGCCATGTAAAGACACAGTAGTTTGAAAGCGCATTACAAAGTTGACATTACTCAAGAGTGTAGGAAACTTAAAAAAGATCCAAGGACTATTTATCACTCAAATTTTAATAACAAATAGAGATTTATTTATGAAATTTTAAAAATTTAAAAATTTATTTTTAAATTAATTATTATTTAATTTTTTTATTAAAAGAAAGGACAAAATTATTATTTTGTTATTAAACTCTAAAATCTTAAAAATTTATATTATTTTTCTTCTTTAGTTTGAAAAATTAATAATACATAAAATTTGAAAATAAGGGGTTTGACCGATTCAAAGAATGATACATGAAGACAATTCTGAATTAAACTCATTGCGTTGGATATTATCCAAGAGTTTATAGATACCCTACTTTTTTTCACCACTTATTTTTATTTGAGTTAATTAATATTCATCACTCTTTTTATTCTCACACACAACTAGTTTAAAATTATGCTCACTTATAATTTAGTTTACTCTTATAGTTGTCTTTGCATTTGTAGAAACCAACGTTGGTGAAAGTTTTAGTATTGATTTCATACACCCGTGACTCTCCACACACCCTTTTATGATCCTTCCAAATCCAAATTGCATAAGGCTGTTGTTCACTCGCTATGTCAAATCAATCTTATCACCGTCATAATCAGCCTCTGAAAATTTTCCTCCGGCACCCCTGAATCCCAGTTGTGGAGATTATTTAGGGACAATGTCCATCAGAACCCTCATTGCAGGGGCTACTACCGGCAGCAATCTTACGTGGATTCAATGTCAGCCATGCATAAAATGCTACCAGCAAAAAACTCTTTTTTACCTAAAATTCTTCGACTTACAATCTCCTCAATGCAAACATCTTGGCAACAACAGACGTCGCCAATCAGGTACAAACTTGTGTGGGTACACCAAGATGGAGCCGTCACTGAAGGAAATCTGGCTCTAGAAAATTTGGCCACGAAAGATTCAACTGCTGGAAGTGCTGTCAAACTACCGAATATTGTTTTTGGCTGCGGATGTAAGCCCTTTTGATGAAAACGTGTCGGGTCTCATGGCCTTGGTAGAGGCCTGTTTTGCTAATATCTCAATTGAATTCTTCAATCAAAGGAAATTTTAACGGTCTTAGTATTTTTTCTACCAATTTAATTAAAAGAACTTAAAATGTTTTATCACGTTACCGTAGAAGCAATTAGCGTTGGAAACGAGAAATTGTCATACACGAATTTTGATAAGAGTAACATGATGATCGATTCAGACACGACTGCAATGTATATTCATAGTCAGTCCTTTGACTAATTGGTGACCATTGTGGAGAGAGAATTAGAGCTTGTTTCGAGGTAAGGGCAAGGCTTCTCCCCTTATCACACTTCATTTTTGCTTGTAGCATTTTATGCACGGCTGGCATTTAATCCAGTGTAAGGTTGTTGCCGGTGTGGGCCACTGAACTAATCTCAGCGGTACTTGCAGAAATTTTGCCCTGACTACGATGGTGATAACAAGAAAGGGGAGTCATGATGTATGAGATCAACCCTGAATCTTCCATCAAAACTTGGGTGGAAAATAGTCATTTGGCCTTAAAAAAAATCTTTTTTTTCCAAAACAGAAACGTAGAGATTCTTAAGTTTCCCATTTAATAAGATATTGCCGTCTGCCACCACATAATGTGCTACTTTAGGTGATCAAATCGTTATATGTCAAAATCAATTTTGTAATTTATAGTAAAGATTTATGAAATATTAAGTGCAAATTGTACCCAAAATTGTGATAAGCCAATTCGAAAGAAATAGAAACGCTGCACTTGCACAGCAAAACCAATAAGAGTTCAATCTCTTAATACATCAATTACATTACTAATAATATGGACTACTTGGCAAACCCTCATAGTTTTTATGAATTTATAAGACACCCACTAGTGTTGGAAAATTGACTAGCTCCCCACTACTTTTTCTTTGTTAATGAAAGTATGTTGGATTTTAAATTGTCTTTCAGGGTTGCCAGAGCCTAGAGGGTTTTTATGGCCTCACGGCGACAACCACTGAAGCCAACCGTGGGACTTCATGAATGCCATCAAAACCATGAACATTAAGCTCTTATTTTCAAAAAATAATACTATATATATCTATTTTATGTATATAAATATGTATATACTCATACGTATTATCACATAATTAGATATTATTTTATCTTTAATTTAAAATCATCAAATTATATAATGATATATATAAATGTGCATACATTTGTATATCTAAAATAAATATACATAATTCCATTATATTTTCAATATTGAAAGATTGCAGAATTTGTGAAAATTATGAAGATTTAGTATATATAATCTTAAATGATTCATCATTAAAAAACTTTGGTGGCCTCAAAATTATATTCGCCTCATCTAACAAATCAAAGCTATTTAAGCATCATATATTTGTCATTAAATATAGAATATTGAAATTGGAAAAGAAATTAATTAACAATGGAAACACTAATTGTCAAATTTATAAAAATAAAAATAAAAATGTTGCTTTCACAATTTTTAGACATTTTGTATCAAGAGAAAAGTGTGGAGCAGATTGTTTGGCCCATCAGTTAGGTGGGTTAGAGCGTGCTGATAATAACAGCAAGATCACAAATTCGCAACCTCCAATTGCCACCCGTGGAATTCACGGATCCATTAATTTTAAAGAAAAAAAGTTTATATTATAATTATTACTTTATTATTATTATTTTTTTAATAATATTACATACAATATTAGAGTGACCCGATTCTTGAGTGTGACATAATTTGTTAATAAATTAGACTAAAATTTTATACTTTGAATCAGTTTAACCTATTTAAAATGTCTAATCACCGAAAATGGCTTGTAAAAGGTTACCACCGTTTTATTTAATTAAACCCATTAAAAATAATTTAATTACCTTTTGTATATTTAATTTAGCAGGCAGAAGCAGAAGTAATATTTCTGGGACAGCTTAGGCACCCTCATTTGGTAAGATTAATTGGGTATTGTTACAAGGAAGAAGAAGGTCTCTTTATGTATGAGTTCATGCCTCGGGGCAGCTTGGAGAACCACTTATTCAAAAGGGAGTTTGCTTTATTAACATTAACTAATTTGAATTAGCCATAAAACTGTTGATATTTATAATTAATAGTGTGTAAATTAATGAAAAGTTTAATTACTTAACCAAAAAGAATATAAAATGTGGCATCTGTAATTAATCAAGTTCTCTGATTGGACCATCGCTATTATTGTTTTATTTAAGAAAACAGGAAGCACATAATCTTCGTTTTTTTTTTTTAAGATCAACAAGTAAATGAGAGGGGGTTAGTCAAAATTTGCGTGGCGATTTAAAAAAATAATAATAATAATAATAAAAAATATAATTAATAGATCTTAATTTTTTTAAATACCACCAAAATTTACAAATTTTCATATATATTTTTATTATATCATAAATTTTTTAAAAATATGTATTAATTTATATTAATAATATGTATCATATTATACAATACAATTATTATATTATATTAATAAAAAGGTTTAAAGGCTTGTTCTCATATAAATATTACTCTTTTATTAAATTTTTATCTGTTAATTTTAAAAAATCTAAATAATTACTCATCTATTAAATTTTATTATTACTTTTAAAAAAATTGTTATTATGAGATTTAATTTTTTTAAAAATAATTTATGCTCATTTTTTACTTTAGTTTTGAAAATTAAAAATTTTGCCTCTAATTTAATTTTAAAAAATTATTTTTTTACCCTTATCATTTGGGGTTTTTAAGATTTTCATATTTTATGATTAACAGTTGCCCTCTCAAAATTTAAAATATTATATTTACACTCTCATAAATATATTTTTCTTTTTAACAACTATTTTTCTTAGTAATTCACTTCAACAGATTGTCAACTACTCTGATAACATCTCATCTCTCTCTCTTATGATTTCTTGATATGTACACTATCAAAAATCTGATTAAAATGATTAAATTTTTTAAAATTTTAAAACTTTAATATATACACTTATTATATTATTTTTTAAAAATATATATTAATAATATTTATCGTATTACCCTACCTATTTATAATATCATAATAATTTAACATATCTTAAAATATAGGCCAAACGACTATTTCCCACCCAAGGTTTAGCGTTTTCTCAAAAGTCCCCCCTTTAACTATGGAAACACCAAACACCCACCCATGGCTGGTTAGATTTAACCAAACTCTAACGGTGGTAGCGGTAAAATCGTCATTTTTGCTATAATATTAAAAATAAACTAAAATAGAATCTAATTTTGCCCCCCTAAACTTTAAAAACTAAAATTTTCCCCCACCCTAAGTTTTAAAAAATCACAGTTTCACCCTAGGGTTTGGTTTTGAAATCTCCGACGACCTCTCCGGCTCCGTTGCCGACGACCGTTCCCTCCCGAAGCAACCTCTCCTTCCGGCGATCTTTTTCCTCCCATTTGGAGGTCCGATCGGCGCCCGGAGTGTTGTGAGTTCGTCTTCCCAGACGAAGTTTTTCGTCTCCCACGGCATCTCCAGGCGTCGATCGGACCTCCAAATGAGAGGAAAGAGATTGCCGGAAGGAGAGGTTGCTTCGGGAGGGAGCGGCCGTTGGCAACGGAGCCGGAGAGGTCGTCAAAGATTTCAAAACCAAACCCTAGGGTGAAACTGTAATTTTTTAAAACTTAGGCGGGGGGAAAATTTCAGTTTTTAAAGTTTAGGAGGGCAAAAGGAGATGAAATTTTCAAGCATTAGGGTTTGGTTAAATCTAACCGGCCATGGGTGGGTATTTGGTGTTTTCATAGTTAAAGGGGGGACTTTTGAGAATACATCAAACCTTGGGTGGGAAATAGTCGTTTGGCCTAAAATATATATATATTATATGTTACTTATATAATGACAAAAAAATAGATGGGTGGCCATATTGTACTAATCTTCTTTAACCATACGAAACCGGTTACGACTCTCGATTGGATCCGGCCGAGCAGTCAATGGGCTGCCTTACAATATTATAATGCTGGGGAATTGTAACTGTCAGTGTAATATTATAATGCTAGGGAATTGTACCTGTCAGTGTCAAATTATGATGTGATATGTAGTCCAGGTCACATACATTTCAACATGCTCCTTTAATAGGCCTTTTGTCACTTATGCACATAGGTAAGCCCAAAACAAATGTCACTTGAAGAATCATTGGCCTTTCAGAGATAGGTTTACCTGCAGTTTAGCTCCGCCCATTGAATTTTAGATTGGAAACCTAAACTTCAACGTTGTTTAGTGCCTAGGTCTCTGCTGCAAAGAACTCTCTCTGCCTCTGAATACAAAATTGCCGATGTCTTTGTTTATTTTTTTTGGGTTGAATACAAGTAAACATTTCCATTGAATTTTAGATTGGAAACCTAAACTTCAACTTTGTTTAGTGCCTAGGTCTCTGCTGCAAAGAATTCTCTCTGCCTCTGAATACAAAATTGTTGATGTCTTTGTTTATTTTTTTTGGGTTGAATACAAGTAAACATTTAATGTACTATCTATACATTTCATGCCTCTCTACCCAATCCACACTTGCCCCTAGTCAAATCTATGAATTATCCTGACTGATCTCTTAATACAATTGTGTCAAGCGACTCCTTTCAAAACGATCATAAGCAGGCCTAGTCCTCAAGAACAAAAGCACACTACAGACCAAACCCAGAACGGATAGGCATCCCCACCATAAAAAGGTTAAAAAATAACACTGTCTCCCCATGCACACCACCGAGTCTGTGGAGATACCTTTAGCGTTAGGCCTCACATTGGCATCATAAACTATGGCTGCAAGAAGGCCATAAACAAGTGAACCTATCGGGATGTTGGTGATCAGAATGTTGTGATTGACTCCTACACTATTCGGGCCAAACAATTCTGATGTTATGGAAACTGCAGCGGCAAATATGAACCCAGAGCTTAATCCAATCAGTGCTGTGCCTGCGTGTAGTGCCATTGACTTCCCGGATACCGCCAGCAAACATAAAGCCACCGGAGTTGGCAATAGCGCAATCGCCAGCCATCCTGTTCTTGCAAAGTACATTTTACTGCATACACAAAAGTCTGGCTAATGTTTCAGTTTCACACTAGTTTGATGATTAAATAAGTTTTTAGCTTTGGGTGAAATGGTAACTTACGCTCGGATGTAGTCTGGCGCAGCAGAGAGCAGGCGGCCGAAGAAGGAGAAGGAAGAATAGAGAGTGAGAAGAGTGGTGGTGCTGGAGCTTTGTCCTAGAGATTGTGCAATTTGACCGAGATTGTTGCTGTAAACAAGGCCAATGGTTCCCCCACAAAAATATGCAATGTAATATAGCCAAAAATCCAGCCTGCGTACAAGCAATTTCGCCGAGTGCTCTTCTCCAAGCATTGCTAATTTATCCTTCCCAATCACTGTCTCACAGAAGCCATCACTCTCAGCGCTCTTCTGTCTAGAGATACTATGCCTAGAACCATTATTTTCGCTTAAAAGATGACCATTTTCATGGCTACTTGCCTCACGGGAAAGAAGCTCTTTATGCAGCTCGAGATCATCAACATCAATGAGAATGAAGCCAGAGCCTTCGAGGCGAAAGCTCGAATGGATGGTGCGACGAAACCAGTCTCGAGCATATATGATTCCGGGGATGAACAATGGAAAAGCAAGAAGGAAAAGGGCTCCACCAAAGAAGAGACGAGCTGTTGGTCCAGCTGATGAGTTTGATCCAAAAAGAAGGAGATAGACACCGGTGAAAACAGCGATGAAATTCAATATGAGAAAATTGATAGAGTCACGTTTAACTCCATCAGGAGGAAGAGGGTCTAAAGAAGGCTGGCGAAGAATTGGAATGAGGGCTGCAAGAGAAGTTATGAGAGGAACAAGAGCGTTTAAAAGGAGATATAACGAACTTGATGAAGAGTTGATTGCATTGCCAGCAAGAGTATACAAGGCGGCACTCACTCCATTGAAGCTGACTGTAAGTGAAAGAGCCAGAGCTCGACTTGCAGGGAAATTTCTGATGCAAAGTACGAAACACACTGTGTTGAACCAACAGATGCTGCACCCCGCTAACAAACATAGAAGAAACACCTGCAAAAAGACTCTTTGTATAATTTTATTTACGTAAAATACATTATTTTCTATGAATTTTGTTGAAAAAAAAAATTAAAAAGAGAGATAGATTTTCCTGGAAATTAATCAGGAGCAGCCATGATTGGCCGTGTTGCCATTGTCTCCATTTAAAAAATAAGCTTCACCTTCCCTTTCAAATTTCTAAACTGATTCCATTTCTAACTTTCTCAGCCACAGAATAAATACTAGAACAAACCCAGCAACCGAGACTACGTGTTTCAATGTAGTCCCTAAAACACATGTAGCCATTAATTACCAGTGTCCTTTATTAAAACGTTTTCATAAAACAAAAAATTCCATTGATCCTCTTTAAGATAGAATTCTAAATATTTCTCTAGTTCCTCCGAATTCCAGAAACTGGGAAAAAATGAAAATGAATAATACGAAAATGAATCTGTAAAAGGAATTTAAAAACCAATAAAAGTCCCGAAAACAGCATACCAAAATATAAGGCAAAGAGATAACATTTCTGATAACAAGCCATTGAAGGCCGTAACTGAAGAATCCCATGAAAGCCGCCATGAAAAGAACGACCCACAAAGGCATATATATGAGCGCCAAACCTGAAGACCACCCGAAGACCTTTCCTAAATCGGAGGCCGTCGCCAAGTAATTCAACTGCAGTTGGGAAATCCCCAAAACGGATTTCAAATCCGATGAATACGCAGAGAAATCAAAGTTTGTTCCCGTGAAGGCTTGAATCCAAATCGTGGCCACTAATATCATCCATTTTCTTGACTGTCCTGCCATGAACAGCAACCCCAACAGTAACTTTACACGCAGCAGCCACGAGAATCTCCGCCGAGGGATTCGCTTGATGAAAGAGTTTCTGTAAGAGGATTTGTGTTTGGTTTGATGATGATGAAGATTATCAAGTTCTTTACGTGGCCTCATTTATAATGGAGCTCAAAATTTATGGTAATTTTTTTGGTTTTTATCTTTCCTTTTGTATTCACTCTTGTTTTTTTTTTTTTTTTTTCTAATTAATTTTTATGATTTATACTAATATTAGTAGATAATTCAAATTACTTTTAAGTACATTTAATTTTATCGAATAACTATTCAATCTCCTTTTTTCTTTCTCCCTATTTTGAGTAATTTTGATAAGTGACGTTCGTCTCCCTATTTTTAAGTTAAATTTTTGAAATTCCATTAAGGTCCGTAGCCATTTGAAGAACGCAAACTGAATAGAAAATGAAACAATTATACCCCCAAAGCACAATTTGTGTGATAAAAATATTTTATTTTAAAAGAGTATAAATTCAAATTTTTTTGACGATAAATTATTATATCAAATATAATTAATTCAATTCTAATAAGAAAATGTAACTAAAATAAATACCTGATTTGATTAAAAAAAAAAAAAAAACCAATTGGAGGTCACCTCTCTTAAGCCAATCTACCTCAGTTGGACACTTTAATAGCTTGCCCTTACCTCACTTGGGACTTGCCAACTACCAAGATTCTAATGGTATTTATTTCTTATAGTAATAAAACTGTTTCTATAATCCTTACTCTGTCATAGTCTACATACCATGTAAATATTATTTCACAAATCACAACAATATTTACATACCTTAACTGTTATGGGGAAGGAAATCTTATTTAAATTGGATTTTAAAAAAAATTAATTAAATTAACTACTTTAAATAGATAAAATTTTAATTTAATGACCGATCTTATAACTATTATTTTAAATAAATTAAGAATTTAATATTAAATTATTATTAGAATGAATTTAAATTTTTACTCTTATATTTAGAATCTTACAATTTTATCACTCAAGCTATTTTTGAGGCCATTATCACCCTTTTTCACAAATGTTTCCAAATCACATGCAATGATTAAAAAAAAAAGAAAATATTTTTTTTTTTAAAATACCCTTTTAAGATTAAAAGGGAGGGGGGTTGGGTTTAATCATTGGCCAAGTATGTGGGGCCTGAATGATAGTTGGAATTACCCAAGTTTTAACAGATTTGGTGTCAATCAGTTCCAATCCTGGGTGCGAACGTGATGGCATGTGATGGCATAGGCATAGAAGAATATAGTCAATTATTAATTAATTTCTAATCGTAATTTATAATTACTCAATTAAGTTTACAGCGATTCCCTTGCACAATATTTCTGCATGATGCAACTCAAACTAGGCCTGGATTAGATCTCGCAATTTTGTGTTTTATTTGCTTAATTCTTCATATTACAGCTAGTGTTACATGGGATTTTCCAACTATAAATTTTTAAATTTAAAAGCTTCATAACAATTTATACCCAAAAAAAAAAAAATTTTATCATTTAAAGGACATTTTTTTTAGGAATATTTAAATTTTTACCCTTAGATAGGTTTATTTATACAAATTTATCACTTTTTTCAGACATTAAATATTTATAGTATAATATCTAAATTACCCGTATTTTCAACTTTAGATAAAAATAGGATTAGTGGGATTGCCAACTCTTAGTGGGGCTGTCAACCCTTTAGTGGGATCGTTAACCTATTTTTCTACTAATATATTTTTTTCACAGATACACGATTCAGAATTTAAGTTTTTAATTAAAAACTTTTTATAATTGTTCATCAAACCCTAGATCTAACTAAAAATTTTAACCATCAATAATTAAATATTTGAGTTTATTTTTTATATTTTTGCATAAACAAAAGAAATATGCTTACAAGATATAATAAAAATATATTAGTTTTTGTGTAATTAAATAATAACAATGTTAAAATTCATGTGTGAACAATAACCACTAACAGTAATTGGTCAAACAAAAAGTGCTTTTAAAATTCTTCTTAATTTGCGATAAAAATATTTAAATATTTATGTGTATGATAATTTTATAAATAAAGTTGATTTTTTGGACAAAAATTTCACTATCACTATCCTTTTTTCAATTGTAAGGGTAAAGGTAATTTTTTATTAAAATAAACAGATACTTGATAAAAAAATAAATAAAATAATGAGTTAAAACTGGCGTTGTTGAGAAGTGTCGTGTGGCAGTGTGAGTTGTAGGGATGGACACAGCTCAACAAGTGTCGTGTGACAGTGTGAGATAGGGATGGACACAGCATGTGGACACATGAAAGATTTCCAATGTGATTCTCCAGTTTAAGACAACTAATTACCGGCTAAGTTGAAATATTTTTTTTGAAAAACGGCAGCTTTGATCCCTTGGAAATTAATAAAATGTATTAACATATTTAGCCGCCAAATGCAGGATAAATGAATATTTTGTTTTGCCGGCTGCCTAATATTCGAGGGTTTCGGCTTTAATTGGAGTACATGTTACCTGTGTGCTTAAATGTTTTGTCTTGATTTTGTTGGTAGATTTCTTTCCATGTGTCAATGTACCTAACTTGATAATAGAGTTAAAGATTCAACACAGATATTCACTAAGATGATAGAAGTTGTATAAAAAAGGAATTTAACATAAAATAGTTGTTTATAAAGGTAGTTCGATCTATTGTTAAAGAGTTTATGTCAACAGTTATAATATTAATAAATTTAAAAGAGTATTTTCATATAATGAGTATAAAGATTATAAAAGAATATCTTAAAGAATGTTAAAAAGCTTAGAGACACCTCAGGTAAGATTGTTAAGTTTGAAGGTCTTTGCCATTGTGCTTAGAATAAAACAAAACTAATCCCATGTGCAAAAGAAATATGTGGTATCTATTTGTGTATTGTCATATCCTTCCTATTTTTCCTTTGATGGTTTTTCATATTTAGAGGATTCAAGAAATGGGTTGCAGTGTTATCAATTACAAATTCAAAATTCGAATTCAAATATTAACTACATAAATGGTTACATTAAAGGTAAAATCACAATCGAAATAAATTTGTTTAGATTAACGTCATATGGAGATTGCGAGATCTTCATGATAAAGACTTTTTTAGCGAGCAGAATCATTATGTTGTATGCTTCAAGGCTTAAGTTTTACACTAATCATATTGCTCCACTTATCCATAAAACTTGATTAAAGGTGTTCTGTTTACATCAAGGACAGTTGACACGTGTCTAGGGATTAGTTTGAACAACTATAATTAGTCTTCATCTAGCCTTTGATTTGGCTATAAAAAGGGAGAGTGTTTGGCCTAAGTCTCTCAAATTTTAGGCATTTCAAAGTCTTTTGATACTTTGAACAACACAATAAGTTACTCAACTCTTAAAGTCCTTCAATTACATGCAAATTGACTTGCTTTATTTGTAGATAAAAACATGACATTGTATTCATGACAAAAGAGAGAAGTTCGAAGTCTAACTCTTTTTCAAAGGAAGATGACATAGTAGATAAAAATTTATCTATTTTTCTAAGATAATTAATTAGTAAGAAGCATAGGTCTTTTTACATTATAATAGATAAAATTATGTATTCTATTTGGGTGTATAACGATATCTTATGTCGTAACAGTTTTTCTAATGAAACATATTATGTCACATTTAATATGAAATGATTATACCGTTTGAATGACATATTAAATATAAAATGACTAAAAAAGATCATACAACAACATTACATTAAATTTAAAGTAATGGTGCTACATTAAATTTAAAGTAATAATATTATATCCAACCATCTCTAACGTATATTAATCTTGAATGTCCACCAAATAAAACCTCCAGGCACCAAAGCATCGCTGCAAGGTGACGATGCCCTTTCCACTTAGCCATGAAAACCAAAAGAGAGACAAGGTGTATCTTTCTGAAATCTCTTGGACTCCACAAAAACACTTTTGTAATTGATCACATGAATACATTCATTATATAACATAACAATAAACAAAGTTTGGCTCAAACTATTGAATTATTTTTATAAATGATCTTTGGTATTAATGTTTCATTACTTTTTCTTCACACACACAAACATAATATCTTTAGATAATTACGTACGTTATTGTAATTTCTCAAATCGACAATTTGATTTCATAAATACACAAAATCAATTAATATAAATACAAATACAAATGCAATCACTCAGTAATAAATTAAATCAACTTTTTTAATTATTTATGACCCACGTAATTATTTGATTTTTAAGGGTAATAACTGTCTTTCAAGTGGACAGAATATAGATAAAAAATCTCACGTTCTGATCTCCTGATACTTGAAAATAGGCAAGCACAGAAATGATCAATTCTTGTCTCTATTTATCTCAAGGAAATTGGACAAAATTGACCCGGTATATTTAAAAGGAGATGCAAAGATTCATAAAGATTTCAAATTTAATAAATAAATATGTGTAATTATTGAAATTCGAAATTCAATCTTAGCAATTTTTATTGAAACACATACATGTGAATTTATATACAGATTAGGAATCCAGAAAAAATTGATGGCTCCAGCTGCGCACACATTATTTCCTTTTTAAACATGGATTTTAAAACTGAATCGAATCAATTAGTCTGATTGATTGAATCGGCATTGAACTCCATCAACATAGAAAATTTAATTATTTTTCAAAGATTTATTAAAAAAATTTTAGTTATCATAATTGAATAAATTATATCACAAATTAAATTTATTTTAATGTTAATTAAGTCAAATTATATAACTAATAATAAATTATATAAAAAATTTTAAATATTATTTTTAAACAAGCAATTGATTTGCCATCAGTTAGGTTAGATCATTTCTTTTATTAGGTTGATATCCAATCCGATTTTAAAAACAATACTTTCATAAAACAAACGTTTGATGGTTGTTGTTAGTAGAATGAATGAAATTAAGTTAAGAATTTTGGTTTGTCTTCTCACTATAGAAACAGTGTATATAAAAAACGCTTGAATTTGAAGTTTAATCATGCTTGTGAGAGTCAGTTCATATTGAATGAATAAGTAAATTCTGAGTATAATAACCAAACTCATAATTATTGTATCGTATAAATTAAAATTTTATAATATGACAGAGAGTCGAACTTAAATTTTTTTCTAAAAAATTATAATGTTTCATTAGTTTTGATATTCTCTTTTTAAGTCCAAAATAGTGTACATTAACTTAGTCTAAGATAAAAAGAATGGTAATTGAAATGAAGACTCACCTTAGATATCGGTTGGGATGTCATTGCCTTTAAACGTCCTCAAGAAATTACCAGTTATTGGAATTACTAGTCTATCCAAGTAAATTAATGCTACCATATTTATGCAAATTTATACATCATGCTAAGCATTATTTTGGGTATTTTATAACGGGAATTCTGTTTCATGATTTTTTTTTTCAAACCCTTTATGATAATTTAGAAGGAGAAGACTATTTCTTATCCAAAATTGTGTTGACATGACTTTTTCTTTTTTTAATGATCAAGAATCCACTAATTTTGTCAGACATATTTCTTTTTATAATTATTGAAAAGACGAAACTCTTTATTTTTTTAGCTTCAATCAATATCGATTAAAAGTCTAAATAGAAAGAGAGAGATCATTAATGAGAAAGGAAATTTCGAGAGGGAGAGGTCATTAGAGATAACGTTGGAGTTTGAAAACTAAACCCTTAAAAATATAATATTATTTTTTTAAACTTATCCTAACAAAAATTGTTAAATTTTAATATTTATAAAAAAAATAAAATAAAATTTATTATTTCATATTATATATGAAATAATAAATTTACTTTTAAAATTAATATATTTAATTATTTATAATTTAATAAATAAAATTTTTAAAAATAAAAAATAAAAACTCGAGAAAACGTAAGCGGGAAAAAGTCCTTTGGCCTTTCTAATTTATTGTTTTGCCATCAAATCATCACATCACAGTCGCTTTTGAATTTTGCGTCTACAGTCCAAAAATTGCAAGTTTAATGCCGTGTAAGACGAAACTCATTCTTTGATATTTTTAATTAAATTTTATACTGATAAAATATGAAATAAATATTAAATTTATTTGTGTATCTCATATAATTAAAAATGATAATTAATTAAATAATTTATAAATTAGAATATAAAAATTAAAAATAAAATTATAATAAATTATATATTTAAAATAAATAATATAAATCAAACAGTTGCCTTTTAATTTGATTTTACCTTGGAAAGTTTTTGATGGAGCATTTTGTGGTTACAAAAACAAAATCATTGATGAAGTGTGTAATTTTCTTGACTATTTTACACCAACTTGGGCATCTTTTTTGTCATTTTCAGAGACGAAAGTTATGGCCTTCATTTATTCAACTGTTGTTTTGCTACTAAATGCGATTTGATTTTTGCAGGTTTCGCTGTGACAACCTTATCTTGGATTTCAGTAAAAATTAAAAATAATTAGATATAATTATTTAAGAATCTCAACCAATGAAATAATAATTTTTCATTTATTTTAACCAAAATTTTAAAGTATTTTAAATTTATTCAAAATAAAAACAATGCTAAGGAAAATGCATACGAAGATTCCTAAAAAGCAAACTAATTCCAAAAAAAAAAAAAAAAGAGACCCCCAAATTTTGAAGAGAAAACAACAAAATCAATTACTAGTAAAATACAAAGCTATCAAATTGTTCCTCATCCATGGCCTCTTGTGTCCACTGGATTGAGTGAACTTAAATGCTTCCCATTTTGTTAGTGGAAATCTTTGTTATATATATATTATATTAGGCTTATAAATGTGAAAATTAAAACTCATATTACACAAAATTAATTAGTTTATGTTAAGATTCAATCCACATACTTATATATCACTCTCTTATGTTCTATTTATTAGATGTGAGACTCTATTTTTTTATTCTTTATTTGACTCTCCAACACCCTCACTTATATGTAAACCCCTAAGTTGTTAGATTCGTCTTTTGGCTCAATCGATTTTTGGTTAGGTGTATTGTCACTTGTATCCAAAAATACTTAAGTTGTTAAACTTGTCGTTTGACTCGTACTCTGATACCATATCAGAAATATATATTAAACTTATAAATGTGAAGATTAAAACTCATATTATATAAAACCAATTGATTTATGTGTATATATGTATAAAATTTTACAATAAAACTATGTGTACCCACTTTGGGTACATAAATATGTACACATTTATATGTGTCATCATGTGATTGGATAATTTTGAATTAAGAATAAAACAATAACCAATCATATGATGACACATATGAGTGTGTATACATTTGTGTACCTAAAGTGGATACACATAGCATTACTCAAAATTTTATTGATACATACGTAGAGAATTTTACTCCACAAACCAGCCTTTCCTTTCTTTATCCTTATTAATTTTCTTCTTCAGGAAGAAACAGAATCCAATCCCCAGGGAAGAGTTAAAACAGTCCACTCATCGTCACCTTGGTTTCGTATAAGAAATCTTCTCCATCTTCAACCCTAGAGCTAACTTTTCCCCCCTGGTTAATTAATCACCTCAATCCTTTTCCATCGCTCTTCTACCTTTGAACCAAATCCACCTTTTGCTTTATTTTAATTCTTTTTGTCATTAGTACTTAATATAGAGTTATAGACTAATATCACGTCTTAGCTTGGGAAACTTTTAACTACTTTGTTACCAGGGTTGGTAATTTTTTATACAATATGTAAACTAGGTATAATACGAAAAATCAAATTAGAGTTTGGAATTTTTTATATAAAATCTAATTCAATTTAATTTAAATATAATTCAAAAATAAATATCGAATATGATTTAAATGTTCGAAGAAATGTTACTATATGATAGGTTTTTTTTTTACACAAATTGGAAGAATGTTAAAAAACAAATAGTTGAAGCAACAACATATTACATAAATTAATCACTCATTTTGATTCTTTAAGGAAAGATTATTTATATTATAAATAAGATAAAATATTATATTATATATTTTATTAATATTAGATTAAAATAATTTTAAAAAATTAAAACATTTATAAAAATATAAACAATAAATAATTTTGTGTTAATTCACATCATATTAAATTAATTTTAATGTAGTTCAAATAGACTTGAATTAACGACAACAACGAGTTATTGGGCCAAGTGTCCGTGCTTGTGCTGTTGGGCAAGATATATGGGTTTCCTAAAAGTTAGTACCGTGAATTGGGTAACTTGAATAAAAGGCCTCTATCTTTTCAGCCTATTCGGTTGACAAGTTCAGCAAGGCGTTGAACAAACAATGGAGTCTTTCTAAGCCCTGATTCACAGACCTTGAATCTAAGCTTTCACTTCAACAAAGGCAGGCCATTTTTCTTCACTCAAAACCCACAAAAAACTTATGGCTTCTGTTTCATTAACTTTTCATCGAACATTTTAAACGCAATTATAAAACCTCACATTGATTTTTTCACATTTATGTATGTTTTCTTCAATGGATTTGAGAAGGCTTTAGTCACCAAGCTTTACGCTCTTTGCATCTCCGTCACGCGTCCCTTAACTCACGTGACCGCCACCGCTCCACAGCCGCAACAAGGCCACCATTCTCAACCGCCTCCATTGAAGCCCCAGAACCATTCGGATAGTTCTAATCCAAATTTGATTGAGTGCGTATCTTCTATTCTCTTTAAGCCTTCTTTGGATCATTCTAAATGTAAATTTCTCTTGTCGAGTTTGTGCCCACACGAATTTGATAGGTTGTTTTTAGCTTTAAGATCATTTGCCTCTCCATGCTCTCCATTGAGAAATGAAAGACTAACAAGAATTCTCAATGTTGATTGATCAATTTTTAGCTTAGACGGATCAACATTGGGAAATGAAATAAATTGAAATGATAATAATTATTTGACAAACAAGAATTTCGAAAGATTAAATACGTAATAAATGAAAATTTCAAAAGATTGATTAATAAAATAGTATAGAAATTTTTATTTACTGAGTAATTTGTCACTCATTCATTTTATATTCAGTCTTGCAGGTATAAAATAAGCTTGTGGTAGACTGCGAGTTAACTGATCAGTGGTGAAGGCATAGGAATTTGGAATCTCTTTTATGCTATTTAATAAATTTATCTTAAAATTGACATGTGAAACTGGAATATGTTATTTAATTATTTGTTTTAAATTTTAATGTGACGTTCTGTTATTTTATTGTTGGTTGTCAATTAATATTTGATTTGTTTATTTGATTTTCATATGAATTATTAATGAAATTAAATTATTTATGGATTTCGAGTAAATAAGGCTTGGGATTTATTTTTAATTTTAATTTTTTCTCAATTCCAAAAAAAAAGAAAAAATCCCTTCAAAGGACATGACCTTTGAGGTGGGCTGTTTGAATATTCTTCTCTAGTACATGGAATGTGCAATATTGGCCTTGTTGAAGATGCAAACAATCTTTTGGCGAAATGAGAAAGGAAGGTTTTTTGCCAAATGTTGTTTGTTACACTGCACTTATAGGTGGTTATTGTAAGCTGGGTCAGATGGATAAAGTTGGAAAAGTCTTGCAAGAAATGGCTTCATTTAATATTTATCCTAATAAAATAACCTACACTATCCTGATTGGTGGCTATTGCAAATTGGGTGATATGAAGGAAGCAGCTAAACTTCTAAATTTGATGGAAAATAAAGGAACTTCACCAGATGCCATCACTTACAATGTCTTCATGGATGGTTATTGCGAGGAAGGGAAGATAGACGAGGCTTTCAGAATATGTGATCATATGTTTAGTAAAGGATTATCCTTAGATGAAATTACTTATACTACGTTGATTAATGGGTGGCAGTCATCGACATTAACAAATCAAGAATAATTGTGGAACTTTCAGGAGGTAGTTGCATTACCCTATATTTACCTTGTCATTGAATCTGAGAAAGATTTTTGGTCAACTTATTTGAACACTAATGTATACAGACGGTCCATGTTTTCAGAGGTTGAATTCACTGTATTTAACTTTTATGTCTTATCTTTCCTTGGAGATTTGAATGTTGATGACACAACAGCACTCATCCACTATCCTTCTGGATTCAAGATAGGTTCTTAAAAGTCAAATAGTTGATGCACTTCCTATAGGTAATTTGCTCATACACGTTAACAATGACATGCTTTGCTGCAATTCTAATGTCAACTGATTAATTGAGTTAAATTCTGTGGAGGGCTTTGTTTGTAGTAAAATGGTTTTATTTTATTTCTTGCCAAATTTATTGCCTTTTGATGCTACCTCAAGCTGATACGGTGGTCTACAGATTGAATTTGCGCATGAGAAACTTATTGTCCTCGATTACAATGTAGACCATTCCCATTATTATTTCCTCCTTTCTGGTGGCTGGTCTTGTAATGGGAATATATCTTCAGGGTATCTGCCGCAATTGATCTCTCATAAATGCTTCCCAAATGAGAACTTTTTTTTTTTTTGTTTGGCTAAAAGCTATATTTTGCAACATGTGCAGGTATTTTCATGCAAGTTGGAACTTATAAAGATAGAAATACTACTCATCATCTAAACAGGTGAGTCTCCAGCTGAAACCTGGAAGCTTAGTTTTTCACATGTGAAAAACTGATCGTAAGTGTCTCAAAAACCTTTTATGAAATTAGCAGAAGAGTTTTAAGGGTTTAGCCCACCATATAGTTGGGTATCATTCCTTTAGAATTCATCATAGATAGCTTTGTTATTAGGGGAGAACTATAGATGGTAGTTTTGACAATTCCATGGATATGGAGTTATATATGCGTTCTGGATGAGTTGGTGCCTCAAGGTTAGGCTTCAGGGTTCCTGGTTTATCATAATATATCTAGATTCAGAGCCTATTAACTCATGTAATATTATAAATCATATTTTCATTTTATTGGAAGATAAGAGATGTAAATCTGATAGATAAGAAGAGAGTGAAAGAAAGAGGAATTGGGAGATTAAATTAAAGGATTGACAGGGGAAGCAAAACCAGATGAATTTGTAAGAATGGGAGGGAAAATTGTTCTTTTTGTTTCTTCATAATAATGGATAAAACAACAATGTGAGGATGCAAGGAGGCAAATGAAAATTCATTTGCAACGTGTATATTTCAAAAGCAGTTGCTATTCTAAAGAAATTGAGCACGAATTTGCAGTAGTGCAAGCTGAAGTAGCTTGGCAATCCTAAGATACTGCTCTTCTGATCGGTGTTTTTTCAGTTCTTTTTTGGATCTATGTGGCTAAAACTTAAACTTTTGTGTACAAGGTGATTGCTGTGGGCATTGTTGTGGATCATGTCATTTTGTTTTGATCATCTAAGAATGAAGTGATAACAAGAGGTATGAATTTTTTAATGTTCTGTTTTGTAAATGAAATTTTCCCTTGAACCAAAATGGACGTTAGAGATTTATTTTTTCATTTACCCTTCTGTGGTTTCAGAGATGTTGTTATTGCACATGAGGAAGCTACTGCACATTTTTTAGCAATGGCTAGTTCTGCATCACCGACTGATCAAGATCAATGACATCAATAGCAAGTATGATTTATTGACAGATCATTTATATACTACAGAATAGAATTTTTACCAATCATATTTAAAAGAAAATGTTACAAAATGAAGGGGGAAATTTAGTACTTAATTATAACCGGGAAGATTGATGCAACTGTACAGAACAATAGAACCATGTAATACAAAACTTGAAATGCATTGGTATAGTATGCAAATGGCATAGCCACCATTTAGAGGTCAAGCAGCAGCTAAGAATATTGGCCGAACATTGTGGAGCCAAAGGTTTCATGTTTGTTTCTTGTGGGTATAATGCTAGTATAGATAACAAAAGCACAGTTGTATGTACCAATATGGCAATTTACATCTACTCAATATGTAGAAGGAGCAGAATAGGACTTGAAATCATGGAGCATGGGTATTCCCTTTATTTTTATGTTACACCATTATTCATATATTTAGTTTCCAGTAATTGGTTCTTTCTCTTCTTTTTATATACAACAAATGATATGTGTACGCAGTTTTGAATACACATTGATTCTATAAACTTTCATTCTTATATTACATTGCTTTCTGTTAATTAAAAGTTATAAAAAACCATCATAATTGAGTCTTAGAAATATATATATATAGAGGTGTGTGTGTGTGTATAAAAACATTTTTATTGGATAATTATACTACAAATAATGCAACGTGTCTGTATTACTAACTTTCTAAAGTTGAAGGTGAATAGCACACATGGGTTGAAAAATTGAATCAGATTCCAGTGCAGCAACAAGTTCTGGCCACAGTATGGCAGAAACAGTCCAGGAACCGTCACACTTAGCGCTTGGCCTTTGATTCAAGTAATTAACTCCGATCTTCTCTACAGTGCTGCTCATAGTTCCGAGCACTGGCTTGCCAAACCCGAAATCCAGTTCTGCCACCGGGAACCTCCGCCCTGATGACACAACCACTGACGGACCTTCTCTCCCCAACACATGTCTTGAGAGCATTAATCCAGGCCTGTGAGTCTCAACCCAATCAATCAAATCCAAGAAATGATCCTCATTTGTTGCCTTTGCTATTATCACTCTAACATTATTAGCAATTTCTGATAAAGAACCCCGTTTCAGTTCTTCAACACTGGCCTCTCCAACAGCTAAAGACAAGACATTGCCCATGTAATTCGCCATTGAGTTTTGGTTTTGTCCCCCGCCAAGTCTACTGCGTCCGTCAACTAACCAACCCATCTTGCACTTCTTGTGGCAGCCATCAATGGCAGTAGCCATGAGCTTCCAGACGTAGGCAGAGAAAGCCTCGATTTTGGTTATCTTCTCACTGTTGTTATCAACACATGCAAGCCTGTGCAATCTTCTAACGCTTGAGGCATCAACATGATAAAGACGCTTGAGCAAGTTGCACCTTGTGGGGATGTTTATGATTTCCTCCAAGCTGCACTTGACAAACGTGTCATCGAGAGAAGGGTGATAAGTTGGAGGGCAACGAGCGCGAAGATGTCTCCGATGATTTGGTGTGCAAGTTACCGGCTTGTGTTGAGCTATTTCAGACCAAGAAAGAAGAAACTTACCGAAAGTAGTTCCATCTCCAAGTGCATGATCGAATGTGAACGATATTGAAGAGCCTCCACAAGTGTAACTAGTCACTTGAACTTGCACAGGGAAATCCAGTTCTGATTTCACAGAAACTAGCTTCCCTGGAAGAGAACGATCAAGGTTGTAGAAATCTAGATCTTTAAGGGGAATATTTGCATTAGCTTCTAAAACTAAAGCGCCACTATTGTCACAGATGATCTCAGGCTCATTGGTGCTTTGGTTTTGAATGATTCTTCCAGCGAAAGGGTAGAATAAATTCAGGGTTTTGGCAAGGGAGTTCTTGAAGGCGCCAATGTTTGAGGAGCTGCGGTAGAAGTAGAAGTATGTCACCGGAAAACGGCCGGAAAGTAAGTCAAGGTTTGAGAGAGTGAGGATGTGAGGTTCTGGCAGGGGACCTAAGGCTTTAACAATACTAGTTGCATTGAAGTTCACTACAAAATTTCCAACTGCTGAAGCCCTTACTTCCATTGCAAAGCCTAGCTTTTTTGGAGTGTTTTGTTTGTGTCTAGGTAAAAATTTTTGTGCATTTTCATTAGCAAGTCATAATTATATAGGGAATACTTTGACATATTTATTGACGCAAGATTACCAAGTATGAAGTCCTCGCTAGATTTATGAGATAAGTCAGTAATAATAACAGTAATATGGCTGTAGAATTGTGTGTTCAGTAATGCAGTGCATTTCGATTCGTCTGCAACTTGGCATCCATAATTGGGATGCCTACCAAACTGGACGATCCAAAATGAAAGAGTTTCTCTTTCACAGTAGTAGTGGGGGCGCCACCTCATCATTAAATTCATTTGACAATTTTGCTTATGAAATATCATTACCTTATTGGAGGAATTCCCAAAGTATAGGAAACGCACAAAGCCTATCAAGAAATCAAATATCATGGCATATAAAATCTTTCATCACCAACGGTAGTGCTTCTTGTCGCAAAATAATTTCTAATGACGTTTGGAAGATAATGAGCACTAAAGTATTGTCAATCTATCGAAAAGCTTATTCAGCTCTAGGGCAGCTAATGAAATAGAGGTCAAATCAAATTCCAATTTTAATTTGGTCAAAACAAAATCATCAAAAAAAAAAAGTTTACAAGAGCATGTACCGAAATTACGGTATGATCTCTCATTTTCCACCGTCCTTAGAACACAGAAGAACAAGTAAACTTCAGGGATGTTTGATATATTGTATCACCTGGTGATTTCAAATTCGGCACCAATTGGAAGATGATCGCTTGGATGGTAGTAATTTGGTAAACAACCAGCAACTTCTGGGGAGTCTGAGTTTGGAAGTTCAAGGGTACTAATTGGTTTTAAGCAATCTGCTGGAGAGAAGAAAATATAATCAAGAGTATCGGTGAAGTCCGGGGTGCAGTTTGTAAATGCCGGTTCCCCTCTTGTAACAGCATACACACTGCATAGGGGAATTGGTAGCTCTTCAGTATGTTCTGCCAGTGTTTCTGAGGAAGAGTAGCCTGAAGTAAGGTACTTGTAGACCTGAAAAAAGGAAGCACTTCAGAACTATTGCAAGAATGTAAGACTGCAGAAGCATCAATTTATTTCTAAAAGCTTAAGAAATGTTAAGACAGCTGTATAAACATAATATTTGAGAGTTGTGCGAGACAATAAAGAGTAGACCAATTCAAAACCATTCTGAAATAAAAAATAAGACACTTTTGCTAGGAAAGTCGCATAACTATAGAGTTTCCGATACAACTTACTTGATGCCATTTGTGTAGTGATATAACATTTAATACTCGTATAACATCACATCTATATTAATTATTTACCATATAGTGCGCAAATTAGGGACTTGAATCTTGCATTATCACACATAGTCAAGTATTACCATACAACTTAAAGGAAAAATTTAGATCAATTCAAGGCATGAAATGATGAATGAATTATATAAAAAATGAAAAATAATAGAAACCTTATCATTTGGGACTGAATTGAAGTCACCAGCCAAAAAGACAGACGGTGCACACTCATGTCTGTCAGACACCAGAGTTTTAAACTGAGCTAAGCGTGATAATAGATACTTAGCTTGTGCAAGTTTGACATCAGCCAATTCTGGGTCCCTGGCAGAAATAACAATATACATTACGACTGAGAAGAAAACTTCAAATTACTGAAAGACCATAAAAGACAAGAATACAAGAATGAACAATAGTAACAAAATAATATGTACAAATGAACAACTTACCAATAAAGGTGTGTATTAGCTAGAATAACAACATGATCAAATGGTCCTTTAAGTCTAAATGCAGCCATAATTCCTACACAGTCACGTTTTAACCTTACATAAGGGTCATTAAGATCTCCATGATCCTCTGAAGTATTATTTTTTGATGATGACCCTGAAAAACGATCATTCAAGAAGTAAGCCACCAGCATACTAAGTGACGGGCAATGGAAAGACCAATCTAAGACATTGTTCAGATGGAAACAGAAAATCATGAATTAAAATTCTCTTGAACTTCTATGCCCTATGTACATCAATAAAATATTGACTTATAGTTACAAAAATTCTTTCAATGATCTATACAACATTTTAACATTAGTAAACCCAAAAATGAAAAGAATTAACGGAACAAACCATTCTTTGGATCATCATCTTCATCCTCTATGGTTGGGATATCATTCTGTTTGTTACCATATGAAATATTTTCATTTTGTAGTGACTTTGCAAGATCATTATACTCTATTCTTTCCTCAACAAGCAACTCTGCACTGAACAAATGACAACTCATAGTTTTAATTATGACTGAAAGAACACATAACTTAACAATTGTAATGAATTTTGGGGTGCATAAGTCAATGAAAAAACTGTTATTTTAATAGTTGGTTAAAATAATGGCATATAAAGCACTTTATGTCACAAATTTTGGTAGATAAACTTTCAAGTTTTGAATAGAGGACCTTGGCATCTGATTTTTTCAAATGACTCTTCAGCACAGGGTAAATGTTAACAAACTTCTTCATTATAAAGTACTGACTAATGTTATAGGTAAAGAAGGCACAGTTTCCAATGGTTTTAGTAGTATTTAGCTCTTGATAGGGCTTAAATACCCTTACCTATCAACTTAAGCATTTAGGTTCATTGGTTACTTCATATCTAGATATAGCTAAGCTGTGTTTATCCCTCTTTACAGATTCTGTGTGGTTTTCATATTCACATGCTTAGAAAGTGGCATGACATAATTAGAACTTAAAAATTATTGTTTCCTCCTTACCTACTTACCTATAAGCTTAAGTTTTAAAGACTAGTAACTTGGCAGTCCAACCAGTTGCTATAGAATGGAAAATCAGGGCAGCCAACTATTTTTAAACTTATTACTAATGAATCAATGATTTGTAATATTTTAGCCTAAGGCTGATTCCAATCCCATCCCACCCATTTGACTATATCCCAAACCCAAACAGCCATCCAAGGTTTAGAAGTCGAGATACATTGAGTTCAGTTGTCAGTAGCATTTGTGATTAGTGACAGAATTATGGATGTCTACAGCTAGTTTCATTTAAAATGTAAAGTTTGTTTGAAATCAATACAACATATAATTTTTAATACAACACATGGTTAAACATTTTGCCAATTGGGTAACATAACTCTTACAAAAAAAGCAACATCTATCCTGAATCACAAAAAAAGAGAAGTCAGCATACCGATTGTCCTTATAAAAAATTCCACACCCATCACGCTTCTGCCCACTTCTCTGAATATATATACTAGAATAACCATCAGTCTTCAAATTTGCTTTGTAAAAGTCACTCTCGTCTAATTCCTGGTAAGGTTCCACAAAGACAATATATTAATATAAATGACTGTAAATAAAAGCAGAAATATGCGCTTTATGCACCTGCACTAGATTGCAGATATGAAGGAACATAGTTTTGGGTAAATAAAATTTTAAAATTCACAGATTATGCAGGAAGAAAATGACCTAAAGCAAAGACAAATGGAACTCCCAATCCCAACAACATATATACATGTAAATGAAACCTGTATGCATAGGAAGTCAGCATCAAAGTTCTTCAGAACAGTTAAAATTGCCTTTGACCGGTTCTTCCACCTGTGATGTAGACAGATTTTAAACTTTAAAACTCGTGTAATTACTTATTCAGATGTTAACAAATATGTATGATGGACCTGCATGCAGAAAATGTATGCTTGATCCTTTTATGAATTCAATAATTAATTCCCTTAGATACTAGTCTGCCAAACTAGGCCAGCTAATAGATGACCAGTCAGTAATCTAAGTAGATACAACACAAATCACATTAAAGTCAAACAAATAGTCAAAAAGTTCTAAAGAAGATGGCACGCTATAAGACATCAAATCTGCCAACAAAAAAGTGTGGAGGAGTTGTCAATCCATAAACATCAGAAGCCCGTGACTTAAAAAGAAAAGACCTCCCTAATCATGTTAGGGAAAGTCATGGCATCAATTAATAAAGAAAAAGAGGCTTCTTGAAGCTCCAAAGAATAGTTTTTCAAATTATATGAAAAACGAAATCAGGTTGGTGTTTATTCAACACAAATGTTGTCAGAATAAAGCTTATTACAAATGCATGATAAATGATTTCAATTACGAACACATGAATTCTTTATCTTTTATCCTACAGCTAAAAGGTGAGGTCAAGAGGCATGGAAACTAATGACATCAATTAAAAAAAAAACAATAAAGCAACTTATCAAAAGGGATGGAACATAAGTATGAAGATTTACTTGAGGCAAGCAGATGGAGAGTGTGGAAAGAGAGAACTCTTCACATAAACCTACACAATAAAACAATCTCTGGCATGTTAGAATCAAATACTTCTATAACCAAGCACCAAACAATTTTGATATCTCAAAACTACATCTATGAAATTCCTTTATAAAGGTTTAAGCTTTTACATAAGTCAATCTTAATAGAAAACTCAGATATGAGTTCCATTCCATTAGAATACACAAATACCTATTTTTCAAGGATGTGATGATGCAACCCAGAGAATTGACATACTTTTTGGCCTTCAAAGTGTTACATTTTTTTCCCACCAAAGTTTTACTTGCTTTAAGCACAAAGTAAATATAGCTAGCCGAACTGCTTTTTCAGATACCCTATTTTTCAATGCAGATATTGGTTATGATATTGATTCGGATCGAATAACAAATATTTATGAACACCCCTAATGGCAACAATAGGTGCCAAATTCTCCAAAGGTTACAGCCTCTCAATCAGTCAAAAGCTATCCTAAACTCGAAAGGATATTCTTTCTTATTCCTTTTTACAATCTCAGCTCCCTTTTTCGTATAATGCCAATATCTGCCATACATGTTTCATAACTCCCCAGTCACATTTGATTTTGCCTTAATATTAGTCCTAATCAATTATTATACTGTATAAATATTATTCTAATTAAATAATATTCTAATCTTCAAATTCAAATCTCATATATCATCTTATCACTATTATCATAATCAATATCAATTAATTATTTTTATTATCTAACTCTAACATCTTTGTGCTATGTAATCAAAGTGATATTGGCACCAAACAAAAGAAACAACTTTCTATAAGTACCCCATTAGATAATACTTGATAAGTTAAAGATCATAATACATCACTCAAATTACGAAAAAGTTGACAGCTGGTGATAAGTTTATCATACCTGTGCTAATATGTTATAGGAGACAAGACTGAAATTGACACCTGAAATATCAAATTTGAGAAATCATGCTTAGAAGATCAGATTTCAAGATGTCATGATAGAGACAGTGAATGAAAATCTTACTCTCTGTTCATCATAATGTTTCCTTTCTAACCTCAAACCACCCTTAGATGTATAATTAAAAACAAAATGGGGATCCAGCAACTACACTAAAGAAGTCTTTTCTACTTAAACCATGACAAAAGTTTTGCATCTTCTGTATTGAAAGAGGGTAAAGCAAACTTAGTAGTTGACCTTTTTTCAGAGGGTATAAAGATCAGATAAAACCCAAAAACCATGCATTTGAATTTAATACATCCTTTTCTTTTTCTTTCTGAGGAATCCCTCTAGATAACTAATTGCTGTGTCACTACAAGTAGATAACCTCAGGGAGATCTGAAACCTTTACATCTTTGTTGAGACATAGTTATATGACTTAATACATTGTCCCTTCATTTATGTGGTAAAACCAAATTTAGTTGTCACATCACTTGGAACACAAAGTTATTTGTTAGTATAGCATTAGTGTATCAATTAAAATAGATCGAAATGACAATAGACCATCACTACTCTGCACAACTGAGCATGCCCCATAACTAAATAACTGCCAATCACTAATATCATTAAGTAGCATCCCTATGGAGTGTAGCGTCAGAACACTCAACAATTTTTGCAAACAATTTATGTCAATTATAACCAATGAACATCCTGAATCTCGATAAAAATGCAGCAACAAGTAATTTTTGAAAGCCAAACGTAATGTTCCAAACTGTGCTCTTCAGTCCTCACTACCATTAAAAATGGATAAAGTTGCAGGCCTAATTCTATATTTGGAGCGAGATAAAAGTAAATTAGGGTCCATGTGCTTTCAAGAATTTTAATTCCTGTAAATGATCAATTCTTGAGAGTTCAGACTGGTAAGAGTTAAATTACTCAAGATTCAAGAGCCTTGTTGTTCAGATATAAGAAGTAAAATCATGACCTAATGTAAAGAGATGGGTAGGGAAAATACACATCAAAGTGTCAATATCATAAGTAATACTAAAAAAATTCCAATGTGCATGATTGCAAATGATAAACCAATAAACCGAAAATTTACATACCATCACTTTTACTCCTCGAATGGATATCACCCCCTTCAACAGAAATGAATTTTGGACTTGCTAACGCTGGCTTTGTGCTCATTCTGCTGCAACAAACTCTGTAGAATATCGAACAAAAGAATTTTAATACAAGACAAATAAATTTTAAAATATATACATAGTAACGTCATGTACACTTTCCATAAGGCGCTCTTATCTGTATAATATGCACTCACGCGTAAAAAACAAATCAAATTTTATACAAATGCTGCCTCATTCACATTTCCACCATATTACACACTTAAAACACTTAGAGAATCTATTTCTGTCACTCCAATGGCAACAAACAGAGAGAAATACTTTCATTAAACTATGCATTGTTCACACTAACTGCTGAACCAGCCGGAAAAGATTATAATCACAGAATATATTATATCAAAAGCCAGAAGAAAACCATTTAAAATAACTTTTAATCACAGAATAGAACAAAGCGAGCCGCATAAAAATTTGAATGTAAAATTTAACCACGAGAAAGAGAAACCTCGTGAAGGAGGTAACAGATAGCCGCGGAAGCAATGGAAAAGTCTTTAGCATGATACAGCGTCAGTGCGGCTCCAGAAAACATAGATAGAGAGAGTATCGAATTTCTTGCGTACCAACTGTTTGTTATAATGCTTCCTGTTTGCTTGAGGGTTAGCCGTCTAAACTTGAACCTTGGAAGGCAGACTTTTGTACAGGATTATGTGTTAAAAAATATTAGCGTGATATGTAAAAGGCGGCTTCCCACCACAAGACCACTTGGGATGATAAGTCTCCGTATATTCACATTTTTCACCTATTTCAATTAGTTTTTGATATTATTTCTTTCTATTCCATTTTAAATCTATCTTTCAAATCTTCTTCTACGTATATTTATTTTATTATATTTATAATACGTTACCAATACAATCAACTCAAATATATTTTACTCTTAGTTATCTTTTAATCATATTATTATTTTATTTATATATTATAAATACAAATATCTCAATTATAATATTATTTTATTTATAAAATACAAACTATTGATATTTTAATTATTGTTATTTCTATTTAATTTTTTATTTATATTTATATTATATTTACAATCCGAAGTTTATAAAATCATGAATCTAGACTTGAAATCCTAAATATCATAAATTTATATCTGAAGTCATGAATATTATTTGTAATCCGAAGTTTACAAAATCATGAATTTAGACTTAAAATCATGAGTATTATTTGAACATTTATTTTTATTATAATAATTGTATCTGATTTGTAACCTGAAGTTTATAAAATCGTGAGAATATATATATTGGCTCGAAGTCTCAAGTTTCATTAACATATTTATTTTATAATAACTATATCATATTTACAACCTGAAGTTAATATAAATTGTGAAGAATATGAACTTGAAGTTTAAACTATAATCAGAATACATATTATAATATTCTGAATACTAATTACAAAATTAGAAGTTTTGTAAATATGAGATAATACATGGACCTAAAGTTTCCAAAAATTAATTCCAATATTTTCCCTATAAAATTAGTTGTTTTGCAAATATGAGATAACATTTGAACTTAAAGTTTTAAATTTTAACTCATATATATTGTTTATAAAACCAGAAATTTTGTAAATATGACAATATTTGAACTTGAAATTCTTAAAATTGGATGGATAATATTAAATGGACTTTTTATATGACTCTCCACCTAAAATTTATGAGTCTTAAAATATTGATTAAATAAAATGTGCTAGAAGGACAAATCCAAGGCAATATTTTATTGGCATCACATCCCTGAAGGATTGTAAGCAGAATATGTGGATATAATGATACATCCACCAGATTTGTGAATAAATTTAAAAGATAAATTTGAACATCAGATTCAATAATACTCTTAATAGTTCTGTAATTTAGTATAATTCTGTGATGTTCAGAATTTTTCCCTTATTAAGATAATGTGGAAGAAAAAACATTCTCCACTTTTATTTTTTTTATAATAATAATAATATCGGAAAAAGAAATTCTAAATTAATATTTTTTCGTTAATGAAAACCCATCAAACTCCCCCACAAATATTGCATTATTCCTTCAGATTCAATAATACTCCCAATGATTTTGTAATTTAGTATAAATCTGTGATGTTCAGAATTTTTCCCTGATTAAGATAATGTGAAAGAAAAAGTATTCTCTATCTTTATTTTTTTTATAATAATATGCTCTAATAGTTATAATATCGAGAAAAGAAATTTTAAATTAATATTTTTTCGTTAATGAAAACCCATCAAACTCGCCCATAAATATTGCATTATTCCTTCAAATGAACGCAATTACCAGAAATAGTTATCATGAGTGAAATAATTTTCAATTTGAAGATGTTTAATATAGAAAATCTCAGTCATACCATCGGAAGTGAACTAAAACTGAAACGAAATAAAGAATAATGCAAAGTAAACCACAAAATAATAAACATTGTCATAAATGTTATTGGTTTTGTATTTTGTAGTACACACAAACATTAGGTGTATCTATATTAAGCCTCCAAAAGAATAAAATTTTTTATGATTTAAATCCTGTAGATCTAATGAATCTTGATGTTTCAACATTTCTTTCAGGAATAAAAATATGAGTCACTTGAATAGTGACATGAATGTCCAAGATTTTTATAATTAAAATCTATCATATATAACTATTTTGAAGACATAAATATTATTTTGTGTTTTTTATAATGTTCTCCTTCATTTCAAGATTTTGTATACATTACGACTAATGTAATTTTTAAATAAAAAGATATGAGTTTCAAAACTAAAGTGTTGACTTAAAATGTTGATGATTGAGACATATGTTTAGTGAATAGTGTAACAACGCACACAATTATCAAAGAAAAAAATTTTCTTAACTTTAACATAAGTTAAAGTAAATATTATATTAAGATCAATAAATTTAATTAAAGATTCTAAAAGAGTCACAATTTTGTTAAAAAATTAGGTCCAAATTGTTGGGAATAATTAAACATGTCAAAATCAAATTTTATGAATTCTATAAATAAGGATTTGAGTACCTGGATTAATTTTTGATGAAGCTTCTTTGAATACGACATAAAGTATCGACGTTAGTTTATTTCCACAACGCTATTTGCGTACATACTAATTTTCATTTTAGGAGACAGAATCTGTGTTAATTTTTGTGTGTTAGGTGGACAATATTTCTTTGGTAAAAAAAATGGCATATATTTTTTGGGGAGACCGTAAGGACTTTTTATAAGAGTTCAACTGTCAATTATTAACCACCAATAATTACCCTTTGACATTTAAGAAAATTGGGTCGAATCGACCTGCCATGGATGGACCCATATCTAATACAAATTAAGGATCGATAATGCATTATATTCAAGTAAATCTAGAAAAAATATATTTAGTTTTAAAGATATAAAAATAATGGTTATCACATTAAAACCGTGAATGAAAATGGTATAGAATTTATCTATATAACTAGTAATACGTTCAAAAGAAGACTTATACTAGAAAAATTATTTGTTTTATCATCTGAATTATATTATACAATTATAAAGACAATTGAAACATATGAAGTATCGAACCAAGAGTTCTCTGATCTAAAAGTTTTTATGTTTTGACATAACCATCTACGTCACCCAGAATTTACAATAATATATAGAATTGTTGAAAATTCACATGAATATACATTTAAAAATATAAAATTTTATTGTTCAGTGAAAAATTTTTCACTGTCTGTTCTCAAGACAAAATAATAATGAGACCATCGCCCTCTAAAATTAGAGTTGAATCTTCATCATTCCTGCGAAGGATTCCAGAGAACATATGTAAACCCATTTATCTACTAAGTGGGGTATTTAGTTATTTATGATCTTAATTTATGCATCTGCACGATAGTCTCATATTTCTTTATTGTCAATTTAAAATGTTACATTTATTAAATTGTTAATACAAATTATCAAATTAAATACATATTTTACAAATTATTTGATTAAGTGAATATGACTAGATAATATTAGTGAATTTACATCTAAGATATCTGATAATTATTGTATGTCTACAAGGATTGATGTTGAACATCTAGTCCTGCATGTCCACACTCAGAATTGATTAGTTGAGTTTTTTATTAAACGACTCTAGATAATCACATGTATCTTATCACTAGGAACTCAATTATGAACTTCTATGTAAGGACATACTATATTACATGCTACAGTGTTAATTCACTTGCGACATTTCTCTTATCATCAATATTTTCCCATACAATTAGTTTTTGGTCATTAACTTGATATATCTCGTTTGAAAATATTTGGTTGTATTGTATATGTCTCTATTGTGTCTCTTCAATGCACAAACATGAGACCACAACGTCGTTTGTGAATTTATATTAGATATACTTTACTATTCATTATCAAGTAGTTGAAACTATTAATAGGTAATTTGTTTACTGCATGATTTATAGATTATTACTTTGATGAGACAACATTTCTACCATTAAGGAAAAAGAAAATTCCTCCTAAAGTTAGACATATACTTACTTGATATGTACTTATCATGTCTTATCTATATCCTTGTATATTCCAAAGTGAAACTGAAGTACAAAAAATAGTATGTTTACAAATTATAATCAGTCAAATACATGATGTATTGTAGATACGACAAAAGTGATAAGATCACAAGTTCCAGCTACCAATGCACTAGCAAGAATTAATGTGACTGTTAAACAGTCTATTCAAATCGTGACTGATCAATCTACTACACGTAGAGACGTCAATTAGGTCGGCCGAATGGAGCCCCGACACGAAGCACGAAAATAAAGCACGATACGAGAAATCCCGACCCGATACTATAGCGTGTCCGGCTAAGCCCATGAGCCTATTGGGTTGGCCTCAGCTTTAATATTAAGCACATGGGCTGGCCCGGCCCGACCTGCTACTGCTTAATTTTTTTTTATATATATAATTTCTGCTGGCTTTTGCCTTGTGTTTTTTTCTGCCACAAGGCAAAAGCCTTGTTAGGCGGAGAGGGAAGGTTTTCAATTTTTTTTAAAATTTTTTAATTAATTAATTTTTTTTATATAAATCTATTCAATTTTTCTTCATTTTCACTTTCATTTACAAATCTCTCAATCTCAATTATTTTATTATATTTTCAATCTTATTTTCTCTCATCAATTATCTTTCAGAAAATATCTAAATTCATAAATAATAATTTTTTATGTTTATAATTTTAATTTTCTCATTATAAAATATTACAAATGAATCAAATATCAAATGAATTCGATCCATTTGAATATTATCATAGTATATATTTATTTATATTTTATAATTTGAAAAATAATTTGTATTTAAAAATTTTAAATAAATTTTTTAAATATTTAAACCCTGGCCCATTTACAACCAATTTTTATATCAGTCGAGCCTTGGGCTTGTATATATTAATGGGTCGGTCTGACCCGAAAGCCCATTACTGTTTGGGCTTTGGGCCGACCAGACCCATTAGCTCGATGGGCGGAGCCTGAGTCGGCCCGACGTGACCCATCGACACCTCTAACTACACGTTAGATGCGTGATAGACTTGTTAAATCAAAAGATACTGTTCCTTGAAAAAAAAAAGGTAAAAAATTAAATAAATATCAATCATAATGAGCCTAAAATGAATGAAAAATTCACATTATCTAATATTCTTCTAGAAAAGGTTATAATCTTTGATAAGACTTAAATTCCTAAAGTAATACAAACTCCTAAAATGGTACAAAATTTTGTAGAACGAGAAAATGATACTACTAAAATATCTTTAAATTATGTTTATATGCGAAAGATATGAAACTATGAAACGGTTAATATTAATGATATATTCTTATTTGCAGTAGCTATTGAAATTATAAATAATGATGATTTTGAATCACGTACTGTAGTTGGGTGTAGACAAAATCATGATTAGCTGAAATAAAAAGGAACAATTTGAACATAATTAGTTTTTCTAACAAAACGTCAAATGTTTGGGTTTGTAGTTCCAACACCTCAAGACATACAACCCGTTAGATATAAATGAGTATTTATGAGGAAAAAAATGAGAAAAATGAGATTATTAGATATAAAGTCAGGTTTGTAGCCAAGACTCTTCCCAAAGACCAAGTATAAACTTTGGTAAAACAAATACACCTGTGATGGATATAATCACATTCAAATATGTAGTCAGTTTAATAGTTTCTGAAAGACTGGATATGCATCTAATGAATGTACTTATTATTTATTTGTATAAAAACTTGAATACTAAAATTTATGTAAAACTCCATAAAGAATTTAAATTATCTGAAGTAAAAAAAGTCAACTTAAGAGACATATACTCAATTAAATTACAAACATTATTGTACGGGTAAAACAATTTAGACAACAATAGTACAATTACCGCAGTGAATATTTGAAAAAAGAAGGTTATGTGAATGCTCTTATATATCTATGTGTTTTATCAAAAATCAGAATCAAAAGTTGTTATTTTAATAGTTTATGTTAATAACATGAATTTAATTAGATTCTTAAAAAGTTCTCAAAAACTGTTGAATATATAAAAAAAGAATTTGAGATAAAGGATTTAGAGAAAACAAAATATTATCTTAGTCTACAGATCAAGCACAATTCAAATATAATATTTATTCATCAATTAATGTATATTGAAAAATTATTAAAACGTTTTAATATGGATAAAACTTATCCTTTGAACATTCAAATGGTTGTTTAATCTCTTGATCCAAAAAAAATACTCATTTCATCCTAAAGAAAAAGATGAAAAGATACTCGATTCTGAAGTACTATATTTTAATATCATTGGAGTCCTATTATATTTGGCTCAATACACTAAATCGGATATATCATTCACAGTCAATTTATTGGTCCAGTTTAACTCTACACCAACCCATCCCCACAAAAATTGAATCAAACATATACTCTGTTACTTATGTGAAACTAGAAATTTGAGATTATTCTATTCTATCAAATCCCCTAAAAATCTTAATTTGAATGGATATGCAAAAGTCGGTTATCTTTTTTACCCCATAAGGTTCATTCACAGATGAGATATGTTTTCATTTATAATGACACAACAATATCATGATGTTTTACCAAACAAAACTTGATTGCAATATCTTCAAATCATTCAGAAATTCTAGCTCTCTATGAAGCTAGACAAAAATGCATATAGTTACGGTTTATCATCCATCATATTTGGAAAACATGCAATATTCCTTCTACAATAGACACTCATTTGATATTATATAAAAACAATACAACATGTATCACCTAAATTAAAGGTGGATACATCAAAAAGACAGAACCAAACATATCTCACTAAAGTTTTTTTACACTTATGAGCTCTAACAAAGCAAAAAGATTAATATCAAACAAATACGATCTAGTGAAAATCTTGCAGATTTGTTCATCAAGACATTATCGATATTAACATTTAAAAAGTTAGTGCATAATATCAGTATACAACAACTTAATAAGCAACTAAATTAATTTCACTACAATAAGAGAAACATTCATCAAAAGAAGCATTTATTAAGGGGAGTAAATTTTTGAAGTTTATAATATTTTGGACCAAATGTACACTATACTTTTTTTTCCTTCACTAGGTTTTCTTAATAAGGTTTTTAATGATGCAGTTTTAACATGTCCAACCCTACTTTATAAGACATTAAATAATTATATTTTTTTATTTTGGTTTTTATTCTACTAGTTTTTTTTTAAATAAAGTTAATGTAATTATTTTTAGGGAGAAGGACTATCTCCTACCCAACTTTAGATGCTTTTTCAAAATGTCCTCCACGGCAGATGAAAATCTACTTTTCCCACCCATGAGCTGTTAATATGGATGATTTTTGTTTGCATAAGGGTAAAATGGACATTTTACCCTTGTTAGATGAAATGACAAAAATACCCTCAATTTAGTCTGTAAAATTCATCCCAAAATTGATGTAAGGGCTTTACCATTCACCCCCCTTAGGTTTTAGAAACTAATATTTCACCTTACCTAAAGTTTTTAAACTTTGAAAACTAACATTTTCACCCCCAAACCTAGGGTTTCCATATTTTTCAAAATGCAGCCGCCCCCTATAACTTTCAAAACTAGCAGTTTCACCCCCATTCTTCAACTTCATCTCCCGACGTCGTCTCCGGCGTCGTCACCGGCCTCCTCCTTCTCCTGGTGCGACGACGATGGTGCGATGAAGAGATCTTCATCTCCTCGTCGCACGGTGTGACGAAGAGACGGAGATCTCTTCGTCGCACGATGCGATGAAGAGACAGAGATCTTTTCGTCGCTCCACCCAGACGACTCTTCGCCGTCCTTCGTCGCTCGTTGCGTGGTCCAGAGGCTACGACGAAGGACGACGAAGTGTCGTCCTTCGTCTGTTCTTCCAGATCTAGACGACGCTTCGTCGTCCAGATCTAGGCAACGAAAGGTCGTCCTTCGTCGTCCTTTGTAGTCGGAGATGGGAGATCGATCGATTGCGTCAGCCGTTGGTGGTGGCCGGTGAAGGAAGCAAACCCTAGGGGTAAAATCTAAACTTTTCAAACTTTGAGGATGGGTTAGTTATTAGTTTTTAAAACCTGGAGGGGAGAAACGGTAAAGTTTTAAAGTTTTAAAGTTTTAAATAGTAAATGACGATTTTACCCGTCCCTAACTGAAAAATTGGACGACAGTTTGGCCATGGGTGAGAAAAGTGAATTTTCATCTGACGTGGATGGTATTTTGAAAAAGCATCTAAAGTTGGGTGGGAAATAGTCCTTCTCCCTTATTTTTAAGTGATAAAAATATAAGGGGAAATGTTATACGCAAGGTGGCTTCCCACCACAAGGCCACTTGACATAGATAAGGCCCTATATATGACTTTGAGTATAAAAACAATGAATGCAATAAGGGGAAAGTCAAAATTTTGGGTTCCTATGATAGTGGCTCAGCGTATAAGTACCCCTATTTCTCTTTGTATTTGGTTCATCTGGAAAAGCAATATATATTCACATTTTTCACTTCTCTCGATTAGCTTTTGCTCTTTTTTTTTTTTTGTTCCATCTTAAACCTTTCTCTCAAATCTTGTTCCACATGTATATAACATATATTTTAAATTGGGGTTTATATGTCTTGGTGCTCTCCAGCCTAACGTTTGAGATAGGGTTCTCTCCATGTTGCATCGGTCTCCCGGAAAAATGTGATAATCCCTTCCATATATGAAAATCCCGCCTTACTCTCTTTCCCAAATACTGTACAAAAATAACAATCGTACGAAACCAAATTTTACCTAAACAAGAAAAACGTGAACAAAAAGCAGAGTTTAGAAACGGTTTCGTAAGAGAGATTTAACTTGCATTTTCACGTTATCCTCCTCAACTTCTTTAAGCATCTTTTCGCGTGAATATGTCATGATTGTATGTTTCTTACCTGCTCCTTTTTTTATTTGTTTGTTTCGTATTTTCTGGAGCCTTGTAATCGTTATACTTGGGGTCGGAGTAAGGAGATCTAAAGCATGCAAGAACCGTCGGCGGAGGTTTCTGGTGACGGCGGAAGCACTGTTCAGAATCTTCCACAGCCACATACGGTTAGTGATAATCCATCTCAAGTGGCTATGGATGATGAGGTGACTTCACCAACTCTTTTCACTTTATTTCTTATAATCTAGAAAATGATTTGATTAATCCAGCCAATTATCTCTGATAAGATTCATAAAAAAAAATACAAGAAGGTTCAAATTACAGTATGTTATAGGTAATACTTCAATTGGTAGATGATGAAAAGTCTTAACAAATTAGTTGATTAATTGATTTTGGATAATTGAGAGCTATGCTATCTGTTGCCGTTGCAAAAACTGAGGTCAGATAATTTTTGAAATTATTTATTATTATTATAACCAATAATATAATAGCCAGTCCTATATTTATTTAATCTTATTATTAAGATAATTCCGTGACAGTGGCAACATTTTGAATAAAATATGTCATGCAATAGACCCATTTCGAGATTATTTTGTGGGAATTATGTTGTGGAAATATAGTTTTATCATAGCCAAAGGGCTTATTCGTAAATAGAGATTAGTGTTTTTTTGAGTTTTTATTTATTAATTTTTAAAAATTTAAACATCTATCTATTTGTTAATTTTTGTAGTTATTATCAAGAGTAAAATCTTTATTTAATAAAAATATTTAAAAAATTAAAAATTTATCATATTTGCTCTCATAAATCTAATAATTTTTCTTTACTCCTCACTCAAGGTTTGAAAAATCCCAAGGTCGGATGAAGACAACTAGGAGAAGGTGGTGGAGGGACTAAGAGAGAGAGATAAGCCGATTGAGAGGGAGAATACCAATAGGCAAAAAAGAGATGTTTGTCAGAGAGGAGAAGATCGAAACTTTAGGGAGGATTTGTCACTTTTTAAACTTTGGGTAGGGGTGAAGAAGAATATGTTAAATTTTTAAACTTAGAAAAAAAAATGATAAATTTTTAGTTTTTTAAATATTTTTATTAAATGATAATTTTATTTATGATAATAATTATAAAAATTAATAAATAAGTAAATATTTAAGTTTTTTAAAGTTTATGAACAAATTTTTTTAAAAATACTAATATTGCCTTTTATTATTTGATAAATAGAGAAGAATAAAGATGAAATTGACACAATAAAAAAAAAAAGAAGAAAAAAGACAAGAGAGTGAATAATGGCTCCCACTTGGCAATGAGTCATCAAGTTGTCCTTATTCTATTCCGCACATTTTATGCGTCGGTGTGCTTAGCATTTAAGTTTGTGCAGAATAAAACAAGTGAATGATGCAGAAAGGAGGATATTGTGTGAGCATGGTGGAAAAAGAAAGACAATAACTTTCCAAAAATAAACTTAGTACAATAAACAAACAAATGGATATTATCTTCAAATATTACAACTTATTTATTTAGAATATACAATAATTTTCATCAAGATTAAATTCAAACTAAGGTGATTTAAGCTTTGTTTTCAATTGGTTCGATCAAATTTAAAATGAGCAATTATTAGTAAAGCTTGAATAACGGGTATAAGATATTATCAAGCTTGAATTTGAAGTAAGGAGGATTAGTTAAAATTGGGATTAGTCAAATTTGATTTGAGCTTAATTAAAAAAAACATATTTTAATTTTCTAAATTTATATTTTCAATAAAGAGAAATATTATAAAAAAATTGAATTGTGTTGAATAATTGAAAAAAAAAAAAGTTTATTTATAATTGGTTAAATAAGTTGTAAAAGTTTTTAGAATTTTAGAATTAGATTGAGCGCATAAAGTGAAATACTAAAATGTCTTGTATAAAATTAATTAATTTATATTTTAAAAAATTTAATTAAAAATATTTTTATAATTTGAGTTTTAAATATGATTGATAATTAATTAATCTCATAAATTATATCTTAATTATTTAAAAATTTACTTATATATCACTATTCTAAAGCCAAAACTACCCGCTATATCCATCCAACATTCTCGCAACTTGATGGTATAAATCTAATATGGGCTATTATAATGTGGGTGCAAATTGACACTTTGCCTGTTAGTTGAGAACTGAAGGTTTGAGTGTTAAGCTTCGGTTTGACGCCAGCGACTCTCGCGTCTTCGACTACAATGATGCCCTTTTGATGGTTTGTCGATTTCTTTGGTTTACGCCCTTCAATTTGATTATTTTTTGTTGATCTTTCATTTCTTCTTTTAAATTCTTTTTGGTTTTATAGTTTATTGTTTTTCGTTGATGTTTTACCGATTTGCCGTCAATTGTTAAATTTGAGCTGACCCATTTATATATCCTTGGAGTTTGATGTTTAAATTTAGTTGATGGGTATGATTTCACTCTTTATTTGTATTTGCATTTAGTTGATAGTTCTTTCAATTTTAGGGGAAACCGGTTTTTATTATGCTGAGAATTGAATTCTGAATGCAGGTATTGAGGAAAAGTGTGAATAGGGAACGGGAAGCTTCATTTGCGATGGGGTTGGAGAACAATGGTGCTCAGTATGTTAATATAAATGAAGAAGCTTCTTCTCCTAGGGTGTATAATATTAATAAAGTATCAGTTTTACCTCTTGTTTTCCTTATTTTCTATGAGGTTTCTGGGGGTCCTTTTGGTATTGAGGACAGTGTAGGGGCAGCTGGTCCTCTTTTAGCGCTTCTTGGCTTTTTGATCTTCCCGCTCATATGGAGTGTCCCTGAAGCATTAATTACTGCTGAGATGGGTACCATGTTCCCTGAGAATGGTGGTTATGTGGTTTGGGTGTCATCTGCCTTAGGTCCTTACTGGGGGTTTCAGCAAGGTTGGATGAAATGGCTAAGTGGGGTTATTGATAATGCTTTATACCCAGTTCTGTTTCTTGACTACTTGAAGTCAGGTATCCCAGCGCTAAGTGGTGGTTTACCTAGAACCTTTTCAGCCCTAGGTTTGACTGCTATTCTCACTTTCTTGAACTATCGGGGTTTAGTCATTGTGGGATGGGTTGCTATCCTTTTAGGGGTTTTTTCACTCCTTCCTTTCATAGTTATGGGACTTGTGGCAATTCCAAAGCTGGAGCCTTCAAGATGGCTTGTGGTGAATCTACATGAGGTGGATTGGAATTTGTATTTGAACACTCTTTTCTGGAATCTAAACTATTGGGATTCGATTAGTACATTAGCTGGAGAGGTCGATAACCCAAAGAAGACTCTCCCAAAGTCTCTGTTTTATGCATTGATCTTGGTTGTTGTTGGATATTTCTTCCCCCTTCTTATTGGTACTGGTGCTGTTCCACTTAATCGTGAGCTGTGGACTGATGGTTATTTTTCAGACATTGCTAAATTGCTCGGAGGAGTTTGGTTGAGATGGTGGATTCAAGGGGCTGCGGCAATGTCAAATATGGGGATGTTTATTGCTGAGATGAGCAGTGACTCTTTCCAACTTTTGGGGATGGCTGAGCGTGGAATGCTGCCTGAGTGTTTTGCTAAGAGATCTCGTTATGGAACACCCTTGATTGGAATTTTATTCTCCGCATCTGGTGTGATTCTGCTGTCATGGCTGAGCTTTCAGGAGATTGTAGCTGCAGAGAACTTCTTGTACTGTTTTGGTATGATTTTGGAGTTCTTAGCATTTGTACGATTAAGAATGAAATATCCAGCTGCTTCTCGTCCTTACAAGATACCCATTGGAACAGTTGGATCGATTCTTATGTGCATTCCTCCAACCATACTGATTTTTGTTGTGTTAGCTCTTTCTTCGCTGAAAGTTGCAGCTGTAAGCCTGGGTGCTGTGGTGATTGGCCTTGTGATGCAACCTTGTCTGACGTATGCTGAGAGAAGGAGATGGATGAAATTCTCCCCTAATACCAACCTCCCAGATCTTCATGGCCATAACCAAGAAAGTTCTGGTGCACTAATAGAGTAACAAATCCTAGCTAAAGTTTGAGAGGCCAAGAATCAAGGCCTAGTTCAGTAGTGCTGAGCGGCCAACATCAAATCCCTTGTCACATGGTATCAAAGAACAATATATGTGACACATAAGCAAAAGTTTTTATTTACAAACTAATGTTTCTATTTAATTGCGTAGTGATAAATAGTGAAATCTGTTCATCATCTTTGGTTTTTGAGCGATGATAAATGGAAATGGTCATTAAACATCAAGAAACATCCAAACATTCATAGCACAGGAAATCATGTTAGTTTTCACTAGTTTGTTTTACGTTGTATGACAATTTAATAAGATGAACCCGCTGAAATTTTAGATTTGGTAATTGTTCCTACGTGCTTATTCCCTTTAGAACTAGCATCACTCTTCAATCTTTCAACTTCATTAGTCAAAGTTCTCTCAGAATCTGTTCCTAATGAGTCTAGGAATATTTGTTAGAAAATAGATGCCAATTGCCAAAAGAACATTTGTCAAAGTAGTTTTTGGCGCATCTTAGCTTTACTTTACCTGGCTTAGGGGGCTCCTGAAACTGGAAAGGGATAATTCTCGCCTATCTTTACAGAAAATAGCTTGTTTGTACAAGTGGCCCTGCTTTGACTTTTACCTTCTTAATGAGAACAGATTGTTCCTCCCTAATTGTGGATGCTTTTCGTTTGATATAGTAATTATAAATGAGCATGTCTTCCTTAAACGTGAGTGGTAATAATAGTTTATTTACGTTGGTTTGTAAATTTGCAACTAGGATAAGTATATGAATCAGTGAGATTCTGATGCAAGAATATATAAAGTCAGAATGTATAGAGAAGAGAAAAACAAATTTTACGTGGTTCGGCGAAAACAATTGAGAAGCTTTGCATATTTATATATTTATTATTTTGCCCTTTTTAAGACAATTTTACTCTCAATACTAATAGGAAATGGGGAATCACTGGGTGCAAAAATCACTTCGGTTAAATCTGGTATTAAAAAGAAAACATTGGAGATTGGGTTTTTTGGGTTTGCACTTAATTGGGGAAGGCTAAAAAATTACAGTACTGTTTCCACTCATTACCTACCCAATTGAGCTTATTGGGCCAAGTTCAAACAGTTTCTGGGGGGGCCCAGATGCTCAACTAAGGATTTATTTTGCAGGATCATTCTTGAGCACTTAAGTGTTGGAAATGAATAGACACGGTAGGATGGTCAGCCTGGACTATGGTCCCGTCCAAATCCACAGTTTTGACATGGTTTGTAGGAGCACGACTGACAAAGGCATGGATTGTGTCACAGCTTTGGGAGAGGGTCCATTAAAAAATTAAAAATTCAGAAAAGGACTATATCCCACCTCTTTTTTAGCTCTATCTCAAAAGCATATTTATGTCTGATGAAAAATCTAAACACCCATCTATTTTTAAATCGCCGTTAAGTTCTCTGTTAAATAGAGGGGTAAAACTATCATTTTACTGTTTACATTCCAGTTATATAATTTTATCGTATTTTTCTCCTCCGATTTTAAAAATTAACTTTTAACCTCATTCCTGAACTTTGAAAAGTGACTTTCATCTCCCAAATTCCTAATTTTTTTTCACTTTCTCTCTGACCACCAACGACAACATGGTTAGAAGGAGAGTGATGAACGTCGTCTAGATCTGGATGACGCTTATTGAGCTTCACCAGACGATGGAGTGTCGTCTATTCTAGATGACCCTCGTCCTCCATTCTCTAGACAACGCTTGTCGTCCAGAATAGATGACGAAACATTGTCTAGACTGGATGACAAGCATCGTGAGATTTGGACGACGCTCATCATCTAGATCCGGATGACAATCGTTATCCAGAGGTCATCGCCGTCCAGAGGTGGTGGACTTTAGACAAAAAATTCTTTGCTGTCACCGAAAAAAGTGATTGCATTTCAGGAGAAAAAATGAATTTTTTAAAACTTAATTCAAGGGACAAATATTAGTTTTTCAAATAAAATGGGGGGAAATGAGATAAAATTTTAATTATTTAATATTATTGATAAAATGATGAATTTACCCCTTAATCTAACAGAAAATATGTGGGTAGGTGCAAACAGATTAAACTTTGGATGAGTGTTTAGATTTTTCATCAAGCTTGAGTATACGTTTAAGATAGGACTAAAAAATAGGTAAGAAATAGTCCTTTTCCCTTAAAAATTAAAGGGAAATTATAAAAAATAGCCAAAATATCCTCCCACTAAGCAAAAATGCCCAATTCACTATTCCTAAGCAAAAATGCCCATGACTTTTTCTAAAATGTCAAAATTACCCTTCCCCTCATTTATATAAACCCTCCTCACTCACTATGAGAGGTTAAATGAAGTTTTATTAAAATTAGGGGGTATTTTGATATTAAATATTGTAAGGGCATTTTGATATTTCTTTATTTTATAACTTTTTCTAAAATACCAAAATTACCCTTCCTCTTATCTATATAAACCTTCATCACTCACTTTTATTACACATACTTTTTATATCATTCAAACATTCACTCTCACTCTCATTTTTATTCAAGATCAATTAGTAGGAATTCATTCGGACGAAAAAAGTTCGTATTTTTGAATTCGATTCGAAAAAAATTATTTATCGAAAAAAGGTATTTATACCAATCTGTAAAGGCACGGCCCAATGAACCTTGAGTTGTGCTGCAAGCTTTGTCATGTCAGTGGGTTAAGTTGGTCCGACCCACTATGATGGCTTTACAAGAGTTGGCCCAGCACAGCCCACATCCATGTCCAGTATAATAATTACCTTATTTTTTATTTATTTATTTTAATTACAATATTATTATCATTTTAGATATATGCGTAATGGAGCTTGAATATAGTATTACAGAATGAAGCTGTGCCCACAATTCCTTTGAATCGCCTATATATCGTTCAAGTTTATTCTTGTATGAAGCTGTACCATTAAGTTCTGAAGGCTTTGCATGAGGATTAGCAATCCTGTTTTAATTAAGCGGAGCTCAATTTGAACTTTGATGAGCATTGTAACTTCCAGTGTAAATAATCTGAAACAAGAAGCAAAACGGCAGTGAATTCTGTATTGAAGATATTTACGTATTTTTAAATAATTACGTATTTTTAAATTAAATATAAAACAATAGTTAATTATATGGAGATAAATTATTATTTATACATAAAATTATATATATTATTTGTATATATAATTTTATTGATTTAATATAATAAGATTTAACAGGAAGACATCTTGAATTTCATGCATTAGGAGCAAATATTTTAGCATTTTTTTAATAACTTAAAAAATGTTCCATCTATATTTTTTATTGCTATGAAAATGTAAGTATTTTAAGGGTGTATTTGATTTAGATAATATTTTATTACTAAAATTAAAAAATTATATTGAAGATAAATTATTTAAAAGATTATTAGTATAAATTATTACTATATTTGATAAAAAAATACTAGTTTATTATTTTATTTAAATATTTTTGTATATAATTATTATAAAATATATTTTATATTACTTATTGTATTAATTGAAAATAAAGTATTTTAATCTTAACAAATTTATAAATAATAACAAAATTAAGATTATCTTGATAATCTTTAAATACCTAACGTGAAAATTATAATAAGAGTTTCTTTTATATTACTTGTCATATTTCTATAAATAATAAAAAATTACTGTAATTTTGTATTATTGATAAACTAAACAAAGTATTTTTAATAATAAAAAATATATTATTAGAATAATCATTATATACTGTAAACCAAATCCCTCTAAGAAATATAAGATTTGATATGTAACATACATAAATAAGTTTAAGGTTAAATCATTACCATTCAAGATAAAATTGTGTATTATCTAGTTGGTTTTTTTATTTTATGCCAATATTATATTGTTTTCTTTTGAATTTAAATAATACATTATTATATAATTTAATATTATTTTAATTTTTATTTAGAATTATTTGATTATATAATATTAATAATAATTGAAAAAGACAAATAAATTAAATGATCCGTGAGGGTGGACCCTATGTATATGTCCAACACAAATATGATATTACTTCTTACGTGTTAAACTGATCTTCTTCTTGTGTGAACCCTATCCTTAAAAAAACCCAACAAATTTAGATGTCATCTTTTTGTTCTTCTTGTGTGAGCATTTATATAAAAAATATAATATATTTAGACATTTAGATACTTATATCATAGCAATTATTGAGTCAAAAAACTATCACGGTATTGATTTATTGACTATTCATTTATGAGTTAATTTTTGTAAATAATAGTTTAAAAATCAAATTATACAAAACCCAAATATAGATTATTGAGGACAGATGAGTTATTCTTTTTAGTTAATGATATAATTCAGGGATTGTTAATAATAGATACGTTATTTTGATAAATTTAGGGTTTCAAAATGAAAATTAAGCTTAATTTGTTGGTTCTGATTTAGCTTAAGGTTTGAGAATGAAGATCAAATAAGAATAAGTTGACTTTTCAAAATTTGAAGGTCTCGCTAACCTTAGAGATCTTACTAACTCTAGTTTAGAGATCTCATCAACTCTAATTTAAAGATAATAATAGTTTAAATGTTATATTATTTTTGTGATATAAATATTTAATATAAAAAAATTATAATAAATTTATATGCAGGATTCCAAATAATAGCCAAAATTTCCGTCACTAAAATTCAAGACAAATGCAAGTTGTGCAAATGATGAGGCTGCGCCATCGGTTGGACCGTTCAGGGGTCACTATTAACTGTCGCTTTCTTCACATCATGCTTCCCCCGCCTTAAATTGATCTTTCATTAATTTTAATTTTTTATTACCCTTTTTTAATTATCCATCAAAGCCTCGCAACTTCTCTGCCAACTGTATTTAAACCCCTTGGTCAAATATTTTTTTGTAATTTTTGTTTGGCCAATCGATAAACTAAGTTGAATTCTTAAAGTTTTCTTTATAGACTATAAAAATACTATTTTTTTATCTATAATCGGTTAAATTTAACAGAATTCTAACACCTAATAATTTTATCTTTTTTTATCCCTTTAAACTTTAAAAACTAAAAGTTTTTTCTAGTTTAAATTTGAAAAAATGGTAGTTTCACCATAAGGTTTCTTTTTGAAATCTTCGGTGATATCTCCGACTCTATTGTTGACGACCTCTCCCTTCTGAAGCATTATCTCATTCCGACGATTTCTTTCCTCCCATTTAGATGTCCGATCGACATCGATGAAACCTTAGGAGACGAAGAATTTCATCTTTCCCGATGTAGTTCTTCATCTCTCAAAGTTTCTCTAACGTCGATCGGATGTCTAAATAAGAGGAAAAAGATCATCGGAAGGAGATGATACTTCGGGAGGCAGAGACTGTCGAGGCGCTGGAGATTATAAAACAAAATTCGAAGGTAAAACTGCCATTTTTTAAAATTTAGGCTGAGATAAATTTTTAGTTTTTAAAGTTTAGGAGGATAAAAATAGATTTTATTTTAGTTTATTTTTAATATTATAGAGAAAATAACGATTTTATTCTTATCATCATTAATTTTAATTATTTATAGGTGGATAAACGATATTTTTATAATTAATGAAAAAAAACTTTGACAACTCAATATAGTTTAGGTGGAGAATAGTCGTTTGGCCTTTTTTATCACTAATTATTTATTTAATCATTCTTATTCAAAAAACAATATTCAAAAGTTCATTTAACGTCATTAACAGTATTATTGTCGCATTATTTGATAATTTCCTCCCGTTAAAGTGTTGAGAGCAATCTCTGCTCTTTTGGACTCAATCGACCTAGAAAAATGGTTAAATTATTTTTTATTTAATAATTTGTAAATAAAGACAATTGTGTCATGGGGAGTTTTTGTCTGATATTGAAATATGAAGACTTCTGAAAATTGATGGATAAGTTTGAAAAGGGAAAGAGAACATGAAAGTAACATCTATTATACCCATCACATGTTTTAACTTTGGCCATTTTATATTATGAATATATTAATGCCTTGAAAACTTGACTTAGAAGAAAGCCATCATGGTTGACCGGAGAGTCAGCTTAGAAGGAAGCCATCATTGTTGGCCGGAACAGTGGCAAATTTTTTATAAATAGCCCATTCTCTCTTCATGTAATATATATATATAATAATAAATTATATATATATATATATATATATATATATATATATCTATTTTTATATATATAAATAAAATATTATCATATTAGATATTTTTTTATTATATGATAATATATATTTTAAAATCATCTAATTATATGATAATATATCACTGTATATATAAATTATGTATAAAAAATAGGTACACATAATATTACCTCTTTCGGAAAAGTATTTTCTTTGAATTGCTTTTGCTTTTGCTTTTCTTCTCCTCTCCTCTCACTTTTACTTAAATCTCATTATCCTTATATATTTGATTATTATTTTTACAGCAACATCTACGTTTTTATTTATTTTTTAATTATAGAAATTGAAAACGACAATTTTTTTATTTTATCATGAAATTTTTTTTGATCAATTTGATTTTGAATAAAAAAATTATCTTATAAATAGGTGAAAAAGTGTTTTTTAGCCCAACACTAAGTGGGAATACATAATTTCATTTAGGGAGCCTTTGGTTTAGACTAATTTTCTATTATTCTGATACTCTAATTTTTATTATTAACGTTTGATTTATTGAATAATAAAATATTTGATTAAAATTTTATTACAGAGAGTAATGTAACATATAATATAGAAGATAACATTTTCATCTTAAATATTAAAAAATTAATAATATAATCTTAATTTTATTATTATTTAATAATTAAAAAAATCTTTATTTTCAGTTAAAATAAAAAGTAACATCAAAAATATTTTTAAAAAATATATTGATAACAACTTAAAAAATATTTAATTAATTAATTTTATAATTTAAAAATATGAAAAAATTTATTAATCTATAATTACTATAAAAAATATTTTTAAAAATATATTAAATAAATATTTAATATAAGATTTATTAATTTAATCATAAAAATAGTTGGGTCAGTAGCCCAAGACCCGAAACATGTCCAAATCAAAATTATTATTTATTTTTTAAAAAGTAGTTGTTTTTTCGCCAAATCAGTGTCCGCACTTTGGTTCTCCGCTTATTGATCCCAATCCGAAGTCCCTATAAATATGAGTATGAAAACTGCTTCCTCCTTAGACGAGGAGCTTTTACCATTGCTTCCTCCTCGTCGTTTCAGTCCCTCAACAGGCTTAAATCACTCGTTCTTCGTTTTTTTCAAGCTTGGAATCCAAGGTACTGAACTGGGTTCGTTGCACATTCTTTGTTTAATGGTTCCCTTATTGAGATTGATAGAAAAATTTGAACTTTGATATCTTCCTATTAGCATTTTAAAGGTAATAAAGCAGTCATAAGTTTACGTTATTCTTCATGAAAAATGGCTTTTTGAATGTTAAAGTTTTGATATTTCTGTGAGATATAAGCCACCAACTTGAGTTCGATCAAATACAAGCTTGAGATATATGGTTTTCAGTGCGTATAATTTTGTACAAGTTTTTATTTTTGGAATCTACGTTGAAGGGAAGTTAACTAGTTTATTAGTGTTGAGCTAAGCATAATGCCAAAGATGGGATTTTGTTTGTTAAGTTGAGACTTGAGACTCGAGTATGTTATAATTTATGGTTTTACCATAAAAAATTTTTGGTTTTTGCTTGGAATATTTCGTTCAGATCTATCATAACTGCTTTTATAACACAATGGATTCTGCAATGGTTTGTTAAATTCTGAAATGTGTATATGATTATTGATAGTATGTGGCAGCGGCTCATTTTCATTTTGGGTAATTCTCTGTTATTCTTCTGCTCTTATCTTTAGTATTTCTAGTATAAATGTTTACTTATATATTTGATGTAATTGCAAAATTCTTGAACATATGGATAGGATGGTTGCTTCGAGATTGGCCCAATGGTTGACTTTTCTAGTTTGTGGACTGATAATCCTGAAAACAGAAGGTTATTATGTGGATATCACCTATGTTGAAAGTGCTGTAGCAAAAGGAGCTGGTGAGAATCTTAGCAAATCATAATTTTCTTAATTGGATATGAAGAATTTAAAAAATTTCTTAAATGTTTGATATGTTTGCAGTTTGCTTGGATGGTAGCGCACCTGCTTACCATCTCAGTCCGGGGTTTGGTGCTGGGGTAAACAATTGGTTGGTGCATATTGAGGTAAAGTCTATAATTTACGGGTAGCTTATCGGTTTCAATTCTACTGTGTATTTTGAGTAAGAATGTTCAATCTTATAAATTCTAAAGCCATGGGCCCCTATATTAAGCTATTTACTTCTATGGAACTTCAGCATCTTTCGTTTGGTCAGCTTTGTGAAGTCTTACATAGCAAAGATTAGTTTCCATGCATATATGTTTTCTGGTTAGCTCATCTGCAAATTTTTCTTTTTGGGGCTAAGGGAGGTGGCTGGTGCAACAATGTCACAACTTGTCTTTCCCGTAAAAGTACCCATTCAGGTTCATCTAAGCTAATGGATAAGCAAGTTGCCTTTTCGGGATTACTGAACAACAAGAAGCAGTTTAACCCAGGCATGGCCTTTTGTTTCATTGATTGGCATCTTGTTTAATTCTGTTTCCTGATTTCTGGAACTTTAAATTTATTTTGTATATGTGATCAAATTATCTTTCTTTTTATAGACTTCTACGATTGGAATAAAGTCAAGGTTAGATATTGTGATGGGGCATCATTTACTGGCGATGTGGAAGCTGTAAATCCTGTAAGTTTGTTTTCAGCAGCATCTAAAGCTAGAATTTTTTTTTTTTTTGGCTCTGTCTCTGTGGAATTATTCATTAATTAGTTATTTTATCAGGCAACTAACCTTCACTATAGAGGAGCCAGGGTTTTTCATGCCGTCTTGGAGGATTTAATGGCTAAAGGAATGGAAAATGCTGAAAAGGTGTGAAAATCTGTTTAATTCCTTCATCAAATATGCTAATTGTTAGTTTTTAGTAACTCATTAGAACTTTTGACAGGCTCTTCTGTCAGGCTGTTCAGCTGGGGGATTGACTTCAATTTTGCATTGTGATGAATTCCGAGGTCTCTTTCCCATGAGCACCAATGTAAAATGCTTAGCAGATGCTGGATATTTCATCAATGCGTATGCTCATTTCTAGCTTCTACCTAACCTTGCCTTGGTGAACAGTTGCTTTATTGTTGGTTTTCCAGTGTAATTTAATCCTATAATTCTGTTCAACAGGAAGGATATTCTTGGAGGAAATCACATTGAACAGTTTTACAGCGAAGTGGTCACTACACATGTAATCTCCTCTTTCTCACTTACATGTTCACTCTCTTTCCTTTAGGACTTTGGTTATGCATTTTAGTTTTTTTGCATTTTCATGTTTATGACCTGGCTGATGTTCTTTTGTGTTGTGGAGGATCTTGCCAACGTTTTTACCACCGCTGATTGTTGATTTGGAACTCCTTTGTAGGGATCAGTGAAGAACTTGCCGGCGCACTGCACTTTGAAAATGAAACCAGAATTAGTAAGTTTTGGAATCTAAATAACTCCATTCTTTTTTCATTTCCTCTTGGTTCTTACTAGTTCTTCTGATTACAATGACAGTGTTTCTTCCCACAACATGTGGTGCCGGAAATTATAACACCACTTTTTGTTTTAAATTCAGCCTATGATTCATGGCAGGTTAGTACATTTGTGGCTTTCCAGAAAGCAGAATGAAATGCACATAGTTTCCATCCATTTAAAATAATACATCGAGCCTTGTTCTTATTGTTTGTTTTTAAGAATTTGATCCATATCAAAAAGTAGGATTTACATCCTATAGACAATGCAGATTTAGGCTAGTGATATTCTTATATGCATACTTACAAAATATAACACTAGTTTTGTTTCAGTGTAAGATTTGAATTTTGTTTTCTTGAATGATATGATACAATGCAAAATCTGAGTGTACATCTAAATTTGTCTTCAAAATTTTCCCTTGTTAGGTGATCCTTCTTTCAATTTCTCTGATCTTTCAGTTTGTGATATGTATATACAGATAAGGAACATTTTGGCCCCTGGTGTTGCTGATCCCCATGGAACTTGGTCCAGCTGCAAGCTCAATATAGCCAACTGTTCTGCAGCTCAACTAGAAACGGTGCAAGGTAACTTCTTTCTTGATAATTCACGACATTGCTACAAACTCTTGTCGTACAACTTTCTTTGCAACTTACACCAGGGCTCATATTCAGATTTTAGGAAGGAATTCGTAAGTGCATTGACTGAACTTGGCGACTCTTTAACTGAGGGAATGTTTATAGACTCTTGCTATGTCCACTGCCAAACTGAAACGCAGGAGACATGGTTAAGTTATGACTCTCCAATGCTGGGAAAGACGGTAAGAGTCTGCATCGTCTTCTCTTTATTTGTCATCTTTCCACCATAATCACCAATTGTTCTAAGTTCTTTCTATATTTGTTATGTTATTTCTTATTTTCTTTCACATTCTGACATATTAGTTCCTTTTCTGTATGAAATGGATGCTACAGCCTATTGCAAAGGCTGTGGGAGACTGGTTTTACAATCGGAGTCCTTTCCAAATGGTCGATTGCCCTTACCCTTGCAACCCGACTTGCCACAACAGTGTTTGATTCTAAATCGGTTCATCAACTAGAGATGGATTTATTGATCTGTGTTAAGGCACCAAAAGGAGAAACTTATGATTCCAGAAATGAATATTGAAAATGTGAGCTAGAATAAGAAATAAATATTATATAATTGGTTAGTGTATGAAATAAACAAGGACAACCAATACACTGAATTCGTGTGCTGGGTGTCTTCTCCATTTTTATGTAATTTTAATATGGTTATCTCAATGGAATCCATTGTTTCATCTACAATTTCTTACTGTTTAAGTTTTGGTAAGCAATAATGATCAATTTAGCAGCATACCAATTTCTGTTCCATCAATGCAATATAATGCAATATATATAATTTAATTATATAATAACATATTATTTATATCTTATTTAAAAGAGATATTAATTAAAATCGATAAAAAAATTTTTGCGTAAACTTTTTTAGACAAACATATAGCGGTTTCATTTTTATAGGCAAATTTACTTTTAATTCCAAAAATACCCTCTCCCAGCTTATTATGTCACTCTCAGCGATTTACGTCACGCTCGGCCACTTAAAATTTTTTTAACAAATTTGATAATTTCTTATTCGAACTATCACTAATTCACGTTCTAAGGATTAAAAACATACTTAAAAATTGATAAATTTTTGTTTAGGTTTTAAATATAGATAGTAACGAAAAAATAACATAGATAAGGAGAATAATAAATGCGAATTGATGCTGTATCACGGTGCATATGGAGCCTAAAGGGTGCGTAGGGGGTGTACAAGATGCGTACAGAGCGTGTACATGGTGCATAAGGTGTGTGCAGAGTGCGTAAAGGGTGCGGAGTGCGAGATGCGTAAAACTCATTTTAAAATATAAATATATAAATATACACACACATATGCGAAGAATCACACTATGTTTTATATATATGTGTGTGTATATATATTTTAAAATGAGTTTTATGCACCCTGCACCTCGCACTCTGCATCCTTTACGTACCCCCATTCTTTATGCACCCTATACGTAGTCTGACACACCCTGCATGCACCCTACACGCACCCTGTACGTACCCTACATGCAACCTGTACGTACCCTGCACGCACCCTATACGTACCTTTTACGTTTCGTACGCATCTTTTACACTTCATACGCATCGTGATACAACATCAGTTCGCACTTATCAATCTTCTCATTTATGCTAATTTTTTCGTTACTATCTGTATTTGAAACCTAAACAAAAATTTATTAATTTTTAAATATATTTTTAATCCTTAGAACGTGAATTAGTGATAGTTCGGATAAGAAATTATCAAATCTATTAAGAAAATTTTAGGTGGCCAAACATGATGTAATAAGCTGGGAGAGGGTATTTTTAGAATTAAAAGTAAATTTACCTATAAAAGTAAAACTGTTATACATTTACCTAAAAAGATTTAAACGAAAAATTTTTTATCGATTTTAATTAATATCTCTATTTAAAATTGTGTGCACGTTGTAATTTTATTACATAGTATAAGCAGTATTGCCTCATCCATCCTATGAACTTGTGAAAATGACAAATATTCCTGCAAATCACAGGAACTATATATGAAATCCTCTCCGCAATCTTTCTCATTAAAATGGATGATGTCTAAAAGTAGATAAAAAAGTAATTAACAATGATAAATATTTAAATCATTTATAGTTCGAATTGATATCTCAAATCTGTAGCTTAATTTGACGAGAATTTATAGTTTAAATTAATATTTTGAATTTATTTTGCTTAAGTTTATGCCTCTTTCTTTTGTGTTCTAAAACAATTTTATGCAAGAAAATAAATAAAAATAGATTAATTTTCATAATACTTGCCTTATATAGATAAACAGGCCAAAAATTTAAAAACTAAAGTTCAGAAACCCTAAAATAAATTTTAATTTGCACCAAAATTTAAAATATCAGAAAACACCATAATTGGAAAATTTTAAAAATCCCCCGCCATGCCTGGTGGGAAATTACAAAATCCTGTCTATCACATAGGGTTAAATTCGAATTGAGTTCAACTCAGTTTGCATATAGTAGAACTTAAACTCTATTCAAATTCAGTTTGGTTTGTTTTGAGCTCCAGCTTTTAACTAGATCGTTATTAAAACGATATTGTTTTAATACATATCTATTAAAACAGTGTCATTTTGTATCAAAATTTTTATTTCATAAATTTGATGAATAGTTTAAGTTTGTATTAGAATAACTCATTTTAGGCTCATTTGAGTTGAGCTCGAACGAGCTAGTACCACACAACTCTGTCCCTGCATGTCTGTATTTCCCATACCCCCTGCATACTAAAAACGCACGTTAGCCCCCCGTCATGTAATCTTGTGTGCCTTGCACTGTTTGAAAAATCGCAAAAGCACCCCATCACGATACCCCCACTGTTTGAAAATCGCTAAACACCCCGTTTCCAACTCTTCTCACTATATGTGATTCACGTGTAATGATCGAATGATTTTTGAAATCGATTTCACCACTAATTAATGTTACACCTATTGTAAAATAAATTTTCTAATAAATTTCATCCAAAACGCGAATGATTCAAACAATTTATGTAAATTTCAAAATTGGAATGAACCCTAAACCCCCAAAATCTACACCAATATGCTTAAATCTCTATACTAGAGGAATTAAACGTGAAAAAGAATGTTTTACTGACTTTTTTTGCCATTTGCGTCTCTGGAAAATTGGAGAAAACGCCGGTGGAAATCGTGGAAGAACTGATACGCGGTGAAGGTTTTTCAAACAGAAAGCGGTCCTATATGGGTATTTTGGTCATTGTACAAACTATTGGTTATATTAAGTTTAATATAAAACGAGTTGGTTAATTTCAGATGCAGGTGGAACGATTGCTGGGGCATCATCTTTGGCTCTTCGCTGAATCAAACTTGACGTTGCTCTCTGTCTCGCCTCGAGACAATCACAAAAGGCTTTTTACTTATAATGGATTGGAGCTTCGTTCATAAAACTTGGGAGAAGTGGGCTCCCGTCAATGTTGGCTCTTCTGGTAATTACGCTATCACTCACTTTATAGTGACATTATTCATTCATTCATTTTCCTGATTTGGTATTGTTGGGGTTTATAGGGGAACCGTTGAAGGCAGCTTTGCTTATTAACTATGACCCCTCTGGACCCTCTCGCTTGTTGTCTACCATGTAAGTTTCATTTCAACTCAAATTCTGGGTTTCGCTATGCTATAGCATTTCTCTTTTTTTTTTTTGCTCTTTTTTTGGTTAGTTTTATTTACTTTTCACGTTTGAATATTGTTGGAGATGTTCGGCTTAGCCACTGTTCTAATTTTGAAATTTCTGATGGAGAGCATCGTAAATTGTATTATGTTAAACGCGATCTCTGCAGACGTAGTAATTAGGAGTTGTAATGTTTAACAATTGTTTTTCAAGAACTTGAAGAGATATTATATTTCAATTTGGGAGGAAAAGGGAGCCTTTTCTTTTTAACATCTGGAGAATGGATTGATGATATTTTTGCTAATTTAGGTCTTAAGAGTTGTTTGTAGCCATGCTTGTGAATATTTTTCCAAAAGAGTAAGATCTTGTCATGTTGGAGATGTTTTTATGTGGATTTCCAAGTGATGCTATTTGTATGGGATTTAGTTTCTAGGACAATATAGTGAACTTCTGAGTATTCAACACCATAGTTGCTTCTTTAGAATTCATTGATAACACTTTTTGCATTAGGGAGAAACAATTAAGTTACTTGTCTTATACAAGAAATACATAGAGTTAAGCTACCACTGCTTAACTATGACCTGCAATTAATGTAATCAATTTCTCATCTTTGTATTATTATATTAATCGCTTGGCTTTTACTAAAATTTATTCCGTTATTAGTATTTGCAAAGCTGGCAACTTTTACTTCTGTTGAAGAATCCAGTCTTGGATTTGACCTTTGGCAATGGATCTTGTTCTAAGAAATTGGTGAAATCACCTAATATTTGTTTTGAGGCCTTGAAAGGGAGAAGCTAAGCGATGATATTCTATTAAAACCTTACATAAATCCCATTTGGCTAAAGTAGCAAGACTTTAATCAAAATTAAAAGCAGATATTGACTAGGAATATTAACGAAAATGAGAATAGAAAGTACATTTCAAATTGGGAATACTTTTGGAGATCCAAGGTTCTCATAGGCAAAACATTCTCTTATAATTTTCAACTCAAGAAAACATTATCCTTATCCATCCTATTTTGAATAACCAAGTCGAAAACAAGATCCAGACCTAATTTTGAAACCTACGTAAAACAAGCAGAAATCAACGTCATCATATTAATCTTTTTGGGTTGCGGGAACGGTGGCTAAGAAACGATTGCAGTCTTTTGTGGTACGCCTCTTTCCTTTGTTTGATGATGGGGGCTATGATGATACATTGAGAAATGTTTGTGTACTTATTATGAATATTAATGCCTCTAAGGCTGAAAATTACAAATTTATCTTTTACAAGTCAGCATTCGATGTTGCCAGAGACATGCTCGTTCTGTCCTATCAGATGCTTTTGTTTTGTTTAGAAGTACTGAATTTAAAGATTGTTTTTTTATGCTTGCAGTGCTGAGCAGGAAGGACTGAAAGTTAATCCCATTGAATTGAGTCAATTTGTTGATTTTGTCAAACAAAATAAACTCCAGACTCACAGCTTCATCATTGGGCCAAACCAATGTAAGTTGTGCTTCTGCTACAGATGTCAATCTTCATATTTGTGAACTGAATTAGGAAAGAAAAATCCTAAGCTTTCCTAGAGTCTCTGCTTTGAGGTTTTGGTAGTTAATCTCTTTTGCATGGTTCTTCAATAATCTGTGTCTTTTTCTCCTCTTTCTCTGTATTTGAACTTTGAATATCTTGAATTAATTTGCAATATCTTAAAGATGAAAATATTGGCTTGAGATGGCAGGGAAAATGCCTTCTTAGATGTTTTCTTTTGAAGGGAATGCTAACAGGGTATGTTGTGCACTATTGTATGCATTCGAACAGGGGCGCTAATCTGGATCATCAGTTTTGATGTGGTTGGCTGGCTACGCATACACAGTATAGAAATCAGATTTCCTTTTAACTAACTGGACTCTTACTTTATTGTTTAACCATATTTGATACTTGAAATTACAAAGGACAAGGAAGCTTTTTCTGAAGTATTTCTTATTGCAGAATTTGGTTTTTTAGTTTTGAAGTTTTCTAAATATGAGCCACTAGATTGCTAGTATACTAGCATGATTATTGAATAGTAAATCTGGCTAGCAAGTGCAACATATGTTTTGTCATTTTTTCCTATTTCACTGGATCTTTATTGCATTTCAAAAATGGATGATGGAATTTTCATGACAGATATAGTTGCTTCAATTCACGAGAATTGGTTTTGTGCAAGATGCATGAACACATTAAAACCTGCTGGTGAAGGAGCTATCGTTTTCCAGACAAAAGCATTCCTTTTAGTTGCTCTGTAAGATAGAGTGCTCTATGTTTGCTTCAACAGATTCATGTTTTGCTTTCTCTGAGAATGGAATAAAGAAACCAATGCCTTACATGTAGTACTTTTTTCATTACGTTGTGACAGGTATGATGGCTCAATTGGCTCAGCATCACGTGCTATGCTGTCTGTTGATCAAATTGTATGGCAGTTGGGTCGGAGAAATCTTTAACCTTATCTTTCAAAATGGTACAATCAGAAGCATTTACCTTTATCTGTACAAGCATCTTCAAAGTGTCTTAATATTGCCGCCTTCTTTCCTTGTGTTGTTTATCATCATCATCATAAGCAATAGGCTTGCAGTGAGGTGGTCCATTTGCATGAAGCTAAATCATGTTATCATCTTTTCTATTGTCCCCTGACTTAATACTAGGCTTGTGTCGTATGATTATTAATCACTTAATGCAGGTGTTATGTGCTACAGATTTGAGTAGTCATTTCTTGAGCTTGCTGGTGTCCATGTGTACTAAATGTCTTGGGATTTTGATGTGGGTTGAGCTCTGTGAAACAAACATTTAACTTGATAATTTGATCATGATTGAAATGTCAACTTCATTGATCTCTGTTGGCAAGCGGTTATAGAATTCAAAACTGAAGGGGTTAATCCTGCATTGTTCATATCCAATATATCATGACTTTTAGGAGTTTCATAAATCACTTTACTTCTGCATTGTTGTGCTGTATAGAATTCAAAACCTAAGGGGTTAATCCTCCATTTTTCATATCCAATATTTCATGACCTTTAGGAGTTGCATTGTTGTGCTGGTCGACATTTAATAAACTCAATGAGGCAAGGATGACTGGGGATTATCACAATGCAAACTAAGTTTTGAACTCTTGCTCCCTAACAAGTTCCACTTTCACCAGGTTTCATTGGAATTGGCATTCGATTCAGTGGCAAGAAATTCCAGAAAGATCTGGTCGAAACATTCCAAATGATTGATTTAGCAACTGAGGCCTGGCGGCATATTTGGATGTTTGTTTTGGGGGAACATGGTGTGCTTATAGTGCTTGTAAATCATGGAATACTATTTTAACATTGTTTTTCAGCTTTTGGTGAAATGATGATGATAGGTTTTACTTTCGAATATTTAGGGTTGGATCTAACTGAGTCAGCTTGATTTCAAAGCCGATTTAATTTAGTTCAAATTTGTTTAATTCAAATTTGAGCAAAAAGATTTGACTAATTTTTTAACTGAGTCAAAGTCGAGACAAGAGATGTTCGGTTTGATTTGACTTAAATTTGATTTGAATCAATGACTCAAATTTGGGGTTTGGTTTGACTTCAATTTATAGTTGGAATTGATGGTTTGAATTTGTGGCTTGATTCAGTTCAAATTTACGGTTTGAATTGGTGATTTTGTTTATTATCCGATTAAAATAATATTTTTTTGTTAATAAATTACGAATTTGATTTATGAATTTAAATTATAAATTTAAATTATCAATTCAATTTATAAATTCAAATTAAATTAAATTAAATTATTTTTTATTTACATCAAACTTGAGTTTCTCATAATCTTGGTTCAATGACTTGAGCCAAACCAACTCATTTATTATTCAAATCATACGTGAGTCGGGTGATTGGGCTCAGCCTGTATTCACGTAACATATTTCAAAGTTATATACATTAAAAAAAGAAAAAACCACCATTTTTCTTACCTGGAAAGCTTGGGAAGAGACATTTTGTTTATATTTCTTATAAACTTAATTTTTCACTAATAAAGTTACAGTGAAAGTGATGCTGTCAGGACGCATCATATGCCAATTCAAAATTTGATTAGCCAGGGACCACCACGTCAGCAAACCCATTTGCCATTAAAAATAAATAAATAATCCAAAATTGTCCCAAAAGTTCGGGCAGAGAATGTGAAGGATGAAGCAAAGCCATGTTCTTGCTTTGCTGCCTCTACTAGGCTAGGCTAGGCCGGGCCTCTCTCTAACTCAATAATAGAAACTCACGCTCCCACAGAGTCACACACACAGACGAGAAAAGACACTTCTTTTGCAAAACAACTCCTCACTCCCTCTCTCTCTACAAGTTGCTTTGTCTCATTCTTCACCTAAACCCTCTCTCTTTTACCCAACATTTACTCTTTTCTTTCACTTAAAAGAAAAATCGTATAAACGTATGTGTTGGAGTTGCTAGATCTGAAAGCCCAATCCTTTTCCCTTTGTTCAATGTAGTTATTAATTTGTTTTTAATCCGTCGATGGGATCCAGTGGAAGTAAAGCTGCTGCTTCTAATCAATCGGCGGCTTCGTCTAGCAAGACTCGAAGATCTAGAGGCGGCTGGGCTTTTCAGTCTGCTTGTCTCGGCGCTCCATCTGGATCTCGCTGCAATGGCCACCAAGACCAGGTTCGTCATTTGGACTTAGCTAGGGCACCTGACTCGGTAAGGTTATCCTATTTGAATTTGAAATCTTTGGATTCGAATGCCCTATAACGTTGCCGTCCACTTACTTTAGTCGTGGTCTATGCTTGCTGTATTATCATTTGTTTTTATGAAAATGGAAATGTTTATTGCAATGCCGGTAATGTGCCCAGTGGTGCGCTCATATGATTAGCTAGGGTTACGTGATTCGGTAACCTTACCCGCCTTTGGGAGCTCAGAATCATCCATTGTTGTAATGTTCTTTCCTTATTAATATTTTAGACAATCTGTAGTTGAAATGCCTATTTTGGTATGAGCAGAACACAGAGGAGGGTACGAACGAGGCTGAGACGGAGCCAGATGAGTTGAAGATTGATAGTGACAGGAAAGTGAAAAACGACATGTCGTGTATAGCTTCAAATGCTGAGGTTGATGGTAGCAGCTCTAACCAGTCATCCTCTACACCTAGTCGCATTCTTTCACGCTTTACCTTCATTCCTGGAAATCTAAGTTTTAGATTGAGCAGAGCAACCAGTTTAGGGTCCTCAAGAGCATATTCTGATGAACAAGAGCTTCGACTTCGTTCTAGTCATGGTAGCAGTAACTTTCTTGATAGAATTGAAGCTCAACAAGGTAGTGACTTGCTTCCTCAAACTTTGATCAGTCTTCAAGATAGTATGAGCAACTTTCAGTTAAATGGGGATAATTTGCAAGATAATCCAACCATTTCTTCTGTGGATAGTGGTAGCACTAGAAGAGGTGTGGAAGGAAATATGCATTCTCCTAGAGTTCTTAATGAGTTGGAGAACATTGGAACTAGACGGATTGGATCTCGGGAACCTGTTGAAAGGAATGTTCGTTTTAGCAGAACTCTCAGTGTGGGGAGACTTCGTGATAGAGTTCTTCGCCGGTCATCATTGACTGATTTAACATTTTGTCCTTTGCAACAAGACAGAGAAGTAAGAGATGGCAGTCAAAGTGGTGGGAGATATCCCTTTGACAGTAGCACTAGGATTCAAACATCTGAAGGTAATGCTGGTACTTCTCCAGCAACATCTGGTTATCCTCCATCCAGTACGTCTAGAACCTTGTTTAGAATTCAAGATCACGAGGTTGAAACTTCACGATCAAGAGAAGCCAGGTATCATGATTTACTGGAACACAGATCAAATTTCCTTGAACGAAGGAGAAGAATACGATCTCAGGTTTGTTTCTTGCACTTAGTCGCATTGGAGGTTTTCTTTTAGGCAATTTCATCAATCAGAGAATGCAACATAGGATCACATGCTTGATTACTTTGAATATTGGAATGTCATCCATCCTCATGTAACGTATTCAGTGGATAATTACATGTTCATGCTGTGGAGTAGGATTCTGAGCCATATGCTTGTCTGACATAGGAAATTACTCGAGTAGCAATGATCCAGATAGTCTATTTAAATGTAAATTGTGCTGTGCACATCTTAGTTGCCGCCCATTATTTCTTTCTGCTGTAAGGCCATTATGAATATTTTGTTCATCTTGGACTGGTTCTTTGCTATTCTTTCTTTTCAATGCTACATAACGAGATTAGTGATTAGTGCATAAATTGTTTAGGTTCGTGCTCTTCAACGGTTGGGAAGCCGTTTTGAGAACCTATCTGGGCATGAGAGGAATTGTATCTTATCTGGTCAACATAGAACAGGCCATTGCACATGTCGTGTAAGTAATCGAGAGGCCAGCTCTAATGATGACACCAACACTAGAGCTAGCATATCGAGAATTGTAATGTTAGCTGAAGCATTATTTGAGGTAATGTTATTTTGTTAACTTTGTTTATGATGGCCATTTTGCAGGGGTTTCCCCCCATATTTCTATATAAGTTTGAGTTTTTTGACTTATTTACATTAGGTTCTGGATGAAATACATCAGCAATCTGTGGTGTTATCTTCTCGGCCTTCTATGTCTTCATTAGGATCTATTCCTGCACCTAACGAGGTTGTAGAATCTTTACCTGTCAAATCTTACACAAAGTCACAAAAACATTATAATGAGGAGATTGCACAGTAAGTATTATGTTCCTCCACAGTTTAGCACTCCTTTTAATAAAGATCTTTAATGGAGATGGTTGCTCTTTTCATTTAGTAACATGTCTAGTGGATATTTGGCTTTATTTTTTATGTGTGTGTTTGTGTGTGTTTGAATACTATTTTGAAGATGAATAACCTTCTATTTGTGTGCATGTGTGTGTATCAATTTACAAAGTATAGAATATTTGGTTTTATTTTCACCATTTTATTTCCTTTTCTCTACTTGGAAGTTATTTTGTGTGGGTTAACACTTGGCCCATATTTATTGTTCTGTATTTTTGTTAGGTTTTAGAAATTAATACACTTGTAAGAGGCTTATCATTATATAATGCTTGAAATGAATCAATGTTAAAATCAGAATCTCCTTGTCCTAATGGTTGTTTGGCTTGCCTATCACTCAAATGTGCAGATGCTACATTTGCCTTGTGGAGTATGAGGAAGGTGACAGTGTGCGGGTACTGCCTTGTCATCATGAATTCCACAGAACTTGTGTAGATAAATGGCTCAAAGAGATTCATAGGTATGACATATGTGGTGGATTTCTTTCTATTATCCTTTTAATCCATGATATATGATTGGCACATTGATGTTTATGTGTTCTATAACTTAATATTCTTGTGAGAGCCACTCTGCTCTAGACTGTGATACATAGAATACATATATTTATATAGGTGAACTATAAAAAATTATCTTAGAAAACTGAGACTGATAAATTCATTATCTATTATTGCTGATACTCACTAGGTATAGTATTACTTAAGCGTTTTTAAGTTGGCAATACATATTGAAAACTGATGAAAAGGAGCCAACTGCGAATTTTATATTATAACTTTTGTTAGTTGCATATGCTTTTGATCTTCTCACTTCTTTTCAGTAATAGTTAATTCTTTGAATTTGGGACCAAGCCAGACTGACCTCGCTCTATCTCCTTTGTTTTATGCTGGTCTGTTTAAATTCTATTTCTTGCATATTTTCAAACTATGCCTATTGCTCTATAAGCAATGCTATGCATACCTATTTTTGAGTATATAAATGAATACACACATAATGTATCATCATGTGATTGTGTGTTATTTTATCCTTAATTCAAAATCACCCAATCACTTGATGACACATTAAATGTGTACTAATTTGTGTACTCAAAGTGGGTATATATAGTTTTATTGATTGCTCTATTTCAAATGCACACACTCGGGATGACCTCCATGGACCATCTGTGTTTTATCAGAGGCAAGGAGGGGTAGTGAAACATTTTGCACTGGGTAAATGAATGTATATATTCAAGTTCATACTAAATTGTAAGTAATATTTGAACTGATGGATAGGATGTGCCATGTAGACCTAGGACTATGATAGAGTAAAACATTAAATGGAGCTAGGCTTTAACTGATGATTATTTGAACCCTGCTGACATTAAATTGTCTTTCATTTTTTGGAAATATGTGTGTTGAGACATCATATTAACTTCACAATGTTTGCAGAGTTTGTCCTCTTTGTCGTGGAGATATCTGCAAATCTGATTTGTCACCACCCGAGAATTAAGTTTCCCAGTGTTCTTGCCGATGGAGAACTAAGGTGCCAGGCAAGTCGTCTACTTTGAAGACTAAAAGAACTCCTGGAAGTGTTTTAAGTTCTCTAGTTGGCAGGTTTTGGTAAGTTCAGCCGTTTCTACCAGTGTAGTTGGTTTGGTGCATGTTTATTGGTTTTGGTTTCTGAGTACAATATCAAAGCATGGTAGAAATGGATTGAACTACTTGAATTTGGAAACATGTCCGGGGTCTGATCTTTGATATTTGTTACATGTTCCCAAAGTATTGATTTGTTCCGAAAATTGTCAATTGCATTCCAGATCGTTGATTTCTCTCCTACTTGGAGGTTATATCCAAATTTTCTCTGTTGCAAATTGTTGTATGGTATATCTCATCAACAAGAATGATCCAAAGTTGAAGTTACCAAGGTTAGAAAAAGCTCACAAGAAATGAAACGTTGCTTAGTTTCGGTTAGTTCTACTGTTGATGCTCTGTGATGTTGTAGCGATTACATTTCTGAGTCACACATGTCAATGGGCCAGGTCAGGCCTTATGGGAGCCCACCAGATAATGAAGACCTATAATTCAGCTCATTCTATAACGGGTCAGCCCATAGGTTCCACGTCAATTTTAATAATAAAATTATTTTAGAAACCTTAATGGCATATTTAAGTGATAATCGAGAAATTAACATAAATTAGTAATAATAATAATGTCTATCAACTACCTCGTATTTGAACTTTTATTGGTAATACAAGATCATTGATACTTCAACTCTTAATCATGGTTTATGGTCCAAAATGCAAGTCGAAATTAAGAACTTTATAGAGTCGTTTAGTTTAGATAATGTTTTATTATCAAATTAGAGATTATTTTGAAGATAAATTATTTAGAAAATTATTGAATATAAATAATTATTATGTTTGATAAAATTTAGTATATATAAATAATTATTATATTTGATTAAAGGTAATAAAAGAATATTAATAAATTAATTTACTTAAATACTCTTGAATATAATTATTTTTAAATATTTTTATATTATTTATTATATTAATTAAAAATAATTTTATTTGTCTTAAAAAATTAATAAATAATAATATAATTATAATAAAATCAAGATTACTTTGATAATCTTTCAATACTTAAATTGAAAGTAATAATCAGATTATTATCTATATTATTTATCACGTCAATATTAGTAATAAAAAATTATTGTATATTTTATTATTGATAAACAAAACAGAATAACGTAAATAATAAAAGATAGATTACCAACGTAATCTTTGAATCTCTGGAACCAAATGACCTTAAAGAAAATGATTCTATATTAGTTTCTTCAAATTATTCCATTAAAATCTGAAAAAAAGTATCAATAGAAACAGACATGGAGTTCCCTAAACAAATATTTAATGTTTAAGAATTAGGGTTTAGATACAACATCTGTCTGTAACGAAACTCAAAATTTCTCCAGTCTCAATAATTGTTTCTCCTAGTCTTACATGGTGTTTTTCGTTGCACGCAATCACTCTTCGTTTTAGCAGGGTATCGACCATTTGAAGTCTCATCTTACAGATTCCGATGCTAAAAATCTTTTTACCTTAGAAAGCTAGGAAAATTTCTGTCAAACTTACCAGCACAACATCAGTTTGAAAAAATTGACCTTTGATCTAACTTGTGATTCTGATGCCCAATACTAACCATTTCCTATATATTTTATTTTGATCAGTGTTTTGTCAGTCTGGAATCTTCAGACAAAAAGTCGTCCGTCCGTCTGCCCTGTTATCTCTGGGAATCACAGTATTGAGGAAATTCACACTGGCAAGGACCTACTCTCACCTACAGGTAAAACAGAAATATGAGAACCAGCAGGAACTATTAAATATTTAATTCAATCGGTTTATAAAAAAATAGTTGACTCTCCCGAATACTAATGTCTCTGTTAAACAATATTAAAAACTATCCACCTTACGAAATGTGAAAGAAACTCTTCTTGAAGCCCTTCTGATCACACTATCATTAACCACGTCAATCTGTAAAACAACCATAAAAAAACCACGAGATTGGAGATAAAAACAATAACAACAATTGAGTGAACATACATATTCAGTGAAAATACGAGAAGTTCCAGACAAATTCTTAAAGAGAAATGGAAGTAGGTTAAGGTGGAAACTGATGTTTAGTCAATTAGCATTTTATCAATGTATAGTGGAGTAATAGAGATTTCCTAAGTTTGCAAAAGCAAGTTTTACAAATTTAACTATAAACTCAGCTATGCAATAGAAATATAAAAGAAGTAACAAAAGGAATATTATAAACCATAATTTATGAAGAAAGAAAAGGCTACGGCAGATACAAACCCTAGACCTTCTCTTAACAGAAAAAAAAAAAAGTGAAAGTAATAAGAGAACAAATAAACAGAAGTGAAAATACCTTATGATGAGGAATGTAATGATGCCAAGCATAACGTCCTTCCCCGGATAATAGGAGCATGGAGCGAGGAGGCATATAGATAGCCCTTCTTAAGAAACTTGTGCAGTTATCAAGGTTTTTGTCTTTCATATCAATACTTGAGGTAGCATTACCAAGCCATGCACCTTCTAAGTACCTCCTAAATTCCATTATGCAAGGACCAGCTAATGAAAGGCTGAAAATTGATCCTTCAAATGCTGAATGCGTATCTATGTGTGGAGATAGACCCACACCAGGGGGATACTCATTAACCTGTACAATAACCACATATCTTCAATTTTTATTAGGAATACTTTTTTCATTTTGTAGCAGACTAAGGTCCATTTCAGGATGTTCCTTTTGTTTCTTTTTTTGCAATAGACAAAAGGCAAATTCAAATAATCTAAAGAACATTTCATTTCCTTTCGGCAGTGTTTTGTGCAAATGGTAAAAAGCACTATTTGCAGTTAGAAAAGCACAATTCTTTTGTGCAGCTTTTATTTTGGCTCAAAAGAGCTTCCTGCAAGAGCACTGAGAAGTGCACCATAAAAATTAAACAGTGCTTTGACATCTAGCCTCTCCTCTTTCATCTCATAACAACCTCCAAACCATTTATCTCAAAAACAAGGGGGGAAAAAAGAACAAAAATAGCACGATAAAATTTCAAGGTTACTACATTACCGTTAACTGGTCCAAAACTAAACTTGTAGAGTTCTTGAGGTTTGGGAATGACGAGATCCTTTCAAGTATAGAAGAAACAAATGATGGAAATTCACCCAAGCACTTCCCGGTATTAACATTCCTTGTCTGCAACAACAAAAGGGCAAAAACTGATAAGCTTCAAGATTCTTTTGAAGGACACAAATACATGGACAAAAATGTGGTGTGTGATTTTCAGCTAAATGTTCACCAGAAACATAATTCGTCCTTTCACACACATAGACAGAAACATAAATAAATAAGAGAAAGACAGATAAATTTGGTCTTGCGCAGCTCTAAATTTCAGGCCATTCTAATACTTAAAATATAAACATACAGTAGACTGACATCATACTAAACGAAGGGCCAGAGCTCTTCAAGCAGGACAGGGTTACCTACGTCATAACAAAATTCATATCCATAATGCTGAACCCTTCTTTTAGCAAGATTTTTCCACGGCCTACTATCGACTTCTGCAAGCAGCTCCTGAAAAAGTTCATTAACAACTCATAAATACCGTAAAACAGATCAATTTTATGAGTGAAAATTCAAAAATTAAACACATTCTGCTTGCTTAATGCTCAAGAAGACTGAAAACCCGAACCTGTTCTTCTTTGTCACTGATAAAGTCATGCAACAAATAAATGCCAGGAATATTCAACTCTGAAGTAGACAGCGAAACGGAAACTGAATTATTGACTTGAACCTACACACAAGTCAAAATCAACAATAAAAAACAACCAAAATCTCATTCCAATTTTTGGTTTCTTTTTGATATAATCTACCTGAGGAGTTGGTGGTTGAAGAATAGAATAACGAATGTATAAAGAGCGGCCTCCAAGATCGGGGCAGGGGCGTCCGTTCAATGATTTAAAAGCATTCTGAGCACAACTCTCATCGAAATACGAAACAATGACACGCCTGCCGCTCTCATCCGCTGCATAAACTCCTTTCACTGTCCCGAAGATGCTAAAAACAGACTCAATGGCTTCGTAAGAAAGTCCGACAGCCGGCCCACAGTTGGCCACGAAAAGATTCGGACTCGACTCGCCGTCCCCCGCCTTGGCTGGTCTAAATCTAGGAACGCCCATTGTTTTTGAAATAATAGTGAAAGTCAATTTGGAATTGCAGGAGAATGTAAAAGAAGAACCAGTGTTATTCTGTGTGGGGCTTAAAAAAGCCCATTAGTGATCCAGGTTGGTCCGCACAGCCCACTAACCCGTCAGGCGACGAGGCTGGATGGTGTTTGCTTAGAATATTTTTGAAATTTCAATATTTTACGAGTTTTGTTTAGCTTTTAAATATCTAAAAGCTCTTTTGAGGGAAACTGACAACTTCTGAAAAGTGTTTATAGATTTAATTAGCCTCAACTGATAAAGCCAACACTCAAAGTTGTGCCCAATTAAATATTGTAATAATATATGGTCATAGCATTTACCAAGAATATACATATATATAGAGACACACACACACACAGGCGAGATTAGGAAGCTTTAAACAAATTTGAAAAGAATTCAACTCTAACAAACTTAATTTTAAGTTCAAATATGAAAGTTAAATATTTTCGAACTCAAACTTGAGTTTTAAAAATGTTCGACTCATTAAACTTGCAAGTTCAAAAATTTTAATATAAATCAATAAAAATATCGTTATTTTGATTAATATACATCAAAACGATATTTTAATTATTTTATGTTTGACTATAATACCGAAGCGAACTCAACTTCTCTAAGTGAACTGAACTTGAACAACTTTTAGAAGAGTTCGAGCTCAAATTGATTCAAATCCAACGCTAAGGACAAAAATTAATCATATAGCTTCTCACTAAGATATATAGTCATTAGCATTTACAAAATCAAAAAAGCACTAGTAGAGCAGCGCACTCTTCTTAATCAAGGAGATTTTGCAGGGGACAAACCTATGCAAGCCTCTTTACTGATACACCAGACTCTACTCAAACCTGGTGAAGAACTCACAGTGCTGGAGTTGGCTTCATTGCTTGAAAATTCTGAAGCATTATAACTACTTGAATCAGAACCATTGAATTTTCCATCTACCATGTTCATCTGGTCAATTAGTGAGTGCCTTACGCGTAGGCTAAGCCACGGCATCTCCACCTTTGCTTTAGTTTTTGATCCTGGAAGGTGATATTTTGCCACAGGTGAATTGGGATTGCTCACAGCATCTTCTTGCAGAATATCTCCTATCCTGGACAGTACGCTGAATGCTAAGTTTCCAAGAACTCGTGAGTAAGCTTCCAGGATTGAATGCCCAACATCCTATGGAAATTGTAAAAGATTAGCAAGAATTATAACTTCATATCCGCATTACTGCATTTTTAGTATTATCAAAATCTACTGATAAAATCCTCAAGAAAAGTTTCATGCATTAGTATCCTCACTTTGCCATATTGGATTTTTGTGGCCTCAAGAAAAGTTTGAGGAAGGTTAGGATATTTGGTCTTGATATGCTGTAAAAGGCCTTCTGCTCGTTCCAATAGTAACTCTGTCTTATCAAGCTCAGATAAGGGATCTTTGATGAAGGACCATGATGTGCGTACAGGTGATTTACCATTTACTTGCTCAGTAATTCTTTCTCTCCAAGCAAACACTGCAGCTTCTAACCTGTTGATGGCATCAAGCATGCAGTGTTCGGATTTTAAATTCAATAGATTTAGCATTTCCTCTATGGAGCTTGATTCATCAGTCAAGATCTTGTACAATTCCTCACCAAGACTTGCCTTTCCAGACTGCACGATATTAGGCGTGATATGAAGAATCATATCATTGTAAAAGGCTAACAACTTGTTGACAATTAAGAATGCTATAGAAAAGTGTATTTAGTTGCTAACCTTCAGAAGTGCATCCCTCATGATGCCAGGCACAGGCATTTCAAGCAAAACATTCTCATTGATGGATTTGGCAGCCTTGAATACTTGATATACCACCTTCGCCTGAGACAGCAATTTTTTTCTCTCCATGTCAGAGATGCCAGTTGCTGGTACTTGGGGCAATGGGAGCCACCATCTCTTGCTCTCTCTAGTGCTCTTGTTCCTTCCTTCTGCACGGCTACCCACTTCTGCATACCAAAACTCAGTGTTCACCATTGAATCCAATGTCTCCTGCCAATTTGAAGAGTTGAACCTCATAATCATGCATATGATAGGAAGATACAATAAGCTCTCTAACTTCAAAAGGAATGAAGAATTGCCTACAATAAGCATTGAGTCCAACTTTTGAAGTGCCGGAAGATTCATGTGGATGTCTGCACGAGCTTTTGGAGTCATTATCTGATTCAGTGACAAAATTGAATATCACAAAATGTATAATGTATATTGAATCAATATTATATATTGAACCAAAAAAAAAAAAAACCTCCAAGATTCGGCCATTGCCAGCCTTTTGCTTTGCAGGAACTAACTCAACCATATAGTTTGTTGGAGAGAGCAACCAGTCCATCTCTCTCTGCCATTTGCTCCTCCTTTCTTCAGGCAGTGGCTCCAATTTCCACAACTCCCCAAAAACTGAGGCTGTGAATAAACAGAAAAAACTCTGTATAACACTAGGCTCAAATGGTCTGCAGCAAAGATTATCAACACTTACTAGTACCACCTTCCCACATAATATTATGTGTGTTCTTTCGATTTGCAAAACTCTTATACTACTTCCTTGTATTTGTCTACATTCAATCAAAGCTCTAAAATTACCTTTTACAGTGAACTTACTCTCTAATTCAACAAATGAAATGCAATATGGATCAATTTTCATATTTAGGCGTACTTACGCACAGCTTCTCCATACACCCCATTTCAATATCCATAAGTGTCCTAGTACTTTTCATCAATTCAACTAGTCAGTTACGGTCTCAATACACAGCTAATAATGCAAGCATTTTATTTTGAAGCAAATCTCTAATAAATATTTATTCAGAAAATTTCTCTTATAAAAATTAAAGTGCGGAAAATAACTAATAAACAGCTCTTATTGTGGTAAGAGAATGAAGCATACACCTACCAGCAAGATTTGTTATGGCATTTGACAATGCTCGTGCAGTTGTGACACCTATGCGTCCCCCAGTAACATCTTCACCTAATAACAGCTTTGCAAATTTTTCTTTCATTGTCTCAATATCTGAATATCGAATGGCATAAGAACGTTTCTCTTTAACATAAAAATGTTGGGGGCTTTCACAGAGCTCCCAATCGTCAGAACCCTGGTCATCCCTCTTCCCAGTCATACATTTAGAAGAAAATGATCCAAAAGCATCTTTGCTTGAAGAACAGCTTGAATTATCATCATCCAAGGAGTCTGTGATACATTCTTCACCTCTGCTTGTTCTACTCTCATTCTCATGAGATTGACTATTGAGAATACAACTCTCAAGGCCATCATATGTCATTATTTCTGAAAAGTATATTATCAGTATTATTCCTTAAAAACTGACAGAATTTTTGCATTCAATTCCAATGACAATAAATAAATAAACATAACAATAAAAGAGAAAAGTACACAGAAGCTTAATCAGACCATAAGAGAAATCACATGAAAACATTTCAGAAAACACAAAGCTTTACACTGATCCCCAAAATTTTTTTAACAGCAATGGATACTTATGATTACATTTTGAGTGAAAACCATGAATTCTATTTGTTTCCCCAGTTTTGATCTTGATGTACCTTGTTGAAAGATATGCTTATGGATTAATGGATTCATATTAAACCAATATCATGTGTCCTAACTTCATGATTTCAACTATTAATTTCGGAAAATTTTACAAAAATTCCAAACTTTTCAATCATCCACTAATTTCTATGTTTGAATGAAATCAAGTTTGATGAACATAAATTAAGCTTTTGTTGTTAGACATGGTGAAAGGTTATTAATGAGGATTAGTTAAAGGGAGGATCAATTGAAATCCTTGCAAGAATCACCCACAAGAGCTTTAAAATGCTTCTTTCCAGCTTTGCTAAAAAGCATATATAAGCCAACACACATTTACAAGCAAACAAACAGAACATGTCGAAGAACCAAGATTCTGAATTTAACTTGGTTTGAAAAAGACCAATTTGGCATATCTATCCATGCACACAAAATGGATATGGCTTGTTCATTTGAAGCTATGTCAAAACAATTTTATCTTAAAGAGCCAGTTTGCAGTAAGAAATCCACATGATAATTTATCCTTGAGTGGACCAAAAGGTTTACAGCCGATGACAAAATCTTCACAACATTTCCTGAAATTTTGTTCATAATACAGACACTCACGAAATCAGAAGCTTGCTGACGTCTTACAAAGGTATCAAACCAAAAAGGAAATTTCCAGGAAACTCTTTAAAATTGCCATTGATACCCAATGACTAATGTTCTCATCAACAGCCAGAATCGTTAACTGATTTAATATGTCTCAGTTAATTTTTTTTAAACATGTGGTGGGGTGACCAAATGTTTCATTGGAAACCACACAGGACAAAAAAAATTAAAGTTAATGGGCCACAGGGAATCCTTCTAGTGGGAGCGTAACAAATGAGACTACAATTAGTTTCACGGGAAAAAAGCTTTTAGACAATGACTTTTCAGTCCCCACTCGGTGACTTCTTGTCTGAGTTAACGGAGCAACAATTTTAGATTAATTAATAATACCATACATAGGGTCCACCACTTACCAATCAAAATACTGAATACAAGGAAAATAATGCCTAGATCCTAAAATTTAGGTAAAAGTATCGTTTTTTAATGATTTTCAAATATGACAATTATATTCTTTACCAACATTAACAAAAATAATTATTTAACTGTTTTGATTAGTAAATTCTCATAAGAGTATCCTTTGTTTTGCAAAATAGAAAAAAAAAATCTTCAGCAACACCTCTCATAGTTGATTTTTTAGTAGTATGATAGAGTCCAAATTAGACAGTACATAAATCACAACCACTTTATTATATTGTAATATATTACTTTTTAAACACTATAACCAAGATTGCGCCACAAGTCTTGCCATCCTTGTAAAAGTTGAAACAAAACCAAAAAGTTGAAATTATATGGGATACCCCCATGTGACCTGCACGTAAGTAGATACTATGCGCCATCAGCTTGGGCCACTTTCTAGTTAGGAGAGCTACCCAGGGGAGAAAAAGTCAATAAATCTAGGGCTATATCTAGTAATTGTTAGGATCAAGCAATGTAATTCAAATAAGGGCACATTTTCAAACTTCCAATAGGCAATAGCACCAAAGGTTGATTTAAACACTTGAAAAAAAAAAAAAAACAGAACATGCAATTGTAAATTCAAAAGTTAAAATTTATATTCCAACTAGATTTGATTTGTTTAATTTATCTACTCATAAGATTGAGAGAGAAAATATTAATTTTATGAATTCAAATAAATGTGAAACCTAGCTCTAGTAGGGACTACAGAATTGTAACACTCATGGTGCCATAAATGCTCATCTGATAATTGAATAGCAACATGTTTGCTGCATGCATGTATGCTAATAATGTTACCGCCTGTCCATTAAAATCAATGGGATGTAGTCCTTACACATTTTTGCACAAAAATTTTGGTATGTGACGGCTAAGAAACCCTAACTTTTTTTTATAGTTTTAGTAGTTAAAATAATATATAAGCATTAGAAAATTTCAATAATTATTTACACATAAATTAAATCAGTAAAATGTGTGAATTATTCTGATAAGTCTATGCATACCTACCTCATCTTGAAATCAATTCCATGTGTTAGGTATGTTGCACAGAAAAGAAAATGTGATAGCCAAGACCGAATGGTTATTGACTCAAACTCTTGCATGAGTGGGAGATTAAATCTAACATGTAACCCCTAATATCATAATGTTTTTACAGGAGTTGTAATCTCAAGGTGGAAAATTTGCCATGTGTTAGATTTTTATGGGAGTAAGCAGCTGTTAAGTACCTAACACTAGAAGTGACTCCAATTAGGCTAAATAAAAGTGTGAACACAGCATAAATCAAGGGAAATAATGATAATAAATAAATAAATATTTTCCTTACTATCTTGTTCATCAAAATCGAAGCTAAGCTCTCTGTCCCGGGTGCAGCAAGCGAGCCTTCTTCTCATCATCATCATTTTTGTTCGTTTTTATGCTTTAATATCTGAATTTATTTATTTCTTTACAGCGGATGAAAATATAACTTCCACTTGAAAAATGCCGTCAAACCGATGCAGATAGTCCGATTTCTGTGCGCCCTGATCTAGAGCAATAATGATTTCAATTCAAGTTTCAAGCATTTGACCAAAATATAAAACCAAACAATGAAATATTGTCACAGATGAATTCTCTTATTTACTAGTATCACTCTTTTGTGTTTAAAAAATATTTAACAAAAAAACTAGCAGAAGATCGTTTTCATAAATAATAAAGAACACAAAGTAATTAGGTACAAGTCTCCAGCGGAAGAGGTTCATGTGGGTAATTGAATCCTACATGTTAGTGTATTTATTTTTGAAAACGAAATTCTCTCCTTAATAATTTCAGAGAGTGAAAAAGAAAAAAACAGAGTGAGACAGAGACAGAGATGAAGTTTATAAATAATTAAGCAATTAGTTTGATTATAATAGATAAATTAACAATGGTAAATATAAGCAGTATAAAGCAAGCTATTGAAAACACTTAATACAGAATACTTTTTGGTAACGTGAGTGATTATGTGAACTTTTTGTTTCCACAGTCAAAAAAAGGCAAGGTCATGAATTAATGACTCAGATTGGCTCTCCTTGACAAATCCAAAGCTGAGAAATTAAAAACAGCATTAACAAAAAGAACATTTAACTTTATCCAAAACGGAGATCTACTTCTTCAAAATGTTCATGTAACGTATGCATTTTGAAAAGCGGTTTCAGCCTCCAGAACCAAACAAACAAACACACATTCAATCCTTCAAGTACGATCTTGCTCCATACACAAGCAAAAGAGTAAAAACGAGAAATAGATAGAAAAACAGAAAACAAAAAAGCTGCTAATTCCACAAAAACAGAAATGTATAACATAAACAAACCTTGATTTGTGAACTGATTCTTCAAAGGAGCATTTGGAGCATCTGATTCTGCGAACTTAGAAACAAACAAGTTATTGTGTGAAACAAGCAGAGCCGCACCAGTCAAAAAGAGTAGGCAGCACGAACACGGAGCACTCGATTATTGACAGTTTTGGAGTGTTTGACTGTGTGAGAGAGAGTATTGTGATTTAAGCTGGGTGCGGAGCAGAGATTTGTTCGTACGCATTAAATGGAGCCACTCTGAGGCGACAGAGGGAGGGTGATTTCTATTATATATAATATGCGAAAGAAGAAAAACGAAAGCAGCAAAAACTTCGGTTAAAGTAATAATAGGGTAATATTTTATTATTTTGGGTTCACATTTATTGCATGAAACAATACATTATCCTGTCGACGTTGGTCCAATTTGCTTACTGTAGATCACTGAAAAGAGGAAAGAAGTAAATGTCCTTAAAACAAATTTTGTTTTTGACAGATTATAATTTGTATAATAATGAAATTTTTGTTTATTTTTATTTTTATTTTTATGATAAGTTTCTTGACAGGAAAAGGAAGAAAGATTGAAGAGCATAATGATTGAAATAGGAATAAAGAGAGTGGCTGTGACTGTGAGAGAGCTTTGACAGCAGCTCCTCTCCACTTAACGCTTCATCTTGCATCTTGATCGTCTACTTCAAGTGGGGGCCATTTTTATTTGACGACCAGGATGTAAAAGAGAACAGAAAATAATGGTTGCCGAATTGTGGACCGGCCAATGGGAACGAAGGCCCCAGCGGCTCAGGGAGAGTTGGACAGTTTTTCGGTTTTCGTTCTTTATATATATATTTTTTTGTTAACCGATTTTAAAATTGAGTCAAATAGAGTTTGAATGAATTTGAAAAAATTAAATTCAAATTTAGATTTAAATTTGATAAACTCTTTTCAAATCAATTTAAACTCTATTTTAAGTTTGATTAAATTAATGAGTTGAGTTTAAATTTAGTTACTATAATTGAACTAAGGTGAGATATATTAAATAATCAAACTAAGATTTTTTATATTCATAAGTTTAATAAGTTAAATACTTTTAAAATTTTAAATCCGATAATAAAACCTTTAGACTTGAGTGTAAACTTAAACCTGTATAAACCAAAATCTGTTTAGATTTTGTTTAAATCGAATTGATGGGCAGTTTTTTGGTTGTTGTTCTTTATATTTTTATATTGAGTCGAGTTTGAAATTAAGTTAACTAGAGTTTGATTTGATTTTAAAAAATCAAGTTCAAATTTAAATTTGAGTTTGACAAGCTCTCTTTAAATCAATTCAAACTCTAGTTTAAGTTTGATTAAATTATTGAATTAAACTCAAGTTTAACTACTGTATCTAAACCAAAATAAGATTAAATTAAACAATCAAACCAAGTTTTTTAACGGCTATAAATTTGATAAATTAAACACTTTTAAAGTTTGAACTCGATAATATAAAATCTTTAAGCTTGAATTTAAACTTAAATTTGTCTACACCATTCTCCATTTAGAGTTGTTCAAATCGAATTGATATAAGAGCTTGAGCCAACTTGATTGGAACTCACCCCTGGGAGTAAACACCTAGTTTCAATTTCAAACGCCAGGAGCCCATTAAATCAGAGGAGGACATTGAATTCAAAACTCGATAAATGATACGTACCTTTCCCCTCCTCACTACTTACTCTTGCAGAGAATTGAATGTGAAATAAAGTGGCGGTGTTTCCCCATTTATTGTAAATTTTCAAAGAAACTTTTGAATGAGCCTTCATTCAAACCCAACTGTTCTTCAAATAAGCCTCATCATTGATATATGTTCCACGGAACAAATTAATTAATTAATAATTAAAAAGAAAACAATATGAGACATGTGATTTTTCGATATAAATTGAAGTAGAACATATTATTAGAAAAATTAAAAATTGAACAGACTGATAAGATCTGAGTGGAAGTATATAAACTCGCAAGCTGTGTTAGTCAATTTTATTTTATTTTTTAATTTTAAAGGGATGATGCCATTCACGGATCATATTTATTGTTCTACACTTTTGGAATCACAATTTGAAATTTTAAGTTTAAAAGTAAATTTAATTATCATACTTGCACCGTACAACGTCATAAATTTGTCACCGTAGACAACATTAATAATGGAAAGTACATTTAACTTCAAATTTTGATTGTAATAATGAAAAAATAAAAGTTGAATGCGTAAAATTAAACTTTGCTTTGACTCAAATTATTTTTTTGAAATTGAATCAAACAAATTAAACAAGTGAAATTTTATATCTAATGATCACCTGTATAACTAAAATTTAAAAACTATAATGATAGTTTGAAATGGAATTCATCTATGAAATCCAATATGTTATGTTTCAAGAGTTATAACGGTACTTTGTGAAATAGAAAGAGAAATGGAAAGTAGGGTAAAAGGCCAAGAAAAGGGCGCCGTTAGCTTGGGAGAAGGGTAAATTGTCGCAAATGGTGCACATATCCCATTCATGGCAGCTGTTAGAGGCATAAAAGAAGTGGGCATTTTCCCGTTTGTCCCTATTTTTACTTTTCCATAAGGCTCTTGTATCTTATCAACGAAAACCAATTTACAACAACACAACCCAATGAAGTGAAAATAGCGCCTCTTGTCTCCATTATCTCATATCTATGTGGTTGGCATTGCAATATGCTTGCCCACTAATGCTCAATAATGGAATGGAATGAAATGAAGCCTTGTATTTTGTGTTTGGAAGGCAGGAGAATAGAAAAGCTGGAAACAACTTTCTGTATGTCTGTGTGTGTGTGTGTGGCACTGCTTTGTTATCCTTTTCCCAGGGGATTTTGTTTTCTTTGGATCTGGCACTGCTACTACCGCTCTCAGTTTGAGGAGACACTCATTTCAATTTGGACACTAGTTTTAAGTTAAACAAAGAGTGTATGGTGAAAAAGCTTTCGTTGGAATAGATATATACACAGTTTGCATGTGTACATGTCTTATGGCGATTGGACAAGAATTTTCCCTACATGAATATCCTAAAATACCTGAACTTCAGTAAGAAAAAGAAAAGTCTGTATAGAGATAATAAAAATGAGGAATCAATCTAAAATTCTCTGAAAATATTCTTATATCACTTATCCACCATAAATATATCTTCACTTTCCTAACCTAGATGTTACTGATATCTACAATATTTCTTTATATTTTAAACTTAATTAGTAATATATTCATTATAGTCTCAAGAGGATAAAAAATCCTGATCCTGTTAAATTTGATTGTATTTTTCCCTCCAAAGAGTCTTATATATACATAGATGAATATAAAAAAAAAGGAGAAAAAGGAAAAAGAGAGGGAGGACAAACAAACAATAAAACAAAATACATTTTGATCACTACGCAAATCTTTATTATTCTATTGTAATATACATTAATCAACAACCCTGTGGACATATGTATTTCGATCATCAAGTTGAACTATATTAAAAATTTTGTGTCTCATATCTTTATCTTTCGTTTTCTTATTGACATTGCAATACATTTTAGATTTGTAGTAGACACAGCAAAGTCTCTGTACATTATGATTGTTACTATCTTCTCTTATGTAAGCTTCAAAATTGTGTACATCAATTAGTGAGAGAAATCACATTAATAGTGTAAAACTAAGAGAGCAAAACCACATTCTACCTTGAAAATTACAAATTCTGACAGATGACATAGGAAAACCTTAGATAACTAGTCTTCGGATGATTTGTAATGTAGTCCAAAGTCTCTCCGTTTTGCAAAACACAGTCAGTCTACCTTTCATGTTGGCTTGACATAACCCAAACAAGGTACGACTTCTAAGCCTAAACTAATTACCAATGGTCTTCCCAACATCTTGCTTCACTAGTTAGGATTATCAATCAGTTTCTCAAACCAACTTTGTTTGGTTATGATAAGCGAGGTGACCTAGGCCAACCAAGCTAAAGTACAAAACAACATTCAACAAATAATTCCTATTGATTTATAGAGCAAGTCTCCCATCTATACAATAACATCCGCTTTGTGTCCACAGACATTAGTGTTATAACCAATCTTGGATCACATGCAAGAACAAGTCATCAAACCTATAAACTAGACATGTGTGACTACCTAAATGCTCCCCGGGCCTTTTAGGAGAAGATGATCAAACACCCCCCATCCCATATGATGTCAGAAAGCTTCATTTTATATCTTGATACCCCGATAACAAAGACTTACAAGGAAAACAAAATGGGAGAAGGTATTCCTTCAACCTATCTGGAAACACCTTCCATTGACTCCTAATTGATTATTCCAAGCTCCTTGGCAACCAATGGAGGTGACTTGAGAAGAAATCTCAATGAAGAATAACAAGGGAATCCAGAAGATCTAGAGTGAAAAAACGCAAGAAGAACCCTAATTTGAATAACAAATATTTTGTGAATGCCTTTGTTAGTCAAATTTATGCAACTATTAAGCAAAAGATATAATTACAACCACGAGCAATGAAGGGAGATAGTATCTGTGGCGATCACAAAAAATTATGCTATAATCATCATGATCTTGGTTACAGTATCAACCAATGTTAGGATCTTCTGAAGGTCATAGAAGACCTCTTTGATAGAGGATTATTTGGCGAATTCGTAAGTAAAAATGATGTGTCGCTCTCTCGCGAATGAACGAACTAGAAGCATTAGCTATAAGGTCAAATATCACCTTAAGCAAAAATCCCCATGTTTATAGAAAGATTGGGTTTTCTTATACGACATATTTTGTGGTGTAGCTAGGCGGAACATACAAATGTTTGCATTAAAAACGAGAAGAGAAACCGATTCCATTTCTTTGTCAATTTCATATTGAAAGAATGAAACCCAATGCTTCCTAATTGCAAAATTAAACAATCAGATATACTCTGAAGAGTAAGCAAATTAAACAATAAGATATAATCTAAAGAGTAATATGTTAAATATCAATGATGACCAGTTACCATGTTATTGAATGTTACTTTACCATTAATTCAAAATCTTTTAAACACATAATAACACACTATCGTTGAAACCTAAATTAGTCCTAATACACATAATTTTATTGATAATTTGAATTTATAATCAAATTAAAACAGAATGACATTTCAAGATATTGACCACTAAGACTTTTAACATAGGAAAAAGCTATTAATAAGAGTGAATTTTTGAGGAACTAATTACCAAAAAAGATAAGATTTGTGTAGAACTAAACCCAAATGCCAATTAGGACTCAACTCAAATCTAAAATGGCTAACTCAATATCAAGTTTAGCTTGCTAAGCTAATAACAATATCATTAAAGAAGAAGATAAATATGGTTAGAGAAAAAGAATTGCCAAAGAAAAAGAAGATTACTCTCTGGCAAAGCAAACTCTAATACAACAACACCAATAAGGTGTGAACGTTCAACACCAATAAAGCTTAATGTCTAAGAGCCTCACCTCGTGAACTTTAAGTCTAACAGAGTTCAGTAGTCAATACAAACAGAACATTCTGCCAAAATTGAAGCTTGAGCACTTGGGGTAAATGAAACTTTCAACATGCAGAAATAGCCATTATAAAGCTCAAATGAATAAATATTGACCAATGATGTAATGAGAAGATGAAACAAATGCTACTTTTTTGGGCCATGATTGGACTCATTTTCTAGTGCAATTTATGGAATCTAACAAATTGAAATTCTATGTCAGGAAAGACTAATCCATCTACCAAGAATAGAAGTTCTGGTATGTAAACCTGGTCAAAAAGGAGAAAAAACATTTACTAACATAATCAACATCAATTCTAGTGCAGGTGAAATCCATATAAATGACTGATATACAAATATGCACACAAATAAAATCCTAATCCAAATCCTAAATTGACGGGACCTGGACCACCCTGAACAAAATGGGATAAACTATACTAGAGGTACAAACTACAGATCCCTGCTTTCCTATAATCCTCATTGATGTAAGGAAATAAATTGTATGGGATTAGGGTTGGATTCAATCTGGATTGAACCCAAACAAAACCCCCTAATTCAAGATCTGTTTGAATCCAAAAAAGTCAGCTTGAGATAGACTCAGCTCCAAAACAATTTTATTTTGAATTTGATAACTTGAATTCAAATGTTTGGATCGACTTGAATGCTGCTCATTTGATGAGCACAGCTCATTCGATCTGAACTCTAATTCAACCAACTTGGATTAAATCCAATCCTACATGGGATTTAGTCCAACCATTCGTTTAAGTTCTAATTGTCCAACTTATAAGAATGTCATTTACTCCTAAAACCAACTCCATGTAGATAGTTCCCCTAATTATGGATGAAAACTAGCTTACTAAACTACCAAGTTAACATAGTACTGGTAAATGCGATAACTATAAAATAAAAATGAAAGCTCAATCTAGAGACAGATTATCCGACTTATGTTTCCTATCACATCTATTTGTTGTCCATAAATGTCTAAATATGAAACTTGCGTTATCATAATATGAAGTTCTACAAGTCTATTACCAAAGGTTGACAGTATACCAAATTATTCAGTTTCAGAAAGCAAATTTGGCAACAAATCTCCAATAACTAAATTTATTGAAACAGAAACACATAACAGTTATTGTAGAGCGATGTTTTAATTCTATAATACAATGATACATGTTTTCGGTGTCCACTAAATTCGTTTTTCTTTAAATATCAAAGACAATATTGCATATTCTGAAGGCAAAATATATATACATATATAGCATCCAAAACTAACATAGAATTTGTTCTACTTCGAACTGTGAGCAAATTAATGCTACATACAATTAGGTCAGGCATTGATAAACAACAAATTAATCCCATATAAACTTAAGTTTGCCATTACGAGATAAAAACGAATCTAAATCTAACAGATGTATATCGAAATTAAACCAAATCATAAGGACCAAATAGCAAAATACCAACCTGAGATCTGAAGATAAAAAACAAGATCCATACAACCTCTCACCTCGGTCTCCGATTCAGTTGATGCAAGGCGGGATCTAATTTGCTTTTTCTTCATTCAATTATTCCACCAATATCAATCGGCCGCATGGCTAAAATATTTTAATCGATAAATTGAAAAGAACAAAAATAGCAGCTAATCAGTTCCCGACCTGCACCAAGCGAATTAGAGACCGCTGGTAACTGAATCATTTCTCATCTCCTCCGTCGTCAAAAGAGAGTTTGACAACCGAGGCTGAAGCTAAAAATGCAGATACACTGCAAGGAAGAAGTTAGAAAGCTGATAAAATTTTCTGTTTAAAGCCTATTAACCCTATAAGTGGGTTATGGACAGTGAGATGAGGGTTATTTATAGCCGGCACAGTCGAACCTGATGCGCACACGTGTCACAACCTATAAATCATGTGATTGTTGACCCGGTTTTCCACCTATCAAGAAGAGATCAAAGCGGTCATTAGGAAAAGGGCAGGAAGTTTAGGAAAACTACGAGGATGCCACTATAATGGTCATACGTGGATGCACGTGGGCATGGTTTGTAAGGGCAATGTGGACTGACTCGTAGAGAGCTAAATTTAAATATAAATTTTTGTGGGCGTTAGAGTGGAAGCCTAATATTTAATTTGCCCAATAAAATGTCTGATTCTTGAAAGGAATATTTGATTTTAATGCTTCTAGATTTTATTTATATTTATATATATCTCATCTTTCTTCTGGTGAGATTCCCTTTGAAAGGATAGAAACCTTTACTCCTTTAAGAGATTTCTGGTTCGTAATTATTTTAATAATTTATCTTTTATTAAAATAATTTTGAATATATATATATATATCTAAAATCCTTTGGAATCTAGATTGCAAATGTGCAAAATATTTTATTGTTTATTGTCAAAAGAAAGATTCATCTCCAAATGAAAGGCCCTTATTACACTTCTTATATATATATATTCTAATTTAGACTTGAAGATGGTTCAAGAGGGGCAATTGTCAAGCAAGTGATGATTCTTTTCACGGAAACTATAGTGAGCAAAAGAGACTAAATTGGAAAGGCACCTTCTTTAATTGACTTCGTTTTTGTGTTCATTGGACTTTCTAAAACTGCCGCTTGACCTTCTTTTTCAAGTAAAGCCATGTGCTGAGGAGGCAAGCAACTGTTCATCCCATGCGTTTACTTGCTTTGCCAACACAAGAAGAAGACTATCCAATGAATATCCAGCATAAGATTATGAGTTTAAAATCGTTGGATATTATGTTAAGATTAAACTTTTAATTTATCAAATATACTAATTATGTGACTAATCATTAAATCCGAAGTTTCACATATTTAGTATTCGATTCAATTAAAGAAAATGATGGACCCAAATAAAATTTCTCTTTGTAAATGTCTTTGTAGATATTTGACAACCAATGTCAATGCCTTGGTTAGGTGTAGGAGTTAAACAAATCTTCTAATTGGGTTGCGTTATTTTGATTTATTTTGAATTAAATATTGAGAGGGTTTTGTATGTAGACTTAAAGAATTCAAATCACCATCAATATCTGGGGACATCCATTCTTTGTTCTACATTACTGAAGTTTGAATTCAATTTGACAATAATATTAGTGTTCACGTAACCTAATCAAATATTCAATGATATGAGTTGACAGATTTAAAAAGAATCTGGTCAAATAGAGCCCCAAAGTACTGCAACATAAAGCCTAGCCACCACATGCCAACCAAAGAAGGTAGTGTTGATGTAGATATACAAAGGCAGGATAAAGAAAATGTTGAAGCTACAAATGCACACAAATGGGAATAATAATAATAATAACTTGCAGCAACATCTTTTTGACCAAAGAAAAGAAGCATAAGCTCGCAATTTGAACAATAAATGTAGTAGTTTTGGTGATCTGCCTTGCTTCTATGTTCTTACCCAATTCTACAGGAACCTATTTCAGTTTATTTCTCCTTTAATGACCTAATATTCATGTGAAGCAGACAACCACATGATGGCGACCGTTACCAGAAATATTATTGACCAAAAATAAATAAATAAATAAGTGCCTTAGATCAATGAGAAGTGAATGGATTAGTTTATAGCCGAAAGAGCTATACAATTTTATTGAGTGAAAGTAGGAGGTTTTAGAGACAGATCTGGCATTTTTTATTGACACATAAAGGGAAGTTCCCACCATATATCTTCCCTGGTATGTTTCAAGTGTCAAAAACTGATGCTCTGTTTGTGCACAATTGGATTGAAATGGCAATGCCAATTATATATGTTCTCTAACAATCTAATCTAAATTGACAAAAAATTCAATTGGATGAATTAACATATTTTCTAATCGCATAATTAGATCTAATATTGATTTTATTGATAAAATTGATCCTTGCCCAACTTTTTATAAGCAAACATAAAGGCACCTCATGTTAACCGAAAAAAGGTAAATGAAAAACTGAAGGTTGAAGGTAGAAATGCACAAGAATTTGAAGGTCATGTAATTGCACAAGTATGAACTATCCTGTCCACAAAATCTAAGGCAAGAGGAGAGATCTCATAGGTTGTTTATTACCTCTTTACGCGCCGGAGTTCTTTCACAAATTGCTAGTTCTTCTTCTTAATATTAATGCACTACGCAAATTGCATCAAATCCCTGTCCACATATAAAACCTGCATTAAGTAACAATTAAATCCAAATAACTAGAGTAGGGCGAATCATAGTCTTAAAACATATATTTTTCATATATAAGTCTCTTCTCTGTCTAACTAGTAAAACTGTGACAGACAGATATTGCCATGGAAAGGAAAGATAAAAGATAGAAAGAAAGTGAAAGGAAGCTTTTAGTATACAAGATACAGGTGATTGCTTCGTCAATGGTCTACACTATACATGGTTTTGGGGAGAGGGGGGTTCCAGGAATCAAGTAGATTAAACTAGGGCATCTAGAAACCAAGCCAGCTCATTGCCCAACCTACAAACCTGAAGGCGAGGGGAGACAACACACGGGCAACCTTTGGCAGTGTTGGGTATGTAAGTGTGCCAAGTATAAACCAGTTGAAGCTTAATAAAGCAACAGCATCAGAAGCAGGTTTGTTCTTTATGGTGGAGAAAAACTGAACCACACTTTTCAGTGACATGCCAACTACTGTGAAAAGAGCCACCACAAGTGGCATGCAAGGGTCTTCAGCTTCCCAGATAATCATTCCAACCAAAAGCGATAACACCGCACTAAAAAGAGACTGTGAAAGTGCAACTCCCCTTCTCTGGTCAAGCACTTTGCTCATTTCTATATTTCTTGGGATAACACCTGGGATGTAGGGGTGGATGGATCCACTGTTTGCTGCAATTCCAGTCTTTAAGATATCGAGAAATTCAGCATCACTCTTGCTTTCACTGGCCCAAGCGTCTTTGTGCGTCATCACGTCTCGGAAGAAGAAGTCAGTCCCCGTAAAATTGGATTTCCACGATGAGAACCCATAGGAAATGGCAAGGTTGTCAGCAGTACCGCCAACTATTTGTCCATTGTCTTTGTTATTAACTTTAAAACTCCACCATTCTTTACCGCAAATTTCCTTCAGCTGAAGAGTTTCATCCTTGAGACACTGCAACTGTAGATGCAGATGTCTAAGCAAGAATAAAAAAAATTATAGCATGGACAGTTTCTTAAAAATTCCATGTAATAAATTAACAATAAAAGAAAAAACCCACCCAACACACAGTACAGAATAAAGCTTTCAGGTTCATTTGGTTTATCTAATTTTAACATCCTGATGCTCTTTCCTGAGCTCTAAGCCAGTGAAAATGTTATTTTTCTTTTTTAATTATGTTGCAACGCCATAGACAAAATTAACTGTAAAGAACAGCACCCTGCAACCTCTTGCCATGACTATAAATTCATATATAGTTGAAAATAACTTTACTGTAGCACAACTTACAGATTCAAAGTTGCTTCAGTTAAAGATTATGAGTGTTATAATATTTTCACTGGTTCAGCATGATTATATTTAGAGGGGAAAAAAATGGAAAAAGGATGATATGAAGACAGGATAATCAATACTACTCAGTCTAATCAGTTGGTATGGTTAAAATATAGCAAAGCAGTTGAGTGTGACTACAGACATACATTTAGGCAATACAGTTAGATCCAAACAGTATTTCTACTCTTGACTCTCTCCCTTTTTCCATCGTGGCCTTGGAAACCCCAGATATCACCACTTCATCAACTCTTGATTGAGCATCAAAATCAATAAAATTTTCCAAGTAAGAAACAACTTTATGCACAAAAGAGAATGGGAAAGAGAAAAAACTGTTTTGCTATGTTGTTATAAATGATATGCTGTGATATCATAAGTATAACTTAATTACTATAGTAATACATTTGTGATCCAAACTAAGGAGTTCTCTTGCTCAGAAAAAACCTAATATCATCATCAGGCATAACTTATACAAGATTTGGAAGAGGATTAAATTTACCTCGCCTTCTAACAATTCAATTTTTGCCATAGTGTTGTCATTTTCATCTTCAAGTTCAGCTAGCATGGACTCCATAATTTTGCCTTCTTTAATGGCATTTTGAAGATGAACTTCAAGTTCCTTCCTATCCCAGACAAGGGTCTCCAACTCTACCTGCATTTCATTCATTTGCTGTTCCAGCTGCATATAAAAAATTTCCTCACATTTTAAGAAACAATGTAAAATTTAGACACCAAGTAGAATTAGAAACTTTTAGTTGCTCGAGAAAACAGTGTCATTGGAACAGATATAACAAAATGAGCAAAATTGATAGGAAAACCATGTTTTAAAGGAGGAGGCAGGCAGGCATTGCACAAATGTCTTATACTTTACATACTCCTTAATCTGAAATCAATAAATATTTAAAAATTGTTGCAAAAGGCATCAGACATAACTGTCATCAAACAAAACTGTTCTCGTTGCCGACTCTGAAATGAACAATTTTACAACTTTTGTAGCTCCAGAAGCCAGTATTTTTCAGTGTTGGCAGTTGAAAGATAAAGATGCAGACCAGCTCCAACTTTGCACAGCTCATACTGTGACCAAACAGGTAGCTCCAGCCACCATTCTAGCAATATTTCTTAAACTAGTCTTTATCTATTATGAGATGACGTGTAGGTACTAAAGGAAAATCTATAGAGAAACATCTCTTACTTCCATTTGCAAATAGATAAAGACATGATAATATGCGTTTTTGTGTAGATTTCAAGTTACTTAAACAAATTTATATCAATAGTAAAACATACCAGTCTCTCCCTCTGCAAAGCAGTAAAAACTCGAAGAGGAAGAGTTACAAGAGCAACTGTCCAAGACATTGTTCTGCAAATCAAATTCACATTAAAGCTGATAGTGGCATTGACCAGATCCATCCAGCAATGAATAACGAAAAAAGTGGATTTTAGACAAAACATAATTGCTGGCTTGCAAAGGCAAAAGGGTTTCAATAACAAGATCATTATCATATCCATCAACTCTTCAAACAAAGACATCAGATACACCATTCTCCACCAATGAAACTTCTTCTTTCTCCCTCGATCATGTGTTCAAAAATACACATTTAATCACTGGCATCCTGCATAAACTATAAAATTTTGAAAGATTTAATAATAAGTTATGCCAGTAATCACCAAATCAAAAGTAATAACAAACATTGGTAGCACTCGAGCAAGAGATTAATAAAAGGCAAAATACAGAAAATCAAGATCAAATTCCTAATCGAGGCCTTCTTTTCCTACCGAAATTATCCAAAGACACCTCAACGTGAATATTTGGAACATTTTAATTTTTTCAATTAATATAGAGTTTGCAATAAAACATATGCAAATTTACAAACATTGAACAAATTAATAAACAATTAACAATAGAACTTTGAAAATAAGAGAACAAATCAAATACAAAGTAGATTTCAGTCTCAGTTTCTGAATCTACGAGCTGCTCATTAAAAACATGGACTAAAATCTACGAATCAAGAAATCGTGCAATCGTAATAACAAGTATAAACTGAACTAAAAGTAAAAGAAATTGAGACGAGTTAAAGGCATAAAGCAGAAAGACTTACAGAGAATTTAGAATAAAGGCAACTGTATCTGAAGTGAGCAGTGCACTGGTAACAGAGATTTGATTTGAGAGAATCAGAAGAAAAGGTTGAAACGAGGAGAGGTGGCAGCCAGAGCATTGTTGCGCTTGACACGTACCAGAATTACATGCTGATGCTGCAAAGTTTCATCAATTTTTTTTATAAAATTATAGTTTTGACGAAGCCGTTTGCACTGGGTCTCCTGGGAGTATTTATACTAACAAATTGAGGTGACAGTGAATTATTATTACTTTAAAATCATTTATTATTATATCTTTCAATATATTTGTATACACATTATTATTTATTTAAAATTTGAATTATTTTATTATTTATTTATATAAATAAACAATATTAATATTTTATTAAATGATTTTGAGATTAAAAAATAAACAATTAGATGATTTAAAATATCACTTTAATTTAAGTGTAATTTATTTATATAAATAGTTTTATTTATCACTAAACAAATGTAAAGATGGGCTTAAACTCCAATGAATCGGGTCCATCGGGTCTAAATGACGCAAGCGGTCGGGCCAGATTCGTCTGCAAACTTTTTCTTATTATTATTATTATTATTAAAATATTTATTTAATTTTCTTATTATTATTAAAATATTTATTTAAATTCCCTGGGACCAACCGATTTCACTTTCAAAGGTTTCTGTAATGTTTATTAGTGAATAAATTTTAACTTCAAAATTGTCTTGGAGGTGAGCCATCTTTGCGACTTACAAGTTAGAACGAGAAGATATAGCAGAAATGAAAGAAAAATAATTAGCAAAAAACAGCCCCGCTAAGAAAAAGCAGGATTTTTTTACTCACCAGAATGGAAAGTAATATCTTTAAACTATTGCCTTCACCAGTTCTGCATAGAATGACAATTACAACTTTGGACGTTCATGGCGGACTTGATATTACTTATAAAGGGGAGAATAAATAATAAAATACAACTCCATTAAAGCCAATAGCTTCTTCAAGAAAGTAATACCTAATGTACGTTTTATTATATCCTTTCACTGTAAGAGAAAAAAGAAAAAAGTTATGAAAAGAAACCTAAACTTAAGAGAGAAGAATTATTTAGCCCTGGAGGAGCATCGTGAAGAAGGCACATAAGAGCCATTCAAAATATGAAACCGAAGTTGGCAATCCATTTGGCACAAGAATTTTACAGAGCCCAGAAGACCAACTCGCCATCTAGCTCTCGAGCTTCCCTTCAAACCAAACTTAACATCGTCCCTCTTCAAAGCAACATTGGCGACCTCTTGCAGGTTTGGATCTAACGGTATCGGATTAGACTGAACGACGTAATTGAAATCAACAGAGCTGTTTTTTCTCACATCAAAAGGGAAAGCGACGAGTTTGGCAATCTCGAGCCCATCAAACGAGAGGCTGAGGCTGGTAGCGGAGAAGGAAGCGTGGGCCTTTTGGTTACCATTTTTCATGTTGAGAATGATGGTTATTTGCGTTTGAAGGAGGCCGGTGAGGTCGTACTGAAAGAGGTCGAGATGGGCGTCTTTGACGCTCATAACAGGGACTCGAGGGTGGATAACAACGTAACCGATGAAGACGACAATGCCTCCGATGATGACAGCAATGGAGATGATGGTGCAGAGGATGGCTGCAAACCAGACCAAGGGATGGGTGCGGCGTCGAGTATGGGAGAATACGCGGCTTGAATCTCTTGATGGCATTGGGGCTGGGGGTGTTGCTGAAAGGGTGACAACATGAAGAAGAAGAAGAAGAAAAAGAAGGGAGAGGTTGGTGAAGTGTTATGAATGGGGTGATGCTGAGAGATGGGGAAGGGCAAGAATTTTAGGCTGGGTAGCTGAGTGTAATTGGTGGGGAAGGTTTTGGTATCTTCCTTTCCTGATGTTAAAGCTTTTTGTAATTGGGTTTACATTTATGTGTTATTTGTAAGCCTCCCTCCCTGCTAAGGAATCTATGGTCACTTTAAGCTTATGGAGAAAATACCAAACTTGCATTGCTTTGCTAATAACCATTTATGTCTTTGCCTTTCTTCTATCTTCAAGCATACAAACTTACTCCCACTATTTCGTGAATTGATTAAGATTAACACTTTCTTTGCTTGAGAGATTCAAGTATAATCTAACATGTAGATCTCATTATGCAATAATGATAGTAAAGCAACATTAGTTATAATCTAACATGTAAATTTCTAATAAAAGATATCATTTGTTTAATGTCTCATACATTTGTGTTATAATTGGTTTCGACAATTGAGACAACATTACTTACTAGATTTATAAGTTAGACTTGTATGACCACTCGAATGATTATTAAGATTTTTTAAAAAAAGTGGTCAAATATAATTCATGATTTTTGTTTTGACTTATTAGACTATAACTTAGCATCCACGAAAAGTGTGAAAAGAGAAATGCACCTTGCATTTAAGCAATTAATGCATATATATATTATAACTCTTTATAATATTTTTTAATCAATAAAACTATTCGTACTTATTTTAAGTATGCAAATGAGTACATATTATATATGTATCATTACGTAATTGAATGATTTTAAATTAAAGATAAAGTAACACCTAATTAGGTAATGATACACATAAATGTATTATTATTTATATACTCAAAATGAGTTCAGATAATATTACTTTTTCTTAATTTGTAAATGTATGTGTATAGCAAGATAGATGAGAATATTAATTAAAAAAACCACCTTTTTTGCTTTTTATACGTATATAACCATATTTTTTTATATAAATATAGCCATTTTTTAGTTTGATTTTACTTCTAAAAAGAGAAAATTTTGAGATTTAGAGTTAGGCCAAATGGGTTGGTTGACCAGCCATGGCCGGATAGGTTGGTTGACTGGCCATGATCGGGTAGCTTGGTCAGTCGATTAAGTGTGTTATTTTATGCTTTGATTAAGTGAGTTTATATATCTTGATTGGATAAATAGAAACTTTAAAATTATTTTAAATATTTTATATTTTACACTATATACATAAAATAAAAACAAAAATAGTTACATATTTATGCAAGAGAAAAAATGAGATTATTTTAATTAATATCCCGAATGAGTGTCCGTAGAATGGTGGAACGGACCTGCATAAATATCGTTCAATTGAGTAGAGATTTAGCCATAGAGAAAAGGGTTAAAACGGTTAAAGGTGTTGAATAATGAGTTTTGGTTTAAAGTTAAACGAAAGATTGAGAAAGAGTATTTCATCTGTAAAACATATCTATGTTATATTATAAGAGAATCTCTATAAAGTGCTAGTATTTAAAACAAACCCCAAACTAGTACTTTTTTATATAATTTCTCAATTTTATTAGCAATCTTAAATGAAATTGGGGCAATGGTCTAATTTATCAAATCATTGGGCTTTTGGGTATGCACGAAGCATTTGAGGGTTTTCTGTTAATTGTTATTTGTAATTTTTTTCCTTAAATATAATAAATATTGCAACGCAAATAATGAGACGGAATGGTATACCAACTTTGTTACAAAATTATATGATATTAAAAAATTAAAAAAAATCTTAGGGTATGATTGAAAAATTAAAATATGGTAATGGAAAATATCTAAATCATCATTCAAAAATAACATTTAATTAATTATATAATATTCAAATTTCAGTGTAATATTTAAAAATTATATTATTTAGATTTTAATTGACTTAGCATAATTGGATTTTCAGCTTTAGATTATATCACTTCCATTTCATTGGACATTTAGATTTCACTATCTCAATAGTGCAGTTAAAAAGATTAAAAGCTCAACCGGTCCATCATGTGCCTCCACAGAGAAATTTAAGAAACATCTCGACCGTACACGTAGCCCCCACATTCCGTGACTATTTTAGACTTCTCATTCAGTTATTATCAACTAGCTCTCACTTGCTGAGTTGCGGAGCTTCTCTTCCGTCCACTCTTCACTTCCTTCTCTCGCTTCTATCACTCATAACTCGCCGCCGACTCAGTCTCTCCACTCTTCATGCCACAGTTCTACTCCTTTCTCATTAGCCAACAATGAAACCATCTCGACCGTTAATCACAAGACCCATCAAACCACCACCTCCACCACCATCCTTAACTAGAAATTGCAAATTGAGTCCAAATGTGAACAGGGTCTTTGATTTCAGACCAAATTTTAGGAAATTTCCAGTGAAGCTGATTACCAAAAGCTCAAGAAATGAAGCTTCTTTGCCGGCATCGACACATTCCTCATCACCAGTAATTTCGTCCAATACGGGTAGGCTAGAAGCTCTAGAGGAGAACATAGAGAAGGTGGTCATTTTCTTGGTTTATGGTATTACTTTTTGTATTTTATCGTTTACGGGAATAATTATATTTTTTGCAGGTTATTTATCGATTTCGGTTCATGGCGCTTCTGGGTGTTTTTGGGTCTTTGATTGGTTCATTTCTCTGTTTCATCAAGGTTTTTTATTTTAACACTCAAGATTGTCTAAATCCTAATAATTTCCTGTGAATTTGATATTATAGTTGAAAATAGCCTACTTTTTAGTCGATAGAATATAACCAGAACTGATTAGTAGATGGATTGAAATATCTAATAGCTTTAGCTCTCAAGTTGTGACACACATGTATTTGTAAAAAATTGCTGAATTTTGTTTACGAATGGCTTGAATTTTAATTTGTAGGAGTGATTTATATATGTTGGAAGAGATGGAAACGAAGATAAACATATATAATCTTAAATGAATCACAGATAAGGGAAATTTATTTCATTTGTAGTGCTTTTCTAGTTATTGTTATATTATGCTTCTGGTAGTTACTATTGTTCTTGTTCAACTTTGATTGTATCTCTTTTGTGCAATGTCTGCATCTTGAGTCAGTGGGATTTATTTGGGTTGGCTATGAAAGTTTAAAGGTAGAAGCAGTCCCACTTAGAAGTATTCTTTGTCTCTTTTCTAACCAAATAAGCTTTACTTCCTACCGATGCCAAAGCTATGGTAACTTTGTATGGTGTAAGACTGGTTTTACAGTTGATTAAACTAATAGAAAGCCGGTGGCACATCATTCCTAAACTAACAACTACCACATTTTGCCTAAGCTAGAGATGCATCAATACTAGGTTTCCGCATAATGATTTCCTTCAATAGGTTATGAGGCCAGCTATATGTTCTGGTGCATTTTTCAATAATATCAACAATATATTTCTTGACAAGTTGACTTTTTGTGTTGAGCTTGGCTGTCAAGAAATAATATGTTTATTGAGGATAGCTGGAGTGAAGGCTTCCAAACAGATGAGTAATATGATAAGGACAGAGTATGAACCATTCAGGCAGTTCATGGATCTTCATTTTCCTGGCTTTCACTACACTACTTTTTAATGGTTACAATGTTGTATGTATTTTTTCCATCAGGTTTTGATGTTTGATATGAAAATGGAACCTCAGTCACAGGAAACTAATAATAATTGTGGCTAGTTGATAATCTTGGATTTACTGCATGAGGACATTGTTGCCTATGCTATGTCTTTTTATCAACAAAAAGTTTGGTTTCTGTTTGATGGGTAAATTTATGCTGTTGACCCACCCTGACTTGCAGGGTTGCACCTTTGTTGTGTCATCTTTCATGGAATATTTTGTGAATCGGAGCAAAGTGATTTTATTGCTGGTCGAGGCTATTGGTGAGTGTCTTTTATTTATTATTTATCAATGCCGTCATTGTGTTTGTTTGCTACTTGAAATGAAGAGATCTGAATTTGTACATTCTGGTAGATGGCATCCCTCTTTAGTTACTGAAGTAAAGGCTTTTGTTTGCTACTTTTAACTGAAGTTTCTAATTACCCTTTTATTGCACTTCTAGATGTTTATCTTTTAGGAACTGTAATGCTGGTTTTTGGTATGGGTCTCTATGAGCTCTTTGTAAGCAATCTTGACATTGCAAAGTCACTCTCAGAAGAAAATGTCCATCACAGATCAAATCTTTTTGGCTTGTTCACTCTCAAGGTCGGTTTGTCGATTTATACATTCTTATACTCTATAAAGCCTTTTTAGTGGTAGCAATGACTTATTCACTCTTATCATGTCTGAATTTCCAGGAGCGGCCTAAATGGTTAGAAATAAAAACCGTGAATGAGTTGAAAACGAAGCTTGGGCATGTGATAGTGATGCTGCTTCTGATAGGGCTATTTGAAAAGAGTAAGAAAGCTGTTATAAATTCTCCTGCGGATTTGCTTTGCTTCTCAGCTTCTGTGCTTCTATCCTCTGGTTGCCTCTTTTTGTTGTCTAAGCTTAATGACTCCAAGTGAACCGAAAAAAAGAAAGGAAAAAAAAGAAAAAAAGAAAAACAAGTATTGCAATACTGAGAGATAATGGGGCCATGTATAAAATCTGTATATTTGTCAAAATATGTATTTGCTTCTTTTATGTTGTTATGTTGTGATATTTTAATAAGCTTAACAGTCTAATACTATTATCAACTCAGTGAAATCATGTATATGTTTAACCTATGTAAGCAAATACCTAGTACTGTTTTTAACAGTAACAAAGGCAGAATCAATGTCCTCTGTAACATCTCGGCTTAGGGTTATTTCACCTAAAATACATTTCAAATATTTGAAAACTTATAGCATACGTATATTGGTGTAATATATAGATTTTCATTAACCTTTTCGAGCGATGCGAAAACTTTATTCAAGCAGATGAAATTCTTTGGAATTATTTTCTTTTATCACTCAAATTATCTTTAAAGGGTAATAGTATATAGACTTCATATAAAAAAAAATATGAAAAAAATTAAATCATTAATGACAATTATACTATCTTCAACTTCAGTCTAACATTTCATAAGAAACCCTGATATTTTGATTATTGGAAATACAACTTTACCCCTAGTGATATCTCAACCTCGATCATCTTTGTCTCTCCAAATATTGAAAGAAACGGGTAGGAAAATACACTTTATATATAAAAAGGTATCAGTTCAAATCTTTTTCAATAATATTTTAAAATTAAACTTTTAATTTATTTGATCTAGTGTTGATAATTTTGCTTCAAAGGGTTACTCCAGTTTAGATGGGATTTCATGTTAAAAAAAAATTAAAAACTTTCAGCAGCAAATATCATTTTTCTACTGCAATTATCTATAGTTAAAACTTGCAAAAAATGTTAGATGATATATATAATCATCAACCACAATTATCTATATATATTTACGAAAATATCCTAGCAATGCTTTTACAAAGCCTCTAATCATACCTTAGGCACGAAAAGTTTTCGAGGATATCTTGGGTAAAAATATATAAATTTTAATTGAATTTATGATATTAGTTCATGATAGTGATTTTCTTTTCCTTTGGCAGGCTAAATGATCAGCAAAAACTTGATAACAATGAAGATCTTATCGTCATTTCTAAACCATAGTCCAATTAATGGAGGGTCATTTTGGTAAAATAAAATTCTTTCATATTCTTTTAAATTTTCATGGTTACACTGGATGATAGACAATTTTTTAGGGCCACCACTTCGAGTAAATAATATGAATTGTCTAGATAGATTCCTCAGGAAATGATTGTCGACCATCATCAAGATCGGATTCTGGACAGCAGAAGTTTATATATTTATTTTAATCAAAGCATTGTCAAAGAGAGGGACAGTTGTGCACTTGTCTCCACTAATTCTTAATTAATTAAAAATAATGCAAGGATTATTGACTAATTAATTTACAGCTAAGAAATTCTTTTTTCCTTGGCTATCGGGAGTAGGGCTGGATCCATATAGAATCTAGCTCAAGTGAATACAAGTTCAAGCTTATCAAGTTTACCTCAAAATTGTTTAAGCTCGATTTGATTGAAGGGAGTAGAAATGTTTGCATTAGGATTGTTGCAAGGGAGATCCGTGAGATTTTTCATGCATGCGTCTGTAATAAGATACACTCATAGTAAGGTGTTATGAAAGTCCCTCATATTTTGTGTGCATGTAAAGATGGGTTATGAGAGCTTATATTACATTATCAAAAGAATCTTTATAAATGCTTTCGTGAGTTTTGAATGTTTTTAGCAAACATTGCATATCATATTACCAAAGTTATGGGTATTAAAGAATAGTTGAGATAATGAGAGTTACATGAATAAATGATTTGCCAATTGAGAGAAAAAAAAAAGCTAAGTATATAGAGAAAAAGCTAACAAAGACACTTAAAAAGTCATTTACTTCTTAAGTGTGTATCACACAATTTTTCCTTTTCTATATTTTTAAAATAGACGATGAGTGCGATTGCGGCCGGAGGAGGGCTATCACTTGAGAGTTGCATGAGAGAGATTTATTATGAGTTTATGTTTGAAGTATTTTTATGTCAACACATTTTTACGAGTACGATTAAAATATATTTATCATTTATGAGACGTTTTGCATACTTAGAAATGTTTAACTAAGTTTTACATATTAAAATTGTTAATAAATGCTCGTCAACAAAAATTATAGGTTTAAAAAATTTAAAATCTATACCCTTTTTTAAACGAGTGCTTGGGAGTCTAAAGTTAAAAAGAAATCTAAAGAAGACAAAGCATACACATTCGAATTTACCTTCAAAAAAGGACTGATCATTAACGATAAACAAAATACGTTTTACACCCTCAGAAATGCTAGCTGTAGCATGCATACATGCCACAATGTTCATACATATTGAAGGAAGCAGCCGGCGCCATTAGTACTGAAAATTTATCTCTGAAAACCCTAATTTAACTTACTCTAGAAGACTGGAATACCATTTTAAAGAAAATGTTATTTTATTGCTTAGACCAATCTTAACAGGCTAGCTGCTGTGATGGGAAATGTTTCAAGAAGAACCGGGTGGTACGTCATGGCCAACACCGGGGCTATGACCAGGACTTGTCGGTCGGTAAGCGTCAGTCTGTGTCTTCTTGTATCGATTTATCGTATAAGATACGAACGCCGGAGGCTTAGGTCTGCTCAACTTGGAGCCTACAGGGAGAGCCGGTGGGTGAAATTCACCATTGGCAACAAGGGACCGTGTTGCTTCTATCAAGTAAAATTGTTTGTGAAGGAGAAGAAGAACAAAAAAACTTATAGTGAAAAAGTTGCTAGACGCCGCCATGAATGAAAAGGTTTAAGGGAGCTTAAGCTTACATAATCAATAAGCTAAGAAAATAATGCTATTTGATATCACAAGTGAGAGGGTCAGAGTGGTATTTAAGATGATAATAAAGTCCCATAAGCCGCAAAGTACCAAAGGAATGAGATTCTAAACATAAGAGTAAAAGTTTAAATTTACGAAAATTCATTTGTTGATAATCAATTTAAGGGTTTCACCTGTTTGATATGATCGATTTAGAATTTTATTTATTTTGTATAATCAATTCAAATGTTTCATTTAACATAGTTACTTTAGAGATTTTACTTATTTAGTGTATTTAATTCAATTTAAATGAATTTTTTTCGTTTAAAAAAATAAAAAGGTTCCACGTGAACTATATCATGTTCTCAACATGGAGTAAAATAAGGGTTTATGGTGCCCATGATAGGGTTTATAAGATATTAATAGGGCATGGGAATAGTTTCTAAATAAGGCAAACCTAGAAAACTCGGCTCATTCTAATGAAGAAAACTTTTGCAACAGCTCTTGGTTGGCATGCGTATACAACTTTTTAAGGAAAGAGCATTTCATTTCGATTAGACAACACCAAGAACAACACTCACTCACTTTAACATTTTCTCTGGTTTATTTAGAAATAGGCTCAAGTCTGCAACAAGAAGGTAAGATTTTCTAAAGAAAATGCTTCTTCCACTAAAATTATTAAGGATTTGTTAAGATTATAAAGTTTTCTCTTTTGTCTTTCTTGACATATTTTTGGCACTTCCCATATAAATGTTATATTCTCTAAATTTTCTCAAAATGGAGAGGCTTCCAGTTTATGCTCCCTGCCCATACTATATAAAAGTTAATAATACAATATACCCTGTAACTTTCAAGAAACCTAGATAAATCTTGATGTTAACTAAAGTTCGTGTATATTCATGGTGAAGCTTAATCACTTTACCCGTAAAAAAGAGTTTGAATAACGAAAAAATGAGATTTCAAACAAAAAAATTAAGAGTTTAGATTCTTTTTAATGTCATTTCAAGATTATTTTTTTGATAAGTAATCTCATTTTAAGATTAAATTATTAACTTATTTAAAAATTAATCCAACTTAAATAAAGTTTTCTTATTAAAAAATTAATTTCTAACTAAATAAAATCATATGCTCATAAAACTTTATTTAAGGTATATCATTCTTTCAATGTTAAACTAATTAATTTAAGTAAATAAAACTTTGAACCTAATAATTAATCTAATATCTATTCTAGAGATGTCGATGGGCCGGGCCGGGCTGGCTCAGGCTCGGCCCATCGGGCTAACGGGCCGGGCCGGGCCTAAAGCCCAAACAGTGATGGGTTTTCGGGCCGGGCCGGCCCATTAATATATGAAGGCCCAAGGCCCGACCCATATATAAATGGGCCGGGCCGGGCCGGGTTTTGAATATTTTTTAAAATTTTTAAACAAATTATTTTTCAAATTATAAAACATAAATAAATATATATTATAATAATATTCAAATAGATTGAATTCATTTAATACTTAATCTATTTGTAATATTTTGTAATGATAAAATTAAAATAAAATTATAAACACAAAGAATTATTATTTACGAATTTAGATATATTTTGAAAGATAATTAATAAGAAAAAATGAGATTGAAAATATAATAAAATAATTGAGATTAGGATTTGTAAATGGAAGTGAAAATGAAGAAAAATTAAATAGGTTTATATAAAAAAAATAAATTAATTAAAAAATTAAAAAAAAATAAAGGCCAAAGCTTCTGCTACAAGGCAGAAGCCTTGTGCGGCAGAAGGCAGCAGCACAAGGCAGAAAATCTGCCAATTAAAAATTAAAAAAAATATATATATATAAACAGTATCGGGCCGGGCCGGGCCAGCCCACGGGCTTAATATCAAAGCCCGAGGCCCGGCCCAGTAGACCCATGGGCCTAGCCCGGCACGCTACAGTGTCAGGCCGGGTTTTCTCGTGCCGTGCTTTTTTTTCATGCTTCGTGTCGTGCCTCCGTTCAATCCGACCCAATTGACGTGTCTAATCTATTCTATCAAATAAGTTAAAGAATTAATTTGGATACAGTGCTGTTAAGTTTTGAACCACAAGTTTTTATTTGTTAACGTGTGGGAGAGGGAATCCATAAGTGCTGAGGGCTACTCTCCCCTTACTTTTATGCACTTTTAATTGTTGTTTGTGACATCATAAAATCAATTCTAATAATTTTCAGTGCCCTTCAGTCACTATCAAATCTTTCTTTTTTGTTTAAGGAAACATTTAATATATATAATTGTATAGTGGCTGAGATTGTAGCCTATTCCGAGCCACCCCACCCTCAATGAACATGATGCATGCCAATTTTCTGCCCTTTACAGGTCAGGAAAAAAAATATATATATATATATATATATAGAGAGAGAGAGAGAGAGAGAGAGAGAGAGAGGCATAGTTTCAATCTTTCCAACAGGTCAATTCTTATTAACATCGACAGTCTATTTAATTAACAAATTTGTATTTGTGTCTGGGTTTGAATAAATTCAGATGATATAGGAGATGAAAACAGAATTCTAATTCAGAAATGGCCAAATAACTATGTCCCACCCTAACTTCAATGAAATAATTCAAATTCATTTAAATTTCAAAAATCTATTTTCTCACCCATCTATCAAAGACATAGGTTAATTTTAGGAGTCAAACAATATTTTTATAATTCTTTATCATATGTAATAGGATAAGTAATTTAATGTCATTTATATTACCAATAGGATAAACAAACTATATATATATTTTTTATCATAATTACTTTATATTTTTTAAATTTTTTTTATATTTCTCATTTGTTGGCATTCCAAAAAACATCTAAAATGAATCAACGAATCTAGACATACTTGAGTTTTGTGTTAACAGTGAAGTGTCACAGAGTTAGTGGAAACAAAAGAATTTAATCAAAATAGAGTAAATCAAAGTGACATCTATCACATAGAGATGGAGGCGACAATGAGCAAGTACGATGTCACAAATAGAACTGTAATAAAAGAGATAGTTGATAGCAGCAGTTTAGGGTGACATCACCAGTAAAAGAACAGTCTTGCCTATTTATATATTTTTAGTTTTTTTAATTATTATTCATAAAAGTTTAATAAATTCTTGGAAGGAGTAAAACGCAAATAGTAATTCGACCTTCATATTTGTAGCAAAAACAAGCAATACCATAAACAGTAGCCTGTCAAACCCGAAAACATGCGAGTTCATTTACAGTTGTTAGAATCCGAACCACGCCCAGTCCTATAAAATTTGCAGAAGATTACATATAACATCAAACTCAAAGCACTGGCCAAAGCTAGAACCCAGTAGAATTTATCCAGTCGAGCTTCTTTCATATCATCCGAAAACCAGCTGTGTCCCCCTCTTGAACTCGACAGAACTTCAATGACAGAGATCAACAACGCACTCATGAAACTCCCCACCCCGAAAACACTTGTATATAAAGCAAACGCCGTCGTTCTCATCCTCACCGGTACTTCATTATAGAAGAACTCTTGCATCCCCACCACTGTAAAAATGTCTGAAATCCCTAACAAAATGTATTGAGGCAACAACCAGAAAATGCTTAGAGGCTTTCCCATTTGCTTGCTCAATTGTAGCCTCTTTGTTTCCACTACTGCGGCGATCGCCATTGCTATGATGGAAAGAAACATCCCTACGCCCATTCTCTGCATTACGTTGATACCTTTTTCGTTTCGGATGATGGTCTGCGTGATTGGGATCAAAACGGTGTCGTATAATGGCGTGAGAAGTATTATGGAGAATGTGATTGCGCTTTGAAGTGTTGCCGGCGGGATCTTGAAGTTGCTGCCGATGTTTCTCTCCATTGTCATGCCCTGTTTAGTGAAAAATGTAGCCGGCTGTTGGAAAATTACCGCAAACATGAGCAGCATTATCCATACGGGCAGAAGTCGAATTACTTCTTTTGCATTTCGGAGAAGATGGTTGCCGTTTGTGGGATTCTCCAGGTCAACCAAGTCCTCATTGCTGCCCAAATTTTGAGGGCACAGTGGTTTTTCCTGAAGCCTGACATGAAATTTAAGTAAAATTTATTATCAGATATCTTGTACAGTTTTACAAGGTGATTTATAAAGCCGGCTTGAAAAGAGTGATGGATTTCGGCCGAAATTATTTGAGATTGAAAATGAGTTTGGTGTGGATGAATTTTAAACAAGTTTAATTCAAATAAATTTAAGTTTAAATTTTAATTTGTTGAGTGTATGAGTCAAAAACTTTTTGATATAAATCGACTGAAGTAATATCGTTTTAATCGATATACTTCAAAATGATGTTATTTTTATATTGAATTGAGTTTAAAACTTATTTCGAATTTGAATTTAAACAAAACTCAAATTCAGTTTTTTTAAGATGAATCTAACTTAAACAACTTTAAATCGAATTTGAATTTGGATTCGAATTTAATTTTACTCAAATTGAGCCAAACTCAATGTTAGATAAATTCAAGTGTAGTTAAGTTTAGATATGATTGACTAAAGAATATATACTTACTGTAGCTCCACGCCATCAGGTTTCTCAATTGCCAAGGCGGACTTGCTACCCATCACTTTTGATGCAGCTGCTTTAATAGCTTGAATGATGTTGAGAAAAGGATTGCCTTGAATATGTTCCTCTGATTTGTTTGCATATATCCGACCTCCAAATGATAAAAATACCATTGATGTAACCATGGCGACTGTGGGGATGGCGAATCCGAGAACCCAGCCAAAGGTATCTTGAATGTAGGACATGACAGTGACACCCAAAAGGCTGCCGCTGCAGACTCCGAAATACCACCATTTGAAGAACAAACTCTTCATTCCTGAATTCTGATCGTCTTTGCTGCTGGGCAATTCTTCGTCACCATTGTCTAGTTGGTCTGCTCCAAATGCTTGCAACGATGGATTGTATCCACCTTGGCCTAGAGAAATCAAACAGAGGGACCAAAAGAGGAAGGAAGAAGAGCTTGTGCTATTTGAACGAGACCATGACGAAGTAAATGCTGTAGATGTCAATGCCACAAGGCCCTAGAAAGAATGTGAATTTAAAATTTTTTGAGTAAAAACAACTTAAACAGAGCATTAAGCACACCAAAAGAAAATTCATTTCTGCTAAAGGCACTTAAATCTCAAGAAAGTTCTTCTCTGGTAAAGATACTTTATATCCCAAGAAAGTTTGTAGTAACAGAGTACATTAATATGGTACCTCAAATTAATGCATTAATGACATATAAATATTATATGGACTCATATATCTCCATTTTTTATCAATGTTATATATAAATAACACTATTACAAGAGATAATGAGGATGAAGTTATTAAATAAGATACCCATGTGAAGATGGGTTAGGATACTAGCTAGGTGAGCTGACTTTTAAGCTTTCTTGTAAAGAACGTAGGATGAAGGTTGTATCTAAGGGAAAAAAACAAATTGGAAGGATAAAATTTTAGTATATGTTAAAAAATTAAAATAACATTGTTTTTCCTATAACAAGTATCTTTATGCTCCATTAACATTATTCTAATAAAGTTTATAGGAAAAAAGGACTATTTCCCACCTAAATTTTAGGTCATTCTCAAATCTACATCCACGGGAGATAAAAAACCCTAATTCCCACCCATAGCCAAACTTCTATTAATTTTTTCTATTAAAGAAAGAGATAAAGTTTATTACTCACCTTCCCCCAAATTTTAGAAACTAACATTTCACTTTTATCTAAAGTTTTTAAATTTTGAAAAATAACATTTTCACCCCCAAACCTAGTGTTTCCATATTTTTTAAAACTCAGTTGTCCTCCATAACTTTCAAAAATAGCAGTTTTAACCCCATTCTTCAACTTCATCTTCCGATGTCGTCTCTAACCTTCTCCTTCTCTTGGTGCAACGGCGGTGGTGCGATGAACAGATCTCCGTCTCCTCGTCGCACGGTGCGACGAAGAGATGGAGATCTCTTTGTCACACACCACTGTGTGATGAAGAAATCTCTCTTCGTCGCACCATCTAGATGATGAAGGACGATGCTTCATTGTCCTTTGTCGCTCGTCTCATCGTCCAGACACGACGACGAAGGACGATGAAACGTCATCCTTCGTCTGTTCTTTCAGATCTGGACAACGTTTCGTCATCCAAATCTGGGCGACGAAGGATTATCTCTCGTCGTCCTTTGCAATTGGAGATGGGAGATTGGTGGAATGCGTCGACCATTGGTGGTGGCCGGAGAAGGAAGTACACCCTAGGGGTGAAATCTAAACTTTTCAGACTTTGAGGATGGGTTGAGGTGTTAGTTTTTAAAACCTGGAGGGGGAAATGATAAAATTTTAAAGTTTTAAAGTTTATAAGTAAAATAACAATTTTACCCTGTCTCTAATTGAAATTTTGGACGGTAGTTTGGTCATGGATAGAAATTGAGGTTTTTCATCTCCCATAGGTGTAGATTTGAGAATCACCTAAAATTTGGGTGGGAAATAGTCCTTTTCCCAAGTTTATATAGACTATTTTAAAGGGTCTCAGGAGATTTAATCGAACGAAACATATAATAAAATTACTAGACTTGACAAAGCACTACTTAAAATTTCAATTAAAAATACATCTAAACAATACCGACGGATTTTAACATCATTTTCATCGTAGTCCCATAAAATTTCAATTTAGTGGAGTGTGGGACATAACAAGAAAGTGCGGTTGTATATAGTGACATTTATGGTCGGAAAATTCTAGCCACAGTTGTTAATTTAAACTTTAAAGCAATATTTCTGAATGATCTTCCAAGACTTGACCATCAAATTTTGCCGGGCACTCAAACTAACATTTTCTGCAAAGAATGTTATTGATCAATGACTAGACTTACTCTATGTTGCCATTAATCTATAAAAAAGTACCCCCACCGACCCATGCAAAGGAAAATGACCTACTGTTGGTGAGAATTATTTTTATAGAAGCGTATAAACTTACAAAATATGCAGCGATCCCCAAGAAAATGAAGAATATGAAGTGTATACTCACAATAACATAGATGAAAGAGAAGGCAAGTATGGTGGAGTATCGATCCCAATAAGAGTCAGCAAGGGGTGCCACTAACAACGGCATAATGAAAGTGAAACCACACCATCTGTTGACAGTCTTGGCTGCGGAAGAGTTGCTCATTTTGACAACATCTGTGAGGTAAGTTACCAGATTTGATGCCACCCCTTTGAATGCAAACCTCTCTTTACCAGCCATCACTATAATACATCAGCACAGAAACATAAGGTTTTCTATCCAGAACTCCCGAACCAAGGCATGTATTAGTTAAGACAGATGGAAGAATAATTTTACCTATAAGCAAGACACATGATTTGCTGAGCTCCTTATGTCTGTGTCCTCCAGCCATTAGAAAGAAATATCAGATTACTGGGAAGTTATAAGTTTGAGATTATAGCTAGAGAGAAAGGAGTAACCAGCATAAGTTGTTGTCTGAGCTATCACAATCTGATAAACCTATTCACCACAAAGTTTCAGCCACCTCCACCAGCAAAAATTTCCTCTCAACTTGATGATTGGGTCCTTTGCCAGTCAAAAGATTTGGATTTTGCGTCGAAGTGGAGCACTAGACAATTCCTAAAGCTATTCTGTTGTTCACAGTATAATTAGTATAATTTAAGAAGATAAAGTTTACATAAAGTTAAAGCCCTCGCACTCTCATCAGTTGGAAATGTTGTCACGGAGATGTTATCGAGGAGCAAAGAGTGTCGACATGCATGGATCTTTCATGTGTCAGTTTGAGATATATATCTCATACCTGTCACTTATATAGTTGGCATGTTGCATCTTTTTGACACGTTGGACGACCACTTCTGTGCCACGTAAGCACTGAAGGATTCTCCCTGTAGGAAATGCAAGAGTGAAATGGTACATGTATGTGTATATATATGTATATATATGGACTCTAATCATTGAATCAGAGAATCTGTCAACAGGACAAACTGTATTACATATATATTTACTTAAAAAATTATTGGATAACAATGATTAGGAAAGTAAATGGATAAATTTATCAGATTCGATCAAATATCAGGTATATGATAAGAAAGATAATATTTCAAGTCTGCAATGTTTTTTATGCAATTTCGCGTGCTTAATTATATGAAGATTTAGATAAACAGCTTCTAAAACTGTAAAATTCAGATGATAATGCTATTAACCAGGAAATTAGTACTAAGAACAATCAACTTGTTTAGATCATACATGATTCATGAGGTTGATTTGTACTACAATCAATTGGTTTATGGATGAGATTTGGTGCTGGTTATTTTCTGCATAATTAGCAAAGCTATTTTTTGAAGGTTGTCGTTTCTACTTTACATAGAGCTAGTTTACATCCGATCCAAAATCATAATAGAAGTTGAAACTAACGCATAAAGCTAGAGCTTTTCTTGGCTTTATTTTGCGCAACGTTTGGTGACTACTTTTTACTACAGGACATAACTAGCAGAATACGTTGTGTTACGGTAAGCCAAGAATGGCACGCAGTTAACTGGGAAAAGGACAATTTCCCACACAGGTTTTGTTGAAATGACAATTATATATGCATGATAAATGAAAAATTCAAACACTTATTTAAAGTTTAATCTATTAGGACACACCCACATATTTTCTGTTAGGGTTAAGGGATAAATTCATTATTTTATCAGTAATATTAAAATAATTAAAATTTTATTTCATTTTTCCTATTTAATTTAGAAAACTAACATTCCCCCCCCCCTCCGCGGAATTAAGTTTTAAAAAATTCACTTTTTTTTCCTAAAATCTAGCCACTTTTTCTCCTTGAATATTCTTCCAGAGGTCATCATCTGAACGACGATCGTCGTCCAAATATGATGACCGTTATCCAGATCTGGACAACAAACATCATCTAAATCTGGACTACGCTTCATTGTGCAGGTCTTTGGACGATGGAGAGTCGTCTAGACTGGATGATGGAGAGTCGTCCATTCTAGAAGACGTTTCATCATCTAGACTAGACGACTCTCCATCATCCAGACCCTTGTCATCCAGAAAATGGACGATGCTCCGTCATCCAGTTAAGAAAAACTAGTGTCATTCAAATCTGGACAACCAACATCGTTTAGATCTGGACGACGCTCGTAGGTCGTCAATAGGTGGAGGAGGAGTGAAGAAAAATTAGGGATTTCGGGAGGGAGAAAGTCACTTTTCAAAGTTCAAGTATGAGGGGTTAAATGTTAATTTTTAAAATCTGAGAAAAAAATAAATAAAATAATATATTTTTTAATATTATTATTAAATAACGTTTTTATCCTTGTATTGAATAAAAATTTAATAATAATTTAAGAATAAATAAGTATTTAAATTTTTTATCTATCATAACCCTTTAATAACAGTTCAAGAATAGATAAATTGAACTAAAATTTGGGTGAAAATAGCCCTTTGCCCCAATTAACTGCTACAACGCCCAAGCAAGCGCACAATCTACGCACAGGGGACACACACAACCGCACAGACGTAAAGAAGAACACAAACATCGAAGTGGTAGCTGACAAGGATTGTCCTACGTGAAGGATATAATTACTTGTAATTGCTATTTCTCTGTTGGGTAGTTTCATATGGTGTCCAGAGATGACAAACGAACCCCTATCACTTATTGGTATTGTGGTTAGTGATATGGATATCACTTTCTTTAGCTTTATAATCACCACTACAAAAACAGAAGAAAAAATTTATGATTACCCAGAAGAATGGCAAACACGTTTCCCCCCGACTTTTCTCCCTCAATGGCCTTTATTCCTTCTGCTTACGCATTGCTTGTTTTTTATAACTTACATCAAACAGCTAAGCCAATTACATGCATAACACTGTACTGTTTAATATATGTTAGTGCTTCTTTATGACATAAGTTTTTCATCTTTTGTCTAAGGAATCATTCAAACCATCCCCACCTTATTCAACGAATAATATTCATCGAACTTCTCTGTTTAGAGTCAATAAGATTTCTCGAATAAAAGGTTTCTTCAATTTTCAATAGAACTCTCAAATGAATTTCGGATCTGTGGTACTGTAATTAATTTCTTGACGTGAAGTACTTCAAAAATATGCATGTTTCATATGTGGAATCCACCAAGCTTACGTATTTTCTCCAAATTTGTGAGTAATATGATTATTCATTGCTAATGCCTAATTAAATATTGTTTGAAACTAAGACATTAATTCTCTGCCTAACCCAAATTTCATTTAGGTTCTTTTTCACAACCTAATATTCTTCTTTTCAAATGAATATCCTTTCAAGCTGTAACTCCCACCCAATTCTATCTTCTAATGACAAATCGATTCGATCAAAATGATAAACTTGAAACATTATCTTGTGAATTATTGGCTCTTTTGCTAATAATGGCACTCAACTCAAGAAATTGTACGTCTCCTCAGATCTTTTTGTGTTTGTTCTATTTCCTCACTCAACTTCTATGTTAATTAGGCCCACAAGTGATAATTACAGTCACATTAACGTCTGCCATCTTCAAACTCTAGTCAGACTGATCAGAGAACAAGGTAGAGCAATGGAAAATTATAAAGAGAAATCATAATTAATGCAATAGAATTGTGTTAATAAATGATAAACAACTGCTAATTAAGTGAAGTTTTTGCATTTACATACCTGGAAATGCGTCAGAATCCTCGAAATAACATCAGGAAATTTATCTCCAATGGTGGAAGATTTGACTTGCTAGATTTGTTAAGAGAATTAAACAAGTATTTAAAATATATTTGTTTGCATTTGAAATTTGAACGAACACAGAGTAGAGATTAATTATATTAATTAGTTCCACTTGAGACGGGACCTGAAATCCGAATAACAGATCGCGCGATTTGTTGAGTACCTTTAGAAAGACTCTTGCGTTTTGGAAAGTTTCAAATAGAGGTGGATACTGGATACAAACAGGGGCAAATCCTAACAACTATTAATTTAAGTTTGATTTGAATAAAAAATATTTAATTTGAGTTTAACTCAAGATCGTCGAGCTAAAAGGGTAGCTTGAGTTCGATTTGAAAATGATTCGACTCAATTTAATACTAGTTCAATTTGAATCAATGGTTCGAATTTATAGTTTAGTTTGTTTCAAATCGATGACTTAAATTTATGATTTATATTTATAATTTCATTTCATAAATTATTAATAAAAAGATATTATTTTATTTAAATAATATACAAAATTATATATTAAAAATATGAATTCTAGTCAAATTAAACCACAAATAAATTTAAATTATAAATTCAAATTGATCTAAGGATTATAAACCATAAATTCAAACTGATTTAAACCCTAAATTCATATTATTAATTAAAATTATAAATTTGAATTAAATTAAATTAACATTTCTTAACTTTAGTTTAACTCAATATGGAAAATGAATCTAATTTTTTATATTAAAATTTAAATTAAATAAATTTGAGAACCAATTCGGATCCACCGAACCTGACTCCGGTTGATGTCAGTGGCTTAATCCTGCTCTGCTGGAATCTGAATCCCCATTGACACAAAGGGATCCACTAAACATAGAGAAGACAAATGACACGGTGAAGAGAAATCAAAATACGCCGAGCAAAGTATTCGGATTCGGTAATCTTTAGATTATATTTCCGAGAATTAATTCCCGAATAGTGACGCCAGGATAAAGAGAGTAAATTCCAGATAATAATAATGTGTAAAATCTAAGCATGTTAAGAAAATACCCTTAGCAAATGACCGACATCAAATAAGATAAATTTTCGTTTTGATAATTGGTTATATAATTATTAAATAAATTAAATATTTAATTTTAATATATTATTAAAAAATATTTGAATTTATATTTTTTATACATAAAATCTTTAAAAAAGATTTCAATTATGTTTTCTTATATATGGAGACATTTTTTTCTCACTCAAATAATCTCTTAGGAGGCATTTAATATGAATAATATTTTATTATAAAAATTGAAATATTATCTTAAAGATAAATTATTTAAAAAATTATAGATATAAATAATTATTATATTTGATAAAATTCAATAGATATAAATAATCATTATATTTGGTTAAATATAATAAAAGAATGTTAATAAATTATTTTACTTAAATACATTTGATTATAATTATTTTAAAATATTTTTATATTACTATATTAATTAAAAATAAGATTATTTTTATTCTAAAAAATTAATAAATAAAAATATAATTATAATAAAATTAAAATTATTTTGATAATCCAAAGTGATAATTAAATTAATATATATATTACTTAATATATTATTATTGATAATAATTATTATAATTTTTAATTATTAATAAATTAAATAATATAATATAAATTATAAATTATAAAGATAATTTTAGTAAACGGAAACCAAACAAACAACCCTGGGAGCAAGTTAAAGTGACAGTGTCCTTTTCAGGATTCTCTATCGATTTGATTCCGCTTTGGTGTTGTGTGCTGTACTATAGGACCGGACCGGACTGGATAATGAATATTTTAACAAGTTATAAGGGGCCCAAAAAAACAAAAAGTTTGTAACAAAAGTATAGACCTGATACAATATAAAGGGCCCAATAATAAGTATAGACTTATAAATTTCAAGGCTTAATAAAAAAAAAAATTACCTGAGAGAGGCCCAATCCTCCCCTTGCCCGTTCGTAGGTCCATCACTGTTTAAACGGTATATTCCTCACCTTTGTCCCGTCCCCAAACTGAGATCATAAAATTCTATAAGAGGTTGTATATAATTTCGTTAATACAATATATAGTAACACTTGTCTCAAAAATGTTAAGCTGAATAATGTGTAATTTTGCGTAGTAGTGAGATGTAAGGGGAACTTTGATAAATGAGAGTGTACGAAGACTTAGGTTGGTGCCAAGACTTTTATAAAGTTTAGCATAGTATTATATTATTTTTTCATAGAATTTTATAAAGTTTTAATAATATTGGGCTTGTTAAAGCTTGGACGGGGTTTATTGTAGCCATAGCTCGGTCAAAGTATGCCACCGGCGTTATTTTCTAAGTCCAAATATTAATAAAATCTTAAAATATGATCCTTAGTTATTTTCTTATTCTCTATTCAATTTAGTCTGACTTTTATTTATCAATAAAATTATGTGTATTTATTTTTATACATAATTTATGTACACAGATGAGGTGTTATCATGTGATTGGATATTTCTTTATCATATAATGACATATATTTTAAAATCACTTAATTATATGATGACACATCACTATATATATAAATTATGTATCAAAAATAGATACACATAGTATTACTCTTTATTTATATGGTCATGGTAAAAGGTCGGATTAGTTTGTAATCTAAACCTGTCCTGTTTTAGCATGACCTCTTGTGTAATTTTCTACAGGTCATGTCCAGTCCATAGGCTAAGCATGTTATATTAATATTCAACCGACGAGATGAAAAGGGTCTGACATTTACACCCTTAACATTATACATCACAACCCTCCTGTTTTAAATTCTTATTGTGAGCCCTCCAATTTGATGTTTAGATTTTTTTCAAGACACCACTAAATATGTTTATGAAAATCACTATACCGCTTATATTCTTAAATCTTTCACTCATCTCCCAATTTGAAGTTTAATGTCATCGTTTGAAAGTTTAGTAGGAACTCTAAACTTCATTTATCGATTAACTTTTGAATTTCTTATCAATACTCTTAAAATCCCCATATAAATTACGATTAATCCTTTAAATTATTAAATTTTATACTTACATTCGTATTAAATTTTACTTTAGAGAGTTTAGCTTGAATGCTAAGTATTTGCATTTTCAATTTCTGACAACAAAATGATCAATATTTTCCTATTTTTCTAACAATACAATAAGACATCTAATATAAATGAGAAAACAAGCAAATATTGATCCTCTCTAATCTATTTAACAATCTTTTGAGACCTTAGTTTGTTTGTTTGAAGAAAATTGCATTTATTATTATTTAGAGTTTTATTAGGGAGATTTGGCACGAGGGTATAATAATATTTAATAAAGTCATTTGGCCATAGTTTGGTTCAATAAAAGTTCTATTTAACAATCTTTCTTGGCCGAATTTGTGCCTTTAGCGTGAGGATTTTGGACATTAATTTCTTTGTTTGAAGAGAGTTGGATTTAATTATGGTTATGTTTGAAACAAATTTATTCGAATTTAAATTTGAGTTTGGTTTAAATAAATCTTAAATGAGTTCAGCTCAAATAAATTAGAATATAAAAGTTTAATATTTTTAAACTCGAATTTTAAAGTGTTCAACTCATCAAACTTGTAAACTTAAAAAATTTGATAGAAAATAATATCGTTTTAATTAATATGTATTAAAACAATATTGTTTTAATAATGAGTTAAACTAAAAACTTGATTCGACTCTTTTGAAATGAATCAAACTCAAATTTGAGTTCAGTTTTATACAAATTAAATTGTGTTTAAATTTGATTCAATTTGAATTTAACTTTATATTTAATAATGTTTAAAATTTTGGTACGGAGATTAGAAACGAAGATAAATTAGTATTTAAGAAAGTCATTCCAACACAAGTTGGTAATTTATTGTAACCCCCTCAAGATCATTTTTCCTTCCTATTAACCCCGTTAATTTTTGACAACTTGAAAACAGTTAACGTAGACCAAGGTAAGAATCAAGCTTTTCCGCAAGGAAGACATCGAACGGTAGAAATTTCACAAATAGCTTGACTTCAACGATCCATCTCAGCCGACGAAAAGTCTGCCGTGGCCGCTGGTGACTCGAAGGCAGTCTCCGCTCCCTGCGGATATTTAAACTAAAACCCAGGCTGACTCCACACTAATTGATCTCTCTTTCACCATGGCCGATCACACCCACGAACGCCACAACCGTCCCTATCGTCTTTCTGTCCCTCCGCGCCCCGCCGCCGCCGCCTTCAACACCACAGCCATCACACCCACCGCTCGGTACCCTCCATTTTCGCTCCCTTCGTCCACCCCAGCAGCAACCCCGTCGAAACACCGGTCCCTTTCGTTTACCTCCAAATCCTCCAACAAATCTTCACTTTCCTTTCTCTTTCTCATTCTGTTTTCTCTTCGGTCTCTCTACTCTCTCCTCCCTTTTCTTCGCTCTTCCCCTTCATTCTCTCTTTTCCCTTTCACTTTCCTCGTCTCTCTTCTCTCCTTCCTTCTCTCGCTTTCTTTCTCAATATTCTCTTCTCCCTCCTCAAAACAGTACCGTTTCAGTCTTTCTTTAAAACAAAATCAATCCCTTTTATCTTTGTCGCTAATCTCGCCCGCTGAGAATAAATTTCTGTTTACCAAATCATTTATTTTGGCGCTTGTGTTTCTGCTCAGATTTCAGGCTCTTAGATACTGTGGCACAGCGGCAATGATCTTGGCTGAATTGTCTGGTAAGTTTATCGGACGGTTTCTAGCTGAGGTTAGGAAAAATCAGAGTTTGAATGCTTTGAGTAAGTTCTCTACATTGCGCGGGTTTTTGTGTTTGTTTCTTGGGCTATTTTTGTTATCAAGTAGTTGGGATCGGGTTGAATGTTTCCCGTTTCCAAGTTCTTTAAGGGTTTCATCTGTGATTTACGGAGAGAATTGTGTCAGAGTTTGGCCAATGTTGTTGCCGTTTTTAGCTGGGTTTTTAGGGTGCTATGAGAGAGTTTCAATGAATTGGGGAACAATTAGGCAACTGAATCGTAAACAGGTTAGGTTAATTTCATTGTTCTACACAACAATTTTGCTTTTTATTCCTGCGGCTGTGAGTTGGATTGTTTTTGAGAAGGATGGTGAAGATGTTTCCATTGCAAATTTAGCTTGGCCGTTGGCCAATACTGTTGTGTTTGGAGTGCTTTTGAGTGAGAATTATAGTGAGGAGAAGCTAGTGAGTTCTACGGATTTTCAAAGAGAGTTTCTGGTTACCTCTGTTTGTACTGTTGTATTGGAGTTGTTTTATTATCCTGAGCTCTCGCTTTTTGGATTGGTGATGTGTCTATTGTTATTGTATGTTTCTATTAGAGAATTGGACTGTTTTCATTTAAATGATCTTCAATTGGGGCTTGAATCTTCAGAGTCATTTAGTTCATTGATTATGAAGCCTATCCACCACATTTTGAGTGAGAGGAAATCTCGTAAGATTGCACTTTTCCTTTTGATTAATACTGGTTACATGGTTCTTGAATTTGTTGCTGGGTTCATGAGTAACAGTCTTGGATTGATATCAGATGCATGTCATATGCTGTTTGATTGTGCTGCATTGGCAATTGGGTTATATGCTTCATATATATCGCGTTTGCCTGCAAATAATCAGTTTAATTATGGCCGGGGGAGATTTGAAGTTCTGTCAGGATATGTTAATGCTGTCTTCCTTGTTTTGGTTGGGGCATTAATTGTCTTAGAGTCATTAGAGAGGATATTGGATCCTCAGGAGATATCAACTGATAGTTTGTTGATTGTTTCAATTGGAGGGCTTGTTGTGAATGTAATCGGTTTGATTTTCTTTCATGAGGAGCACCATCATGCTCATGGTGGCTCATGCTCACATTCTCATTCCCATTCCCAATCCCAATCCCACTCTCATCAGGATCACCAACATTCACATGACCATGAAGGTCATGGCAAGCATCAGGACTGTATATCTATCTCCCATGGAATTCCTGAAAAATGTTGTTCTGTCAGTGATGATCATCATGGCAACTTTCATGCCACTTACCATCAAGAGGCTACTTATAAGCAGGATCTGCCTCATGGACGTGCACATGAAGACCTTTTTCATCAACATAATCACCAAAATCATGCTCATGGACATGATCACCACGACCATTCTCACAGACATGACCACAACAACCATTCTCACGGACATGACCACCATGACCATTCTCATGGACATGAACACCACGATCATTCACATATATGTGACCACCATGATCATTCTCATGGACATGATCACCATGACCATTCTCACGGACATGATCACCATGACCATTCTCACGGACATGATCACCATGACCATTCTCACGGACATGACCACCATGACCTTTCTCATGGACTTGACTACCATGACCACCATGACCATCAAAGCTTGCTCCATATATCTTCAAGAAGTCTGCAGAGTCACTCTAATGAGGAACCACAAAAGCATCGCCACAAACACATTGACCACAATATGGAAGGAATCTTCTTGCATGTCCTGGCAGACACCATGGGAAGTGTTGGAGTTGTTATATCAACTCTTTTAATCAAGTACAAGGGATGGCTAGTTGCTGACCCTGCCTGCTCAATATTTATATCTGTCTTGATTATATCCTCAGTTATCCCCTTGCTCAGAAACTCTGCAGAACTTTTGCTTCAGAGAGTTCCTAGGGCTCATGAGCAGGATTTGAAAGAAGCTCTAAATAATGTTATGAAGTTAAAGGGGGTATGTGGCATTCAGAACCTGCATGTATGGAGCTTAACAAACACGGATGTGGTTGGGACATTTCATCTTCATGTCTCAAAGGAAACTGACAAGGCTTCTATAAAGGCACAAGTGTCTCACATATTGCATGATGCTGGAATCAAGGACTTGACTTTGCAGGTGGAATGTCTCAAGTAATTTATGTAGTAACTTCCGAAGTAGTGTCTGCCTTTAGAGAGTACCTGAGAAGAGCCTAGTTCATTGACCTTGAGGATTGAATTTGGTACTAATACATGCTCTCTTTTCAGCAGTCTCATGAGTTAGTTGAATTACACAGTTTCAGACCACTTAAAATGGCTTTTGCCAAGCACTAGTGGGATTCTGATGATTCTCTTGGCATGGAAGTTCAGCATGCATTAACCAGTCATGGAGGACACTTGTTTGCCCTTTCAATCATACAATGATGAATTATTTCGCTGTTGGTACTTGTGCAAACAGCAGACATGTGAAGAAACATGCGAAGGTTAACAAATTGCTTGGGGTATGAAACTTATTAATTTTATTAGGTATACTTGTATGATTTATATTTTTGGTTATTTTGATATCTTGACTGGCTATTGTATTGCTGTTGACTTATCAGTTTGAAGAAATCATATAGTTCTAATTTTTGTGTTTAAATTTCCTGGTGTTGAACAATAGTATTGTACACTCAATAGTATAATTTTGTTAATGCTTTCCAATATAGCAGAAATTTAAAAAAAAAAAAAAAAAAAGCTTTGAAGTCCCATTTGGTGCAGGATATATAGGGGAGAGCATAGTTCTAATCTGAGATGCTGAAAACGCTGACAAGCCAAAATATTTGTTTTAGCTTCCAGCCACCCTTTACTAGCAGTGACGACTTAAATGTTACAAGATTCGTATTTTCTCTCACATCTTCTCTTTAATCAATGATGGATTTTACCATAATGCATCAATCTTATTAGCTGACTAAAATTTGCGTGATTCAATGCAACTAGAACTGGATTCATATTCCATAGTATTTGGAGTACTTGAAAAATGAAAATGTAAACAATTGAGAGGATTTGTTAATTTCTTAAAACTTGGGGTGCTATTTGATCAAATTCCCAGTGTAATTGTCGAAGGTCACACAGCCAATGGCATCGGCATAACGCGGCCATAACGCTTCAGGCGAAGATACAACTGATTTAAGCCGAAGAATATTTGACCAGACATACAGAAAGTGTGCTGCTCAAGCTTGTTTTGATGCCTTCCTTTTTTTAGTCTTAACGGTACTTGAACACTTTCTCTTCCTTTTTACTTCACTGAAACTGCTTCCTGTGCTTCATCTTAACGAGACAAGGGATTGAAAGTTTCGGTTTGTGAAGTTGATAATTTTTTGTCCATGTTTTAAAATGCGTGCTCTCGCTGGTTACTGTGACTGCAATTGACTGGTACGGGGAAGTGGGGGATCCCACATCATTTATCCCAAGCTCAAAAGTAGAACTTCAGTGGGTGAGCAAATGGTTTGGGTCCTGCTGGCTTATAATTGTGCAGGAGAAGCCAGTACTGTGGAAGATTCTTCCAAACAAGAATCTTAACGTCAGTGTGCAGGAGGAGATCATGAAGCCTTCTAGTCAGCGTTTAACTTATTAATTCCAGAAATCAGAATTATACATTGAGTTAGAGTCCAATTGCAGGACATACTTCCAACCACAAGCTTTTTTATGTATTCCCTTTTTTCTCAATAAACAAAGAAACCTGACTTTGAGCCAAGATATCGTTTAAGACAAAATTAATCAGTTGAGGTAGTGGAAACCCTGAATATAGTGATTCACCTTATAATTATTACACTAATTAGGTCAAAAGTTTATATTGATACATCGCCTGTGAATCTCAGACCCAAGGCTTTATGTAATCCCATTTTGGCTTTCATTTGTATCCTAAAATTTTTCGGGTGAGACTGAAAAGTTTTCTGATTTAATGGTTTTGTTCATTTGGCTGCGTCTTGATGACTCTTCTTGAAGTTCGAGTAGATATGTGTACTATCGCTGTGAGAACAATATTGGTTTAAGATTATGTAAAATATTATGAATTTGTATACAACTGAAAAAAATTATTTTCCAAAATCCTAATTCACCAGTTCAAAAAATTAAGCTCCAGTTGCAAAGAATCTTCTGAAATTTCAAAGAGGAAAACTTCTCAAGAGGTTTAAAAAGTAATCTCTTCAACATAAACTGAATCTAAAAGCAGTTAACAGTCGATACAGGATGGAATACAGTAGAGAACTGATCACAATCTGAAATTTGTAATCCAAAACTTTTCTTGACGTGTATCTCAAAAGCAACAAATACAACACAAAAAAAATTAACATAGTACACAAGTATGAGTCAAAAACAAAAACTTTCTGTTTTCTGCAAATCTACAAGAGTAAAAATTGAACCTCATCCTGGTTTTCTTTCTATTATCTAATTAATAATATAAATTGCAGACTAAATGAAAAACTGGGTTATCTATTTCAGGTTGCTTCCTCAGCTAGGTACCACCGGACTGTTTCATTGACTTACACCCCTTTTACCACTTTCTGAGAGTATTTGACCTGCAATACTTGACCAGAGATTTCATGAAACAGAAGCAGATAGACATGTGAATCCTGATGGGATATGAATGTCACTCTTCTTTGCCTTTTGTTAACCCCACTTCATTAGCATCATTGAGAGCACAATTAATAAATTCCTAATCATCATTCACTGTTTTGGTCGCAACTCCAGCTTGTAAGCTTGTAATTCCATGGGTGAAATCATAACATGTCCCTCTTGAGTATTCTCACCTAACTGCTCAGGGTACCCAAGCACTCCCGTGTCATCGTTCATGAGATTTAAAGAAGTTGCCCTTGCATTTGATACTGTAAGATCCTTGAAAATGAAAAACAAATTTACAGGCTCATCAGAAACACTAATGCACTGTGATCTGCCCTTCCGACAGTACGAAGAATCCCAATCTCTCCTCTGAAAGATTAAAACAAACCTAGAGTCTCCAGGTACCTGCCAAGAATACTTTGATGGCCGGGGAACCTTAAAATTCACAATATGCAAGTCACAAGGCAAGGAAGCAGCTAGAGGAGAGAAGGATCTAGAGGGGGGCTGCACTGATAACTGTTGTGGCTTCTTGGCAACAAATCCATGTAACGGATAGTTCAAGTGAGCACCAACAAGATGCGACAGAAGAGAGGGCCTTAAGGGAAGTGGGTTGGAAATCGGATTTGAAGTGGAAGAAATGTTGGATTCAACAAGGATGTGAAAGATTACATTCATTGCACGGTTGTCCAACACTCCTTGCCCAAGACCACGACCATCATCTCTTACCAAACGTCGGTCAAGCATAATCTCCAACCATCCATCCTTGGGGCTTGCCACACCCAGTGACTGCCGAGTATGAACAGAAAATCGCTGACCATTGGAACCTTGCATGAATGCAAGTGAAGGCATAGGGTAGTAATTTCCCTGCAATGGGATTTTGTCATAGGTTTCTCTCCTGCTCATCTGAAAGCCATTTAAGTCAGAATAGAATGTCCTGCTATTATCAATATCAGTTTTGTACCTTACTATCAGCTCCTTGTCATTGAAATCATAACCAAGAAGCGCAACATGATATTCTTTCTCAATGACAAATTCCTGTATCGTATTATCTCCATTATAAATGCGAGTACTATGGGATATGGGGCTTTTCTCCCATTCAGTCCTTGGATAAGAGTATACTTCCTGCATCAAAGGGCCTTCAGAAATAATGATCAAGCCACCAGTTTTGATAATAGGCTGAACATCACCAATGGGTTTGAACAGGTAGGCCCCACTTTCCTGAGTAGAATACATACCAATTTCTTCGTGCACAAGATTTTGGGAGACATTTATATGGCTTACTTTCTGCAATAGCCCATGCTGGACATCAAAAGTGAGAATGTGATGTCTATTCTGGATTTCAGCCACATCACCTTCTAATTTTGAGCAAGCATAACGAGTGGGGCAAGAGAATGAATTGGACTTTGATGAGTACTTCAGTTTTGATGGTTTTGCTTTCTCACACCCAACAAAATCTTTAGCAATGTAATATATTTGCAACCCCATGGCAGGAATAGAAGCTTTCCAGTGAAGACGGTGTCTCCCAGTAAAGATTTTGTTCCTATCATGCTGCAATTCAGGAGACACCTGGCTTTGTACACAGGTCCAATTTGAGTCCAAAACAGTAACATCTGGCCTGTTAACAATAACCATTACAACCTCTTCCCTTTTTTGCTCCGAAGGATTAAAAAAGACCACGGATTGTGAGGTATCTTCATGAGCACTTATTGCTCTGTACATTGGCTGAGCATCATATCTATTTCTCACTTGTATTGGCTCGAACTGGGATACATTCTGATCAAATTTTTCACGCATTCCAATCAGTACTTCAATAGCTTTAGACATGAAAATCTGCAAATCCTGCAAAGAAGTATGCATCCGAGTTCCATAGTCCTGAACAACATGATCTTTTGCAGTACCGGTTACCCCATCATGATGCTGAAAAAGAGCTAAATTCCTCCTTGCTGCTGTCAGCTTGTAAGCGAAACCTGTTGGGTACCTCTCACAGTGTGGCTTTTGACAATAACCAAGCAACAAAGCGAACATTATTTCAGTTGCACGAAGAGTTTGCTCTAGCACCCGATCTACAGCCTTGAAGAAAGGTCTTGAAACATAATAGCCACTCCAGTAGTCCTGTTGTCTATCAGCATAAGTAAAGAAGTCACCCGACAGAGAAGGAAAACCTACAATCTGACTAGAGCCACCCTCACCAGGACTAGAATAATTTATTCTGTCAGCCTCCTCACGAAGTGTTTGAAAGTAGTCCTCCAAAGTACCAAATTTTGCTTCTGCGTTTAAACTGGGGTTTGAGTTGATATAATCAAACAACAGTTGGTAATTCTTAAACTGTGCTTCAGCTTCATCATTGGTGACGTAACGGAAATCATCTCCAAGAGGGATGAGAAGTGTATTTGTCCGGTACAACGTTGATTTCTTCCTATACTGATCCAAAAGTTTTAGTGCCCTCTCCTGCACATTTTCCTCCTTGATCTGAACTGGATGTTGTCCCCATGGACACCGTTCATAAGAAAATCCAAGCATTCGAGCAAAATCAAACTGACAACAGATAGCAGGCTCTGGTCCACAAGTATGCGGAACATCATATGAATAAAAGGGCATCATGTGCACAAAAATGTCAGTAGTTTCATCAGCATCCCAAGTTTGACGCCATACATATTCCAAATTTTTGTGCAAAGCAAGTTCTTTCTTCAGCTCATAGTGGGTTCGTTGAATAAGCATGTTTTCGAAACCCATACGACGGAGGAGATATGCCATTGTAGCCGAATAACCAAATGGATCAATTGCCCAAGAATTCTTAGGAATAAACCCAACGGTGTCATTCAACCACATGTTGCCTTCTGCAATCTGTTAAATGGATAACATTAAAATTCTAGATCTATTTGAGGAAATGTTTATCACAAGTTAGAAACCTAGACGATCATCAACATCGATACAAACAAAAGGATAGCTATCACATGTGATTATTGGTGTCAGTATGGTTGTGAGAGTATATGTGGATGTGTATGCTAGAGTGTCCAATAGCATCTTTTTACATTGCTTAGCCAAAAACATAAATCTATCTGTGGATTGGCTATAAATATCACAATTCAAATAACATATTGAAAAGGAGCTAAAGTATCAATTGAGACCTGAACCTCTAAAGACATCTGCATGACTGTAGCAAATGTAGAGCAAGATAGAATGAAAATTATTTACCACAGTATTTCACGTAAACCACCACAGAGGATTAGAAAACAAAATAATAGCCAATAGGTGTACAGAAAGAATACAAAATTGAATGATATCTTATTTTGAACAAAACAAAGTCTAAACCAATGGAGGCATGAAACCATACTAAAGAATGTTTCAAAAATGTGCTGCACCATGAAGAAAAGAGAAACTTCAACTTAGGCTTCAATCATAAATACTTTTCTTAGATATTTCAATTCAAATGCAAATCATTTAATTTTCTTCCCTTTGGACTCTTACATTTGCATTTTGACCTTTCACAAAAAATTAAAATCACAAGAGAAGTGTCTCAAATGCTATAATGAAATTAAAAAAGCCATTTAATATTAATTAATAATAGCACCATAACCTCATTGCCTCAATAAATTATGAACTAAATGCACTACATAGCCACTCACTTCAAAACATTGAAAATGAAAGAGCATCCAACCAATGAATTGAAGCTGCATGTTCATCATTTAACCAAGGTAGATATTCATCTCTAAAAGCTCTTTAAGGAGCACTTTAAGTTCATACCTGCTCGATGATAGCAAAATAATGTGAATTAGCCTACAATAAGAGAAACCAGCAATTTGTCAATTCAAACCTCTATAGAGAGACATTATTTAAAAAAAACCTTCATTTTCTCTGAGCAGTAAGTGAACTTTTTTATTCCTACTACGGGAATATTTTTACCTCGTCATTCATAACCCAGCCACCACCAACAATTTCCAACTGTCCATTTCTCACTAAATTGGTAAAAGATTCTCTTTGGCTTTCTGTAGAATCCCTCCACCACCTCTCCAGATAAGACATCTCTTCCCATATAAACTTTCGTCGAGCATCCTGCAAATCGCATATTCAAACAATTATTATCATTTTTAAAGCTATAGTACTCCTAAAACATAAACACAAACTCAACTTCATTAGTTTTCCCAAAGTTAATAATTATACACCATAAATTCTCTCTTACAGACATCCAGACCTTAAATCAGAATGGTTAAAAGAAATAAAATTTGCAATTTCCAATCGACTTCCCAAAAAAGAGTTTTGGAAAAAATTTCCTTTTGATGAACAACTTTTTAGGAGTTCAAGTCAGGAATTCTTTTCTAATACAACAGCAACCCAAATTAATCCAAACACATCAAAAGCTCCATAAACAACAGATTTGAAGAAATGCCCGCCAAAAAATGGATTACCTTTGATAAAGCGTGAACAATGGTGTCAAGTATATGCTTAGATTGGCGTTCATAGTACTCTTCAACAGTGAGCTTCCAACCAGGATCGTTATGCGAGTGAGGCACCACAAAGATTTTCAATTTCTCACTGTCCCACTCATCACCTCTGTATTTAACCACCCAACCTTGCTTCCAAGGACCGCCATCTTCATCCAAAAACTGAATCTTGTCATACAAACCCTTAGTAGTTATATCAGCTCTGGCCCCGGAAACAGAACCATTTTGAGGATTCCGATTAAAGGGCTTTCTGGGTCGGGCGAGACGAGTAGAGGGTTTGGATTTGAAGTGGGTAGAAATGGGTTTGGGGACGCCAAAGAAGAAGATGGTCAAGAGGAGGAAAAGAAGAGATAGTGAAAGAGCGATGGTGAAGAAATGCGTGAAAAGGAAGTTGATCAGGGCCGCCCGTTTACGTGACTTTCTGGAGGAGATTTTAGATTTAGGGGTGGAAGTTGAAGGGAGAAGCGAGCGAGCCCACCTGGAGGTTCCACGGCGAGTGTTGGAGATGTAGGAAGAGATGGGCATGGCTGAGTTGGTGGATGAGTTTCTTCAGGATTGTTGGAGAAGATAGAGTGATCGGACCTGTCAATGTAAAGCTCTCAACCCCTCAAAGTGTGGTTTGGTTCGCCAAGTTGTGAGTCAATTGTCAATTTTTTATCATTAAATTTTTTCCAATCGTAATTAATTTATTAAAGGTCAAAAAAAATTTTCCACCCAAGTTTGCTGCAATCTTTGTCATCCATTAAATTTTAAAAAGTCAAATGTCCCCCCTTTCTCCATTTTTTTTATATTTTATATGATTCCTTTTTATGTTCTTTTTATTTTTCTTTCTCTATATTTTTTCTATTTTCCTTTTAAGAAGTTTTATACAGCAAATTAATATTTTAAAAAATGTTTAGAATGTTAAAAAAAATTTTAAAGATTTTTAAAAAAACTTTGAAAAATTTTAAGAGTTTTCCAAAATCTTACAAATTTTAATATGTTATTTAATAGTTTAATAAATAATAATTAAATATCCAAAAAAAGGGACTAAAATACAATATTTATGTCAAGTGGTGTTAGTGAAATTTTTCATGCAGTGTTTGGAAATTTAAAAAAATTGTCAAAGTATTATTTAAATTTTAAAAATTGTAATATAATTAATGGATGGTTGAATAGTTAGAAATTCAAAAGAGATCACAAGATTTTGATGGGGTTTAGCTATTTTATAAAAGTTTAGTGTAAATACTAAATTAAACATGAAATGCTAAACTTTGATTTAGAGGGTAATTTGCAAGGTTTAAAATTATAAGGGTTTATTAAATTTTTAATAATGTTTTTAAAGGTATAATTGTAAAATGAGTAGTACCGTATACACAAACTATAAGCATAAATTTATGTATAAATAATAATATATTTTCATATGATTAAGTGTTAATTTTATTTATAAATCAAAATTATTTAATCGTATAATAATATAATATTATTTATATATATAATTTTATTATTATAAAATATAGAAATTAAATATTCTTTTTTGGAAAGCTAAACCTTTGATATGAAAGAGGAAATACTAGATTTTAAAATACAAGGGTTATACAAAATTATGCAATGATGATTTTGAAGGTGTATTTGTATAATACAGAATTCTTCTTGTTAATTCAAAATATAAAGTTTATCACAATTTTGTATAATTAAAATATTGAATAGTTATTTTTCACAATCATTATTCCATTACAAATGAGTAAATGTTCCATTCCAAAACTATAAGGGGGTTAATTGTTATCTCATAAAATCTACGGTTCTCCTTCCTTCTATAAACCTAAGGGGTCTCCGGGTTAGGTCAGAGGTTATGGCAAAATAGTAATAAAGGAAAATCCCAGTGGCACTCTCCAACTCAAAACCCGAAGAAGAGCTCGTTGAAGCTCTAAAAGATAATATTCACAAAAATATATCAAGGGGTAAAAAGCTCTAAAAGATTCTTCCACGTTAACGCGAGGCGGAGAAGAGCTCGTTGAAGCTCACCTCACCTCTTACATGGCAACCGCAGCCAGAGCTTTTACCCTTTCTCGCGTCACCGCCCTGTCATCGGACCGGCTCCACTCTCGACACTCATTTTCCCGCCACCACCACCACCTCCTCTGCTGCTTCCCCGTACGGAGCCGTTTCTCACCCTCATTTTCCGCCACGGTCAGCTGCCTCAGCGGCGGCGGTGTCTTCAACGACGACTTCGTTTCTACTCGTAAGTCGAATTTTGACCGCGGTTTTCGCGTGATTGCCAATATGCTTAAGAGAATTGAGCCTTTTGACACTTCCGTTATCTCCAAGGGAGTTTCTGATGCTGCCAAGGACTCCATGAAGCAGACCATCTCTACTATGTTAGGCCTTCTCCCTTCTGATCAGTTTTCTATCAACGTTAGGGTTTCTAAGCAACCTCTCGATTCGCTTCTTGTGTCATCCATCATCACGGGGTATTTATTTAATAAATTTGTTTAATTATTGTGTAATTAGTTTATTCTTCTGTTGATTCATAGTTTGGGCTCAGTTTTTGTTGTCCATTCTTTAATTGCATAGTTCTGTCTCCGAGTTCTCTAGGTTCTTAAATGCTATTGTAATTTAAGTTTTTGAGTTTGCGAGTTGAAAAATTGGGTTGAATTCTGAATTGATATATGTTCTTTTGGTAGGTATACGCTATGGAATGCTGAGTACAGGATTTCGCTGATGAGGAACTTTGATATATCGGTGGATGGTTTAAATAGGTTGAGCGTTTCAAGAGAAAGTGAGGTTTCGGACAAGCAATGTGAAAAAATAGAAAGGGAGAGTAGCGAGATTGGTGTTGAAAATTTGGAGGAAATAAGTCCGCAAGTTTTTGAGGTTTTGCCTCAGGAGGCTTTGAATTATATACAGCAGTTGCAATCCGAGTTATCTGATGTAATGGGGGTGAGTAGTCAATGTTTTATGTTATACTTGATGCTTTTTTTCAGTTTTTAATTAGATGAAGGGTGAGTTGAACTTTTATATTGTTACTCGACTTTTTGGGGGGAAAAATAGAATTGGCTACTTGATGAGTATATGAAAATTAATGGAAGATATTAGGTCATCAAGACAAACGATGCAGGTAAGATTATGATAATGTTTTAAGGAAAAGTTATGAAAAAGTAACAGTATTCATTTTCAAGCTTGTGAAGACATATTTGTCAGATTTCAAATCTTTCTGGCAAGACTAGCATTTATAAAGCTCTACAGATCTGTTAATAATTGAAAGATTTTTTTTTTTTTTGTATTTTTTATGTTCCTAGGGCAACCTGGTTAAGTTATTTAAATTTGTCGCATTTTTTAATAGGCTGACTTTTGATATATATTTAATAGGAAAATGATCAGTATATTTTATCATGTATGTCTTTTTTCTTCTAAGACATGGGAGGTCAGGGTTTTAAGGCCTTTTGTGTTGACAGTAGTTGTTCTATCTAAGAATTAAATATCCGCTATCAACAAAATTCTGGTGTCAGTATTTTTGCTTTTGGACCCAAGTAAGAACTCATTGGTGTGTCCATTTGAGTTTTAGATAAAATCTAACATTTTTGTTAAATTATTAATATGAGGTTTTCATTATCCAATGGTCCTAGTTTTAGAGATAATAGATGGTTTTGATTGTTCTATTTGTATCTCTATTGAACATCTCTTGCATATCAAGAAGTACACAGAAAGGATGATATCTCCCTGTTTTTCCAAAGTGTGAATATTGACCTTTTTTCTGTGTTTTAGGAGTTTTGAATTGTTTGTATGGTAACTTTGATGTGGGTTTGGTAAATGATCATTGAAAAGATACCTACATTATTTTTTGGATTTGTGTTGAGAAATTGTTTTATAGGTGTCGACCTATTTTTGTTACTAATCAATATATATTAACTTCTGGAATTTAAATTGTTACTAAGAAAGTATTAGTTGGGAAAAGAAGCTAGGTGTTAGTGTATAAGTGTGAGGGAAAATGTCATCCCTTGAATTAGCTTCTAAGGGTGGGAGAGACCAATAACACTAAATAAGTGGTATCAGAGCCCAAATTGCAATAACTCCACTCAAGAATCCATGAGAATGACCAGTTGATGTGAAACTTTAACTAGTGGTCTATAGCTTCCTCACATGGCTAGTTGTGAGAAGTGTTATATAAATGACCCAATGTGTGAGAGAGAGAATGTTGGGTTGTCCCTCATCAACTGGGAAAGAGGCTAGGTGTTAGTGTATAATTGTAAAAGAAAGTCTCACCCTTTGAACTAGCTTTTAGGGTGAGAGAGACCCAATAACACTTAACAATTTGTTATAACTGTTACATATTAGGACACTTGCTTGTGTGTGTTAAGGCAAAGAAGTTACTTCATGGTTCTATTTGTTGCACCGACTTTCTTGTATAAGCTTTGGAGCAATTGATCATATGATAAGCTATCAAGTGGGTTTGCCGTGTTGTGATTTTTGTGGTGCAAGTGCAATAAAATAAACTAGAGGACTAAAATGAGAAAGGGATTGAACTGAAGGGGCTGAAATCTGTTATCTAGTATAATGCTGAAAAGATCCTTGGTTATGAAGTATTATATCTTAATGCAATTGGTGCTTCATTATACTTAGCACCAATGTTTTTTTTTTTTTTTTTTGGCTTATTTTTGGATATTTATGTAGTTGTTGAATCCAGCTTTTGCTCCTCATTACAAGTCGGTTCCTATGTAGTGTATAACCTATAAATGAAGGGAATGAGCAACTTAAGCGTGGCTATGTATGCAAACAATCAATGCAAGAAGTAAAATTAGAGAGAACACTTTTGGCTGAATGCACTTACCTAGCTGCTTTTCACAGTTATAGCAACTTATATTGATTTTATATTTCTCTCAAACACTTCTTTGCTTCTCCTGTGGTTGTTAAGGTTTTGGTGCTCCATTAAATCCTTTCTTGGAGCACCTTTTAACTTGTGCTTGAAGCAATGTCTTGCATGAGCAAGATCAGCACAATTGTAACCATTTGTTTTAGCAATCCCTATTTGTGTAATTTCACTAAATGAAATAATTGTCAGTCTTAGCACTCTCATTATATGTCTTGTTTTGCTTCATGTGCTCACAAGAGACAAAATGGCAAACCTATTTTGTAGGAGTCCTAAACTTATTGTGTATTAGTCTCATTATATGTCTTGTTTTGCTTCATGTGCTCACAAGAGACAAAATGACAAACCTATTTTGTAGGAGTCCTAAACTTATTGTGTATTAGTCAAATGGTAAACCACAGCTCCAAGCTTTTGTATCATATTAATATCATTCTTAGATACTAATTCATTGACTGGTTCGCTTTTAATAACCAACATTTTTGAAAATTAGTTTAAAAGGAATATTTTCATACAATTTCTTCATATACAGAAGACATGTTGCTTTGTATTTGCTTTGGGACTGATCATTTTCCTTTGTTTCAGGTATTGGATACTATGAGGCAGAAGAATAGGAAAATGGAATTTGACAAGGCAAATAGGAACAATTTATTAGAGTATTTGCGATCCTTGGATCCTGATATGGTGAGGCTCTAACATCTCTTGTTTGATATATGGTTACTTCTCACTGAAGTTAGATTTCAAAATTATTGTAACCAGAAAAGAATAGGGTTTAAGTTTTGTAGTGTGAGCATTTAATTGGTTTGTGTTTTGTACTAATTCTTTACAACAGGTGAAGGAATTATCCCAACCGTCATCAGTGGAGGTGGAAGAAATCATTCACCAACTTGTTCAAAACATAATGCAAAGATTTGTTAAAGATGATACCACATCAAATTTTATAGTAGATTTCATTGCTGTAAACACTGAAAATAAACAAGATGGCTTGGATGAAAATTGTTACACAGTAGGCACATCCCGAGATTACCTTGCAAAGTTGCTTTTCTGGTAATGTCACCTTCCTTCTTAGAATTTCATTGACCTGCTCTTATATAAGTTAAGTATTTGAATTATTCATTATTATGCTTTGGTGCTTTTTGCATTTCATTTATTTTACTTGTATTTTGTATGTGCACACCAGAAAGAATGTGAATGCAATTTGTAACTCAAAATTCATTATAATGCCTTACAATGTAAATTCTCATACTTTGGTTACGTTTGATAATTAATAACTTACTGTTAACTAATTTCTCTTTAGTTATCGGAAAATTTCTGTTTGTCTCATGAATAAATCCATCAAGTTTGCCCACATATTAAGGGTGTCTTATTTGTTGGCAGGTGTATGCTGTTGGGCCATCATTTGAGAGGGTTGGAGAATAGACTGCATCTGACCTGTGTTGTTGGATTGTTGTAGAGGCATGGCATGTATATTCTTTTCAGTTTTCTTTTCTCATAGTTTAAATGTATAACACGCAATTTCAATTTAGAAGGAGCAAGCATTTCCCTAGAAACATATTTGCCAAATTTTGTGTCATCTGTATCGTTGCTATGGGTTTAGACCATCCTATGTCTGCACATGGTATGTTAGTATTTGTCTAATGTTTGTGTTCATTTGCTTCAATGCATGTTAATAGAAATGCCCATATTGTCTTCATTCCCATCATTTTATGCAAAAAATAATCAAATGTAGATAAGTTGCTGAAGACTTGGTACATCTCCAATTCAAAATGTTCAAGTTGGTATCTGTTTGCCTTTGAAATTTACATCTGTAAAGCTTGGACGATTCATCTCTGCCCACCTCCCAAGCTTCAAGTAAATTGTGATATATTGGGTTAGTAATGGTGTCTGACGCAAACTACTCTCTAAGTCCCTCTGTCTCCTTCAGAGATATTCAAAAGTCCATTTGTGTAAATTTCCAATAATTTGCATCACCGACTTTTGATGCTTCTGTCCACAATTTGGAAGCTCCATGTGTTTTTCAATAGTTGCATTGCACAGATGTTGGGTTAAAAGCATGGTTTTTGCAGTATCATGTTTTTAAAGCGGTTAAGCTTCATGTTTCAGTAATCACAAAATTAATAAGAGCACATTTTTACCATTTTGATATGATTCATCCTATACATCTCTAGGCTCTATTTTGGCCCAAATTGGTTGGACGGATAAATTCAGGGTATAGTGACTGGATCGACAATCACAAGTACAATAGAGTTTTGAACTCATGTCTTCTTTTTTAAAGTTTTAATAATTCATCTTGGCTTTGAAATTTTGTTCCAGTAGAATTGAAACAAAAAAGGCTGAGTCATTACTCGGGCTGGTTATCTGCGAAAGGACCAGATCCGTCTTAAAAATATGCCATTCAGCCAGATATAACGCCATAACACAGGTAAAAGTAACAAAATCTGTCAATTTTCTAAGCACCAAAATCATTTACAATCATATAACAGTACAAATAATAATGAAAAAATGTATCTCTATATGAACCTTGTGTCTCTGTCTATACAAAAAAATTTAGACTCATCAAAAATCAAATGAATGAATCAATATTTCTGTCACTGTTTTTGGTTCCCAAACTTGTGGAGATCGTAAGGTGCCCACAAATAATCGACTGGACAAGGCTTCTTGGCATCAAGCCTCGCCCATGGCTTCCCTTTCCCACTCCAATGGAGCAAACTCACTGGCCCTGGATGCAAGCTTCTGCAACTATTAACCACATTATCTCCCCCAAGTCCATGTTGATTCCATCTATGATCAATGGCTTCCACGTCTCCACCAAACACTAACAAAAATGGAGGAAGAGAACCCAGCTCGTAAATCCTCTTCTCCTTCTGAATCTTCATCCACTTCTCAATCTTTCCTGTATAATCATTCTCCCTCCATCTCTTTAAATCCATCACCATCACTCCTGTGTTAAAGTAGCAAGGATTTTTCCCTTCAAAAACCCTGGAGAAATCAGTGTTAAACCAGAAGTCATCGGTAAAATACTTTGTGAAATTTGCATGGCAATACTCTGGAGCACCAATTGTCCTTGACCCAGATAAAGAAACCCTCCAAAGTTTCTGAATATCATCAACAAGTATTGTATCAGAATCCAGATAAATCACCCGTTCAACACAAGATTCAAGCATATCAGCCAAGTAACTTCTGGCATAATTCAATGGATTGTCAAGAGCGTGACGGATTGAAGAAGAGATAAGATCAGCAACAAGAGACTCTTTAAACTCATAAACCTTGAACTTCAAAGAAGGAAAAGCCAACCGAACAATATGCGAAAGTTCATCAGAAGGAACAGAAACCGAAACCCAGCTAGAATCAGAAGCAATCAAGTGAAAGAAAATATTTTCCGGGCAAGAAGCGTGTTTGAGAACTGAATGAATTGCTGCTACAGAGCCTCTCAAATACTCTGGATCAAGTGTCATTGCAACATGAACAACCGAAGGATCACACACCAATAACAAAGAACTCGAGGCCAAAACTGGACATTCAAGGCCGTTTTGATACGCGGGTGCCTCCAAAAACCGCATAGAGGTATCAAATTTGATCCGGGTTTTATCTCCATTGCAATCGGCTTTGCTGGGAAAGGATCTGACAGCAAAAGCAACAGCTGGAAAGAAAAACAAGGAGACTAAGAAGATTGCTGCAAAGTTTGTTCTCATTGAAAACTAAATTAGCTTGCCCTTGTTTATTGTTAAGATTGAACTAAGAAAATAAGAGAGAGTGTGAGTTTATGCAAGAAAAGGAAGAATTGGACAAGAGAAACTTAAACACGGCAAATAATTGTATGAGAGGAAACAACGCGTTTAATTATGAACACGTAAAAGTTTGGAAGTTTGAATGTTGGTTTCTTGGAACTTTCTTTTCAATTTGTTGAAAGTATATTATTTTATTGCTGGCTTCATCAATTTAATTTGATTTCAGAACATGCGACCACCTGCCATGAATGAATTTAATTATGGCCAAACGACTATGTCCCACCCAAGGTTTAGTGTTTTCTCAAAAGTCCCCCCTTTAACTATGGAAACAGCAAACACTCACCCATGACCGGTTAGATTTAACCAAACCCTAACGGTGGTAGGGGTAAAATCGTCATTTTTTCTATAATATTAAAAATAAACTAAAATAGAATCTAATTTTACCCCCCTAAACTTTAAAAACTGAAATTTTCCCCCTGCCTAAGTTTTAAAAAATTGCAGTTTCACCCTAGGGTTTGGTTTTGAAATCTCCGACGACCTCTCCGGCTCCGTTGCCGACGGCTGCTCCCTCCCGAAGCAACCTCTCCTTCCGGCGATCTCTTACCTCTCATTTAGAGGTCCGATCGGCGTCCGGAGACGCCGTGGGAGACGAAGACGACGCCGTCGTCTTCCCATAAGAAGACCTCAGGGAAGACGACCGTCTTCCCAGAAGAAGACGACGACGTCGTCTTCGTCTCCCACGGCGTCTCCGGACGCCGATCGGACCTCCAAATGGGAGGTAAGAGATCGCCGGAAGGAGAGGTTGCTTCGGGAGGGAGCGGCCGTCGGCAACGGAGCCGGAGAGGTCGCCGGAGATTTCAAAACCAAACCCTAGGGTGAAACTGTAATTTTTTAAAACTTAGGCGGGGAGAAAATTTCAGTTTTTAAAGTTTAGGGGGGCAAAAGGAGATAAAATTTTCAGGCGTTAGGGTTTGGTTAAATCTAACCGACCATGGGTGGGTATTTGGTGTTTCCATAGTTAAAGGGGGACTTTTGAGAATACATCAAACCTTGGGTGGGAAATAGTCGTTTGGCCTTTAATTATTCTTGTTTCTTTCTTATACAAGTTTTGTGAAAAAGCAGATCACTTTCACTGTAACATAATTTTATTTGTTTTTGGCATTTTAATCATGGAATGAGTTGGACGAAGACCAATTATTATGCTGCGGTCGGTGGGGTTTAAATAGGATTCTTTCTAGCTATGATTAAGTTTTACTCTCACACGAGAGGTTTTATGTATAATAGATTTAAGTTTTTCTGATAAAATAGTAATTTTAATCTCTTAATTTTATATTAATATCTATAATATTTTTAAAAATATTCTCTAAACTTTTTAAGAGAGAAAACACATAAAATAACAGAAAAAAAAAAAAAAGAGTAAAAGGAAAAACAGTAAACAGAAAAAAATGAAATTCATTATCGAAAATGAATGACAGATCAAAATTTGATTTTTTGAAACTTAAAGGTGACAATGTCATTTCAGAAAACCTTGGGTGGGGAACAGGTATGTAGCTCCTCTTATTTTTTTTAAATATGTACTTCACGCGGCCTGTGCAGTTTTTATTTCTTTTTCCATTTTCTAGAGAATATGAAATTTCTCTGTTGGAGGCAATAATATTCAAATCTTCCAGAGGCAGAGACTCGGATGGCTGGCGGTGGGTACGTAGTCAACATTCTTAGCTTTTTGGTTTTAATTTATAAACATGGACTTTGGTTTGGTCCAAAAATAACAGCTGAAAGAAACTATTAGGTTTTTTAATGTAACATTTATTTACAAGAATAATTCACTTATTCAAAGTAATTTGTAAATTCTAAATCTTGTAGAAGAAAGACGAGTTCTCTGATAATCCTTCCAGGAACAAAAATCCCTTTGATTGAGGAGGTAAATTTCCAAGTCTGGTCAAATCCCACCATAATGGAGAAGATTCATTCAACCCTGTTAAAGAAATTACGTATTAAATTGAAATACGTTTTGTATTGTTTGCGTCTCCGAGAACAGCAAAGCCTGATGTAACAGTAAGACAATTTTCTTTCTGTCTATCTACCTATGACTTTTTGTACAGTTTAATTTGAAGCCCTAGCTGCCCAGCTTCATTGACAGAGGATACTGGGGTAGTTTAATTGACAATTTTCTAAATGAAGGGTTTAGATTTAAGATTCGTCGATATCATATTAAGATTAAATTTTTGATTTATTTGATATTTATAAGATTAATGACTTAGATTTGAGTTTCAATATATGTAATGTGCCATACCAGATTAAAAATGGAGCCACAAGAAGTTAACATTGTTGCTGACTTGACCTCTGATCTGCACACACTTCATCGATTAACCTGCCAGAGGATTGAACCACCCGGATTTAACATTATAATTAGGCCAAACGACTATTTCCCACCCAAGGTTTGATGATTTCTCAAGTTTCTATCCTTTAATTATGGAAACATCAAACACCCATCCATGACCGGTTAGATTTAACAAAACCCTAACGATGATAAATTTAATCTCATTTTCCCCTCTAAAAATTTAAAAACTAATATTTTTTCTCTAAGCTAAGTTTGAAAATATCTCATTTCCCCCCCCCCCCAAGGGTTTGAAATATTGCATTTCTCCCCTAGGGTTTATCTCTCCGGTGCCATCACTGGCCGTCTTCCTCTCCCGACGGTTTCTCTTCCACTGACGGCCTCCCTAAACTCTTGCACTACTCATCCGACGCAGAGATAAGTCGTCTGGGAAGACGATCGTCTTCCCAGACCACTTATCTGACGACGACGATCGCAGTTGGAAGATGAAGGCAAAGATTAAGCCCAATTGCAGTTGGAAGATGAAGACGACGATGACGACTGGGAAGACGAAGAACTTTGTCTTCCCCAACAAAGTTCTTCGTCTTCCACGACTTCTTCGACTCCTATGGAGGGTCCAAATGGGAGGAAAGAGATCGTCGGAAGGAGAGGATGCTTCGGGAGGGAGAGACCATCGGCAATGGAGTCGGAAATGTCGCCGGAGATTTCAAAAAGAAACCCTAGGATGAAACTATGATTTTTTAAAACTTATGCTGGGGGAAAGTTTTAGTTTTTAAAGTTTAAGGGGGCAAAATAGATTCTATTTAAGTTTATTTTTAATATTATAGCAAAAATGATGATTTTACCCCTACCACCGTTAGAGTTTGGTTAAATCTAACCGGTCATGGGTGGGTGTTTGGTGTTTCCATAATTAAAAGGGAGACTTTTGAGAGAACATCAAACCTTGGGTGGGAAATAGTCGTTTGGCCTTATAATTATCAGACACCACCTGGTAACATGTGTGAAAGACATTAGAATTGTACCTTAAGAAAGGTAGCTGAGTGCAACAGCCTATAACACATGTATTCAAACAAACATCAATTTTTGACACCAACATATGCAAAGCTACACACATAAAAAAACTCATCAAAGGTCCAGTTTAGATCATAAATGCTTCCAAGCTCTATATCTATATATGCTCAAATCTTTGTCAATGAATACCAGAGTTCTAGAATTGAGAGAACAAAGTTGACACATGAAGCAAAGGCGGTGCAAAAGACAGAGACCCACATACATGATATTTAGAGGAAGAAGTAATTCTCTTTCTAAAATCTAGTACTTGTGCTACAAGAATAAGCAACTTGGAAGGTGAGGTCCCTCCATTAAAGCCCGTATCCCTATTTATTAGATCATATTGCTTTCTGCAACCTGGACAGCGGCCATCTGCATCGAGAATTCTTTTGTGACAAAAGAGGCAAAGCCGAAACCCACATAAGCAAGGGAGAAAGCTTGAATCTGTGATATCCAAATCCTCACAGCAGATAGGGCGAGAAGAAGGCTGAGACGTGATATTTTGCCATGCCAATGTGATAGTTCCGTGTCCACAATGCCAATGCTTTGAGAGACTGGGAAGATTAAGGACGAAAAGCATCATCTGCATTTAAAGCATCTGCAACAGCCTCCCAGTCATCCAAGCACCCATCTTCTTCTTCCTCGTCTACACATCCAGAACAAGCATCACTGCTGGTGATACTATTGCTCATTCTTAGACCTTTCCTCAAATAATTATTATCCGAAGTGCTAGTTGGGCTTTTCACAAACAGCTCTAAATTTCTGTCATCGATGCTCAAGCAGTCAAGCCCTCAGTCTCCATCCCTCTTGACCGTGATTCAAAACTGTCTAATGATTTGTTTTCTTCATTGACTATTTGCAAAGATGATGGAGGAGACCAGACCCTCACATTAGAATCATCCTTGTATCCTTTGTTCTTAACTGCATAGCAAACCCAACTTGATTATGAACAAATGGAATCATGAAAATGCAGTAAGCTTACAAATAGTTCCGAGCCTACTTAAAAAAGCCATTTCTACGATGACTTTCTGTTTTCCTTCAATGCCAACTAACTATAACAGCAAATTACTATTCCTTTTAATCTTGATTTAAGATTTTCCCCAAAGAACAAGCATTATGCAGAGAGATGTCCCACATGAAAAAGCAGACAAAAATCAAATTGCCAACTCTTTTCGCACAGGTTGTAGCAGAATTCTCCTTGGTCAATCAAGAACTTGAATCCAGTCCTTTGGCCAATCAAGTTGACAGGCTGCGGTGGATTGTGCATACACTTGGATACCACAAATGTCTCCAGAGTCAGACCCAGAAAGAGTCAACAACAATTCCACAACTCAAACAAAATATGTAACCTCTCTCTCATTGCACATTGGAATCTGGACAAGGACTATTGGCAAAAATGAAGAAGAATCTTCAATGTCGTGAACTTTGGCTTCAATCTTGGGCTTCAAGTTCTTGAACTTAATCCAGAAACAACCGAGACAGAGCACTAACCAATCAAGAGATTGAATCGAGAAGAGTACAATGGAGAATTTTGAGAGCGTTATGACGAATGGAGCGAGATAGTCAACTCTAAATGACAACCACGCCATATACAACCATTGCACAAGACCCTGAACCTCCCACGGCTGCATAAGATTCAAGTTCCACTTCTGGAAATGGGAAATAACTTCAACGATCAAAGCTATTATTAACAAAACCAAGAACGCTTTGATAAATCTATACAATCTTCCTCTGTTTTTAGGCTCTTCTTAAATATTATTATTACATTCCATCAATTTTTTATTAGAAATATTGGACATAAATACAAGAAGAACATACACACTATTAAATTAAGGATGTAATTACGAATATATATATATATTTGTCTGCTTTAAACAAACTAGGAAGTAATTTTAACATTTTTATTATCTTTTAGTTTTAAATGATGTCGATTATGTAATTACATCCTTAATTTAATAGTGTATATGTTCTTCTTGTATTTATGTCCTATAATGAGTATGACATTTAGAATGTCAGAAGGGCTATGCTTATGAGACCTGATGGGCATCCTTGCATTTTGGGGAAACATATAGATGCAGGGCTATGATGACTGTCAACATTACTATTTGCTGGGCCCAATTGATGTGCAGGCAGATCTCTTAATGGATATTCTTTCCACGGAGGCTGGCTTAAAATTTTTATCTCAGAGGCGGGCTAGTCTATAACATATCTCAAATTTTCTGTAGGCATACATATATATACCATTCTTTTGTCCAGAGAAAATATTCCTAGGACACCATCCGGCTTCATAATGAATTATATTTGCACATCAGAATTATCCTCCATGATGAGAATGTTGAGATTATATTAAGCTAGATATAATTATTTACCAAATATAGCTCAAAATCTTCAATTACATTATTTACCATATGAAAGTCCATAGCCATAGACTCGTTAGTTGTTTTACTTTTCTAACGGAAAAGATATCCTATTTTCTACTTCTGGTGGAAAAATGAAGGTTTATTCTCTATTCCAAGTGAAACCTGGTCAATACACCGGAATGGAGAGATGTGTCAATATTGGGAAACTGGCTCGTTTCTTGTATTCAATAGTTGCAAGTTGCAACCATCATTCTCAGCTTCTTGCTCTATTTCCCATTCCCCTTGAATCCTTTGCCCACTTGTGAGCTTCAACAAATGCATCCACCCGTTGTAGGGAACCGAGGTTCGTATTTCAATATAGCCCATCCCTTCTTTTGTCTTGTTTACGATGAAGATTATACTTAATGATTATGATAATGAATGTTTTCATCTGCCGGATTATGGGATTGCGAATTGTGACTGGTTTAAAGGTCAATGGGTACCAGAACCAGATGATAAAGGGTTACTTTATACAGATTTAAGCTGTACAACAATTCCAGAATCAAAAAATTGTATTATGCAAGGGAGGAAGGATGATGATTTTCTAAAAATGGAGTTGGAAACCTGATGATTGTAATCTTCCAAGGTTTGATGGCAAGGTTTTCTTAAATATGGTTTTCAGAAACAAAATGGCATTCATTGGCGATTCTGTTGCCAGGAACCAAACAGAATCACTTCTCTGTTTGTTGGCTCAGGTCAGTACAAAAGATATTTTAGCCGCCATTTGTCTTGGACAGTACTATGATTCTGGCAATATGATTGTTGTAGGAGGAAGTTCCTAAAGATGTTTATAAGGATCCCAAAGACAGGCTCCGAAGTTTAGATTCCTAGTTGTTGGAGACAATAAAGTGATCAATGGTTCAAGTGACCAATGTTCTCAAAGGAAGGAGCCATCCAGATGACCTTTCGTGCAGCATCTAATTACATCAATGATTGTAGTGAAAGTCGGAGAACAGTGATCACTGTGAGGACATTTTCACTATCTCATTTTAAAAATGGAAATTGGAATAGTGGAGAAAACTGCAACAGTACAAGTCCAATCAGTGAAAGGGAGATTGATTTGGGAGGTGAAGCATAGGAACTGAGAAGAATTCAGGTAGAAGAAACTGAAAGAGCAAGAATGGAAGGAGACAAGAAAGGGAAGAGCTTTGTGATTATGGATATCACTAAAGCAATAATGATGAGACTTGATGGGCATCCAGGATAATCCTGGGGAAATGAATGGTTAAAGGGTTACAAGGGCTGTCTTCATTGGTGCTCGCCAGGTCCAATTGATGTCTCCACTGAATTTTTTATGGCAATTCTAGAAAAACAAATGGGGTTGATTTCTTCATTAGCAGCCAGCTAACTAGAAAATATTGCATAGTGCATTGCTTCTAGAAACAAAAACAAAGACAACCAAAAAATAATAATAATAATAAAATAGTAGCAGCGAAAGCTTCATCTGGATAAAGCCAACAAATGTTCTCAACAGGAATGTAACTCTAATCTAATAGCTAATATTGCTGCAATACAACTGGAAGCAAATTAACAATATAGGCAACAGCTGGGTAAGATACAAATTATCAAGGCTTGTGTATAAACATTATAATTGGAAAGATTGTTTTCATACAAAAAATAACATACTTAAGCCAAACAATGAAAGGCTATGCCAATACTATACAGGACTACAAAATGAAGGCATTAATTGAGCTTGCTGCTTTATACCCTCATTTCCAGAAGTATATTTGATATTCTGTTACTAGACTAAGCTTAAGATGAGTGGAGATAACCATCAAGCTAAATTACAAGTATAAATCGATGATTCCCAAGCAAACACAATTGTGTAAGTGGTGCAAAAAGCAATTGAATGATCTGAGCATAAAAGGGAATTCTCTAAATAATCTAATAATAATTTTAACAGTATCCTGCTAGTAAGCTACCAATAAAAGATACCTTCACTGCAAGACTACCTATCCTACCTTTCAATTTCAACTCAACTTTTAAACATGAATGAAGCCAAATTATAGGTTGTCAAGGCAATTAAGAATCATAACATGAAATTCTAGATGAAATATTCTACAAACCATGAAACTTGAACCTTTACTAAGACAAAATAGAAAACAAATGGATATTCCTTCTTTTCATAAATGATTGTCGACCAAGACTCAAATGATCATTTTCTCAGGATGCCATAATTAAGATTTTTGTCAGAATAACATTTACATTACCAATCATGAATTTCACGCAAAGTAGATTAAGAAACTTCTCTGATTGATTCATACACGACTGACAGCAAACCCTTTTTTTACTTTCATTCCACCGTAAAGAAACTAACTGCAAATGCATACTCTATATAAATCAACACTATCAGGATTCTCTTTCCAAGAAACAAATGAAAATTAATTGAACAAATATGTTGTTCACCTAACATCCAATTCCATCCAAGAGTGAGAAAAAATTGAATGAAATAAGAACATAATGGTATAATTTCTAAACACATTCTCAACATAAACATAAAAAGAAAATACATTCTAAACACAATATAAAATGAACAAGTCAATTTGCTACTGCTTTCAGAAACCATTAAATGAAACTCTCCTACTTGGCTCCAGTTTCCATCATTCATATAAACTAAAACCAAAGATGAAGTACAATCGACTTATAAAACTAAAATCATCAAATTCAACATATTATATGAGTCCAATTAAAAGAACAAATTATGCTTCTACAATGTTACCAAGTCCAAATGAGAACAATTCACGAACAGGGGAATACTGCACCAATCCAATATCCATTGCATATCCAGAAACAGGCAACTTCAACTCTCTCAAAACACAAAAGGCCTCCGCCATTCTCATCTTTGGAACATCTTGAGCAACAGAACAATAAGGAATCCAATTCTCAGCACGATACTCATCTCCTAAATCAATCCCTTCTTTCTTGATTGCTTCGCATAACTGAGACTGAAACTGAAGTAGCGAAACTGAAGGCGTTGGTGCAAGAAACAAGACATTGTTGTCATTACAAAAACTCCCAATTGTTGATAGAGACAAAAGCAAAGGTTCTTGCTTTGATGCAAAGCTCTTTATAATGGATTCAAGTCTAGTGGGCTCTACACTGGGGCTGGAAAAAAGAGTTATATGCGGACGTGACTCGATTTCAATGAGTTGGGTACTGATTTGGCGACGAGCCAACACGTTCCATGCTTTCAAAACTTGGTTCTCCAAAGCGGGATCGAAATAAAGCTCAATTGCAAAACCTTGTGACATTGGAAGAGATTAATTGGGGGAGAAAAAAAGAAAATCCAAGATCCGGAATACCCAATTAGCAAAGAACCGGAATTCTTCTGCTGAATGGAAGATACCCACAATAATTTGGGGAAAATGTTGACAACCCAGATGCTAAAATTGAGATCTGAGAGAACCCAAATGACAATTAAAAAGAAAAACAGAAATCATACAGATGGATGTAAATAACAAATCAAAAAAATCAAGAAAAAAAGAGAGAAGAAGAAGAAATGTGATAAGAGGAAGTAAAAGAGACAAGGAGAGGTAAGATTAGAAGAGAAGAAAGCAAGTAAGTGGAAGGATGAGAGGTATATAGTTGTAGTCAACAAAGAGACACAGAGAATAAAGAGGAATACCTCCAAAAAGTCGTGTTGAATTGGAAGTCGCAAGGGCGAGGAGTTTTTGTTCGGCAATTACAGTTGAGGGAGATCAGCGCCAGCTATTAAATATTTTCTTTATTTTTAATAATTATATTTTAATTCTATTTTTGGTAAGGTAAGCCAATATATTATTAATATATAAATAAATTTTATTTATACATAAAATAATATGGTAATTAAGCTAAGATGATGTTTAATTTGAGCTAATTTTAGGATTAGTAAATTGTTTGGTTAAGTAATAAGTGTATGAGCAATACTATGTATACTCATTTTAAATATATAAATGAATAATATGTCATTATGTGATTAAGTGTTATCTAATATTTAATTCAAAATTACTCAATTTTTAATGACACTAATTGAATATGTATTTATTTATGTAGTTAAAGTTGGTATACAACCTAATGAGAACCTGACAATTCAATATTTTTGAGTTTAAGTTTGAGCTTTAGAGATGTTTAACTTATCAAACTTGTGAACTTAAAAAATTCAACATCAAACAATGTAATTTTAACCAAAATACATTAAAATAACATCGTTTTAGTGTTAAACATAGTTTGAAGCTCGAATTCGAGGCCACTAATTTAAAACAAGCCAAACTAAAACATTTTTGAAACAAGTTCGATGAGTTCGAACTTAAACACAAACTTAACTTTATATAAATTGAATTAAACTTAAATTTAGTTTGATTTGAACCTAACCCTAACCTTTATATGACTTTCTTGAAAAAGGCAAATGAGCTTATATAGCAAGAGAATTAATTGCCAACACTATGTAAAACGTAATTCAATTTAATTAATTTGTATATGTGTTTAAGGGAATACAAAACGGATCAATTTAATTATTATTATTATTAGTTACACACTAGGCTTGCCACTGTGGCAGACGAAGATAGAGAGCAATCGGGTTGTGAGAATTTGGAGCCGAGTCCCAAACAGAAAATGCACTGGTCGAGTTCATCCATTTCTTTTACTTTCAAGAGCTGGCAGGTCTACATGATCAGCCCTCTCTGTGCCGTCCACATTTTGTGCTATGAGATCCCTGAGCAAAACAGGATAGTTCCAAAGTTCTAACGCGCCAGAAGCTTGGTGACCCATTGAAACCAATTGCTTTTCGAATCCGATTTCTGATAAGACTTTTTCTCCTTCAAGCCCAATCAAATTTTCCATAGGTAACCTTTAGACAAGCGAATATTTTATCAACAAAAGCATAAACAAGGAACAAATGAAAAGGAGAAGATCAGTAGTAACTTCTAGGCCATACTTTTCGGTGCTCCTGGTGCAGCCGTGATATCCCTAAGATCAAGGCTATCTGGTAGAAGAGAGTGCATCCGATAAACACCGACAAATTCCTCAGTCAATGAATATGGAACACCATGATTCTCAGGCTTCTTCATGCCAATGAAGCCACTTAATATGGATCCCCCAACATTTCCAAATGTATCCTTAAATCTCTTTCCCAATAACCCATACCTGAAATACATTTATACATAAACTCATAAGCATCTTGATGACAAAGGCAAACCAATGCTATGTGTATATAATTGTGTGCACATAATTAGGTATCCAGATGATGTTTCATTGTGTAATTGAGAATTACTTTATCATTAATTCAAAACAACCTAATCACCCACTTGTGCACTCAAAATTGTGTATGCATAGTTTTATTGAATATATATCTACCAGTTTGCACGCATCCCTGCAAGCAGAGTACCAGTTTTGAGGAGCTCTACTGTCCAGTCAATTGTATGAATCTTTGCAATGACAGCCGAAGTTACCAGCCTTGCATGGCGATACAGTTCTTCATCATCCAAATCTGGATATTCCTCCTGAGAAAATTCAAAGAAAAGATTAAAGTTTTCAGTTCAGCTGAGCCATATATAAATTCATTCAAATTATATAAATGCAACAAATATACCTTGAGGGCATCGCAAATTGCATTGTGTTCTTTGACAAAAAGAGCCTGCAATGTCGAGACACCTGCCCAACTATTACGAACGTCTCCTGCTACAGCAATTCCATTTTCGTCATGAAGAAGAAGACCATCTCGTGATATTTTAAGCTACCCGTCTTTCTAAATCCTCAGTTTTTGCAATCTCTCGGCGTTGCTCCCATATACAGCACTTCCATCCCTTCAAATTCACAGTAATTGATTAATCTTTTCACCAATTCTCTTTATACCATATTTATGTAGCACAAAAATGAAAACACAAAAACAAAAATATTGAATTGTATTTTTTTTTAAAATATAGAAAACAGAAACATGAAAAACGCATAGATATGAAGAATACAAGATATGTACTCAACTAACTTGATATATCAACTGACAACTAAATAAAAAATGTCTATTAAATCAAACGAAACCAATATTTTAAACATTTGTCAATAGTTGAAAATATGAAATCAATTTAAAGGTAAGAAAAAAAGAAGTGTTTCTTTTTTTAAGACGAGTTTCAAATTTATTTTATATTTTTGAAACATTTCTGAAATATTTTATATCAGTTTTGGCATGTTTCAGAAATAGAAACATTTTGGAAATGCAGATTATAAATAAAAAAAAATCTGCAACCCATTTACTAAAATTTAAGAGCTTACCAGCAATGAGTTCGAATATTCAAATGACCCTCTTTTATTTTAGAAGAGCCTGTTCGAATTTCCTTTGTTTTGTAGAACCTGAAAGCACTAAGAGGGCATTGGCTTGCAACTTCTTTGGGTGCAATCAGCTCAGCCAGCAGTTATTTTTGCCAAACAAAATTAATTATTTGCTCTTTTCTTTGTCGTAATCCCTTTCAAAATTATAATAGAAAATATTAATAACCTGATTGGTATCCTCCAGGTGGTCAATCCAGTCATGTATCATAAATTGATCCAAGAGGCTGCTATCATGTTGAATTGCTTTCCTGAGTCTACAAAACTTCTTCGTGCTAGAAGTTTTGTGGCAACCACCATTGGATCTGGTTTCCGTAGCTGAAAAGGTTTCGATTAAATTCAACTTAAATATTGGGCACCAGAACTATAAGAAATTCAACTGGTTATACGATGAATCCTTAGCATTTGACACTACGATGGGATAAAAAGATATGTCACCTTTTGGTCCTGATCAGCAGGAAAAATATTCCTGCCAAAGAAAGTTCCCTGGCTGCCAGCATTTCCATTGAAGGGATCATTAAGTTCTCCATTCGCGGTTCTGAAAGTAACATCAGCAGGATGAAACCTACTACCAATCGGAGTTTCACCAAATTGAATAAGTTGTACTGTTGATGAAGGTGTCGACGCAACCCCAAATAAAATAGACCTAAAAATACAGGTAAACGCGGCCATATTCCCCACTTATCGACGGAGTGCACAATCTACACCATAACAATATTTTACCATTAAAATATACAGAAAAGGTGAACAAAAATGATAACTCTAGATTTCAATAATAGATTGGAGAGATATATTACAAGGAAGAGAAATTTGTCTAGGAGAGTCATTCGGGAGACAATTCTGTGAAAATCTTTGTGGATGAAATGATAGAGAGGCATGCTGAAGAGAGACTTGATGAAATCAATCATTTGAGACAACGTAAATTGTTTAGATAGTTTTTGAAAATCAGTGTTCCTGCATGTGTATAAATCGGAGCATGCAATGCAAGACTTTCAGAAGAAATTAAAAATTTATTCTTAAAAGTTAAAGGATTTCATTTATAAATTAAATATTTATTATAGTAATTAAATTAAATTAGTTTAAAGTTAAAAATAATACATAATTGAGTTATATCATTTGAATTTATAAAACTCCTAAAATTGATCTATATTTTAGTGTTATATCATCCCCTCTTGATACATTTTGAAGAGGGTGCGTACGTAATTAATATGGGAGTCTTTAGTTTGAGTAATATTTTATTATCAAAATTAAAAGATTATCTTAAAAATATATTACTTAAAATATTACTGGGTATAAATGATTACTATGTTTAATAAAATTTAGTTAATATGAATAATTATTATATTTGATTAGAGACAATAAAATAATACTAATAAATTATTTAATTTAAATATCATTAAGTATAATTATTTTAATTTTTTTATATTACTTGTTATATTAATTGAAAATACGATTATTTTTGTCCTAAAAGATTAATAAATAAAAATATAATTAGAATAAAATCAAAATTATCTAGATAATATTTTGATATCTAAGTTGAATATAGTAATCATATTATCACTTATATTATCTATTACATCACTATTGATAATATAAGATTATCATAATTATTTATTATAATAAACTAAATAAAGTAATATAAATAATAAAATATAAATTATCAAAGTAATTTTTATTAACTAGAAATCAAACGATCCTTATAAAGTAAGTTATTGAAATATACTTTATAGCACATACTAATACGATCTCTCGTATCACAACTTGTAAAGTGTATTGGACTTATGACTTTGGATGTCCAAATTGAAATAGTTTTCAACTTGTCGTCATAGTCTAGCAAAAATGTTATCAAACAAAATTTTCTAGCAGGCTTTCGGCTTTTTGGCTGTCGAGATGAAGAACACAATCAAAATTAGGCAATATATGACTTTGAATTTGATATTGTAGTTGGTATCTTACCTGTTCAATGTCCCTTAAAGGGTTCAGAGTCCGCCCCCTGAAATAGCCGGCAAAAACATATGGCGGTCAGCTTAATATTAAACACGTGTTACTTAAGAAAAACAATCTAGTTGGTTTTTGCGATTAAACGGAAATCTGCATAGTCTTTGTTCTAGTTCAGTTGAGGACCCCATCATTTTGGCCCCAGAATCTCTACCCTTGTTTCATTTTGGGCGCCGCCCTTCGTGACCTTGTTATGGTAATATTTTTTATTTAGTTGTATTGAGATTATGTGTATGTATTTTCGATATATAAATATTTATATATTATCATATAATTATTTTTTTTATTTTAAATTATTCAATCACATGATAATATATGTAAGTGTATATATATTTATATATTTAAAATAAGTATACATAATTTATCGATGAAAAATACTCTTGAATCCAATAATATATATATTTTTACCTTCATTATCTTCATATTTGTGTCTTGAAATTTTAATTCTCTTTATGTCTCCATTCGATTGGTATATCATCCATTGAAATCTATATTTTCCCATGGTTTACATTAACTATCTTGCAACGACAATAAAACTACTGATACTTGTTCGACCCATCACTTGTACACACCCAAAATTTTATAACACCTCATTTGAAAAAAAAATCAAAAACTTTGAATGATTGATTTTTTTTCCATGGAAAAGCAACACTTTTTATCCATTTTTAGTATTAAATCTGTAAATTTTTTGTTTAAATGATTATTTTACCTTTTTATTAAAATTTCAAATTGTTTTTAATATTATCCAATTATGTTTATATTTATCAATTTAAAATTTTATTATTTCTACTTTTTTAAAATATGAAAACTTTAAAAAAATTTTAAATATTATATTTTAATTAGTTTTGTTTAGAGATAATCTTTTGATATTATTAAAAGAAATATTAAAAATTTTAAAAACATCCATAAATTTTGCATTGTTCCCTTAAGGGGCATTTGATTTGATTTTTTTAAGATTACCTTGGTAATCTATCTTTTATTCCTTTATTTAGTTTGTCATAATAAAATATTACAGTAATCTTCTATTATCAATACTGATGTGACAGGTAATATATGTAGTAATTTGATTACTATATTCACTTTAAGTATTTAAAGATTACCGAAGTAATCTTGATTTTATTATTATTTATTATTTTTTTGGGATAAAATAAATTTATTTTTAATTAATATAAAAAATATTTAAAAATAATTATATTAAAAAATATTTAAGTAAAATAATTTATTAATAATTTTTTATCACCTTTAACCAAACACAATAATTATTTATAGTTACTAAATTTTATCAAATATAGTAATCATATATATTCAGTAATCTTCTAAGTAATCTTCAAGGTAATCTTTTTATTTTGATAATAAAACATTATCCAAATCAAACTTCCCCTAAAAGTATACTTTTGGAAAGTAGGGAGGACATCATTAAGAAAATGATAAGGGCCCAATCGTAAAATAGAAAGCCCAATAGGCTCAATTCTAACCGTTCTCTCCTCCCATATCACTACCGCCACAGAAGAAGAAGAAAACTTACGCAGAACCCAAACCCGCTAAAACCCTAACAACCCTAAAATGCCGGACCTGAGAAAACGTGGACGCAAACCCCCCGAAACCGAAACTATAACCATGGACTATCAATACACCAACCCCACTTCCCAAAACGACGACGCCGCCGTCGCCAATACTCATCATAACCCTTCTTCCCCTCGCCGTACACGTGGCCGCGCCAGACGAAGCCTCACCGAAGACGAAAACAACAGCGGCAACGTTAACAATTCAAACTCTAACATCGGCCATTTGGCTTCACTGGAACGGAGCAGACACGGGGATGCGAATGAAATAACGATATTGCCCTCGCGGTGGGACAGCGTGGCAGTTAAAGCCGTGCCGTCGATGGATGCTGTCGTGAAAGTGTTTTGTGTGCACACGGAGCCGAATTTCTCGCTGGCGTGGCAGAGGAAACGGCAGTATAGTTCGAGTAGTAGTGGCTTTATTGTGGGGGGAAGAAGAGTTTTAACTAATGCTCATTCGGTTGAGCATCATACGCAAGTCAAATTGAAGAAGCGGGGCTCCGATACGAAATATTTGGCCACTGTTTTGTCTATTGGGACCGAGTGTGATATTGGTAAACAAAAATGTTTAAATATGGTATTACAGAATTTTTATATTGGCTTATTTTGTTGGTTTCCTGGATGATGTGTCAAGAATCTTGATTAGATTTTTGTTTTTGAAAGTGATAAAAAATGAAACTGATGGGTTCAAATTAATAGTTCTTCAATATATGAGTTTTTTCTTGACTGAAACTTAATGTGGTTATATTCTTTGTGTGTTTCAATAGTTTTGTTAAAGTTGTTCTTGAAATTTTATGAAATTATATTAGAGGGGACTAAATGAGTATTAAACATGAGCTGTTTGAATTTGTGAATGCTTAAATTATGATTTTGCTATGTATTATCTTTGTGGTGCTACAGCAATGTTGACTGTTAATGATGATGAGTTCTGGGAAGGAGTTTCACCAGTGGAGTTTGGAGATTTACCAGCTCTCCAAGATGCTGTCACTGTTGTGGGGTATCCGATTGGGGGTGACACTATCTCTGTGACAAGTGGGGTTATTTCACGCATGGAGATACTATCTTATGCCCATGGCTCAACTGAACTTCTGGGACTGCAGGTTATAGTTATAGAATTTGGATTATGCATATTTTGTGTCTGTAATATGGTATCGGAGCTTTAAAATTGGAGTTTGGTGCAATTGCAGATGTTAACTCGTTCTTTTTCTGAAGTTGACCTTTAATCATGTTTATTCTAATTCTGTGGCTCAGTTACTATGATCAGATGCAGTCTTTGGTGGATTTTGTCATGTTTTTCCTGAATAAGTTATTCTGGTATTGCATATTTGTACTGATATCCTTTATTTTTTTGAATTTGTTCTTGTAGATAGATGCAGCTATAAATTCTGGAAATTCTGGTGGACCTGCATTTAGTGACAAGGGCAAATGTGTTGGCATTGCATTTCAATCTCTAAAACATGAAGATGTGGAAAATATAGGTTATGTGATACCCACGCCTGTTATTATGCACTTTATTCAAGATTATGAGAGAAATGGTGCTTACACAGGTATTTTTGCTTTCAGAGTTTTTTATGTTTTAGCTGTTGCTATTTTCTATTGAACAGAATCTTTCTTGTGTACATAATTTTTGGACCTTAATTGTTTTGAGAATTTTTGTCCTCTTGATTCCTAAATTTTGTGGTGATGTCCCATGTATTAGGTTTTCCGATTCTTGGAGTTGAGTGGCAGAAGATGGAAAATCCTGATTTGCGCATGGCAATGGGGATGAGACGTGCACAAAAGGGTGTTCGCATTAGAAGAATTGAACCAACAGCTCCGGAGTCTCAGGTTTTGAAGCCATCTGATATAATCATTAGCTTTGATGGTATTGATATTGCTAATGATGGAACAGGTGAAATTTTCTTTCTTTTATATTTAGTGACTTTCTTTTTATTAAGCTTTCTTCTTACATTTTTTGTGGTCTTAACTTGTGATTGCTGATTGTTGTTACTTGCTAGTCTTACCATTTTGTTTGCATAATGGTATTCCGGGACATTCTACTGAAATATCTATGCGGGGATACCACGTGCCTGTGAAAGTGTCTTTTTTATGCTTTTCTTGTTTGTTGCAAGTGTTTATACAAAAGGCTTGCCCAATTCCACCAGATTGTGCTGCAAAGAAATGAAGCTATCTATATATTTTCAATTCAAATGGATTTTGGTCAACTATTTAGTAGTTTAAATGTGGCCTACAAGAGTAGCTGGCATAAGCTCTTAGAGATTCTTTAGGTTATTATGGGTCAAAGTTGCTATAGAATTCTAGAAAGTGGTAAGCGCCGATGAAAATAACAAATTGAATGTACAGATAGTAGTTAAGTATTACTTGGTATGGTGGAGTTTACAACATCTTGTACAAATTGGATGTACAGGGAAAGTTCTTGTGAGGAATTTAGGGAGGGAAAAGTGGAGTTTACATTTCTTCCGACTATTGCCTTATTGCTCTCATGGTACTTTATATATTGTTTAATTATTATCTCCCTTTTCTGGAAGCAAAATGTTTGTTCTAACTTCTCTGTTGAACTTAATTTTAGTTCCATTCAGGCATGGGGAGCGCATAAGTTTTAGTTACCTAGTTTCTCAAAAGTACACTGGGGATACTGCTATTGTAAAAGTTCTCCGAAATTCAGAAGTTCTAGAATTCAACATAAAGCTTGCAACTCATAAGCGGCTCATCCCAGCTCACATCAATGGCCAACCTCCTTCTTATTACATAATTGCAGGATTTGTCTTTACAGCTGTAACTGTTCCATATCTGCGTTCTGAGGTGTGGTTTGGCACTTTTTTTCTGTGTTTTATTTGTGAAGTGCTGACTGTCGATGCATGTGTTTGTCCGACTGGGTGTTTTGGGGTGTGCATCTGTGGGACCCATTACTCCCACAACTATTGCTATCATTTTTTATTTTTTTGTTTCAACATAGGGAGTAGAAATGTTTTCAAGTGGGTCGATAAATGCTTTTCAGTATTTAATGCAATTTACCTTTTGTTTGCATTTGATGTAGTATGGAAAGGATTATGAATTTGATGCTCCAGTCAAATTGCTGGATAAGCTTTTGCACGCAATGGCACAATCTGTGGATGAACAGGTTGTTGTCATTTCCCAGGTTATCTCTTGTTCTCTCTTGTGTGTTGTACATAATTTCCTTTTTGTATTTGTTTCAATATCATGCTAGGTTTTGTTTAAAGTGAAATTTGATTATTTTTATTTATAAAAAATTTCATTGTGTACACCTGAAATTTTTTCCAGGTGCTTGTGGCTGATGTCAATATTGGATATGAGGAAATTGTCAATACTCAGGTCTGGATTACAAGATACAACTCTTGGATGATATAAAAATGCTGACACACATAAAATTCTTCCATGTGCTAAAGTTTTCTTTATGTCTGTTTTTCAAGGTTCTTGCTTTCAATGGTAAGCCTGTGAGGAATCTTAAAAGCCTAGCTGACATGGTTGAGAGTTGTGAAGATGAATATTTAAAATTTGATCTGGAGTACCAACAGGTTCTCTCTCTCACTCTCTCATCTCTATCTGTGTGTGTCTTTATGTTTCCCTATAATATTCTTAAATTTACTAATATAAATTCTCCAAGCAGATAGTGGTCCTACAGACTAAGGCAGCCAAGGCAGCCACCTCTTTCATCCTTTCAACACATTGCATACCTTCTGCTATGTCAGATGATCTCAAAACCTGAGAGATTGTTGAAACTAAGGTATATGAAATTAATCCTCTTTCATCTATCCTTGTTTTTGAGATCCTATGTCTTTTTCCATGACTGAACATAAATTAAAACACACTTTATTTCCTTGAAGCGTGATGGAATCTGACAGTTAATTGCTTATTGTTGTATTAATATGCACATATTGCAAGAAAGCTGGGAGGATTGGACTGTAGGTTTTGCTGAACCTAGAAGCATCTTTTGATTAATTCTTTTTATTCCCTGCTTCAGCTGAAATTTTGTCAGAGATTTCATCTTTTGCGGAGCCAGAGAACACATCAGAATATCAACTTTTGGTCAGGCTGATCATGGTTTGTCAATGCTCCTTTCATTGTTATTTGATTTGAAAATTTTGATGTGGTTTCCTAAATGCCAGTAGATTATTTCCTGTTTTGCAGGAAAAATTTTGATGATCTTACGTTCTCCAGCTGAATGCTTGTCATAAAGAGGATTTTCATTCCATCATTGTCTTTTCTATGGACAATATGCCATTGTCTGTATGAAATTTGTCTCCTGTTTGTTACAATATAGATGTTCTAATTATCCTCAAGTTGCTTCCATAGATTGTTGAAAAGCCCCTTGCTATGTTAATCTTCGGGTGAAACCATGTGAGAGGTATGATCCTCTTGTATACAATGACTGGCAAATTTACAAGGGAAATACAAGAATACTGTTTGGGTGTAAATGCTCTATTCTATGGCAAATTTTAGTACGGTTCCAATTGCCAGGAGATATAAATCTGTTCAGCAGTAATTATTTTGGTATGATACTTGGCACTTGGGCAGACTGCTCTTACAAAGAGTTTAATCTTCGACTTTCTTCAGTCCTGGCAAGTGTAGGGGGATAATCTGTGACTGTCTCCTCAATTTGGTCATGTGGCTGCTTGGATTAAGATCTGTTTCTTCACAACATCAGAAATGAAAATTTGTCAAAATTTTCCTATGTTTTTTTCTCTCAGAGGTGGGTTTATGCTGGCTGCCTTCGATAAAAAACAAATGCTATTCAATTTGTGATGCTACCTTCTCACTAGCCTATGCAGCGGAAACTGTTCTGTAAATAGTTTGTTGCAAAGGCAAACAATGTTTGTTCACACTCTTTTGAAAGACATAACACAAAAGCTTTTTATTTTCTAACATGATTTGATCACTAAAGAATCGGAAGTTTCTTTGCCATGTGAATCAAAATGAATTTGTGGTCGAGAATCATGTTGCCGATTCTTCAGTTTTCCTTACTCGGCAGTGGGTATGATGAGCAGTATATATATTTAGATATTCGTTCGTTTACATTTATTTGATCTACACTAGATCGTTCTTATGTTTTTGCAGTAAAGGGACTTTCTGTGCAGCTTGTGCTGATTCCAGGCTACCACCTTCAGAGTCTTCACCAATTTCCTCTTTCGCTTTTCCCCACATTACAGTATAGAAGCCGATAGAGATTATTGTTGCTCCAATAAGACTGCAAAAGATGACCAGCAGTTAGCTGCACTATTTCAGGTTTTTCTGAAACTCATCTTTGGTGTAAACTTCTACTCAGAAATGAGTGTAACAATGTCCATACCTTCCAAGATAGAGAGTGTCTCCGAGAAACATGACACCCATTGCGACTGCAATGGCAATAGATAGGGGCTTGAACATTGCTACGAAGACCGGCCCTTTCAATCTCAACGCCCATGTGTGAACAGTGTTGTTCATGCATGATCCAAAGAGTCCCTAAATACACAATCAGGCCATCATTAGGAAATTCCAAAGAAAATTTGGCTCATCAATCAAGACACTTCAGTTCTTACCGAGCACACAATGGAGGCCAGGGCTATATTCGGCCTCACTCTCCAGGCACTGGAATCCCTTTCTGCAATCAATCCAACAACAGCTGCAACTAAGCTAACGCATAAATTATAGAAGAAGACAACGGTCAATTCTGCCGGGTACTCCTTCATTATCTGTGTCTGTTACAGAATCACCAAGTACAAAATCAATCCTTCAATTTTGACACATTGAACAGAATCTAAAATTTTTCAGTACCAACCTGAACAATGTACCACAGTGGCACAAGAATATACTCAGCTGTGAGAAAAAGGCCACCAATTGCCCAATTGGAGTTTGAGGAATGCAGAGGTTGAGGCTGAGCAAGGGGAACAGTTGGAGATGAAAGCATAAAAATTGGGTGACCCTTATAGAGGGTAACCAAAAATGCTCCAGCTATTGACACAAAAGTGCCCAACACTTTAGCCTGACTACTTGCTTTTCTGCAAGCTAGCTTCTCCATCCTTTTCATGCCAATAAACCAAAGAAATGAGATGAGAATAACAAAAGCAAGTGTAGCCCACCCAGAGAAAAAGAATCAACCAAAAATGCTTTCTCTTTCTTTGAACAAACTGCAACAAGGGTAATTATTGGGACTTCTTCCATTGTTGGAGAAAAATCAAAGAGATGTGTTAGATAATTTCAGAATAAGCAGAGGTTTCTTTGGGATTACACTAAATTAGAATTATTTACAAATTAAGACATGGGGAGGAAGAGGAAAAAGTAGAAGTTTTTTTTTTTTTACAAGTCAAACAATACTATTGGAGCTCAGCCCTTTGCCCAAACAGGTAAAACTTCAATTCTAATTAACCCTATTACTACTTTAATTTTAATAATAAATCAAAAGTTTAATTTTATTAGAGATAAAATTTTAAATTTAATAATTAATCTCATAATTATTTTATTAAATAAATTAAAAATATAAATTTAACTGACAACGAGTCTTAAACTCAAATTCTCTTAAAACTCAAATTCTTTTATAACTCTTTGCGATTCCACCACCATTCAAACTACCCGTGGGCCAAAGAACAAGAAGTTAACATGTAAATTGACAAGTGTTGTAACGTTCCCATCAAGCTTGTACCAGATCCATCTGTGTTTGTTAAAGTGAACTGAGAAGGCTGAATAAACAGAGTTCTGAAGCCACCAGAGGGGTAATTATGTAATTTCAATAAAAGAGGAGAAGACTTGAAGAAACCTGAAAAAGATGGCAAGGATGAAGGTGAAAGCTGGAGTGAGGTTGCTGATAGCTGAAGCAAGCGTTGGAGAGCTCAAATTGATTCCTGTATAACCCATGATCTGAGATGAACTCCTGCTCCAATAACCGATCAATTTAAGTTAAATATTAACAGAAATTTAAGCAAAAACAAAACAGCCCTTTTCATTAGCAACAAATTTCCATACCCAATTAGGCCTAGAAGACCAATTTTACACAGTATAGAGAAGGTGAGTGGAGGAAGAACTCTCGATCTGTAAATAAATCAAAGGAAAAACTTCAACAATTAAAAGAAATAATGAACTTGGTGAGGAAAGATATGAAAAACACTTGCCTGTAAGAGAAGAATGGAGCAGGGAGAAGAACAAGAGCAGCAATAGCGTAGGCATAGACAATAAAAACATGGTAACTCATCCCCTGTAACGTTGCTGCTTTGAAGAGGGTGTTTAAGCCGACGTTTACACATTCCATCGACACCATGGCCGTGAACGGCAGCACATCTCGGTAACAATACCTCCATGCCATCTGATCTTCCTCACAGGTGAAGACAAAGAAGAAGATGGCAGTGTTTTGAAGCTTCTGTGAGACGGATTGTTTTGTTTTATCTAATTTCTGAAATAATAATACATCACTGGGTCCATCGCCCTGCTTTTTCACAGTAGAGAAAAAGCGTGATTTGAAATTTTCACGCTTGGTTGCATCATCTGGGATGCTCTTGATTTTATTTATTCATTCTAAAACAGCGAAATAAGAGAACTATGAGCTGTGAATCTTGCTGGTTTTCAATTACATTAAAATATCACCAGTGTTGGTTGAATTTGTCAAGATTTGTGGCCATGGATCTTCCAAATAACCCAGGTCTCAGAATCTCATCTTCTGATTCGCAGTTGGATAATAAACTAAGGAAGAGAAAGAGTCAGGTACTGTCTCTGTGTCATATTTACAATAAAACTGAGGCTCAATAATTGACGGGAACGTGCCATACACGGTCTCTTCATCCCTTTTCATTACTTTTAAGGCCAAAGGACTACTTCCCACCCAAAGCATGCGAATTTCTTAAGTTTTATTCGGTTAATTTTAAAAATTCTATTTATTTACCCACAAATTATTAAAATTAATTGAATCGATTAGTTATATCATTTTATTTTTAAACTTTAAAAACTAATAATTTTACCTCAATCCAAGTTTTAAAAACAATTTTTTTCCCTTTAGGGTTTTTAATTTTTTAGATTCAATTTTTCGGTATCGTTTCTTTCTCTTGGATAACCTCCAAGAGACAACTCTTTCTCTTTGGTGTGGTTTCCTTCCGACGGCTCTCCTGAAAGTGCTCATCTTCATCTCTAACGAAAACGATTCGTCTTTATCAGAGACGAAGACGACTCATCTTCTTCGACGAACACTCCCAAGAGAGTTGCTAGAAGGAGACAGCACCGAAGAGGAAGAGTTGTCACCTAGAGGTCACTGGAGAGGAAGAAATGGCACTAGAAAATTGAATCTGAAAAATTGAAAACCTTAGGGGGGAAAATGCTAATTTTTAAAAATTAGATTAGAAAAAATTATTAATTTTTAGGGTTTAGGGGGGAAAATTAAATCAAATTTAAGTTTATTTTTTATAATATAGATAAAACAATAATTTTATCTTTGAAATTATTAATTTTAATCATCTACAGGTAAGTAAATGAGATTTTCAAAGTTAACGAGACAATATTGAGAAAGCAACATCCCTTGGGTGGAACATAGTGCTTTGGCCTAATTTTAAAAGGGAACGTGCCTCACACACTCTTTTTTTATTCGATATCAACGACTCCCTGCCCTGCCCCCAACCAATCAACTTCTTTCCATTCCACCAATTCTCTGTGAAATCAATCCTTTCTGCGGCAATTACACATTGAATGGACAGGAGGGTGATATTTAGAATTTAATATATCTTAAATTCAAAATTAATCAGTTACGCGATAACAATTTATACTTATACTTAAATTAGTACTTAAATATATAAGAAAATCTTAATTGACACACAAAATAATACCCTTTATATTTTAGTAAGTTTTTTTTTTTTTTTTATAGTGCTTCTAGTTAGTAATTAGAAGACGGGTTTTAAATTGGAGAGTAAAAATTTAAATTTTTTTGGATAATATTTTAATATTAAAATTTTTATTTATTTGATATAATAATTATGGGTCAATCATTAAATTTAAGATTTTATTTATTTGATTAATTTATCTTAAAAAAGGCGTTCTAACTTAAATAAATTTTTTTAATTTCTTTGTTGAAAAAAAATTAATAGAAATAAATGTCAGGACAATTATATTATTTTTTCTTTTTTCATAAGAATATTGGTCACTTTATAAAGACCATGAACTAAATTTCATTAAACTTAGTTTTTAGTTCCTTTAACAGCAGGTAAGAAATTTAGAGATGCTTCCTTGAAAATAAAGTAGTTTCATGTAAATGAAGAACAATAAAACAAAAGCATAAAATTAGAAAGTAATTAATTAGTGCACGAAAGATGATTAATTGTCGTTTTATGAAAAGGGTTGATTACTTAACTTGTCGTTTTATAATATAAAACTAAGAATTTATGTTCCTTCTTGGCCACTCAAAAGCTATGTGCTAATATCAGTGAAGAGGTCAATTGCATGCCAAAGACAAAAGAAAATATACAAGAAGTCAAGGCCAAACGACTATTTCCCACCCAAGGTTTGATATTTTCTCAAGTTTCCACCCTTTAACTATGGAAACACCAAATACCCACCTATGAACAGTTAAATTTAACAAAACCCTAATGGTGGTAAGGGTAAAATCATCATTTTTGCTATAATATTAAAAATAAACTAAAATAGAATCTAATTTTGCCCCCCTAAACTTTAAAACTAAAATTTTCCTCCAGCCTAAGTTTTAAAAAATGACAGTTTCACCTTAGAGTTTGATTTTGAAATCTCCGACAACCGTTCCAGCTCCATTGTCGACGACCTCTCCCTCCCGAAATAGCCTCTCCTTCCCGAAATAGCCTCTCCTTCCGACGAATATTTTCCTCCCATTTGGAGGCTCGATCGGCTTTGTCTTCGTCTTGGGAGACGAAGAACTTTGTCGGGGAAGACGAAGTTCTTCGTCTCCCCAGTCGTCTTCGTCTGGGAAGATGGTCGTCTTCCCAGAGGTCTTCTTCTGGGAAGACGATCGTCTTCCCAGATGAAGACGACGGCTTCGTCTTCGTCTGGAGAAACGAAGAACTTCATCTTCCCCGACGAAGTTCTTCGTCTCCCAAGGCGTCTCTAACGTCGATCGAGCCTCCAAATAGGAGGAAAGTATTCGCTGGAAGGAGAGGTTGCTTCGGGAGGAAGAGGTCGTAGGCAATGGAGCCGGAACGATCGTCAGAGATTTCAAAACCAAACCCTAGGTTGAAACTACCATTTTTTAAAACTTAGGCTGAGGGAAAATTTTAGTTTTAAAGTTTAGGGGGACAAAAAGAGATAAAATTTTCAAGTGTTAGGGTTTTGTTAAATCTAACCGGCTATGGGTGGGTATTTGGTGTTTCTATAATTAAAGGGGGGACTTTTGAGAAAACATCAAACCTTGGGTGGGAAATAGTCGTTTGGCCAAAAGTCAAAACCTAAACCCAGGCTAAAGCTTTTTCAACTAATTTGACCCCACTAAAATTATATTGATCCGTCACAGTTTACTACACCAGCACGCATCTTGTCTCACAAACCCCAGTTGGTGCATTGATGTTACTCATGTCCAATTTGTCTAAAAGGCTTGAGCACAAATCAATTTAAGACTATTTTGATAAGGATGTCAGCTAATTGATGGTCTGATCAAATCATAGGTAACTTCAAAATCTTTGCATCAACTTTCTCCTTTAACAAAAATCTATCCAACTCTCCGCATTTATTAAGATCATATTGTTTTCAACTATGTGCAATGTCACATACAACTTAATTATTGCAATACAACTGATTATGATGTCCTAATGAGTCTAAGGCTTGCAAGAGATGTAACATCTTCTCTAAAAGTAGTATTATCATCCGAAAGAAAGCACTATTATACTCAATTTAAGGAACGTGAAAGTAAACTTAAATTTACAAAAATAATTATACTTTCATAAAATGACCAAATTGCCCATACATAAACATTTATTGGAAGCGTACAAAAGAAGTTCAACATAAATAAATCTTCGAATATTCAATATATCCAGTAATTTAACATGACATATATAAAGTTGTCTAATAACATCTCAAAATAAAACATTACATAAACAATCACTAAAATGTTTTCATGTCAACTCCATGCTTGCTAGTCTTGCACTGTAGTCATCATCTTCACCATTTACCTACAAAACACACACAAAAAAAAAAGTGAGTGATAATTAATCACCAAATCGAACAGAGACAAAAGTTAACCTCAAGTAAAGTAGGAGAACTTAGTCTAACATCATAATAATTTAATCCCCTTATACATAATTGCTTATTCCAGCTTGACTTTTCAAGAGTCGTACACCTTCAGATTTGGAACTTGGATGACATGGAACTTATAATTTTACTTAATCCTCTCAAGTGCACCTTAGGTCCCAAGTAGTCATCTTAGGAAGGACCTTTGCTCCCTATGCTATAATAACTCTATATATGCAATGAATGTAAAAATTGGTGAAAGCATTTTAAAACAATTTTTCTTTTACTGAAAATATTTTTTAAAAATGTTTTCCCTTTGTACCATTCGGTTTAGGTCGAGATAGAGATTTAGTACATTGGTCATATGAGTTGCATACTACGTAATCTCTTTTTCTTACGCATACTATATGAGTTACATACTACGTAATCCCTTTTTCTTACGCATACTATTGAATTGTTATGTTATAATTATGATTTACTACAAGCATATATATAGAGGAAATCTTAAAAAATACTAACGACTCACATAAAAACTCATGAGAATCATGTTTTCATGGGTTTTCTAAAATTGCAACTAGGGAATATGTTCCACATATATTTGTGGATATATTATGTTCTCATGTGTTGATCAGGTCCCAAACATGTTTTGCAAATTGCTAGTTACTTGTGTGTCATATAAGATCAATTTCAAACATGACTACACCCAAATTGTGTTAAACATGCAACAATGAAAGTCACTTCATGTAAAAAGTTGATCTAATACACTTTCATGTAATTAACATGTACACACTTGAACTACTATCATAACTTGCAAAAGTAAAGAAAAATTGGTTGTCATTATATATTTACCTTACTTTAAAATAATAATATTATATATACTTATAATAGATATCAATTTATGTATTAATAATGATGTATCATTATATAATTGAGTAATTTTGAATTTATAGTAAAATAACACTCAATCTTATGGTGATACATTATCATTGATACTTAAATTAGTAATCATTATAAATTCATATAACATTATTCTTGAACAATAATACTATGTGCAATTACCATGATTGTTAATTTTGATACTAATAATAATATATTATCATATAATTGAGTGATTTGATACCTAAATTTGTCTTCATTTTGAGTTAATATTTCTTTAAAGGCCCAAAAATTTGTTCCCAACCAAGGATTGATGTAATCCAAGCTCCTATCCATCCACTTTTAAAAACCTAAAATCTCACACATGAGTCAATTTTTGTTAAAATTTTCAATTAAATATAAGTGTAAAACCGTTATTTCAATAATAATATTAAAAATAGATAATTTATTATATTTTCCCTCTATGTTTTACAAACTAATTTCACTCTACCTAAAATTTGTTAGGTTTGAAAAATCACATCTTCCCCCCCCCCCCCCCAACCCACAACCTTAGGATTTTTTTTTCACCTTTCCGGCTATCATTTATGTCTTCGATAACCTCCTGTTTTCACTCTAAACCATCGCCTGCTATTTGGCCATGAGAATGTTGATGTCAAATCCAAACGATTCGTATAAATGCATCATTGTCCAGACAAAACTCTTTGTCTGGACGACAAAGGTGTCATCTAGACAACACCTTCATTGTGCAAAAGTTTGGACGACGACACATTTAAATAGATCATCTGGATTCAATGATGATGGTCTCTTGGCCAGAGAGATAGTGACAGTTAGGGTTGAAAAGGGTGGTCGTCAGAGACGGAGATGATGACCGAAAAGGTAAAAAAAAATAAACCCTAGGTTAGGGAGGGGAGAATATAATTTTTCAAAAATAGAAAATTTTAGATAAAGATAAAGCTGTTAACTTTTGAAACTTGGGGGAATATAAAAAATTATATATACATTTTAATATTATTGTTAAAAAGATGATTTTACCCTTATATCTAACTGAGGATTTTTATAGAAATTAACTTATAGGTGAGATTTTGAGTTTTTGAAAATTGATAGTTGAGAATTTGAAAGTACATCAAACCTTGGGTGGGAACCAATCTTTTGGCCTTCTTTAAACTGATTCTTGTTCATGAATAAATATTTTACTATAATAGGGTAATCTTGAATACCATTACATTTTCATTAATAAAAATACCTAAATCTATTTCCATTCTGAGTTAGCGTTTCTTTAAATTGATTCTTGTTGATGAATAAATATTTTACTATAATAGGGTAATCTTTGAATACCATTATAATAATGAAATATGTAACAGTTAGCATGGATACAACACTATTACCAAACTAACAAGGCAGCAGTTTAGCACCATCAACCACGTATAATTTTTTTTTTAAATTTATTGTATGCAAAAATTTCCTTCCCCCACAACAATTACATAGTAGAAATGAAGCTGGAGTCATTTGTACAGGAGGCATCGCCCTTTTTGGCCATGATAACAATAGAATGTTTAGATGTTGCTCTCTCAGTGATAATGAAGGCAGCTTTGAACCAGGGATTGAACAACATGGTTTCCGTCGTCTACTGTAATGCCTTCGCTGCCCTCCTTCTTCTTCCTTACTTCATTTTCAGCAGGTGTGTAATTTTTCTTTCATAAGTTGCTTCCATTTATGAATCTTAAGTTCTAAATCTTCTTTCTTTTTGCAGAAACAAGCGTCCTCCTCTCACTTTCTCCCTCCTTCGGAAAATTTTCCTCCTTGCCTTTCTCATGTAAACACGACTCTTTAACCTCTGCGGTAATTTCTTCAATGGTTTCTTTGTGTGCTTTTAACATGGAAAATTCCGGTGTTGCAGGAGCAGTGGCCAAATAATGTATTTAACCGGCATTAAATTCAGTTCCCCAACTCTTTCATCCGCTATTATGAATCTTATTCCCATCCTTACTTTCTTGCTTGCAGTCATATTCGGGTAAGAAGTTCATAAATTTTTGTTCTTAGAAATCAACTGGTGAATTTTATACTGAACTAGTCTGGAGATTGATAGTTGAAAATTCCTTCTGGTTATGTTAGATTTGTAACTTTTAACATACACGTTCATATAATTATAGCCATGCAATCCTAATTCCAGGTCATCTACACAAAAGGTATAAAATATTGAATTATAAAGTTATAAGAATATTTGTAACATTATATAATTTAAATTTGTAAAACTATTGAGATTATATATACTGAATTACTTCTTAAAGTGACTATCTTCCACTTCTAAAACTTCTTAAATGACAGTTTTCAATCGAAAAACCTACGTTATTTAGTTTCGGGGTGGAGATCTAATTAATATATAGAAGGTTAGTTAACCCTCTTATTAAATGTCTAATATACTTTAAGAAACATTTTTATATTATTCACTCAAATCATAACTTTTAATATATATCAGACTTATTTTTATTGATTATAAACTTATTTATAAACTATTATTAAATTTTATTAAATCAAAATCATAATTAACGTCGATCTACCTCAATAAATTTTCGAACAAAAGTGAGCCATTGTTGATATTATCATCTTTCTTCTTTTATCTCTTCAAATTTTTCCCTTGCCTGCCGATTTTTCCTCCATAAAACACTTCCAAATCCCAGGTTTGAGAAGCTAGAGTTAAGAAGGTCAAGCACACATGCCAAATTCTCGGGTGCCATTTTAGCAGTAACAGGAGCTTTTATAATCACCATGTATAAGGGTCCAAAGCTCTTGGCTTCATCAACTTCTACCTCTCCAACTCCTCATCATCAGCTGCTTCTTCCACTGCGATCAGAATGGGTCATTGGAGGATTTCTCCTCCTTCTGTGTGCTATAGAATCTGCAATAGTGATAATTTCTCAGGTAATTAAAAGCGTCCTCCATTTGAGCATCAGAACCCATCAGGACCACCGCATAATGAATTCATTTTCTATTTTTCCAGGCCGATATTCTCAAGAAGTGCCCAGATGAAATGACCATAGTCTTCTTGACCAACTTCTTTGTTACTACCCAAGCTGCTGTTTTCTCAGCCATAGCTGAAAGAAACCCAGGTGCATGGAAATTGTCGACAACTGTTGAAATACTCGCCATTGTTTGCAATGTAAGAAGAATACTGATCATTTAAAATTGAAACCTAATTTTAAATTTCACTGCATATTCAAATTACTGACCATTTGAGGCTGTTTCAGGCTACATTAGGAAATGTTTTCCGGACTGTTGTTCATATCTGGTGCTTACACAAGAAAGGGCCTATCTATGTAGCAATTTTCAAGCCACTGGGGATGGCTGTTGCAGTGGTGCTGACAGTCATATTCCTTGGAAGCACTCTTTCTCTGGGCAGGTACGATATAATTTACTAAACCTGCCTGCAAATCGTAGATTGGGTAACAATTGAGGGTTCTCATATAAGTGGGTATAAGTTCAAATCTCCTATAACATATAAGATTAAGACTCTTGACTTATCTGATTTAGTGACTATAAAACCTATCATTGAATCTATAATTTTTTCTACTCAGTGTGATTGGGCATGGGTTCAAATCTTTTACAACATTTCAAAATTAAATCTTTAATTTATTTGATTCAATGATCATGAGATCAATTACTAGACCCAGAGTTAAACATATTTGGTGTGGTTGATTCTGTCTTAGAATAATAATCTAACCCGGATTGGGTTTCCATATATATATATAGAAAGATTCAAAATTAATGTTTGATTGAATGGTTACTGCAGTGTAATTGGATCCACTGTTATTGCACTTGGATTTTATACTGTGATGTGGGTACAAATGAAAGAGAAAAACATGGCTGTTGACATTGAAGATTTTAGCGGGGGATCAAACAGCCAAAGGGCACCTCTTCTTCAAAACGGTGAAGATACAGTAACATCATGTTAGAAAAAAAATTTCATTGGTTTTGTAATTTTCTGAACGACAGATCTTTATTCATAAATGATTAAAATTCAACTCTGTTAAAACTAAATTAGATAAAATAATCCTAATTAACTTTATTTAAAATTTTAATAAAATAAAACAAACAAAAACTCAAATCCCATTTTTTTCAAATTGGTTTCTAACATTCTATCCAAGTTGCAAATGAACATTTATATTAATTTTATTCTTGTAAAGATAAACAACTTGTATATTATAAGTTTAAAATAATAAATTGGCAATTTAATGTTTCAAAAATACAATTTCTAGGTAAATAATATGCTTTTCAATTAGTTATTGTTGTGCAGTCAAACCTTGGCAATCCTGTAATTCACTCATTTTACATTTTTATTTCATGTAGATACAAAAATCAATAAAACTATATATACCCATTTTTCATATACAATTGGTGTACACAGATAAAGTGTCATCATGTGATTGGATATTTCTTTATCATATGATGACACATGTTTTAAAATCACCTAATTACATAATGACACATCACAGTGTACATGAATTATGTATCAAAAATGGATATACATAACATTGCTCTACAAAAATATTGGTCATAACTATCATTTTCTATCAAATTAGGGTAATATGATCGGTAACTTTTATTGTAATAACTAGATTCAATGCATCAGGGTCTAAGATAAATATCTACTATCATTTATTAAACAAATTCATACCTCTGGATCTGTAAGTCGCTATGAATAAATGATTACTTACATTGTGAAGACACCATCTCTTGATGTTTAGAACCTAACTCATATTGAGGAAGTAATGGCATCAACATTACTTGCATAGACAATAAGTCACTCTATAGAGGCACCAATCATCAATGTGTAGAGCATAACTCACGTCAATTAAGTCAAGGAGTCAACATGTGATGTATCGAATATAACTTACCATACAGAGTCATCAACTCTTGACATATATATAACTCTGGAAAAGTGGGTCAAGACGTCAACTTGCAATATTTAGATAATAACTCATGCAAAGACCCCAAACGTACAGAGGATAATACCTGCACATTGACACCACACAATGGTGAAAATACCATCATTGATAGGCTAGGAAACCTCGGTTGCTAAGCATGAAGATTGTATCATGATTGTAACAGACGTTTCACCTCCTTTGAACGTCCATTCTAAGGTTTATATATAAACAAAAGCTATTTCGAATTGTATAAACTTTTTTATATTCCTCTCACGCTCAAACATATATCTATCACCACATTTAAGGAGTTTTAGTAGACACCTAGTGCTCCCCATAGTCCCCTGAAGTCGTGTTCTTCATGTGGACTACCTTGGTGTCAACCCTATGTGGATTTGAGAGCAATATTCTCATCGGATCCACATTCAAGTTTTGAAGGAACTTCGAAACGTAAGTCAGTTACTTATATATCATAAAGATGTCTTGATTATGCACATTATGAAAATATTCTAATCTTGGGTTGTTTATGGATTATTGTTGTTGGTAATTTTTTAAATTATATATTTCCGCTGCATTCATAGCATTTTGAGTCCATGAACGTGTCCACATGGAAATTTTTTTTAAATTTTATTTTAAGAACATTACAGAAAAAAAAAAAAAAACAGGAATAAGTGTTGATTTAGTGGAGAGGAGCCAAACCCGCCTGGTCCAGTTTGACAGTTATGAAAACGAATGATTACATGCCACGTGTACTGCTTCCGAACTCAACTGGCTCCGTTATCTTTGCCATGTTTTATTCCCTTGTCTGGTTTCCTTCACACTAAACCAATTTCATCTTTTACTCAAAATTTTGTCACTTGCTGCATTATTTCACTTTTGATTTGGGTTAGTTTCTTTTTTTTTCCCCCCTGCTATTTGTTAGTTTGTAAATATTGAAGATTTGAAGTAGTGGCACAGTTTATTGAAGATTCCATAATAATGGCAGGCTCTGGAGTGAAGAATACAGGTTAAAGAAGGCATGTCTTCCCCCTGCAAAAGAAGAGAGATGGATGTCATGAAGCTGTAAGCATGTCTTCTATGGATTTTCCCTTGCTTTTCATATTGATCTTATTAATGGTGTTTCTATTGTCTTTGTCTTCACATATTTGACACAGGATGATGAGTGACTATTCGGTGGAGCCGATTAACAATGGGATTAATGAACTCAAAGTGATCTTCCATGGCCCCAAAGAAAGTAAAGATTTCTGCCCAGTTCATTCTGTTTGAAGAAAATCACAGTTATGAGGTTAGAAAGGTTTCTGTTTGGTTGATTTCTGTTGATTATACTGCAATGGCTGGCTGCAGGCCTTTACGAAGGGGGTGTCTGGAAAATCAGAGTGGAGTTGCCGGATGCTTATCCTTACAAGTCTCCTTCCATTGGTTTCATTAACAAAATTTTCCATCCCAATGTCGATGAACTGTAAGTTCTCTTACATTACAGTGTAATGCTCTGTCTTGTGTTTTGAATTTTGTCCTTAAACTACTTGTAACACATGCTAACAAGTTTCCTGTATGTGATCTGAAGGTCTGGTTCTGTATGCTTGGATGTAATTAACCAAACATGGAGCCCAATGTTTGGTAATTTCAAGACCTCTTTGAATGATTGTTTGACAGCATTTTTCATTAATACACCAACACGGGTTTGGCACCAAAAGGGTAGTTTGCGTGACAAACAATGAGATTCTAAACATAAGAACAGGGTTAAATCATCAAGATTAAACTCTTTGACTCATATTCTTTATGCTGCAGATCTGTTGAATATATTTGAGGTTTTTCTTCCACAGCTCTTACTTTATCCTAATCCTTCTGATCCCTTGAATGGTGAGGCAGCTTCATTGATGATGAAAGATCAGAAACAGTATGAACAGAGAGTGAAAGGTGAGATATCTTTATTTTGTTACTTTGTTTTTCACCAGGACTACAAACAAGTAACCATGGCACTGGGCTGTCGCGGCTGGCTACAACACAACCCACCGTGCTTAGGGGCTGGGCCATGTCTAGGCCTGCCAATTGAGAAACCCCTCCTGAAATTATATCTAACTGGGTTGAAAATGTTCTGTGAATTCATGATGATGGCAGAGTACTGCGAACGCTATGCGAAGAAGGATAATGTGGAAGGCGCAACCTTAGAGGATAGCGATGACAATATCAGCAACGATGACATTAGTGATGGGCGAAGCACATCAAGTGATGACAACATTGCTGGAGAAGCAGATCCATGAGAATATATACATCTTATCTGAAATTTAAACAATCCTGAAACCATTATGCTTTCAATTTCTTGTAAAAATCATAGTCATGGCTTTAATGAATAGAATGGATCATCTTTGTGCTGATTTTGTATCCTCTGTCTAGCTTTTATGAACTAATAATGCAACAAACATTAAATCTTATTAGGCCCAGTCTTTCAGCATCATTGGATGCTAGCTATCTTTCCAATGTAGAATCTATAGCTGCATCTCTCAGTGTTGTTAATCTTGATTATAACAACGTTCATGGAGAGATCTCAGCTGATATTTCAAATTGTACTCAGCTCCTTCACGCTTGCATTTGAGAGTGGGAAGTTGATGTGATCCATAGAAGCTCAAAAACATATAATCTAATAATAAAGGATTATGATGAAAGTGTGGTATGGTAAAAAATATTAAAACACAAACCCAAAACTATAAGGATAATGTAACAGTCAAAGATGACATAATAAATTATGTGATAGTCATCAAATACATGACAAATAATATGAAATATACTTGGTAACGTGTTTACTTGGCAAAATATGACGAGAAGGCTTGATTAAGCGGAAATTTATATAAAGAGAACAAGAGAATTTATTAAATCTAATTTTTTAATTAATTATAATTCTTAGTTATTATTAAGTTTTAAGCTTTTAAAGAATCATAACATGTTTAGAAGTGTTTAATAACGGTGGAGAAGGCTTGACCACATAGGTTCACTCAATCTTCCTAGAAGAATGGACTGTAAAAGTTTTAGACAAAGTCTTAATTTCTGAAGGCGCAAGTGAAGAGAGGATGGTAAACTTGCTGCAATTCGCCATAAAATGTGTACACGCTTCCCCGGAGGCCATGCCTACTACCACTAACCAAGTTGCTGCCATGATCAACACCATTAAAGAAGAAAGAGATCTACAGTTTCTGAAGCATGACACAGTTTGGATTGAAATAATTAAACATTATGAGAAGACATGCAGAACAGGAAAATTTTATCTTTCAGCTCATATCCAAGTTTTAATGCATTTACTGAAGAGCAACGTTTGACAGTATGAAATCTTTAATCAATTATTACACAGACAGAAACTCTGGACTATCAAGAAGGCCACGGCCCACCAAAACGCCCACAAATAGAGTCGGTAACAGTTTTTACCCGGTCTAGACCACATCGGTCCGCAAATTTTACTAGGTGTGATAAGTCATTTTTGTGAAATTTTTTTTACGGTTAACCCGTTAAAAATATAAATTTCTATTTTTAATTTATTTTTTTACAAAATTGTGTCATATTTATCTGTAGAACTTATTATGCAACCTTGCCATATCCAATTTTATTCACTAGTTTTGATATGATTTACGAATTTATATACAAAATCCAAAACCTGGGGCCTGCGTCCATCTTAATACGAGCCAATGTCATATTGGATAATAAATAATAAAATTATATGTATTTAGTTTTAAATATTTAATTAAATAATTAGATAATATATTATTATATGATTAAAAAATTTTGAATTAAAAATAAAAATAATTAATTTTATATAGATATATTAATTAATTATTTAAAATTAGATATAAATAACATTTTACAATAATAAATTGTGAGATGACCTTTTTTTTGTAACAAAAAAATTCTATCTGAACAAAATTATCTACTCATATCTAAATTAGTTATATTAAATAAATAAAATTTTGAATCTATCCATTACTAAAATAAAATAAATCAATTAAAAAAAATTCTCTTAATATATGGAGAGAAAACTTAACCTCACTCTCATTTCCCTTTGCCACTCAACCCGTCAATAGAGTGGAATAAGATGACACTGTATGTGGCTTACCACTGACCAACGGACATCCACGCGCTAGGACAGAAAGTACGTGGGACCATTTCCCAGTTGGTCTTCTTTTTGGGGCATCCTGTGCCTCGCACTCCGGAACGACTGTCACTGCAACTATTTTGGCTTTTCTTCTTAGTTCAGTCACAACCAAAGAGGATGGCTTTTCAAGTTTAAAGAGAGAGACACATTAACAAATTAATAATGATTAAATAAATTCATTTTATTATTTCCGTCTTATATTATTTTACATATATGAGAACAAAAGAGAAAGACCCTGTGTGTGTTTTTAGTTGCAAGAGGGAAAAGTGACCATCATTTTATTTCATTTCAAGATGATTTTGAAAGGAGAAAAAGAAAGTGAAGTCCTTTGAAGAAGAATCAATATAGTAAGTTTCAATCTGCTTGTTTTTGTGTGTTTGGCAGCTTCTTTTGTTTATATAATGACTATATATTGTGTGGATCATCTCATCATCACTCAGTGAGAGCGAGAAGGGGGTTTCTTGTTTCGTTTCAAATCATATGAAAGAGTTAAAAAAATGCTTACTTATTAACACCTAACGACAACCACCTGCTACAGTCTTTTAGTGCTAATATTTTGTCTTGAATCTGATGAAGAACAACAAAAAATAGTGACTTGGGTTTTTGTTTTTGTGGGTGGTGTTGAATGTGAGAAAAGCAGTTGGGTTTGGATTTGATGCATGGGTTAAGAAAGGGAGAGTATGGTTTTTGAGTGTTCTTTTATGATCTGTGGAATGTTAGAAAGCAAAGAGAATAGGTTGTTTTGGGGGAATAGTCACTTGAAAATGTCTTGGATTTATCGGCAAATGAAGCAACAAGATGGATTTTTGACATACCCACCTCCAGTTCCTCCTCCATATTCATCTGCATCTTCATATACAACAACAACAACTAGTACTTTTCATAAGGAATCATCAAATCCTTCATCTTCATCTGGGACAAGAATAAGTCCTGCTGTTCTTTTTATTATTGTCATTTTGGCTGTACTATTTTTCATATCTGGCCTTCTTCATTTGCTTCTTAGATTCCTCATAAAGCACCCTTCTTCTTCAGCTTCTAATCAATCTAATAGTAGATATCCTGAAATTTCTGGTTCTGATGCTCTTCAGAGGCAGCTACAACAGCTTTTCCATCTTCATGATTCTGGTTTGGATCAGGCTTTTATAGATGCACTTCCTGTTTTCTTGTACAAAGAGATAGTTGGTCTAAAAGAGCCATTTGATTGTGCTGTTTGTTTATGTGAGTTTTCTGAGAAGGATAAGCTGAGATTACTTCCTATGTGTAGCCATGCTTTCCATATTAATTGTATAGACACTTGGCTTCTTTCAAACTCAACATGTCCTCTTTGTAGAGGAACCCTTTTCACTTCAGGCTTTTCCATTGAGAACCCAATTTTTGATTTTGATGATTTGAGGGAAGAAGACATGGTTCCTGGTTTTGGAGAACATGGATTCACTGCTAGACAAAAAACTGTGGAAATTGAAGAAGTTGTTGTGGATAAGGGTGCTGTACCTGTGAGACTTGGTAAATTTAGAAGACTAAATAGTGGTGAAGGGGCTGCGGGAGGTGAAACTAGTAGTAGCAATTTAGATGCAAGAAGATGTTTCTCAATGGGTTCTTATCAGTATGTGCTTGGTGAATCAGACCTGAGGGTTCCATTGTGCAACGATCGGCTTGGACGCAACATGAAGCTCGCCAGAGGTTCAGAAAACAATGGGAATTCTTCAGTTGATGGGGATGCAGAGGCAAAGAAAATTAGTAACATGGCTAAAGGGGAGAGTTTTTCTATTTCCAAGATCTGGCTTTGGCCTAAGAAGGGAAAATTTTCAAGTCCAACAAATGCTGAAATGGGCATGCCTTCATCTCTTAAAATGGAATTGCCATGGATGGAGAGAACTCAGGAAAAATGAAGGTACAATTTTGTTTGCTTGGTTCAGTCTTTGATACCATTGTCATGCCTTTGTTTAGCTTTTCTTTCTGAAATTTTTTTGGGGTGCTAATTCAGATATCAAAAGATCTGGTTATGGAATATTCAAACCTAAGCATCAACTCCTCTTTTAAGACAGGTTTTACAATAGAATTACGGACTAGAATTCATGTGGGTGACCAAGTATTTGACAGATGAGGCTATGGTGTTATTGTTATTCCTGTTGTGCTGATGATTTCATTTTGTATTTTCCTCTAAAAAGAAGATATTCATATGATTTATTTTTGTTCTTCTGCTCATTTAGCAATTGATGTTGCCTAATTTATTGTATTATGCTTCATCAGAGAATTCTCAACCCCTTGCTTGTTTGAGTTGATTGCATAGACAATAAGTAAAGTCCTCGTTGGACCAGAATGTAGACTTGAAATTAACTTGAACACAAATCCATTATCAAACTGTTATAATATCATTGCATACCATTTTCTGAATTTGCTTTATGAATTCACTGCACCTTGTTCATATAATTTATCGATCCAGTATGCTCTGTGGTTAAGCTTAAATAGAAATGTGAGACTACCAATATGTTTATATTATGTTGATGATCAAAGGCAGGAGGCTAAGTGCTTTTGCTTTTGATGCTTTTGAAAACAAGGGATTGCGCTTTTATTTTGCTTTGGTCTTTTCACTTTCCATATGGAAAACCCATTTTTGGTAAAACTATACATACAAACAAATTATACAAACTTATCAATACAAACTGAGATGAGAACTTGTGAGTGAGTGACGTGATTATTTATTTTTTCACTTACTTCAAAATCATCAAATTTGAAGTTACCATCTCAATTTTTACAAATAAATTGGTATAATTTGTTTGTACTTGTAGTATTACTCCTTGGAAAGATCCCTTTACAACACATAAGCTTGTGTAATTGGTCTTTAGGGCTGGGTGGTTGAGCAATTGATGGTGGGATCCATGTAAGCAATGTGACAGAATATTTCAAGCTTTTCTATTACAACTTTTAATTTAAAATGTCTTTGCTTTAGTATTTATCATCACTGATATTTGGGTTATTTTATTTTGTTCTTCCCATTTGACCATGTTGAAGGTAAACCTTTTTAATAAATTAATCAACATTTGTGATTAAAAGATCTAGGTCATAAATTGAGCAGATATGAGATGAATTGGTCAAAAGAAAAAGCAGATGAGTTGACAAGCAAGAAGTTTTATCTACTTTGTATGATAAATAAAGTGATACCAAGAAACAGGGCTTAACTTAAGAATGGTTTATGAATTTGCAATTGGTCATTTGTTTGACCTAATTGAAGAAACAAAATACATGATTAAGCTCTGGAAGAGTACTTAATATGACAATTATCTTAGTCTAATCAAGGGAACAATAATATTTATCACCGTCAATTCAATAACTTGGTACACATGGACAACAGGATAACTTAATAAAATTAGCTTATTAAGACTGTTAAATTAAGTTAATGGAAATTTTCCATTAAGTAGAGGAGACAGACTGAAAATTGGGCTGGGCGAGCCTGAGACTCGATTGTTCAATTTAAAAAATTTAATTTTAGCTTAAACAGAATGTTAATCTTAAACAAACTTAGACAAAAAAATATTCATATAAGTTATTAGGCTAAGTTTGAGCCAAATATAGGTCCCAAAATTCAGTGGGATAGATGTGTATTCTGCCAGATTTTCAAACTTGTTAGAAAATTGTAGTGGTATTTTAGTATAATTTTAAAATTATAAAATGAGTTCAAATTAGGTTCGAAACAAGTTTGAAACTTGAAATTTTTTAATGAATCCGACCTTAACCTAAAAAAAACTTTTAGACCCAAATGTATGGACTCAAAACCCGAGTCTACACATTTATACACATCCGAGTTTGAATAAAAATGGATCAATTTTATATATTTATTAAAGATTTAAAAAAAAAAAAAAAAAGATTGTAGTCGTATGTAGACAAAGGCCGTGTTACCAGCCCCACCAAAGCCGGCGTCCTTCACACTCATCAGAAAATAAAAACACATTTTTTTCGTTATTTGGGTTTGACGAGCTTTTAGCGTTTCCAGCAGTCAAATGTTTTTGTGGAAAGATGACAGGGATAGATGATATGAAATATACCATAGGGCAATGTTACAATGTTAAATCAAATTATATTATATATGATATTTTAAAACAAATTTCAAGTTTATAAAATATGAAAAAGATATTAATTATGTGTGAATATCTTATATTATTTACGAATATTAAGATTAAATTAATTAAATAATTTATGAAATTTTAAGTTGTCAAAATACTAAAACTATTTAACATATCTTTTTAAATATCGTGAAAACTTGTCTCGGTGTTTTGAACTAGGGATGTTCCACTATATAATAAGAAAATCACGATATGTCACGTTAATGGTAACACAAAATATGTAGCCTTTGCATCAAGGTGTCTTGGACAATACACAATTTGAGATTCCCCCAACAAAGACCACTTCTTCCTGCCATTTTGCTTTTTCGAGCAATGAGATTCCCAGTCTAAATTCATCTTTCAAATCCGAATGAGAACAAAAGAATCTACAAAGCAAGCAACATCAATTCTCCTCAAAAGTTATATACATAACTTTCACTACAAGCATTCAAACTGAAAAGTCAAGATACATCTATCCTATTCCTATAACAACTAGCATCCGTAAGATAGCACTCCTTCTGAATGAAAAGTGGCATAGCTTCCCATCATCATCTAGTAGCAGAAACATGAAGTTAAGATCTAGTGATGTATATTTTGTAAAATGTGTAGTAATACACTATGAATAGCCATGGGAATAGCCCCTGTAATTCGGTCGTGTTCGGATATTATGGTGGCTATAGGTAGGATTACCGTAGTCAACAGCCTTTATCACCACAGCTTCACGTCGTCCATCCTGTTCTTGAACTGCCCCAAAAACTATCTCATTCGTCTCACAGCTTTTCTCACAGTAAGTCTGGGGATTAGGTGAGAAATTCCGTTGATGATGCTGTTGCTGGTTCTGTATCTGCTGTTGTTGCTGGTGATGGTGATAATCACCATCCCACCCGTTACAGTAAGCTCGCATTTGCTTAGTAGATTGTTTTCTCTCCAAGTCCTTAGTCATATATGGATAGTTATTTAGTGTAGGGCTTCTTGTTTCTATAGAAGGTGGTTTGTCTTCATCTGGAATGATGAAGCTTTCTTGCATCGGCCATCCATTTGAAGGTATATTCGGTTGAGTGTACTTTTGCTGGTATTGATGCTGGTACTGATAGTGGGTGGGCTTCCTCCTTAAGCCTGAAAGTAATCCCCCAAGCATTTCAGCTACTGATGACCCAGTGTTGAGGAGAAGTCTCCCAATTGAAACAAAAAAACCTTCGCCTGATTCGTCAATATCATTTTCAGTAGGAATTAAGGGTGACCTGGCAATTGTACGAGGCCTTTGATATGGTGCCACTGGTGGATCTCTTTTTAATGAGTTTCTTGAATCCTACCAAGCAAAAAAAACAGATCTGAAACTTTCCTTGACGATATCATGCAGAAATTCGGGAAGGGTCGATTGAAGGAGTTTCTATCGTAATGAAAATTATTATCGTTTGCTTGCAGGAGTGGTTTTATTATCAATACTGAATATCTTAAGAATCATATTATGCAACCATCAGTAAAGGGAAATAATCAAAGATGGAGAAAGCTTACATTTTGCGAAGAAAACATAGTTTGCACCCTATGCTGCAGCAATGCAAGCATGTAACCGAAGAAGGCAGCTGCAACTAGCATAAATATTCCTGCAATGTCGAATGAAATCAATTATAGCTTTTAGAAGTCTTGAAACAAGAATAATAAGAATACAAAGAAAGAAAATTGAATCGATGTACCTAAATTGTAACTACCATCATAACGATAGGAACAATCATCATGATGAAGTTGTATCTCTCGAATTGCCTGGTTCCCTCTGTCTACAACTAACAGAGAGCACGTACTTCCGATGTAAACCAAGTCAAATTCATCTGAAAATTTTGCATCTTCACTAGGACCATCCACATGACCTCCTCCACGGCCTCGTTTTCCTCCAGCAATTGTTGTAACCCCTGCATAAAGTATTTAAGTTCACTGGTTATTAAAAAAATAGTAATATTGTGGAGACAAAATAAATTGTCCCTTCGTTTTAGCAGCTAGATAGAGATTTAAAACAAAGATAATTCATACTTTAATAATGGGTATGCTCCATAAAAATTTACCAGTATCACTAATTTTTCTGATAGCCATATTCATGGTATCTGCAATGTATATATTTCCTCTGTCGTCTACCGTAAGTCCTTTTGGGTGGTTCATTCTTGCCTCTTTTGGTTTCCCATCCACATGCCCATAATACCCTTCAGGTGACCCAGCAACTAGCCTTGGTCTGCTGTCTGCATTTCATCATTGATTTCAGTATAGAATTATAGAAAAGTTCTACCAAAAAGCTGAGCACCAACTGAAGGAGACAAAGAATCAAACTGAATCAAATTATAAAGTTAAACCAGCAAAGATGAAGGCGAACAAAGACAGACTTTTTTAATAGAAGAAATTAAAACAAAAGCATCTGAGGTCACCCATTGCGATATTCAAGAAGAAGAAAATTTAACAGTCTCACTTGTTTTGCCTCTTCTATTAATTATCAAATAATCTATATGCCGGAAAAGAAAAAGTAGAATTGGGTATCTTTACTCAAATTAACAAGGAGTTAAGCTTAAGAACTAAAAAAGATAAAGCAAAGACAGACATCATGAGTGATCAAGAAGTCACTAGCAGATGAAACTAGTCTCTAAGTTTTGCATAAAAACAAAAAGTGAAAGAGTAAATCTCCAAAAAGATGAATTGGGTAGACAGAAACAAGACTAAAAGGTATGTTATATATAAAAGTGGAGACTTCTGCTTAACAAAAGCTTGTAAAACCCTGTTATAATTTTTTTATTAATAGCTTTGGAATCTTTCTTTAGAAAGAACATGTATGATTTCCCAAGTACAAAGCAAAGTACAACAATGTAACCAGAAAATCGAAGGCTAATAAAAAAACAAAAGCAAACTTACATTTAGACAATGGCGTTGAGATCTTGTGAATGTTACTGTTTTCACTATCCAAAACCAGGAGCTCTCCACTTGGTGACACCTCAACTGAGTATGGTTCGATCCCAAATTTACTTCCATCAAATGATGTCTCTACAGTATATCCACCCTCAAATTTCATTCTTGAACCGCTAGAAATAGCTGAAAATTTAACCACATTAACCTCAATAATGCCAAAAAGACAGAGAACTACGGAGAAACAAAAAAGGAAGCGCAACTTATAGAGTGTGAGTTCTATGAAAGATCTCTACCTCTTCCTCTTTCTGCAGGAGCTTTTAGTGACCACAGCCATTTCACAAGAGCAGAGACCGCATTGGTAACAATCCCACTTACAATTTCTGCAAATATACTCAAACATTAATCAAACAAATTTTACATGTTGAATTTCTTTTGTTTTTAGTAACAAAAATGAGAAATATATGGGGGAAGAGTTTAAGCTAGTACTTACTTGCAGGTGGCTTGGAAGCAGAAACAGAAGAGAACCCACCAAGGAGAAACACTGAAATAAAAACAAAAGCAACGAAATTTCTCCCCATTGTTGAGTCGGGGTTAGTTTGTTGAGAATTTAATGAAGAAGAACCTGAAATGGGAAGGTTTAAAGCTCAGCATTTTATATATACTAGTTAAGTAGGAGACCCCACAAATTGTATGCCACTTTACTTTTTCTTCTTTATACATGTCAATCAGTCGAACTTAAACCTTTTTGTGAGAAACAGAAGGTGAAAGAGACAAAGACAGAGTACTAAGTGTAGCGATTAAAACAGTAGAAACAAATCCGTTCAACAAAACAAAGTAAAAGAGAAAGAATGTGTGTGTTCATGTCATAAAGAATCATATGCTCGTCCAAGTTTCCTTCATGTTTATTTTCACAAAATTTATGTAAAACGACCGCGAAAATATATTGGGGCTGACCAGTTGTTGGCCCTCTTTCCCCCTTTTAAGTTAGCTGTCAGGATTTCTCTCATATTTACATACAAACATATAATTTAATTTGTCATAGATTCAACCCTGCCCCAAGACAAAGGAGATGGAGTACAAACATGAGACTGCCACTCCAACCATATTTGAATATTAAACTTTGAGTTTATTTTTATCCAAATAAGACTCTGAATTTCAAACTGTTCAATTCAATCAATTTAAAAAAAAATTTAACCAAAACCGAACAGTGATTTCAAGTAGTTTAATTTGATTTTATAATTTAAATCAATTTATATACACTTGTATCCCTCAATTATACTATTTGAAATCTTACAAAAATCAGAACAAAAATCACTCAGACTAGTACCTCCATAAAAACTTTAGATAAAATTCTTAAACTTTTGCTCTGACTAGTGTTATTGGATCTCTCGCATCTCAAAATTCAGTTTAAGAACGGAGACTTTCTCTTACACTTATATATCAATTCCTAACTTAATTTCTAACCAATATGGATTCCTAACGAAATAATATATGTGTGCACATTTTCACTTTGAAAAAACAATTCAAAGCATCCACCATGGATGTTAAATTTTAATAGTGATAAGTTTTGGAGCCTGTGTAATGTGAAGAGATTAAGAAAATTAAGTGACAGAGTCCAAGAAAGGTGGCTCCATTGATCTCCTTTGTTAACTACTTAATCCATAACTTCTTTACACTCAATTCTTTAATTTGCTTTTTTATTTTGTTGCCTTTTTTATCGTGTGGACTTTGGAGAGAGGATTATTAATCCTTGCTGTTCCATTATATTAGAATTACTCAAGCCCACATTATTTAAAAGTGTTTGAGGAATGGGCAATGCAATATATACAAACTTTTGATTACACAAATAGTATATAAATAACGTGTTATCATATAATTGAGTGTTTTTAAATTAAAGATAAAGTGTATACTCATCTTTAATTCAAAAATCACTCAATTACATGATAATAAATCACTTTTGTATTCATTTATATACTCAAAAGTATGTACTTACAGTTTTATTGTTGAAGTACAATTCATAAGCTTTATCTTCCAAGTTTAACTAAGCCATAAAAGTGTTTGCAGCAGAATAACTTTTCCATTTAATTCTCCTTGGGAGATTTTGCCTTGCATCTTTTGAGAACTTGGTAGATTGTTAACACAGAACATGCCCAGTAAAGCAAATACATGCCTGCATTTTTTCTGCTATGAATGAGACACCACAATCTTTCATGATTGTGAGAAACAGTGATCTTTCATATACAATATGATTGTAAGAAACAAAGTAATTGAATACACAAATATACTGTATGCTCAAAATTAAACATGGTAAATCATCCCAACCTCTAGAGTCGATGCACAAGGAATTCCTATAGCATAAGTTGGTCCCCTGGAGTTTCTTCTCAGGAAATCATACCCCAGATTTATCACAAATTTCTTCATCAGACTTGACCCTGATTTTGCTCTAACATAGCTGTGTCCAAGTATAAACGCCATTCCTGCCTCCCTTGCATCCATCAGCTCCTGTAACTCCTCTTGTGTGCTGAGATCGACCTGTGGACTCGCTGGCAAAATAAACCTTACTTTTTTTCTTGTCTTCTCTGTGCACTTTGGCTCCCTCATCTCTGAAGAGCCTACAATTTCAGAAACACCATCATCTTCGCACATTTTTACACCATCCAAATTTGAGGAAGTAGTCCCAACAACAGTCATTTTTTCATCACTTTCTATAGTTTCTATTCCTAGGTTGCCTTGTGGCCCCTCTGACCGAATAAATTCTGCAATGCTACAAGTAAGGTCTTTCTCAAACTCCAAGTCATCCTTGTGGACATCATGGTACCCATAGCGTGCTATGCATCTATACAGCCGGTACTCCTTTGGACCAATTCTTCCTACTAAGAACCTTTCCTCAGGTCTGACATGTGGCACTGGAACTGATTTGATACAGAGAAAGACTACAACCTGGTGGAAAGCTGGAAGGTTGGTGACAAAGTGAGAGAAAATAGCAGGGATTCCAGAAACAAGTTCAGTGTGTATGAGGCCAATCCCTCGAACCCTAACAATTCCGAGATTTGGACCTAGACTCAGAAGCCAGTTCATGGAGACTTTATTTTGAACATCAAATTCATATTTCTTGAGTGTTCCGTAGTGCCAAACATACATAACAATTAAGAAGATCAATGAAAGGGCAATGGGAACCCAAGCCCCTTCAAGGAACTTGATGAGAGATGCTGAGAAGTAGAGTGCTTCAATGGAGCCAAAGAAGAATATAAAACAGACGGCCAGGAAGATGCTTTTGTGCCAGCATAGGACAATAACTAGAGACATTAGGCAGGTGGTGACCAGCATGACAGTTATAACAGCTAAACCTGTGCAGAGAAGAAAAAATCTAGTAAGAATTAATTTGGTTCCTACTTCCAAAACATTTGTAGATCATTAATAGTAAGTTTTAGTTTAAACAAATGGTTACAATCCTTCATTGACATTGATGAAAGAGATGAAAATAAACATCTTGAAAATCATGAAGTCTACATGTTCTGTGGACATCCCCATTTCAAAGTTTGAATGTAGATGAAGAGTGCACAGAAATTTGACTAGAATACGAGTGTCTGTATGTGTAGGTGGAAAAAGAGAAGGTTTCACAATGACGGTACCTGCTGCATTCCCCAAGTGTTTTGTGTCTCTAAAACCAACGGTAACAGCCAAGCATAAAAACATTAAAGTCCAATTGATTCCTGGAATGTAAATCTGGCCATGTATTTTGGACGAAGTGTGGATAATTTTGACCTTGGGGAAACAACCCAAAGCAGAGCATTGTTTGATTATTGAAAAAGTTCCAGTGATGATGGCTTGACTTCCCACAACTGCTGCAAGAATGGCTATAGCTAGGACAGGCCATCTTATTTTCTCTGAAACAAGAAGAATAATTACACTTTGGTTTAGTATCAAATGCTGAAATTTAAATTGATTATTTATTATCTAGGACCAGCAGCTACTACTTACCGGGAACAGATACATAGAATCCGATCCTGTAATTGCTTTCAATAGTATGATGCTTTGAAAGATAAGCTGCTTGTCCCATATATGCCAAGATTAAAGATGGATAAACCACAAAGCTGAAGGCAATCTGAATGAAAAAGGATTTTATAGTTAGTGGAATTGCTTTATATTGTCACAGCATCTTCTGTGAAATATTTCTCCATCTGATTTATCATTATCAGTGAGGAGATATAAACAAGCCTGTTTTACTTGAGCATGATGCATGGAAGTCAACTCATGGTATCATTCGATACATAAGAAGGATTTGTTATTGAAGTATTCTACTTTTGCAATGATGTTTAGGCTATGCTAATAACCAAAACTTACTATTCAGAAAGCTGATATTTTGTACCTCACTTGGTTTTACCCATGCTAGCAATATGCTTATACAACTAATTTCAGTAATTTTCCATTACATAGCAGACTAGTACAACTTTGCATCTGGAATTCAAGAAGATGATCATGCATTCGGTTTAATTGAGCAGATTTCCAAGAAACAAAGAATCTAGAGTAATCAACATATTGATAACCTTAATTGACAGCTGTGAAAAGTGCCCAAGATCCGCATACATAGCTTCTGAGCCTGAAATGTAGAAAATGATATATTTAAGAGAAGATATAAAAGGCCAATTATGTAAATGGTGAGCAAATTCAGTGTAAATGCTCTTGTACCTGTTATACACAGCAGAATCCCTCCCAAGGACATCCAGCCTCCCTTTTGGGTCTTCTTCAAAAATTTGTACATATAATATGGGGAGAGTGCTTGGTAAACATGGGGATTCCAGTGGAAAATGTTATAGACACCGATTGCACTGATGCATAGAAGCCATGTAATCACAACAGGAGCAAATAAAAATCCCACTCGATGAGTCCCATAATGTTGAAGGGCAAACAGAAACACCAGTATCGCACAAGCAACAGGGACTTCAACATCTGCAGTATCAACAAACTCTTGAGGAAATCGAACACCAGGTGCACATTCTTTGCAGAGTGTTATTCTCAAAAAAGTAATAAACATGTAAAATTTTCATCAAGAAATATAAACTAATGAGCGTATAACTTCTCCAAGGTGTAGCAAATTTTTACACATACAAAAACACATAAACAAATATTTATACCACCATGGACAGGAACTTGTTAGGTGAACACATAAATGGCTTTTGTTTATGTGAGTTTTCATTTAACAAAAACCACGTGTGATCATTTATCAGGTTATAGTAGTTGGTTCTATCTTCTGAGTTTATTTTACAATAAACCATCCATAATCAGCTAGCATCACTTTCCAGCCAGAAACAAAGATAAAACAGTGACAGTGCCTGGAAACTGTGCTCCCAGAAATCTCGTTCCATATATTTCAGACACTCTCTAGTAACAACCGACTTCATGAAACAGAAAATTTGGCAATACCTTTATGGTACATATGTACCTCTGCATATATCAGCATATGTTTGGCGTAATATATCTTGTTGAACTATTATAATGTAATAATTGTTTGGTCAACTGTGTTTTAAGCTTCTTCCTCACACCAAGATATTTTAGAGTTCAAGTTAAACAGTTGTAATGAAGATGAACTTTGTGCACAATAAATTCTATCTTATAAGCTCTTTCAAGTGTATCAACATCGATGATTGTGGCTTATCAAGAAGTGGATACGTAAAGGTAAACATAAATTTTCATCACTTAAATATGAATTAAAACACATAAAGCTAAAGAGAACATGCAATAGAAGCATCTTAACATAAGAGTGTTGTTTGTTTGCTTTAAACAGAGATAATTTGATTCTCGCCCAAAATCTTAACTGATTAGGTAAAGTTTATTGCACCATGACATGATAGTCAGTGGAGAACTTGTTCCCCACAATAGCAAAGAAATTGACAACTAAGGATGTAAGACAAAATTCCAGTACATCAAAAACACAAAATATAAAATCCCACCAATAAAAGCATAATTGGGTGTTCTAAAACAAGTTGATCAAACACATGAATCATGTGACAATTAAAATTCTGTTGATAGTCTAGAAAACTGATATATGAGTGACAACAGCAAACAAAGACTGATGTAGAATTCCGTCTAATATTTCATTCATCACCATGCTTTGGACAGTAACAACTGGTCAGAGCTCAGTTGTTGCAACACTTATTTAAGCATGTCATGGATGACATCAAGTCATTGCTCTAATTTGAAAAGTCCAACAACAACCATCCAGTCAATCACGCATCTAATGATTCCAATCAAATAAACAAACAAACTGAAGTAGATGATGCTATAAGATTATATTTTTATTAAGATTTCAGAACCTCATCCAATTTTAAAACCACTTTTTCTCCACCTCATAATGACAACTTAATTTTATTAAAGATAAAACTTCATGGACTTAATCTTCTAATCTATTCAATTCAAACTTCTCTTCTAAGCCACATGTAGATGACTGGATCTTTACTTTATTATAACCAGGACGCTATAACTTGACCTTCCACATCATAAAAAATAATATTATAAGCTTGAGGGTGATTTGAGTATCGATTAAAGCAAGGTTTACTTTAGTTATATTAGTAAGGACCCCACGATAATGCATGCCACAACTGTTTGGTATTCTGTGATTGTCCACTAATTTACGCCTAGATATTTCCAGGAATGAAGCATAGGATTTGCAGATTTCAAACATCAATATTTGAATATATAACAGCAAATTTGATATCTAGACACAACTGAGATCTGTTCCTTTTGCGGCAATTTGGGATAAAGATGCTAAAGAGATTGCTCTAAGATTATTCATTCATTTTTTGACCTTACATTTAAAGGAACACAGTCACCAAGTAAAGTAAGAACTTTGCTTTTCGACCATACATTTAAAGATGGGTGAATCTCTGGAATATTGAGTCTGTGTTTAAGACTGAAAGAGACTGGTATACTGATATTCACAGAAAACCCCTCAGGATGAAAAATTATCCCCCTCAAACATGAAAATTTACTCTTGGAATGAAATAACAAACATTTGATAGAACACATGGGCTTCAAGATAACAAACTTACATTGGTGTTGCTCCCTTGACATGGACAGTTCCAACCCAGACACTGCAGAGAAAACTGCAAATAGAACCAAAACAAAACAATTTTCAACGACTAAAGAGACCAATTTTTCATCTTGAATCCAAAAAAAAACAATAATGAAAGATCAATACCAGAAATTGCCGGTGTAAGAACCCCATCACCAATGACCATACAAGTTCCAATCAAAGCCAAAATAAGCAACACCTTCTGCAAAAATTTATGCTTCTCCAAAATGGATTTTAAGCGAGACCCGGTAAGGCTTTTATCATTTGATAAAATCACATCTTTATTGTACTCTGATAACTCTTCATCCGCCAATTGACAATTGGGCAAGGAACTAACTCTAGCGTGCCTACACAGCAATGAATATAAAGCAAAAGTGCCACCTTCACCATTATCATCAGCTCTAAGCACAATAAATACATATTTCACCAGTGGTATCAACGTCAAAGTCCAAAACACAAAAGATAACACCCCATAAATCTCTTCATTAGTCTCTGAATGTTGTATGTCCTCAGCAAAAGCGCTTTTGTAAACATACAAAGGAGAAGTGCTTAAATCCCCATACACAACACCTAAACTCTGAAATGCCAAGGTTAACACTGTCTTCCATGAATCTTTCTGCTACAACAAAGAGTAAGAGCAACAACATGAATTGATAGGAAAAAAGAATAAGCTGTGATTTTGAAGATGATAAAACCAACAAAAAGAAAAGAAACAAATGGTTGCCACATGCCATACCTTGACTGGATTGTGACTGATAACACCTCCAAGATCCATCATTGAGTGTCACTGAATCACTGACAATCCATTTCTGAAGCAACTCCAAGCTTAAAACAGACAACCCAAATGGCTTAACACCCTCCTCAGTTCAATTCAAGCAAGTTAAGAAAAAAATAGAATGAGACAGACTAGTTTCCCTTTTATATAAGAAAATATACAAAGTAGTTGAATAGTCAAGACCCACCAATGTAGACAAATAAAGAGCAGATACGAAACACAGCAAAAATAGTTTTGGAATTCCAGCTATATAGAATATAGACTAATATAATATCCTCCAAATTCGAAAGAGAGTTGCTTTGCTTTATACGTGAAAAAAATACGAAATTTAGGTCCTCTTTTCTTTATTTATGACCCTATCGTTTTGAGGTTATCTTCTCCACTTGTGTATATCTTATATGGCTTTGGCTTGGCTCTCTTTTTGAAAGTGACAATATATAACAAAGTTTATTTGTTTTTGAGTGGTAAAGTGCTTTGTGATGGAGGTATGCACTACCTGGAAAGAAATTCTTTTATCATCAGACAGACCTAACACTCGCCACTAAACTCTAAACAAACTTCCCTCTGTATTTCTTTCTAGTTCATCAATCTCACAAATCCTAGTTGGTTTGAAACAGTTGAATCCATAACTCAGCATGAGTTTCGACTCCAGAATTTTCTTTTTTATTTACATCATAGTGAAAGGCCCTTTAAATGTGTTAATTTTCGGTTAAGTATAAGAGCTTTAGGCACCAAGGAAACATATTATGTGTGCTTTTCTTGCTTGTGGATAACAAAGTTTGTGATGCAATTGGCTTTCAATTTCCATTATGTTGATACAACCACGCAAGAGAATTCCATTTACACGTAATAGCAATCGGGTGATGCAGATAATGAGAGAAAAAGAAAGGAAGAAAATAAATGCTGAGAACCAACTAATTACACAAGTTTAAGAAGAGGCTGCCTAACTTTACCTACTAAACAACCCTTATGATCTTAATTGCAATTAATCTTTTACTTGTAACATCCTGGAGAGAATCCTTAGGTTGGTACAGATTTCTGGTTATTGAGCATCTTTGGGACAGATCCAAAAACCCAAGTAGGGAAACTACTGAAACTTTAGTTTAATTACTGACCTCTCAAACATTACATTAGGTTAATTGAGAGTTTGATCTTAATATATCTTTGATACGTCTCAAACCCAAGTGAGAGGACCAAGCAAGTACGCTCACATGTTAGTCAAGTGTTTATTTTGAATTTTTTGATATATTCGTAGTAAGTGTTAAATCTAAATCCCTCGATTTAAGAAATTTCACATCCTTTAGGTGAGATCTCACATCATTTGTCATTTAAACTATTCTCAGAGATTGATAATGTTATCTTTGGATCTTGCAAGAGTATTAAAATGGAGATTTTAAAATTCAGTGGCATAAGCACTAATACACAGCCATTGTTGGTTTCAGTCTGACTGGCCGGCCAGGAAATATATGAGCTGTAGATTTAGTAAAATCGTTAAACAAATATCCCACTTATAATACAATCACCACCACCCTTTCTTATCCTATCCACAACAAGTAATTAGTCTCCCTCAAAATTGTATCTATCCATCATCATCTTCTGTCTTCATCTTCATCTTCATCTTTCAAAGAGGTTGAAGCTTAGAAAATTTCAGAAAGAAAACAAATCCCTTGCTGCATGGACCCCTGATTGTTTTGTCTGGAAGCCTATGATTAGTCAGGGACCCATGGGATCCCATTTAAGTTATATTATCAACAACACCAGAATCTAAACAATGTCTCACAAACACGTGCATTCCCTGACTAAGTTTAATTAGACATTAATTAACCATAATTAACTTTTAATTTTGTCCCCATGTTTTTTGTGTATTTGAGTGTATTTACCCACCAACCAAACGGTGGTTCTGCAGTTGACTAGACCCAACTGGGGAAAATATTATAATTACAATAGAGGGTAAAGGAGTTACTGAATTTGATAATCCAACCTTATTTTAGTCACCCTTTTTTTTTTAACATTAAATGGTTAAAAAATTTATTTACCTTAAATGGAATCATTATTTTTCAGTTAAAAAATTTAAACTTTAAACTAATAACATATAAGTAATACTATATATATATTTATTTTAGATATACAAATATATATATATATACACTAGTATATAATTAAATATTATTTTATTTTTAATTCAAAATTAATTAATCATATAATAATATATATAAAATATATATTTATTTATATATCTAAAATAAATATACATAATTTTATTAATAATATATTAGATATATAAATAACTGGAGTTTAAGTGGAAAAGATAAAAAATTATAATTGTTTATTGGATTGTTATTTATGCAAAATTCCTCCTTTAACATTCTATTTATATAGGGTGATTTTGAGATTTTTTCTTTTTTTATTAGCATATCCTCTGATATATCCCTTATACTAGAGATAAGAGTATAAGGGATATATCAAAGGATATGCTAATAAAAAAAAGAAAAAATATATAATTTATTTATTTAAAAAAAATTAAAATATGCGTCATACTAACTTGTTTTTTTTTTTTGATTTTGAAATAACTCGAGTTGAATCAATGTGTTCTCAAAGTTTAGTTCGGTTCAGTTCAATCCAAATTTATTTACCTTAAATTTAAACTAATTTTAAATTAAAAGAATTAACTCATTTTTTAAATTGAACTGAATTCAAATTATAGAGATTTTGGTTTGGTGTGGTTGACAAGCTAAAAGATGATTTGATTTTATTTGAATTATATTAAACAATTATAAAAATGATATTATTTTACATATTATTAAATAAAACGATATTATTTTCTTATAAATTTGAATTATAAACTCAAATCAAATCGAAACAAATCATTTTTTATTCAAATCAAATATAAATTATATTTTAATTTTGATTCAATAAATTTAAGTTAAATTATTTTTATTTAAATTGAGCTCGGGCTAAAAAGTACGCAATCTTAATTTGATTCGGATCCAGTCCAACTAGAGATTACGATGACATGATCTCATCCTCTTTCCATGAATGATAAGAAAAAGGCTAACCTCAAAACAGTGGCGAGCGGCAAGTGGCAGTGGGGGATTTTGCAGTCACAAACATCACATCACGTCAAGGAGTGGAGACCACTTTCCACTACTTGCGTTTGCCGACTGCCCTACCTTGGCCTTTATTTTTTATCCGTGTGTTTGGAATTTTAAGTTGGATCCCATTCATTATTCATCAATTCAACTTTTCATTTATCATCATCTTATAATTGTTCTTAATTTCACATTTTAAAGAAAATTAAAAAAAAAAATGTGGGCATTTTCTAATTGTTGTTTTCTTAATACACGCGAATCACGGCCTTCCATGGCAGTGCTAAAAAATGGTGTGGCCAGAAGAGAAATTACTTGATACCCCCTGCAGTTTCAACTTATTCACCTGGACTAGGATTCTAAGAGACTCCCTTTGATTGTACTGGATGTTGTTAGTCATAGTTATGAAATCATATCATATACTATATATCAAATCGTATCATATGATATATTTTTTTAAAAATAAAATAAAACAATTTTAATAAACACCCTCATTTTAAAAAAAATCATAAATATCCTTAAAGTTTTAAAATTTCTTATATTAACCCTTCCACATCATGATTTTTAAATGTTAATTGATTGGGTTTAGATCTAAAGAAGTGATTTCTTGTTGGATAAACTTCAGATTCAGTGATCAACTCTACAATTAAGTAAGTTAAGAGTTTGATCTTGATATAGAGTCAAGAGATTTAAACTCATAATTTCTTATATATAAAATCTCATTTTTTACTACTCAAAGTTTCTATTAGATTGTCCTAAGCCACTTGAATTTGATAAAACATATTAGGCCAAAGTACTATTCCCCACTCAAGTTTAATTATGTTATCAAAGTTACATTTATGAGGTTTAAAAAAATCTAAGTCTTACTTATAGTGCAATTGCCGTTAGAATTTTCTGTTAGAAATAGAAGTAAAATCATTATTTTATTAATAATATTAAAAAATATAAAATTCATTATTTTTCCTCCTAAGTTTTAAAAAACAACAACTTTACTCTTGTCTAAAGTTTTCTAACTTTGAACGGTCATATTTCCTCCCCAAATTTTTTTTACCACCCCTCTAACCACTATCTTTGATGTCGTTGACCTCTCTTCTCTATCCTAAACTGTTGGCCAATCTATGAAAAGAAATCTAGAACGGATCTTTTTGTCTCTGATGAAGAGATTCCGATTTTTTTTGTCATTGGATCTGTTCGTCAAATTGTTTCACGTACATCTGCCAAACATTTAGGGTGGAGAGAGGAGATCATTGACATCAGAGATTAGGGTTGGACTCAAGTCGAGCCAGCTCAAGCTCGAGCTCGAGCTCGAAACGAGTCGGGCTCTGCTCGACTCGATCGAGCTCAAGCTGGCTCGGGTTGACTCGGTAGATTTTTTTTTAAAATTTTTTATACAAAACGATGTCATTTTGATAATAAAAAACGAGTCGAATTGAACTCAAGCCGAGCTCGAGCCGCCTATAAATAAACCGAGCCGAGCCTGAGCTGGCTGTGAGCCGAGCTCGGCTCGGCTCAAATCCAACCCTATCAGAGATGGTAGTCAGAAGAAAGAAAAAAAAAACCCTAAGGTTTTGGGAGAGGGAAAAGTGTGACTTTTCAAAATTATAAAACTTTAGGTAGGAGGAAATATTAGTTTTTAAAATTTAAGGAGAAAATGAATGAATTTTATATTTTTTTAATATTAGTTAATAAAACAATGATTATATTCATATTTTTAACAAAAAAAAATTCAACTTTAATTGATTAATAAATAAGACATTAAATTTTTAAAATTTTTTAAATATGACTTAAAAAATCCAATTAAACTTGGGTTGAAAATACTCCTTTAGCCAAGAGGCCGTAGAATCCGGGTTTTATTCTGTTTTGTCCAAATAAGAAGGCTAAATTTAAGCTTATATTATATATATATAAATCTCTGAAGGTGATTCATGTTGTATCGGATAAGTGTCTGGAAAGGAAAAGGCAGATTAGTTGATTAATTAATTACAAAATTCCCATCAGAATCGTTAATTATTTCACTGAGAATTGACATGTGAAAGCTTGATTTGATCAAAGAATTTTCAACTTTAATGAATGAGACTAACTTTATTTATATAAGTAAATTACCAGCCGGCCCTCCTGCATAATAATACTGCTTAATTAGTGCTATTGATAATTAGCCGGCTATTATGATTTATTTATTAATTAAGGTGAATGCCCTTCTTTTTCTACAATTTTGTGATTGTCGTTTCATGGAAACATAGCTTTAGAAATTGGAAAGGCCAAACGACTATTTCCCACCCAAGGTTTAATGTTTTCTCAAGTTTTCATTCTTTAACTATGGAAACAGTAAACATTCACCCATGACCGGTTAGATATAACAAAACTCTAACGGTAGTAAATTTAATCTCATTTTCCCTCCTAAAAGTTTAAAAACTAATATTTTTTCTCTAAGCTAAGTTTGAAAAGATTACATTTCCTCCCCTAGGGTTTATTTCCAAACCCTTTCATTTTCTTCGACGCCATCACCGGCCGTCTTCCCCTCCCGACGATTTCTTTTCCACTGACGGCCGCCCTCAACTCTTGCACTATGCATCCGACGCAGAGAGAAGTCGTCTGGGAAGAGAAATCATCTTTCCAGACGAAGATGACTCGTCTTCCTAGACGACAACGCTTCCATGGCTTCTCCAACTCTAATCGGACGTCCAAATGGGAGGAAAGAGTTTGCCGGAAGGAGAGGAAGCTTCGAAAGGGAGAGGCCGTTGGCAATGGAGCCGGAGATGTCGCCGGAGATTTCAACACGAAACCCTAAGGTGAAATGGTGATTTTTTAAAACTTAAGCTGGGGGAAAATTTTAGTTTTTAAAGTTTAGGGGGGCAAAATAGATTCTTTTTTAGTTTATTTTTAATATTATAGCAAAAATGACAATTTTACCCTTACCACCGTTAGAGTTTTGTTAAATCTAATCGACTATGGATAGGTGTTTGGTGTTTCCATAGTTAAAGGGTGAAAACTTGAGAAAACATCAAACCTTGGGTGGGAAATAATCATTTGGCCAATTGGAAAAATCTGTTACTGTAAACGAAATATTGAATCAATTTGAGTCAAATTAAATTTTAATTGATTTTAAAAAATTTTGAAAAGATTTTAAAGATATAAATATAAATTTTTAAATATTTTAAAATTATTAATATTTTATTTAAATTAACCATTTTTAAATTTAAATTTTACTTAAAAATTATATTTAAATAAATTAAACTCAAGAGAGTTAAATTGAGTTCACGAAGCTCACAGCTTACGCCCCTACTTTCCATCAGATTCAATCCCATCAAACTATGATGTCTTGGGCCTCTTTTGGGCCACTTCCAGTTTCTTCTTTAGAAAACCTCGCTCAATTTCTCTCTACACCTGACCTTCTCGTTAATCATATCATCTCTTTTGTTTATTAGATTAAATAAATCTAAATATATTCTTTTAATATTTGTATATTTCCCCTCCAACTCGTATCAATAATATCTTTTATCTGATTAATATAACTCTTATGATCATATTCTTTTCTTCGATTAAATTTATTTTTCATTGTTTCAAAGAATTTGTAATTTGATATTTGATTTAAAAGTCTAAATATGATTCGAGTTTTTATAATTATTGTATTTATATTTTTAGGAATAAATTTAGAAAAATATTCATATAATTTGTTAAAAAATATTTTAAGAATGATTTTATATATTTATAAAATAATATTATATAAAAATAATAATATATTATTATATAATTAAATATTATTTTATTTTTAATTTAAAATAACTAATTATATAATACGATTTCTCCGTCACCTTAATTATGTTGACACATTTGAGATCCCACGTGCGGATATAAATTTTTTTTTTTTTTTTAACCACGAATTCTGTCCATATGTGGCTAGCCAAGCGAGTACAATTTACGTTCCGATCATGTAATGCCTCTTCCGATTTTTAAGGTTTCTCTTCAGTTTCCCGCCAAATTCTCTTTTCATTCTTTAACCAACTCCATTTCCTTCCCCACTGTCCTCTTTCCTTCCATCCTCAGAATTCGCAATGCTGTTTTGTCCTCTCTTTCATTTCCCATGGCTGAAAATCTCTTCTAGATAACCTCGTTTCATTGTATCTCCTTGCAGCCATGGAAGAAGAATATGATGGATAAGAAAAAAGGCAACCTTCCATTACTTCCCTCTTCCACCTCCATCCCCTCCTCTTCCGCCCTTTTTCGCCCCTTCCACCACAAAAACCTCCCTTCTTCTAATAGTATATCAACTCTGACCGCCACCAATCCTGCCGCCGTCCCCACCGTTAAATTCCTCTGCTGGCAATGCGAAATACTGGACCCTAACTCGGATTTTGTCTCACGCTGGAACTACATCTTCCTTGCCTCATGTATCATCGCTCTCTTCATTGACCCACTTTACTTTTATCTTCCAACGGCTAGGCATGATGGCTGTTTGGCAATTGACACTAACTCGGGCTTTTATATAACCTTTTTCCGCTCTGTTGCTGATCTTTTTTATACGCTTCATATATTTATGAAATTTAGAACGGCTTTTGTGTCACCCAGTTCTAGGGTTTTTGGGAGGGGAGAGTTGGTTATGGATCCCTCTCAGATTTCTATGAGGTATTTCAAGAAAGATTTCATTGTTGATCTTGCCGCTGCTCTTCCTTTGCCTCAGGTTTGGTTTTTCTTTCTTATATCCAGGATTTTCTTGATTTCTGGGCAACATTTTGATTTGATTTTAGAAATTTTATATCTTTTATAAATTTGTGGTTTGCAGCTTGTGATCTGGTACGTGATTCCTGCGCTAAAAACCAAATCTAATGACAACTCCACTCTGGCTCTCATTGTTCTAGCTCAATATATTCCCAGACTGTTTGTCATCTTCCCTTTGAACTATAGAATTATCAAATATACAGGAGTTGTTGCTAAGACTGCTTGGTCCGGAGCTGCCTATAATCTCCTTCTTTTCTTGCTTGCCAGTCATGTAAGCATCAGGTCACTCCTCTCCGCTTGTTTTTTTTTTTTTTTTTTCCTCATACATCACGATTTGTCGGCTAGACCATAAAATACAAGAGAGAGACGTTGAATTTGTATGTACATCTCTCCTCATTGTTTAGTAATGTTAATATAAGACTGATTACTATGTAACATTGAAACAAAAACAGAAATATGGAAACGTTGAAATGCAAACGAAAACGTTAAATTATATTTTCTTAAAAATATAGGCCAAAGATGGAGAGAAAGTGAGTGTTAATCCGCTGAAGAGGAGAGACAATTTTTAAACCAATCTTTAATCGATAAAAATATAAAGAAAAGAAACCATTTCTTTTTTTCGAAATGCTTTTCAAATTTTTTATATTTCTGAAATAGCTTTGAAATGTTTCGATTCAGTTTTGGAAACGGACTATGGGGTAAGTTTATTGGACTAGATTAACTCTCTTTTTGGTTTCAAAAACTGAATTCACACTGTTGGTGCAGGTAGTTGGAGCAACTTGGTACCTATTGTCCGTAGGGCGGCAATTAGAATGCTGGAGAGATGAGTGTAAGGCAGAGAATCAGAAAAGAGGTCTCTGCAATCTCGATTTTCTTGATTGCCGTTATTCACGCTCGCCTGAACGACTGAACTGGGTGCTTATCACAAATGTCCTCAAAAAATGCGACCCAGATCATGAGACTGATGATGCCCAAAACTTGAAGTTTGGAATATTTGGAGATGCTTTTACCGATTCTGTTGCTTCCGAACTATCAATCATTAAGAGGATATTATATTGTCTTTGGTGGGGTTTGAGAAGTTTAAGGTAGGACAAATATTTTTTGTCTATTTGCCGAAGCAATTCAATAGAGTTCATGCTTATAAAATCCATTAGTTTTCCTTTGCAGTTCATATGCGCAAGACTTTGATACAACCGTTTATATTGGGGAGAATATATTTGCCATTCTTGTATGTATATCTGGTTCATTTTTTTCAGCTCTGTTGATTGGCAACATGCAGGTATCTTCCACTACCCAACGAGTTTTCAATGGTTAAACAGGAAAATTGTTGACTGGCAAAATGTATGTAAGATGTATTGAGAAAGTTTTGTTGTTTCTTTTTCCTTGTTGAAGAAATATTTGCAATCTATGACTGTAAGATTTGAAGAATGGAGAGTTAAGCGAAGAGATACAGAGGAGTGGATGAAGCACCGCGAATTGCCTGAAGATTTGCAAGAACGTGTTCGCCAATTTGTTCAGTATAAATGGCAAGCTACAAGAGGAGTGAATGAAGAATCTATACTGCGTTCATTGCCTCTGGACCTCAGGCGAGAAATTCAGCGCCACTTGTGTATTGCTCTTGTTCGCCGTGTAAGTCTTTGGAACTAAAACATGTAATGAAGCATTTTGAATTCTTTTGATCTTCTTATTCTTTCATTGCTCAGGTTCCATTTTTCGCCCAAATGGATGACCAGCTTCTTGATGCAATATGCCAGCGTCTCATCTCATCTTTGAGTACTCAAGATACATACATTGTTCGGGAGGGTGATCCGGTGAATGAGATGCTTTTTGTAATTAGAGGAAAGCTGGAGAGCTCTACAACTAATGGAGGAAGGTCTGGCTTCTTCAACTCCATCACTCTTAGGCCTGGTGATTTCTGTGGGGAAGAGCTGCTAACTTGGGCCTTAATGCCCTCCTCTACACTCAACTTACCTTCTTCAACTCGGACGGTGAGAGCCCTTTGTGAAGTTGAAGCTTTCGCCCTTCAAGCAGAAGACTTCAAATTTGTTGCTCAGCAGTTCAAGAAGCTCCACAGCAAGAAGCTCCAGCATGCCTTTAGATACTACTCGCATCAATGGAGAACATGGGGTGCATGCTTCATACAATCTGCTTGGAGAAGGTTTAGGAAGAGGAAGATGAGAAAGGAATTGATTCTACGAGAGGGTAGCTTCTACTACAAGCAAATTCCTGACCAAGATAGCTATTACATGGCTAATGTAGCTTATGAAAATAATGAGTATAGCCATGGAATTACTGTTGGGAATGCAGCGGCTCAAAGTGCAAGCAATGTCCGGAGCGTAGTGACTCAGCAGCAAGGTTCAGTTCAAGCAGTCGATGCCAGTTCTAGTAGCTTGAAGATGCCCAAGATGTTTAAGCCAGATGAGCCTGATTTCTCGGATGTTTAGTTAGTAAATTAGAGTTAATTAATTGATTAAATCTTTTGAAGTGAAACAACAGATACAGGAGCACAAAGATCTTATAAGAGAGAGATCCAATGTGACTTGTGACAGGACTTGTACATTCAAATTTGTATTTAACAAAGAAAAAGAGAGAAATAGGTTTCTTTAATGTTTTTGTTACAAACTGATACTCCGGGAAACTATAACCAATTCGATCATTGATTGAGAAAATTATTGTTCAATTTGCTTTCTGTTATGGGAATTATTGCTACAATGAACAAGGCACTAAATCTCAGTCTTCAAAACTTGTCTCTCAGGAGTGTAAAAATGTTCAGTTGAAGTTTCAGGGGTTGATTCTTTAGCTGTTGTTGATATGTGCAGGGCCTTCTCTAATGTTAAAACAACTTGCTCCATGGACGGTCGTTGATGCTTAAGGGCTGTGCATGACAGAGCCAATTGAAGTGTGACATCGAAAGCTTCGGCTGAGTACATCCCATTAAGTTTAGGATCAGCAAATTCTATTATATTGCCACCTCTTGTTAGGACTTTTGCCTGGAAATTATGCAAGAACCAATTACAGTAGAAAAAATGATGGGAAAATACTAAAATTGAGTGAGGGATGCATCATGGTTTCCTACCACTTTATTTAAAGGCATTGGTCTCTTCAAGTTCATGTTAATGACTTTCTTCCCTGAGAGAATTTGCAAAAGTACTATTCCAAAGCTGTAAACATCGCCTGACGAATTCACTTGGCAGTTGCTTTGGTACTCAGGATCAACATAGCCAAAAGTTCCTCTTACTTCAGAGCTCACCTGGGATTCCCCCAGATCAATAACCTTTGACAAGCCAAAATCTGAAAGCTTGGCTTCAAAATTTGGACCAAGGAGAATGTTTGTTGGCTGCAAGAGGGACCAAAAATTAAGTTGATTCTTGTATATAATGGGGCATATTGATATTCATTACAAATAATTAACCTTGATATCGCGATGAACAATGCAGCCTTCTGAATAAGTATGGAGAAACCAAAGACCTCGAGCACTATCAATCGCAATCTCAAGCCTTTGGATCCACGATAGGGTCTTATCCTTCCCTGTTATGAATCACTTTGGTCAGCCTATACACATAAAAAGTGTATATACAAGAAATTTATGATCAAGATAGAGGAATACTAAAAATCCATTTTGAGAGATTGCCATTGGGACATAATTCATAAATGAGAAAACCCTCATCCACAGTTAAGCAATAGCCAAGCAAGGCGACAAGATTCGGGTGTCTAACATGAGATAAGCTTGCAACTTCTCTGACAAAAGTCTCCACATTTCCATCATTGATAATGTGCTTAATAGCAACATGCCGGTTACTGGACAGCACACCTTTATAAACCTTTCCTGATGCAAGAACAAAATAACAACTCAAACCACCTGAAAGAAACCTGGGAACTTAAATTTTGATTCAATAGATATATCCTTTTTATACTAACCTGCAGTTCCTTCACCAATGAGATTTAATTCATTTAGGTTCTGTGTGGCAGAATACACCTCCTTGATTGGAAATTTTGGACAGCCAGGATCCTTTAGTTGAACATCCTTGAATAAGGCTAAATGAAAAAACAGAATCAGTATGTTTTTTACCAAAAGTTATATATATGAATCATAGTTATGCCTTCTCGGTGCATACCAGGTCTTGTTGATGGTGGCTTTGATTTATAGAATCTTTTGAACAAAATGAATAAGGCAGTAACAATTATGGTTGCAAGGATCCCTCCAATCAGAATCCAAAAACCTGTTTTCATATTAAAATCTTGATGTTAAGAAGAATAGAATTCACATCATAAGTATTCAAAGTTTCTGTGAATCACCTGCATCAAGTTTCTTCTTCCTGTTATTGCGTGATACTCGATTCTCTGCAGAACAAAGAGAGAATCTAGAATTGATCCTTTCTGGAAAAACAATTTAATGCAATCCATGAGTTATGAGTGAGATCTATCAAGATAATACTTACCGGAGTAGCTTTCTTGCTCGGCAAGGCATTTGTAAACATTCTGGACATAATTTTCATCTTCAATTCTACTACTTGTTAATGATAACATCACTGCAAACCTGCAGATATCAGCTTCATTCTGCAATGACAAGCCATCAGAGGCTGTCGAATATGCTTCTCCTATGGCTCGCCAACTTCTCACACAGGAGCTACAAGTTTGATTCCACTGCTCACCAGAGCCTGGGAAGTTACAATGTTCACCGAAACTTTTCAGTTCTTCCCCCAGATGGTGAATAACATCACCAACAGAATAGTCAGAGCAGTCACCAGCACCACTTGTTAGCTTCTCAATGCCACAACTGAATACATCTGCTTCAAATGTCTTCAGTGAAGTCAGGCAACTACTCTGCTCACTGGAATTCAAGAAAAGCCGTCCGGTTTGATTTGTCCGCAGCCCCAATGCATAGAGGTATATCTGGAATGATGAACCACAGCAGTTTTTCTGCAGAAATCCACCCCAATCTCCCCCTTCACAAGCTGTATTATCTGATGCTGAAGGCTCAAAATGAAGGCTGCAGTCTGCTGTTAAACTCTCAGAAACTGCAAATTTTTCGACTGCTGTGATCATGATGAGGAGACACATAACAAAGAGCAGATTAGGCCTCTTGGGCATAGTTGTATTGAGAGAATACAACATGATTTTCCCCGTAGAGCCCGGTTTTATTCAAGCAAATCCAGACACTCAAAGAGATTGACTTCACTCTACTGATCCATTAAACTTCCTGAGATTGACCCAGAAGAGACAAAACTAGTTTTAGACACATGCAGACAGGCTCCTGAGGAAATTATGAAACAAAATTGTTTGTATTTAAGGTTGGATCCTTTGTTCCAAAAGCGAGGAGAACAGGGAAGTAAACGATTGGAAGATTTTTTTTTTTATTATGATTGCAATTCACACTTGCTCATTCTCTGATTTAAATATTTTTCCTGATTAACAAAATCATTTTGCCGGCCCAAGCAGCAGCATCATCTCTCTAACCTAAGCAAGTAAAATTTTCCGGCCCAATGTTTGGTCTAAAAACACTTACCTACCTTTAATTGATGTAAATAATACAATTAAAATCAAAATTTATTTAAAAAACTAATGATATAATAATAAAATAATAATTTGATCATCAATTAATTTTAAAAAATAATAAAAAACAATAGTTTTTAATCAAACATAAATATTTTAAACATAATAATTTAATTTTTTGTTATATTTTGTTCAATTCTTTAGGTTGTAATTGTTATTTTTGAAATTATTGAAAGGTATATTGATATTTCATAAATTTTTAAAAGATTTTTAAAATTTTTTATAATTTTCAATAACCCCTATTTATAAGAAAAAGATAAAGAATGAAAGTAAAAGGAAAGAGAAATTAAAGGTTTTTTTTATGATTTAAATGTTTAAGATATTATTTTTAATTTTTATTAATTTAAAGTTATAATTTTGAAAAATGAAATAATAAAAATAAATTGGTAATTTCAAATCTTAATATTGTTTTGAGTAATGTTATGTGTACTCACTTTTTAGTACACAAATATATACATACGTTATGTGTCATCATGTGATTGAGTGTTATTTTATATTTAATTCAAAATGGCTCAATCACTCGATAATATACATCAAATATATATCCATTTGTATACATAAAGTTGGTATACATAATTTTGTTGTATTGTTTTTCACAAACAAAATTTGATTTTAGGTGAAAATGTTGTTTATACTTGATTTTGGGTGAAATGGTGTTATTTATGTCAACAAGGGGTGGAGAGATTTAAGACCAAACCTTGGGTATGAAAATGTTAGTCAGTCTTCTGACATATGTTTCACCTCTTTAGAATGGGCAAATTCGTCTGAAGAATAACAGCATTTGTGACAGTTAATGATAGTAACTTGTGCTTTGACAATTACCATCAAGGACATAAATTTTGTTTCAGCACGACATTTACCAATATTCTATCAATTTGAATGTATAAAATTACTTTCATGGTGAAATTATATCTGAAATTACAATTCATAACCGGCGGTACCCAAGAAGAATCGAAGGCATCTTATTTGTAAAGAGGCTTCAAATATTCTCTCTTCCTCTAGTTTTTGCCTGCCGTGTCCGTACATTGAAGCGACGTGGTGTCTTCTGGGAGCGACACTTGGAGACCCACCATTTCACTATGATTTCACAACTAAAATTGTCTGCCGGTACCTGAGCCCAACTAGAATTTTAGCGGGCTGAATGAGCCAGTTGGCCCATGCCAGCTCCGAAGAAGTCGCTCTATATAAGAACAGAGCTATCGAATCACAGTCGTTCAGAAGAACAAGAAACCGCACTGATTCTCTTTCATTTAGGTAATTGTGAAATTTCCTCTTTCATTTTTTTTGTAATTTTCAATTTGGGTTTTTTATTTTATTTTATTTTGTTTTGTTTATTGAAATAATTAAAGTAATTTGTTGTTTAGTTTAGGTTTTTGTCAGCTTAAACGATGGAAAAGGAAACCAAAGTAGCAACTGAAGATCTGAAAATTGATTTGTTCGAAGACGATGACGAGTTTGAAGAATTTGAGATCAATCAAGGTGTGCTTTTTTTTACCTCTTTAAATTATTGTTTGTTCTGTCCACTATTATCTGTAATTGATAAGAAATTCTTATTTATTTTATCATTTAATCTGTTTGATTACTGTGGTAAATATTAAATTTACTTGAATGTACTTCTGTTATTTATATTGTTTAGCTGTAAAATATTTTTTAAATATTTAAAAAATTATACTAATTTTAATGTTTTAGTGCATTTTTCGCGACCATTTGAAAGTTTCAAAAGATGCTGAATGGTTATAGTTGGGAAGGGTAAAGTGATACATAATCCTTTTGAATTTCAGTTAGGTGACTATACTAGTTCTTGGATGCAATTTATTTGTTAATTGTGTATGAAGACATGGTTTGTTGGGAATTTCTAGGGAAAGTTTCTTAGGGCCTGGGATTTTTGCATTGTAACCTGAACCAAGCCAGAGAAAGCCCATTTAGTTTAGTTACCTGCAACCTTTGATGGTGGGGAGAAGACAGTTAATGAAATGACATTGTTGTGGAGAGTACTGTAACAATAGTTGATTCATCATTTTGCTTGGAGGATTGTAGTAATAGTTGTATTCTTGTACTGCTTATTACTTAATAAATTGCTGAGTGAATGAGAATATAAAACTTTTACTGTGTGCTGATTGTGGGTAATTCCAGCAGTAGTGTTGCCTTTTTCTTCAGTTTAGCTGTAAAACATGATGTCATTCTTTGTGATGTGTTTGGTGGTGTATCTTTTGTTGGAAGTTGTGTGTGTTGCTTATTTCAGCCTCAGAAAAGTTTGGTTTATTTAACTAAAATTCCCAAAACCTTAACAATCAAGAACTTGCCTCTGCCCCATTGTTCTTTGAACCAGAGCTTCACCGTTGACCTATTGGATGATTTTTTTTCTTCTTTTCATTCTTTTTGTAATGTCTTGTTGTGAGAGACCAGCCTTTGTTAAAAAAGCACTTGCTGATAGTCCATTGTAGTGTTGAGGAGCTGTTTCAATTACTTGAAAATTAAATAAGTCCAAATTTAATAATCAATTATGTGAATGAGGAATTAGAATACCATGTTTATTCATTGTAATGCGAACCCTAGAAGAGTAAGAGATTGTACTAGTATTTGAATCTCAGTATTGCTTGTTACATGATTTGATGAGTTTATGAATGAATGATAATCGTTACTGCTGCTGTTTGTGGCTTCTCGTTGATACTTAACTAGTAGGAAAAGGGACAGTTAGAAGAATGCGGCTGCCAGTTCTGGAATTGACCTTTCTGTTTTGCAGTTTTATAAAATCTTCGTGGAGTTTGAATGGTTGTAGTTTTTTTGTATGAAGAAGGGTTTGATGTGGGTGATCAAATTGTTTGGCAAAATTAAATGTCAAGTTTCTTTCAGCATAACCTTTTCACGACTAGGATTTAGTGAGAGGACATGGATTTAGCCATTTGACATTATGAGGATGATAACATTCTTTAACTTATTTCAAGATGATTTTTATTGACATTGACAGAGTGGGATGACAAGGAAGAAGGAAAAGACACAACTCAGCAATGGGAAGATGATTGGGATGATGATGATGTAAATGATGATTTCTCCCTGCAGCTGAGGAGAGAATTGGAGAACAACACTGAGAAGAGCTAAGCTCTGCTCCCTTGTTTACTGTAATAGAAAAGCTGTGGATTGTATTAGTTAATGTATGTTCCCTTGGTGTTGGAGAATCAGATTGCTTTTCTTAGGTTTTGCCAGATGTTGAAATGAAAATTTGCTTCTCGAAGTTTTACTATCCTTTATCTTTGATTTAAAGAAATTATATGTTGTGTATTTGTTGCATATAATTGTCTAATGTGGTTTTCATTTGAAGGGATTACAATTACTAATTAGGGGATGTTTGATTTGGATAATGTTTTATTACTAAAATTAGAGAATTGTCGTAAAGATATATTGCCTTGAGGATTATTGGATATAAATTATTACTATAAAATTTGATAAATTAGGTATATATAAATAATTATTGTGTTTGGTTAGGGGTAATAAAAGAATATTAGTATATTATTTTACATAAATATTTTTTGGTATAATTATTCTAAAATATGTTTTAAGTTATTTGTTATATTAATTGAAAATGAGATTATTTTGTTTAAAAAATTAATAAATAATAATATAATTATAATAACATGAAAATTACCTCTGTAATTTTTTAATATCTTAAGTGAATGTGGTATCTTTTATATTATTTGTCATATCATCATTAGTATTAAAACATTATTAAAATATTTTATTATTTATAAATCAAACAAAGTAATGTAAATAATAAAAGATTGATTATTAAAGTAATTTTTAATGTCGCATAACCAAACACACCTTAGGGATAATGTTATGTATATAATTTTTGTTTTCAAATAAAACATATTATCATATAATTAGATAAAGATAAAATAACATTTGATTATACGATGATACCTCGTTATTTATATATAAAAATTATGGGTATAGTATTATTGTTTAAAAAATTAATTTATTGTAAGAAATTTTGCGAAATTCAATAAGAAAAAATTATATATAAATTATGTTAATTGTAAGGCTTCAACGGGGAGGCAAAGAGCTTACTTGGAAATACTCTAAACTTAATAACAAAATTTCATCACAAATAACTATTCTCTTAGAAATAGATCAAAATTACAGGTGTTTAGAACCGGGTAACCAAAATGGTCGGACCAAATCAAAATTTTGGTTTAGAGAAAATCATAATGGAAATTGAATCGATTTAAAGATAAATTAATTTTGAATTAAATCGATATTGGAAATTAAAGTCTCACGTTTAATAATAATAATATGAGTGTGGTAGATTTAACATTAACACAAGCTAATTAATTTTTTATAATATGAGTTTTAATCTTTACACTTATAGGGTTAATATATATTTCAACAATTAAAAATACTAATTAACCGAACTAAATCTTCAGTTAATTACTTTTGAATCGAATTTCAAAGAATTATCTTATTTTTATTTTTATTATTATTTTTAAATAGTTTACAATATTTTATTAATTTCTTATTTAATTTTTTTAAATCAATTTTAAAAAATAGACAAACCAATAATTAAAACAAAAAAAACTATTTTTTAATATTTTTAAACTAATATTTGAATCTATTTTTTAAATAACATATTTTTCAATTGGGTTTTCGTTCAAAAATCAATTCGATTTACTTATCTAATAATTTTAAACATCCCTAGTAAAATTGTGTATTTTAACTAGAAAATATAAATTCATTATAATAACTAACTTCAAAATATAAAGTATAAACTCATTAATTTATTTATCGGCGCTATTTATTGTTAAATTAATAGAGCTGAGGTTGGCCGCCGGAGGCATAAACAGGAGAAAATGGGTGGGCTGCCTAAACTTGCAGAGCCCTGAATAGCCAAAAGCCGGAATAAGTGTAACAATCAACTCTCATTAATTCATTTAATGGCTTTATACCCATCAGAGCCAAGTTTTTTGCCCACCTGCACGTGCTTTATGTATGTATTGGATTGGACTGTCGTTACCCAGCTGTATTGAGTTAGGTAGTTGACCAATGAAAATGTAGGCATAAGTATTTTCAGCACTTAATGCAATAAGTTCACTCAGCATTAAAAGAATTGCATTAGCTTGGCCTTGAAGAAATGAGATCAAATAAAAATGTTCGTTCTCATTTGCGGGTACATTAAAATTGGTTGCCAAACAAAATGCCCTTTTTGACTGGAAAGAAGATCGATTTTAATTGCAGTTGCCACCTCCACATCTTAATCTTCTTGTTATTCAATTTTGCAATTAATGGAATTGATCGACGCAATTAATTTGAGAGAAAATAAAGGTAAAAGTGAGCACTTTAAGATTCACAAATTTTTAAGTGATATGGCAATGTATTCTTATGGAAACTCCAAAGAAAATCAGTCTAAAGTTGTAATATTGTATAAATTAGGGTTTTTTTTTTTAAAGTAGTAAAACTTAAAATACAATTTTATCTAAATTTAAATTTGTAAGTCCCACCTAATGGAACAGATGTTCTATCAATAGAACTCTCATTTCACATTACAACTTTGCTCCTTTTGAAACGAATAAGCTTGTTCATTTTTCTATTTTACATTCCTAAATTGGCATGTCTAGAATGTCCATTAGAACGAATAAAATTCTTATGAAGTGAGTAATGACAAATTTTTTGGAACGACAGTTTATCTCTTCTATGACATCTAAAACGGTTGTTCCATGCCTAGAACAACCACATTTTGATACTTCATCATCTATAACGCCCATTTGCTTGTGACAAAATGTTTGTTGCATCAATTTGGGAGCTTGTAGTGATTTTATTTTCTTAATGTGAGCCATATATTAACAATCTCCACCATAACAAATATTCGCTTCCTTAAAAGACCCCCTCTACCTTGAAATTTTTTACCAGACTTATCTCAATGTATTTCATATGTAAGTCATAGTCTTTTGTTCTTATTATCTATGTTAATCTCCATACCAAAAATGTTCTTTGCTACTGATCATGTTTAATGATATATCTTAAACACAAATGTCATAGTCTGATGATATCTTGGTTAGATTTTGAAGAAAAAGATGCAAATACCTTTCATACAATTATACTACCAATAAGTTTGTACAAATTATTTTTAATTTACTTTTCTGTCATCACTGTCATAACCTCTATTGAAACCTTTAGAATCTCATTACATAGAGTTGTCGAAAACCCATACAATAACTTTTATAGTTGCCCTAAAGAAATTAGAATTTTTTTTCCAATTCTAACACATGTTTGACATTCTCTAATGTTATAACTATACCATCAAACAACCTTATCCCAACATATAGTATTTATGCCCATTATCTTCAGGAATGATTATCTCTCAAAACTACACTATTAGCATCATATACCTTATAACTATATAACCGTTCTCTATGTGAAGTGTAGTGTGAAAAACATGTTAAATTTAAAATATAGTTATCTCTTGGAGAGTTATTACCTATCATATAAACCATCAATAAATCTTCATCATCACCCAAAGTCTTATATGTAACATTAGTAGAACTTAAGGCAATGTATTTCTACTTGTTAATTCTCTAATTCTTGAGTAACGGACAATCTTTCTTCTAATATCCTTTATGATATCACTTGAAATATTCTTCTTTTTTTTCACCCTTGATTTAGGCCTAGATTTTTCTCTCGCCCAACTTTTACATTTCCTCCATCCCAGCCATGTTCAAAACTTGTTGGCAAATCCTCTCCCTGAGCATTCATAGTCTCTAAATTTTGCCTTGTACAGTGGGATCTTAAGACTAAAACTTCCATGTCCTGCCATTCTTTATTATCAATGTGGGTTGGCTTCGTTCCTCTCAACGCATTACACACCTTACTCTACGTCAACATATTTGAAACCTTCAATTATCACAAGCTAAAATTTTCCTCACCATCGAACTTGTTGAATTTAATGTGTACACTAAATCCACTCATCTTTGCTTACTCTCATATACCTATTGTTGTGATTTCAAACTTGCTTGAAATTGAATTTTGACACAATTAACTTCAGAGAAAGTCAAGGCAAAAGTGATCAAAAAATGTGTCTACATCTACAGAGTCTTCATTCTTTTTATTAAATTTGAAAAAATCAATCTAAAATGGTTACATTGTATAAACCAGTGTTTACTTTATAAAGTAGAACCCAAAATACAATTTTATCCTAACTTAAATTCTTCAGTCTCACTTAACAGAACCGACATTCCATTGTTAGAATGTCCGTTCCACACTACACTATTGTTCATTTTGCATAGAATGAGCTTGTTCCCTTCATTGTTCTACTTCCCGCAAATCGTTATATCTGGAATGACATAGTCTTCTTTGAAACGATTAACATGCTTTTGGAACTGGTAACGGCAAATTCTTCGGAATGATGGTTCTTTCTCTTCAACAACATCTGAAACGATTGTTCCACGTGCTTAAAGCAAATTTATAATAGATAGTTGTGACACTTGTGCAGTGGTTTAGAAACATGCAATTAAAGGATGGCAATTCCTTCATGAGTTGACTACGCTTATATATACAACAACCTTGGTTGCAGTCATCATACCATGCAGTAACCAAATTTGTAGACCAAGACCAGAAACTTTGGTTCATGAAGCCATTGCTGTGAACAGCTTAATCAGTCAAAAATATTTTTAACATTAGGCGTTATGAACATTATAAAGGACCCAACTCTCACCAATTCCAGATTTATAAACTATGTATAAAGTAAATGGAAGTTCTGTAACGCAATTCTCAATGAATGAAATAGCTTTATATATGTCTTACATCCACATATCCTTGTAGTTTATACTCCTTACAATCATTAGTCATATACTCCAACTTATTTCTGGTTTATGCATAAAGATCGCCATTAATGTCAATGACTGTGTCCAGTTCAAATGACCTTTCACTTTCAGTGAAAATTGCATGCTTCAGCTATGAGTGTATCTAAGGTGCGCCAAGACAAACCTTTCTCCTCCTCCATGGCTTTCTTTGCAACCTCTGACAACTCTATCACATTCTTCCTCAACTCTTTATAATTCTCTCCTTCCATCAACTCCCTCACCTTCTTCTGCAACTCTTCCCACTTCACAAAATCTCCATAACAGCTGTCTACTCTTAACCCCACTTTAATTTCCTCCTCAACCATTTTTGCATTCAATGGCTGCTCTGCCATCATCGGCCAAGCAAGAATCGGAACGCCGGCACATATGCTCTCCAACACTGAGTTCCATCCACAGTGGCTTAAAAAACCTTTCACACTTTGGTGCAACAATATTTCCCTCTGATCGACCCACTCTCTTACCACAATTCCTCTCTCTTTAACCCTCTCTTCAAACCCTTCCCCCACTTCCCATTCTTCTTTCCTTATCACCCACAAGAAGTTCACCTTTGATTCTTCCAACCCGATTGCTACTTCCTTAATTTGCTCCATTGAAATCTCTGCTTGCGTCCCAAATGAAACATATAGAACCGGGCTTCCCTGACCAAGCTTTTGGTCTAGCCATTGAATCCAGATGGGTTTGGAGCGTGTTTTCGTATCGTTTATGGCCAGTGGCTTAGCCAGGCAAAGGGGTCCGATACACCAGGCCTTTGGTTTTGCCTCGCGGATACAGTAATCAACGAACACAGATTCAAGCTCTTGAAAGCTATTGATAATCATGCCATAGCTATTTGATGCTGCTGTTAAATGTTTTATAATGAACTCAAATTCGGGACCTTTAGGATCGGAAAAAAGCGGTCCAAATTCATTTTTACGAAGCTTAATCCAGGGAAAATGAGGCAGCTCCACTCTCTCGTCATCTTTCTCAACTCCAATCAGAACACGATTTTCCATTGCAACTTTCGAGACGCTCATTGCATAAGCTCCCATGCCGTAAAACACAAACCTCGGGAAACCGAATTTCGAAGCGGATTCCAAGGTCCACCACAGAAAGCCGTCAGACACCATGAAGCTGACAGGTGGCAGACACTGAAGCTCCCGTTCAAAAGCTGGTTGCATGAGCTTCGTTGCTTCGGCGAACTGAACATACAATGATATGTAGGGAAGTTGATCGGTGCTCTCCACCCCGGCTGGGATTTCCGAGATGTTTTCCGGGTAAAGGAGATCGATTATAGAGACGTTGGTGTCACTGAGAAACTGAGCAATGAAGGAATGGTTGCCTGGAGTAGTGAAGATGGTGATAGCGACGTTCGTACGGCGGAGGAGAAGGCGAGCAAGATGCAGAAGTGGCACCGTATGACCCTTTGACATAAACGGAAATAGAATTACATGATGAAGAGATGGATTGGAAGAATTCAATTCCATTTTGTTTTTTAAAAGTTAGAAAAAAAATTCAGTCTTGACAGAAGATATAGAAGGGCTGCGAGGTCTCTCTCTCTATGTATATGAAGAATTATTACAAGAAGGAGGATCTTGTCTAGAAATATTAAGCATTAATTATAACACCTAAAAATTGGGTGTTTATATGGAAGTAATTACTGGATTCACGTTATTAAGAAATTAAACCTACGCGTAAAACATCGGCAAATTGCTGATCAAAACTCTCTAATTTTCACTGTTTTGAAAATCGGACCGGTCAGCCTATTCAATTAATAGAACTAGAAATCCATTTCAAGTCTCGTTTGGTTAATATTGAAAAATAAATCATTTGTTAACTTGATCAAAATCGATCAAAATTGATGAATCAGATAAATCAATCAAAAATTTTAATTAATTTTTAGTAATTTGATTATTTTATATCACACTAAATAAATTTCTAAATCCCTACAAAGAAAATACAAATTCAAAAATAAAATTAAAAAAAACATTTCATATCAATTAGAATATTATTTATAGGTAATAATTTATAAAATTATGCTTTTTTTTCCATATTATGAGATGGGGATATTAATTTGTTAAAAACTATTAATTTTTTTGTTAAATAGTTGAAAAAAACAAAAGACAAATTTCAAACTAAAAAATTTTATGCTCCCAAAAATTTATTTAATATATTTACATTTAATTTATATTAATTTTAATAAAAAATTATAAAATAATAAATTCATCAGTTAATAGTTGTTAACAAAATTCATCATCAGCATAATTAGAATTGCACCAACTATAATTTTGATTAAAATTGGTCTTATTGATATGATTTTGATTAGAATTATATTAATTCGGTATGATTTTACATTGAAGAAAAAAAAATTGTTGGGATAAAATGAAAACATTAAAATAAAAAGGAAAAGAAAAATAAATTATTTTAAGGTTAAAGCTATTTTATTTATCATTAAAAATAAAAATAATATTAATTTTATTATAATATTTAGATAAAATAATATAAATATTTTTCAATTATTAAAATTAAAAATCGATAAATAAATAAAAAATAATTTTTTCAACTTAAAAAATTAACATATCGTAGGTGTGAAAATTAGTGGCATGCTTTTATTTCCATAAAGTCTGGGTGGTATATAATTAATCTAGGGCCAACTTATTATATTATTATTTTTTTATTTGATCCATCTTAAAATAATTTATTTTCATCTCATGTGTGATTTTTTTTTTAATGACTATTTTATAACCCAACTTGATGAAATGATTTTCTACTCATTAAGTTAAATTAGTTTAAAAAATTCTATTAATTTTATCTAAAATTATTTTTTAAAAATTAAAAAAAACACTCTTAAATTAAATGAAACTTTACCTTAAAAATTTATTAAATAATTTTTCACCTTAATTTATGTGAATTTTAATTAAAAATAATAAAAATTGATCAATAAAAAACACTCTTAAATTAATCACAACTTGAAGATTATTTGGCATGAATTATTATTATATTTGATAAAATTTAATAAGTTTAAATAATAATTATATTTGAATTAATACTAAAATTTTATTTTATTTAAATACTCTTAAAAGATTATTAAATATAAATTAATATTATGTTTGGTTAAACAAACATGTTTTGTTTTAAATATTTGTTTTGTATATTTTCCATCTTGATTAATTAAATTATTTTTTCAAGTTATTATCTCATTGTGGACACATTTTTCTAAAATATTTTGATGTTAATTGTTATTTTAATTAAAAATATGAATATTTTTATTGCAATAATTTAATAAATAAATATAAAATTGTAACAGAGATGGAAATTAAATTATGTATAATATCACATTTGATAATAAAAAATAGGGGATTGCCTTTGCCATCCGCATTAAGGGAGGTAGTTGCCCGGTAAAATTTTAATTTTACGTATAAATATTGAATAGTATAAATATTGCGTATAATTTTACGTATAAGTATGCGTAATTTTATTTATTATTTATGTAATAAATTTTATTGTAAAATATAAAATAAATAGAAGTTTAATATCGCAATTGAACATGATGAATCAAATGGCTTTATTTACATCCATATATTCTTTTTTTTTTTTTCCTTACAACATCATTCCTAGCATCCTCCATCTTATTTCTGGTTCATGCATAACAATGGCCATAAATGTCCATGACTGAGTCCAAATCAATTCTCAATGAGCTTTCGGTGATGATTGCAAGCTTCAGCTATGAGCGTATCTAAGCTGCACCAAGACAAACCTTTCTCCTCCTCCATAACCTTCTTTGCAACCTCTGACAACTCTTTCACCTTGTTCCGCAATTCTTTAGAATTTTCTCCTTCCATCAAATCCCCCACCTTCTTCTGCAACTCTTCCCTCTTCACAAAACCTCCCATAACTGATCCATCACATCTCTCTACTCTTAACCCCACTTTAATCTCCTCAACAATCAATTTTGCATTCAATGGCTGCTCTGCCATCATCGGCCATGCGAGAATCGGAACGCCCGCACATATGCTCTCCAACACTGAGTTCCATCCACAATGGCTTAAAAAACCTTTCACACTTTTGTGCAACAATATTTCCCTCTGATCCACCCAGTCTCTTACCACTATTCCTCTCTCGTTAACCCTCTTTTCAAACCCTTCCCCCACTTCCCATTCATCTTTCCTTATCACCCACAAGAAGCTCACATTTGATTCTTCCAACCCAATTGCTATTTCCCTAATTTGCTCCTTTGAAATCTCTGCTTGCGTCCCAAAAGCTACATATAGAACCGGGTTTCCCTGCGCAAGCTTTCGGTCTAGCCATTGAATCCAGGCGGGTTTCGAGCTTGTTTTTGTTTTATTTATGGTCGATGGCTTAGCCAGGCAAACGGGTCCGATACACCAGGAATTTTGTTTGGCTTCGCGCATATAGTAATCAATGAACGCAGATTCAAGCTGGTAAAAGCTATTGAAAATCATGCCATAACTATTCGATGCTGCTGTTACATGCTTCATTATGAACTCATATTCGGGACCATTACGTTCAAGACCGGAAATTCCTAATTCACTTTTACACATCTTAATCCAAGGAAAATGAGGCAACGCGACTCTCTCATCATCTTTCTCAACTCCAATAAAAACACGATTTTCCATAGCATCTTTCGTGACGCTCATTGCATAAGCTCCCATGCCGTAAAACACAACCCTCGGGATACCGAATTTCGAAGCGGATTCCAAGGTCCACCACAGGAAGCCGTCGGACACCACGAAGCTGACAGGTGGCAGACGCTGAAGCTCCCGTTCAAAGGCTGGTTGCATAAGCTTCGTTGCTTCGGCGAATTGAACATACAACGATATTTTGGGAAGTTCATCTGTGCTCTCGACACCGGCTGGGATTTCCGGGATGTTTTCCGGTAAAGGAGATCGATTATAGAGACGTTGACGTCACTGAGAAACTCAGCAATGAAGGAATGGTTGCGCGGAGTGGTGAAGATGGTGACAGCGATGTTTGGACGGCGTAGGAGGAGGCGAGTAAGATGCAGAATTGGCACCGTATGACCCTTTGACATGAACGGAAACAGAACTATGTGATGAAGAGATGGATCGGAAGAATTCAATTCCATTTTGTTTTTGAAAAGTGAAAAGAAAATTTTCAGTCTTGACTGACAACAGAAGGGCCGCAAGATCCTCCCTCTCTCTCTTTATGAAGAATAATTACGAGAATAAAAATGGTATTTCGGAAGAAAAATTCAGCATTAAATATGGAAGTAATTACTGGATCCACATTATTAAGTAATTGCAGATCAAAACTCTCTAATTTTCCACCATTAAATTTTTTGAAAATTATTAAAATTTTTATACAATTATTGAAAAAACAAAAAATCTCAAGTTAAATATGATTTTATTTCTAAAATTTTATTAAATATATATTACCCTTAATTCACATTAATATTAATTAAAATTTACAGTTTTGATTAAAATGACATTATTTTTAATATTTCTGTTTGGTTAATTAAATTTATTTATAGTAGTAACTATACAAATGTGGATAAGATAAACGGTATCTCCCATTAGAGATTGTGAATAACTAAAAAGATTATAATCTTTCGAGTATACACAAAAGGAAAATTCCATCATTCAGAAATTAATATTATATTTTATGATATTATCCATCATATTCATAGACAGGCCTGACTCAAACCGAACTCAATCCAAATGTGGTGAAACCCATTTTTAGGTGGGTTTGGTTTATTTTCGGTTCGAGTTTATCAAATATGCAGAAACACTAATTTCTGATCAATTCACATATGGCTCAAGTTTACATGGATGGTTCAAATTTAGCTTAAATTCATGTGAGATATTTGAATTTTGATTCGTTTCCGCAATTACGCCCAAACTCATATTTGAATTCGTATTATTTTACCTAATTTTTATATTTGAGTTTATTCAAGCAAAATTCATTTCAAGCTTGAACAAACTCGTTTCAGATCTAACCATATATTTTAGGGAAAAAAAAAGGTCATTCTTTGCATAAAACTGATTGAATATTATTTATAACAAAAAACACTATAACCATATACATAATGCATGATCAAAGCCCTAGTTGCCTCAATTGATTAGTTTCAACCTTTGTTTTTATTGTGTTTCATATGGATACCAAGACACCATTTTGTAGTGGGTCGAATAATAATCTTATTGTTATATAAAAACTTAAGGAGCCTCTAAATACAGGTTTGTATTCTCGAAACATCTTATAATTTGTTAATGTCATGTTTCATGAAAGTATCTTTTAAAACGTGATCCAAGAGGTTTTTGGGATATTTGTTTAATTTTATTGTATTCCGTTGCCCTCACCAAATTCCAACGATCCAAAAATTCCCAACATTAGCATAACACTAGAGAGCAACTAAATCTTAGACCAGGCAAGAAGTTTGTCACTTAGGTACAAGAACTAAATTTTTTATACTTGACAAGCTCCAACATCGCATCAATATAATTAGAGGTGGCAATAGGGTAAGCCAGACCTAAGGTTTGCTTAGTAACAAGGCTTATGGGTTGGGATGGCCTGATGAAAGTATGAGGCATATGACTCGGTCCTATATACATAGGGTTAGGGCGTATTAATTTCTTAAAAAAATATTTTATAATAATTTTTTTAGAAATTATGTTTTTTTAATCATCAATAATAATTGATCGTGTTAGGCTAGCCCATGGGCCTATTGCCAAAGCCCATGGCCCAATTGGATAGCCCATAGGGTCAAGCCTTACCTGTTACAATAGCAAACAAAATCTTTTTATGTCAGACTTTTTTCTCAAACTCTAATATATAAATCGATTGAATTTGTCATATTTAGTGGACAGTTTTCCTCTCAGATAGAGCAACTAAATTTGACAATTTGAGCAAGCTCTAAAATTATACTGGCAGACTGATAAATATATCATACCTAATGGGGCAAAATATCTTAATCTATCACCACAACGAATTTTATACTTAATCTAATACATAACTTTTCTCTAATGCTATAACATTTAAATGATTTACAAATATGCCACTAACACAAACTTTTCTAGAAATTATTCTCTCTCAACTAACATTTCCTCCCATTGCTTATTAATGTCACAAAGCAACAAAATTGTTATTTCACTATCGAATATATAAAGTATCAAAAACTTAATTATTCATAGTATATATTTTATATCAAATAGTATCGAAAGATACTATTTTTAAAAAATAAAATAATAAAAAATTATAATTAATATGTTATTATTTTAAAAAATAAAGTAAATATTCTTAAAAATTTTTATATATACTCTTATAATATTATTTTTAAAAAAATATATATTAATCTGTATTAATAATATTTATCATAAAATAAATACTATATTATATAATATACTTATTATATTAATATACTTTTAAATATGATAATGAATAGCTAATTTCTTCCCACCACAAGAAACAAAAATTTGACCTAATCCAAGATAACTTAAGAAAATCATTTTAATATTTAAAAATCATATCTCCTCGAATCTAAAAAGAGCAAATCATTTTAATATCCATTCTTTCGATTGTTTTATAGGGAAGGCAAACCTAGAATATTTGACCTGCATTGGCGTGCCTGTGGAACCATGATCTTTGAGGGTCACCTTAATATTCCTTCCTACGCAGATTTTTTCCAAAGCGATGATGCTCTTCTCAAGGTCCAGACGTGTTAATAAAAGCGATGCTCTTCTCAAGGTCAGACGTGACCCTCTAGAAGACATGGCATGGGGGTAAAGTACACTAAAAATTAAAGACGCGTTGGCATGTTTAGGGGGATAAGATTTTTTATTATAAAATTTTAAATTTCATCGTAATAATTTGAATAATTAAAAAATATATATATATATAAATTGATTTTTTACTGCAATTTAATTTATTTTTAAAAAATTTATATTTGTGATTACGATATTAATTATTTTAGAAATATAAACCGACTTAATACGTGTGAAAATTACAAATAAAGTATCATGAGCATTTGATTTTAGATCAGACAGAGTCGTAAAGAGAGTTGAAGAAGGATGCGGATCAAAGTCTCAATTGTAATTATTACAAATCTGATTTGTATGTCTCCTTGATTTTCTCCTTTTTATTCTTAAAGGTTGAGTGACGGAGCTTATTACAAAATCTTTGCTTATTGGTGACATGTAAGAAACCTGGTCGTCCCCTCGAAAAGATGTTTTTTTTTTAACCGCATATTAATTACTTACGTGTCTCATTGATGATCGTCTCTAACGTGGGCCAAGACGACCCTTTCTGCTCCTCTACAGCGTTCTTCGCCATTTCTGAATACTTTTTCACCTTATTCCTCGTCTCCTTTCCCATCTCTCCTTCCATCAGCTCTTTGATTGTCTTCTCTAAACTCTCCCACTTCACAAATCCTTTCACTGATCCGTTACTTGTCTCTACTCTTATTCCTATCTTTATCTCCTCCACAACAAATCTCGCATTCAGTGGTTGTTCAGCCATCATGGGCCACGCAAGAATCGGCACCCCTGCAACGATACTCTCCATCACTGAATTCCATCCGCAGTGGCTCAGAAATCCTTGCACACTTCGGTGCATTAAGATCTCCCGTTGGTCTACCCATTCTCTAACAACGAGTCCCCTTTCTTTAACTCTTTCTTCAAACCCATCTAGCTCTAATGCTTCTTTTCTCAGCACCCACAGGAAGTTCACCTTCGACTCTTCCAACCCTGTGGCTATTTCTTTGAGCTGCTTGGGTGATATCTCCGCCTGAGAACCAAACGCTACGTATAGAACAGAGCTTCCAAGTTCAAATTTTTTGTCTAGCCACTGAATCCATGCGGGTTTCTGCTGTGTTTGCAGCTCGTTCCTTGGTAGCTCCGCGAGGCAAAGGGGGCCAACGCAAGAGGCCTTGAGTTTATGAACACGGTTCCAATAATCAACAAACCCAGGCTCGAGTTCATAAAAGCTGTTAACAATCATACCGTAACTGCTTGATACCGATATGACTTGTTCCACCAGTAACTCAAACGCAGGACCCTTAGGTTCTCGCTCATTGAAAAGCGGATCAAAGTCATTTCTTGTGATTTTAATCCATGGGAAATCTGTCACTGTGATTAAATCGTCAAGTGATTCTGGCCCAGTTAGAAGCCGATTTTCAGCAGCACATGTCGACACAGACTGAGCATAATTTCCCATTCCATAAAACGCAAACCTTGGAAAACCAAACTTTTCGGCCGATTCTAAAGTCCACCAGAGGAAGCTGTCTGAGACCATAAAACTAACACGTGGCAAAGCCTCAAGCTCCCGTTCGAAGTCCGGCTGCATGAGCTTGGTGGCTTTGGTAAACGGCACATAGAGGGACATGGAGGGGAGTTTATCGGTGCTCTCAACGCCAGCACCGATTCCAGGAACATTTTGGGGAAACGGTATGTTTACGATGGAGGCAGTGGTGTTGGCAAGAAAGTTGTCGACGAAGGGCCGGTTAGCTGGGGTGGTTACGAAGGTCACAGCGACGTGTGGGCGACGGAGGAGGAGCTGCGCTAGGTGGAGGATTGGGATAGTGTGACCTTTTGACATGAAAGGAAATAGAACCACATGATGAGAACCCATCTGGTGCCGAAATTGATTTGCGGCTCTCACTGATTCATGTATAATCTGTTTGACTGGCGGAGGCATCAACTTATAGGCGAGGCGACGTGAGCAAGAAAGAGGGAGGGTATTATCGTCTTTAACTATGGGTTTGTCCGAAAGTATATTAAAAATTAGGCCATTAGACCTAACAAAACAGAGGGACTAAATAGATTTGGATAAAAACTTCATTGATCCAATTAAAGTACTCATATAATAAATTTGATTGATTTTTTTTTTTAACACGAAAAACTTTAATTAAATTGGATGATCAATTTTTATGAGATTAAATTAATCACTCTGAACAGGATAAACCCAGAAATTTGATTGATTGTACAATTTAATATTTTTATTTAAATAAAATTTGTTTCTAAATATAATTTTGTTATTGAATATAATTGTTGTTAGTGTTGCGCTAACCGCTAAGCAACGTGAAACATAGACTCTGTATTAAATTCCCTGTATTTAATGATTATTTTTTATGACCTCAATCTTTTGAACGTGAAACATAAACAAGACTTCTTCCACTCAGTCAGCTCAGGGATGGACCCATTTCGACCGGTGCTTGGAGCCTAGGAGCCCTGCGAGATCAGATTTATTTATTAGGCAGTCATATCTGGGATAAACCCAAATCCACACTTACAAATTTTTTAAAATTTAAATATTTATTAAGTTTGACTGTTATTTTTAGGAAAATATTTATTATTTAAAAATTTTATTTAAACTCATATTTTAGATTACTTTCAAGTTTTAAAAATTTTATTTCTATCTCTTAATATCATATCTTTCAAATTTAAAAACACACTTTTTTTCCTTCAAATCTAGATGTGCAAATTTTTTCTTATATACAGTCACTCCCCAACTTTCTAGAAACTTTTAGTTGCACCTAGTCTCCTTTATCCTTATCTTCGACATTGATTCGTCGTTTCTAGTTATCAACCTTCTTCATCCCTTCTCTCTTCCTTTCGGTGACTCTCCCTTCACTCATTGATCGTCTTCATAAACAAAGATAAAGCGTCTTCGTCTTAGACAAGACGACTAGTCTTTGTCTGACAAAGACTCTAATGGCAAGTCTTTGTCTGACGAAGGCCAATCATCTTCTTTTTCGTCTCTGACAAAAACAACTAGTGAGTAAAGAAAAAGTCACCAAGAGGAAGAGAGAATGGAGGAGAAAGCGGGCCGACAATTAGAGATGACAAATCGTTGATGGAGAAAAAGAGAAAGGAAGTTGGATGCAACTAGAATTTTCTAGAAAGTTGAGAGGGTGGCTATATATGGAAAAAAGTTTGTAATCCTAGACTTGGAAGGAAAAATTGACTTTTTAACTTGTAAAATATGAGGTTACGAGACAAAAAAAATTTTCAAAACTTAAGAGCAATCTAAAATATAAGTTTAAATAATAATTTTACCTCTAATAGTAATAACCAAATTTAACAGATAAATTGATGTTTAAATTTTTTAAAGTTAACATGTATGAATTTATGTTTACAATAAACCTTGGGTGGGAAGAAGTCTTTTGGCCTTATTAGGACCATGAATTTTAAATCAATTTATTAGCCTCTAGACAAATTTCCATTATTGTGACATCCTTTATTTTCGTTAAATTTTTATATATATGACCGTTTTAAAATATTTTTACGTAATAAAAAACCTTATTCAAGGTTGATCGTCTCTTTCAGATAGTATAGTTTGATTCAAATTAATATATATATATATATATATATATATATATATATATATATATATATATATATATATATATATATATATATATATATATGTAGCAGCACTTATTTTTCCTTTTGGATTGTTATAACAGGGAAAGTAAGGAAAATGTCTTTAAAAGTGTAACCCAATTCTTTTTATTTAATTATTATTAGCATGATTATAAATAAATGAAAGAGCAATACTATATGTACCCACTTTGGGTACACAAATGTATACACACTCATATGTGTCATCATATGATTGGTTATTGTTTTATTCTTAATTCAAAATCATCTAATCACATGATGACACATATAAATATGTATACATTTGTGTACCCAAAATATGTACACATAGTTTTATTGTAAATGAAATATAAGTCTAGTAAGAAATTTAAAATTATTTTGTTTGCAAAATAGGGTTTTCAGTCTGTCCTTTTCAAATGAAAATGAGATTTTACGATAAAAATAGAGACTAAAATAGGGACAAAAACGTAGATAGTTAAAATTCGTGTAGTTATCTCTTCAATTCATTTTTTTCATTATAGATTCCCCAAAATTTTATATAATAAATTACTATTAAAAATTTTGAATTATTATAAATACATTTTAACTTCCCATAAATATTAAACTATTTTTATAGTGATGATAGAAAAGGAAAAGTATAACAAATTTTTCTCACGAAAATTAAAAAAAATAAATAGAAGAGAAATTATTCTCGAACGGAGAGGATACAGATTCTTTATCATCTCCGTATCAATGACAGGTTAAAATAAATTTATGTATTCAGTCCCTTTCCCCAATAATTGAACATAGAAGCAAAAGATCAAGTTGTGCACGATAAATTCTATAAACAAAAAAACAAAAAAAATAAAATTATTAATCGTGCCTACTAATATCAGCCCCAAAAGGATAGCTACAGCAACGTGATTGAGCTTTTGCCTGCCTGCCTGCCTGTTAGGCAAGATCCGTTCTTCATCTTGTGCCTGTAAAATTTCCGATTCTTCAACATGCCCAACCCTCTTTTACTTTTCTTTTTCTTTTTTTCATTTGTGAGTCAAACTTCACCATATAAGGACAGTGGTGAAACTTAAAAATTCATCTTAAAAAGTTAAACATAAAGACAAACCAAATTATTACAAAAGTTGTGTTAAAGAAGAAAATTTTTTTAATAATTATATATATATGTCATTGTATGATTGAATGATTTTCAATTAAAGATAAAATAATATCTAATCATGTAATAACACGTTCAAATGTGTACATATTTTATAGGATAAAAATTTTTGTTATTAATTGTGTAATAAATTGAAAACTGTTGTGATCTGAAGTCTTACATCGCTCCCGTGCAGTCCACTGAGCGTGTATATAGACAGGGGTCAGAAGCCCTTTACCCGAATGACGTGTTTTCATAAGAGAAACAAAATCGTGCAGGCCTGAAGCCCAAAGCGGATAATATCATTCAGACTGTTTATAACAAAAACAAAATATTTCGTCTTTATTTATATAATGAGTTGGGAATAACAAGTTTTCTCTTGATAATGTGAAAAATTAGAACAAAATCTTTGTCCTTATATGGTGTAGAGAATTAGAAATAAAAATTTTCATCTTTGATTGTACGGTGAATTGAGAATGAGAATTTTGGGCTTGATTGGAAATTAACCAATGTTCTAATTCTCAAAGTCAATCAATTAATGTCAAATTGTTGCTAACACAAATAAACTAATAACCAAATAGTAACAAAATATTGTATATTCATATACTTTTAGACAAATCTTATATCGACACAGTATAAAAAAGATATTAGATTTGTCTGTATATATCACATTGTTTGAGTTATTAAAATAATGATCGATTAATATTCATGAGTTCTTTAAACTGTTAAGACGTGTTTTAACTTATAAAATGTATAAATAAAACTATGATGAATTGTGTATCTAAAATAGATAATATCAATAGATCAATCTATTAGACCAGAGATATTATACATGTATTTATTGTAAATAGCTTATAAAAAAAAAAAAAAACATTGAATATATGAGCAAGTTGATAACAACACTTTCTTTGTTAATTGAATGTTTAATAAATATGTACCACTTTCTAGACTCCTTCAGTAGTTGCATTGCGTATTAAAAAGGGCCAAAAAAAGCAAGTTGTTGAAGTTGATGGATGTCTGGGGAATAAGATGTTAGTCAAGTTATGCAATAATGAGTTTTGAATAATTTTTACCAATCATTATTAACAATTATTTATGTATATATTTGTCTAAAGTTGGTAAGACAATAAGGAGGACAAAATAAAATATTAGAAAGGAATGTTATAATATAATGAGTATAATTTATTATTGCAATTGTAAAATGGTAAATTTGGAATTTTAAGATGACTGAAAGGAAGAAACAGAGGCTGAGTGAGTATGTATATATATATATTAATGAAGAAAGGAAAAAAGTTGGAGAGAAATGGAACACAAAGTGGTGGGTCAAATCTCACCACTGTCTGTCTAACCAATAAAATTATTCCTCCTTCCAAGTTATAATAAATTAAAGGCCAAAGGACTATTTCCCACCCAAGGTATGCTTTATTGTCAAGTTCCCCCCCATTAACTATGAAAATACCAAATACCCATCATGAGCAGTTAAATTTAACAGAACCCTAACGCCTTAAACTTTTATCTCTTTTTTCCCCCCTAACCCCTAAAAACTAACCATTTCTCCCTAGGCCAAGTTTTGAAAAATAGCATTCCCCCCCCCTTTAGGGTTTAGTTTTCAATCCCCGATGCCAAATCCAGAGCCATCGCCGACGACGAAGCCTTCCCGACCGACCACCATGCTCCGACGGCCTCTCTTCTCTCCTCTGGAACGCCAATCGACTCAGATCTGGTGAAGACGACGACCTGAAATTTGAAAAGCTTCGTCGGGAGACGAACCTCTTCGTCTTCCCAGACGATGATGACGACCTTGGGAAGACGAAGACGACGATGTTCGACGGCCTAGATGTGGGAAGACGTTCGACGTTCGTCTTCGTAGACGAAGACGATGAAGCTCTTCAAATTTTAGGTAGTCGTCTTCGCCAGATCTGGGCCGATCGGTGTTCCAGAGGAGAGAAGAGAGGCCGTCGGAGCATGGTGGTGCGTCAGGAAGGCTTCGTCGTCGGCGATGGCTCCGGATTTGGTGTCGGGGATTGAAAACTAAACCCTAGGGGGGGAATGCTATTTTTCAAAACTTGGCCTAGGGGGAAATGGTTAGTTTTTGGGGGTCAGGGGGGGAAACGGGGATTAAATTTTAATTTATTGTTAATATTGCAGATAAAATGACGATTTTACCCTTGAATCCGTTTTTTTTAACAGCCCATGGGTAGATATTTGGCATTTTCATAGTTAAAGGGGGGAAACTTGAGAATACAACATACCTTGGGTGGGAAATAGTCCTTTGGCCTAAATTAAATTAATTCCCATTGCATGATTTGATTATGTGTAAATACACTTGGATACGTGACAAGACACAAATAAGCCATGATTGTTACCTTAAAAAACGTAGTTGGATGGTTCCCAGCGACAAATGGTTAGTTAGTTCATCTGTTTGTTTTCCCTTGTAATATGTATGAGATTTCTTTATCAAGATTTTTTAAAATTTAATGTAATAATCTTTTAATTAATTTATTTTTTAATTAAAAAATCATCCCAATAACGCTAATAATTTCAGTCCTTGTAAATGGGTAGATTTATCCCAGCGCCCACAATCACCCATTCAATTCCCAGCTTCATTTGCAAAGAGATTTATCTTCTTCAACCTAAACTCATTTAGGTCAGAAGTTTCAACCCTAATTCATCTTACTCTTCGTGCCACTCTCACACTCATTTCATTCAAAGTTTGAATTCCTAGCCAATTACATCGAGCCCTTATAATATATGTCTACTCTTTGTTGGTAACTAACTTCCTTCACTGATTTCGTATTGTCCAAATGGCCTCTTCGACTCTTTCTCTTTTCTACTTTCTTTCTCTGTTTATAACTTCTTTTCTATTTCTAAATTTTTGTGAGCACCGAGTGGCCTTTTCTTACAAATCAAAGTGAAGTGAAAGTTTTTCCATGCATTTAAGCCTCCCTGCAGCATTTCAGTCCATACCTCGGTCGGAGTCCTATTGTTTTAGACTTTGTTTTTTTCTTGTGTTTTCTTTTTTGCTTGCCTGTATTGAATAATTGCTTACTATGATTTATGCAAGTATATTGACAACTTTAGTAATTGTATTTACCTCTGTATTGAAAATTTTTTTGTCACAGTATTCAGAATTTCCATTTGCACTAGTATTTGCTTACTCGATTGTTTGCATGTGCATTGACACTGGCAGTTATAAGCCAAATTGGCTAGCTTGATACAACTTGAGTTCAACTTGATAAACTATCTCAAGCTGGCAACAATGAGTTTAAGCTCTAGCTCAAACCCAATACCAATTCAATTGAACCGAGCTTGAGCAAAGCAATAATAAACTCAACTCAATTACATCTCTATTCGAGAAGAACATCCAACTTCAATCCTTCGAACTCCAAGCACATCAAGACTAGTGAACTGTTAATATAAAAATTATTTTTCCAATTTGAAATACAGATAAAATTTGATAATTCTGATCTCATTTGAGTTTTGCAATTTAAGGTAACATTATCCGAACTAATTAATCTATCAAACAATCCATTGATCATAATAAGGACAAGCAAATTCTATCAAATAAATTTAAAAAGGCATAGGAAACATAGGGTGTAACAATGCTCTATTTTACTCTACCATACATTGACAAATATGGAAGGCCAGAAATGAATCGTGTGCAAATAATATCAGAGGATTCCAACTCAACTAATTGCTCAACAGCAATTACAGAAACCACAATGCTTCACTGTATTTACATGAAAAAGGTCAAAAACCAAAACCAAAGCAGCAGAAGGTAATTTTAGACAATGCTCTCTATTGTTCATATATGGTACGGTAAATGAAGATATTACTCACTAAAGCTCATACGTGCTGAATAGAACTTGTATCAGGAACCTATAACAATTCCCTCTCGAGTGAGATTTGTTACACGAAGTACAGCTTGTGCACTCAAGGGAGAGAGCTTGGATTGACAGAAGTGCTCCCAAGAACCCATCTCTGGATTCTCAGACACTGTTGTAGGAGGGCGATCATGAGATTTCTCATATACAGTTTGCAGCTCCAAAAGAAGGGCTCGAGCAGCTTCCCTGGACTCAGGAAGCTGATCACTGAGTTGGGATGCAGCTACTTGGATCAGTTTGTCAATACCATATTCTTTAATACCTTCGATACCCTGTTAACATGAATGTAACATAATCACCAAATTAGGAAGGAAAAAATATGAAATTTGAGAACTAGAAAAAAAAAAGGATAGAGAGCATAGGGATCATGTCACAACAAACATAGTAAAGGAATCTCAACATAAGAATCTGACATTAGACTCATTCTCTGCTGGTCTACAGTGCACAAAAGGTTATTGAAGCAATCTCAACATTACCAATAAATGTGATAGTCTGTCGAAGTATATGTGTATTGATGAGAAAGTGACTAAACACCAAAGCAAGGCAGAGCACTTTAAAATCATAATGCTGGCATAAACAACAAAACTAAATGTGACAATTTATAACCATATAACAAAGTAAAAGTCACATAATGAGTGCCCATCAACCTAGAGTAGAAAGCTAATCACATTTAAAAACTAAAAGAATTTGAATAAGAAAATAGCTAGAGTGTGTATGAGATGTCTTCCTTACCATATGTGGAACACTTCGAGAAAAGCACATTGATGCCTTTGCTCGAATTCGAGGATTCCTATTTTTGAGATATGGTTGAAGTTTTGGTAACAACAATTTAGGGGAAATCGAAGTAGTCATTGCCACCAAAGCTTTTTCAGCAGCCTCACACACAAATCTTTTGTCTTGTGAAGATTTAAGAAGAAGCTGAACTAGCTGTACCATCCAATTGGAATAATTAAGAATGGGTGCATTAACAAATAAATTAAATAGAAAGATACAGCAATGAATATAAAGAAATCTGAAGTACCAGAGGGTCCAATGAATCAATCATATGGTCATTATATGCGCTGAAAATGTCCGCAGCTGTCATAAGTGCAGTTTTACAGACAGCACTTCTTGGATTCTTGAGGGATTTCACTATGAGTGGGATCACATCTTGTCTGTTCACCAATATGATGCCAATATATAGACTAATTATAAACTAATATAGAATCAGCAACAACCATATTAATAAAATACAGAATCAAACACATGAAAGGATTCCTTCAGAAACAAAATCATCGCACAAGATTGTCAGACTTACAACATATCGAGCAAGGATTCCTTGTGAAATATTGATAGCCGTCGTACATTATTTAGTGATTCACAAACCAGAACCCAATCCTTAGAATCCATTCCAGCTAAAAGTGTCTGAAACAGGAAACAAGATATTTGAACATGTCACCTAAGCTTGATCCCCAATTATCACAGCATGTAAAGTATACATAGCAAACACAGGTCCAATACAAGTACACAATATATAAAAATGAACTCCCGTACCTTAAGAATTGTATCAAGGTCATGTACATCACTTAAATTCACAGATTCAATGTACTCTACTTCTGAATTACTAATCTCTACACTGGCATTCACAGTCTCACTACCATTGACATGAGTTGAAACCAACGAGACATCAACATTTTCATTGGCACTACCAACAAAAGGTTTTGTAAAACTTCCCTTACTAGAAGTTTCATTCCTCCTATCAGAAGATGTTAGCGTATTCAGATCTCTGAGGGCTGTCTCTGACATCATTACTAGGGTTAAATCCTGAAAATAAAAAGGAAAAACAGATAAAATTTGTCCTCATAAAATGTCAAAAATATAACCACGAAACATCAAAACTCTAATTAAATTAAAACAAAAGAAGGCTAATAGGATTAATTACTCGAAAATACACATAGATCGAAATGAAGAACAATTGACAAATTATAACTAGAAAATTAATAATAATATTAATAATAACACTAAGTAATAATCAAAATCAAGCCTTAACTAACACATTGAATCGAGCTAACGGCAATTGTTTCGTTTCAATAAAAACTTAATCAAACAGAGATCTGATATCTCCAAAATTAGCTAAAATTCACGACGTCACAGATCGTGAAAAAATTACTGAGAGTAAACATTTGAAAGAACAAGATTCGGCGATAATCAATAAATAAGATTAACGACCAATACCAGAAGAAGAGAAGATGAAGACTGATCGAACGAACAGCGACGGCGTTACTCCCCAGTAAGACTTCCTTGAGAGTGAAAAGAAAACAAGATGACTGCGTTAATATAAAAAACAAGATTTTTGGGAGAAAATTTAGAAATGGTATTATTATAGCAGCAGTAAGTATTTTGTAACTGCTGAGAGGCTTATAAAACGACGCTGTTTTTGTCCGACCTGGGCCGGCAACCAGGGGATCTCCAGCAGAGCATGTGGCCAATGACCACCTGATGATAGAAATTTAATTTTTTGGTTGGGGTTTTTAGGGTTTGGAAATGCCCGTGGATTTGATAAAAATAACAAAAAGGCCACTAATTGGGGAATGGTTTTGTCTCTTATTTAGAATTTGAACTGACGCTCCAACACACAGGACGAGAGAAAATGTAAATTTTGAAATGATGTGATGTTTTATCATTTGAAAATGATTTATTAATTACTTATTCATGGATTATAATTATTATAATCAATCATAAATTAAGTGAGTAAGAACCGTAAGATAGAATACAGTAAATATCAGCCGTCCAAATATATTTTTAAAATGAGAAATTTTATCCAAATTAAATATTTTTATTAAAATTAAATCAGATAAATAAAAAATTTAACCTTAAAATATTATTAAAAAAATTTAAAATCATATCCTTTAATATATAAAATTTTACTTGGTATTATTCAAATTTTTCATTCAGAGTATTATTAGTTTTTATTTGATATTATAATTCTTTTTAAAATTCAAATTAACCCGATATAATGCCATTAATGGAAAATTTGATACACGAGACGACATTGTACGGTAATAAACGAAACTGTGGTAAATAAAATCCGAGGTTTAATGAGGTTATGATTGGTTACAAATTAAAAGATCAAATTGCCTTCTCCCATCCAATGTTAGGGCTAAAGACCTTTTTCACCTTTTAATGGCCAAATCACACATTTTCACTCAAAATTAAATTTCGTTAAGGAAAACTAATATTGCAATAGAAAAATAGTAATTTAATCATCTAGATATGTTTGAAAATTTAAAAATTATCCTTACAAATATAACCTACAAATTTAAAATATGACTATTTAATTTCTATTAGATGTTTGAAAACTTGTTATTTAGTCATCCCTAAAACCATCAACTCTTTATCATCATGACTCATTGTCTAAACCTCAAATCCCTATCACGATCTAAGATCGTGGTTAGAGAGAGGAAAAAACGAAAAACTACCAAAGATATGAAAAAAACGGTGATACGAGAAAGAGAATCGATTAAGGGCTTGAGAGTGTGGGTGGATTGTCAGAGAAAGGAGGTGATGAGAGTCGATTGGTGAAATAGGGAGAAAAAGGGTTTTACAAAATTTTGATATATAGCGGGGTTCTTTAATTTTTATTAATTTGGGTAATATTGTAATTTTAAAAATTAAAATATTCAGAATAATATGACAATTTATATATTTAATACCAATTTCATATATATATATATATATATATATATATATATATATATATATATATATATATATATTGTTAATAAAATTTAATTTTGGATGAAGAGTGTTATTTATGATATCAAAAGTTATTAAATCAAAACTTTGGGTGAGAAAATGACCTACCACATGTGAGCATTGTGTCGGTGTGCCCACTCTATTGTTTTAATGTATGATAAGAGACATGGGAGGCATAATAACACATGGTGTACTTGTGTAGTTTGACTCTCATTTTGGCTACATCTATTTTTAGGGATAAAGACTATTTTTTATATTAATTATGCGAAAACAACAAGGTCTTATCTTTAAAATTAAAAAAAAAAAAAAACATTTTTCCATCTTATGTCAAGTACAATTAGTAAAATTTGTTTATTTTAAAAATAATTACATTAAAAAATAAAAATATTCTTTATTTTTTTTAATGTTACTAAAATTAAATAACCTGGCCCTCCCCCCCAATCTAATCCCATCCCAAACCCCAAACTTTGATTAAAAAAAAAATTAAATTAAAACAATCGTAGATGGTCATTAACCTTTAATCATATTAGACCACTTTGATTTTAGCTAGAATATGACTGGTCCAATGAGATTAAGTTAGAGACACACTATCTTAGTGTGATTTTAGTTGAAATTGTATTAAAATCATATTATTAAGGTGTAATTACAATTGAAATCAAACTGAATTATACTATTCTAATGTCATTTCAACTGAACGTGCCATTTTGATTAAATCACAATGAACTTAGACCTAACAAACTTTAATATGACTCATTAATCTGACATAATATAATACAAAAAAATCATATTAGTGTTATGATTTTCAATAGAAAAACTAGTTTGAATTGTCTAAAAAATTAAATTATGTTCAAATTAATATGAAATTTTTAAACAAAATATTGCAATATCCAACTTTGATAGCTCATTTTATGAGGCGAGCTAGGGTTTGTTATGGTTTGGAATTTGACAATTAATTTTATGAGGCAAGTTATATCGAAGAAGTGTAAGAATGTTGTGTGTCAATATCCAACTTTTGTAGAGGTATGCACAATGCTTCATTATGTGCTCATGTACTTCTTTGCATCCCGTATTGGGAGGACAAGCAAAATGGTATCAACTTGTGATAAACTTCTTTAGCTATAAGGATATGATGAACGCTCACTTGTTACTAACGATTGTACCACATGTTAGTCTAATAAAGATGTTGAGTGCTAAGAATGCAACATGCAAGTATTAAGTCTTTGCATGCGACGATTGAGTTTGCTATGTTTGAGTTGTTGGCATCAACAGTTAACATTCATCAACTTTTCTTATTGTGATGGTTGTCTGCAATAACTTAATAGTTGACCTACATGTTAATGTTTCATTTCAAACGATATATCTCATGAAGATTATCTAGATAAACCCAATCTAATTCGTCTCTCAAAGGATTAACGTTTTTTTTGTAATCAACCTACAAGTATGCGATTGTATTGAGTGGATACACCCATTGGTAGTAGTTAGACAAATTCGTAACTTGGGCAACAACTACAACATGTGTACAAGAAATTTGAAAAAATTGAAAATTTCTACAAATACTTGAAATTGCCCAATGGGTACAATCAGCTCATGCTAAAACTTTATATAGATTTGATATCCTTTTATTTTCAACAATTGGCCTAACATCCAATATTTCAATCCGACTCAACCCAAATTTTTTTTGTTCACCCTAACATTTTCCACTTGTTTGATTGTTATTAAACAGTTTTTAGATATTTTTAAAAGGAAAATGGAATTTATGCTTTATTTTTTTTACTTTTCATCCAGTTAGATATCTTTTGTTTACTCGATTTTGTTTAAGTCTTTTTTTTTTTAACAGTCAGAGAATATTTAAGGAAACAAATTACTCATAAACAATATGAGTTAGAAACAAATAAAGCAACGAAATTAATTAACAAAACCATAAAGTTTAAGGATGACAATTGATCACTCAGACAAGAAAATAGGTGGAAAGTTGTCATAATCCTTACGAGCCTAACTAATTAGAATCTAGTAGCCTTTAAGTTAAGCTCGATAAAACTTGAACTTGAAATAAATGTGATTGATTTGAGTTCAACTAAAACATTAATTTATACCTTATATATTTCAAAAATTATGTTTAACTCTCCTGACTTATATATATTTGTTATTACTTACTTTTCATATTCAAAATTTGAAAATAAAATTTAAAATTTTTATAAATTTATTACCATTTTATTTGAATTGAATTGCAAATGTAGGAGATCATCAAATGAGAATAAACTCTGAACTCGAACTAGACTCAACATAACATGATCGATCCAGGAGCAGGTGAACACCTTGTAGGGTTAAATTTCTCCCTGTATATAATCTTAATAAAATGAGAAAACGAAACAGTGACCAGTTTAGAGCTTAGACCTGCGCCTTCGTAAAGCCAATATAAAACCAAGTAAGACGAACGAGACAATCCTCAATCACCCTAACAAAACTTTCTTTTGTTTACTGTTTCTTTGTACGGTCCTCTCTTGGTCCTATCCTTGTCTCTCCATCCGTCAAAAACCCGAGTACCCGGAAAAAAAGAAAAGGCCATCCAGCGGTAGTCCGAAAAAAAAGAACAAAATCTAAGTGAGCATGTTTACGTTATCAATTACGGAGACGAAACGCCGACTCCGATAATGGAACTCACAGATTCGACTCGTTCGCCTCTCGGCATCGATCTTAATGAGATCCCGACCACTTTGTCTATGGAGAATCCGGTTGATTGCTCGCTGGAGCCTGCGTCGGCGGTGGTTTCGGCCGAGGAAGGTAGGGGTGGAATATGCGGCACATGCCGAGGGCCGGAGGTGGAGGGATACGTGGTTGTGTGCGACGGCTGCGAGAGGGGGTTTCACTTGGAGTGTGCTGGAATGCATGGGAGGCAGACGGTTGATTTGGTTGAGTGGGTGTGTAGCGACTGCGTTGAAAGCGGAGTTAAAAGTAAACGCTGGCCTTTGGGCAAGAAACAGAGGATTTTGGATATAAATGCTTCTCCGCCCAGCGATGCTGACGGGGAAGCTACCGAGGAGCTGTTTGATGCCCGGTACGTTACGTTTGGTTTGTCATGGGTTTAGCAATGGTGAAATTCTAAATTTGAAGTAAGTGTTAGTAGGTTTGTTTTTTGATAAGACAGAAGAGAAAGGATGGAACTTTATTGTACTTCAACTTTAATCGAGTTGACGAAGATATTTTAGGTGAAATAAATAATATTTTGGTTAACACATTGGTTTAAGTTTGTAGTAAATCTAAAGATTGAAACTTTTGGTGATTTTAGTGTTAATAAGATGAAAATTTGTTTATTATGAATCATGTTTTGTTATTAGCATAGAGATGAAAAGCCAAGGCCTAGGCTGTACTTTAGATTGTTGTTTGGATTATGGCTAATTTAACTTTCTACTTAGAAATTTTTATACAGATTTCAGTTATTGAATTGTATTAAGCCCGAAGTCATGAATTTGATACATTAAGCTTAGGTGGTTTAATTAGTTCGATGTTGGGGTTGTAGACAATTTTACTATATTGGGAGGATTTTATGCTGACTTCAGTTACTGAATGGCAATTAAGCCCAAAGTCGTGAGTTTAATACTGCTAATTTCTTCTATCCATGCCAATGCCAAGCTCTGTTGGACTATGAAACCCTCCTCCTGGCCTACCCGAAACAAGTTCTATTGTATGACCATGTTTGGTGGTGTCATTGAACACAAGTGGCCAAACCTTTGGGTGATATGGTAAAGGTTATAAGAAATTACTGTGAGAGTTTATTATAGCCTGTTTCTCTTCACCAAAAATGGGGCAACTTGTATAAAGATCACTGATAAGTTTCTTAGTTTATAATAGTTGCTATTGAGGCTTTCATTTTTCATTTTAGATTACATCTCTTCAGATACCATTACTGGTGAATGAATGTTAACAGTTCTATTTTGTGAAAATTGTTTCAAAATGGGAAGGAAAACCTGGTAAATTGATAATGTGCTTAAACTTTAGAAGCGCATTTTGCTGTTTGTTTGTAAATACTAAAATTTATTATTCATGGTATGTGTTCCTGCCAAACATAGTACCTACATCACATAGGTCACATTATTTGTTGTAAAAGAAAGAAAGAAAGAAAGACTGTTCACTAACTAAAGGAACACTGAAGTGATAGTCAGGCCAATTTTTCTGACATATAATGTATTGCTAATAAAGGATTTAAATTCTGCTCATGTCAGCTGCTTACAAACTAGAATGAATTCTGAAGTGATCCCATCCCTTCTATGATATGTCAATTCTTCATTTCTAAAACATTTTGGGGTGAAGATTTTTTCACTTTTCTTCTGCTGTCTAAAGACAATTTATTGTCTTTCCTTGTAGAGAAAGAAAAGTAAGTATTGACTTTTTGGTAAATGAGAGAGATCTGCCTAAGCAAAAATCTTATAGATGCAAGATCTTAGACGGGTAGTGAATGGTTTTGGGTGCCTCTTCATTGGTGGAGTCATATCTATTTAAGCAAATTGTAATTGGGAGTGGTTAACTCTTAATTTATTTTTCTCGTACTTAAGCCATTCTTTTCTATTTTCCCGGTGATCCCTGTTTTGAATCTTTGCTCTGCATCCGTCTTAATTATATATGAATTTCTTTGAATAGATTTCTTGAAATTAAATTCTCATGTTTAGTTACTGGTTATATTTATTTTGGTTTTAGAAAGCACGCCCTGGGTGATAATTCTTTTGGTGGCAATGGATTTGTTGCTCCAGTGACCTATTCAAACTTTTTATATGCGGGGAATAGATATGGATCTCAGAAGCTTTCTGGAATTACAGCGCACACTGTAAAAATTGGTCTTGAAGATATATTGCTTCATACACAAAGCATGGATGGAAGTTTCAAGGGGGTAGATCTGGGCTATTCCACTGGAAATCTTACTAGTAGTAAATTGCTGTCTCCAGATCCCAGTGATAAATTGTTGCAGGCTCTTAGAGACTTTATCTCTGGAAGGCAGGGTTTTCTAGATGAAGGTTGGCGTGTTGAATTAAGACATTCCATGAACAGTTGTCAACCGTGTGCTGTTTACTGTTCTCCAGATGGAAAGACCTTTGATTCAATGTCTGAAGTTGCTTCTTATCTGGGTTTGATTTCTAACTACAAATCTATGGATGCTGAAATAAGAGCTGAAGGAGCTGCTTCTGAAGGAAGGGTGTATCTAGCCAAACGAAGAAAACTAACAAGATCTTCATTTGTTAATGGTTTTGAGGAAAAAAAGGATTTGATAAGTAGTTATTCTAATGAGTTTTCATCCAATCGTGAACCTATGGAGAATTTTCCTAGTAGATCAGATACTATTTTGGATGGTACTGAAGCTATAAGAGAGGAAAGTGGTTTCACTGGATTTCAGCGCAGTAAGGTAAGTAAACATGGTACTTATGCTTCATCTTCCGTTCTCTCCATATAATTTTTTTCGTCCTTAATAGTTTTTCTGTTCTGTTAGTGTGATGATATAAAAGTGAGAGTTTCAGCAGTTTTTGGATTTTTTTTTTCATCTTCCTCTTAATGCCTAATTGTTGTTACCTGTTTTTTTTTTTTTTCTCAGGAGGGACTTCCTGTGCAGTTTGAAGATTTTTTTGTTCTTTCTTTGGGGCATGTTGATGCAAGACCTTCATATCATAATGTCAACTGGATCAGTCCTGTTGGTTATACCTCCTGTTGGCATGATAAGTTAACTGGGTCTATTTTTATATGTGAAGTGTCAGATGGTGGAGATTCTGGTCCTGTTTTTAAGGTAAGAAGGTGTTCATGCTCTGTGTTACCCATTCCAAACGGATCAACTATGCTCTTCAGGTCAGATTTTGGGCAAATTTCTGGTCTACTTGATGAAGAAAATAGCGATATAGCTCCTTATGGTAATGATTATGATAATGACATCAGTATTCAGATAATTCTTTCAGATCCTTGCCCTCCTATGGAGCATGATATCTTGACTTTTCTAGGAAATAGTACAAACAAAAGTAACAGTGTTTACACATGTGATAATTTATTGCGTGAAGTTAGTTCCATTCATAAAAAATCTACCGAGCTTCTAACTGATAGTTTAGGGATGAGGGATGAAATTGGTGAGATTTCTGTGGAAGATCGTTCATCATCATTGGCATGGAGAATGATGTCTCAGAAGCTTGTTGATACTTGCTCTGAGATCTGTAAACGAAAAGGTGCTTTAAAGTTTTCCTGCAAGCACATTGAAAATAGAAGGGGATTGCCAAACTGGGATATGATGGATGACAAGAACAAAATGAGGTTTTCTGTACTTGAAAAGTTTTTTGGTTCTCCAGTCTCTATTAACATCCCATTTGAGTATCAGGGAGATGATAAATTTGATACAATGAGCAATGTACTTCTGAATTGGCTGGACCAGGATAGATTTGGGTTAGACACTGAGTTTGTGCAAGAAATTATTGAACAACTTCCTGGTGTCAAAGCCTGTTCACGCTATGAATTTCTGAAAGATAGAAGTTATTTCACCTCATCCCTAACTGTTGGAAATGGACTCCTGATTGCTAAAATGAAGTCTGGGATAGAATGCAAGAATGAAGAAGTATCAGATAGTTCATTTGGAAGATTCAACAAACCTTATTTGATCGAAGACCATGATGATTGCCCTCCTGGAAAGGCATCATGCTTGAGGTTTCCTCCTCACATTATTGGTGACTTTTATCAGGTATGCATGTGTAATTTGATGTGCTTTATTTGTAGCAGAACATATTTCGTTTTTGGATACACAATTGAGTTCATTGGATGGGAAACCTTGAGCTTCTAGCTTATCTTTTCAGGTATGGGAGTTCTTTGGGCGTTTTCATGAGATTTTAGGTCTAAAGAGACCTTTTTCCTTGGAGGAACTTGAGGAGGAGCTTACCAACCCATGGTTTGATGGCTCAAGTCCTCTTGACAAATCTGAGAAGAAAATCCAGGGAACTGAACCCCCAAACTTGCGAGAAACTGGCTGTATTGGTGGACAAGCTTTATCCTCAAGGAAAAATCCACATGCATTTATACAGATGGAAACTGGATCAATGAAGGAAGTGGCACAAGCTAGAATAGCATCTGTAAATTACAGTAGATGTTCTGGTGTGGTTTTGACCAAGGCTCATAGCTCTTTGCTTGGGGTGCTAATTAGTGAACTGCAATCAAAAGTGGCTGCAATTATTGACCCAAACTTTGATTCTGGAGACACAAAATCAAAACGGGGAAGGAAGAAAGATGCAGATTGTTCAATTCCTCCTAAGAAGGGTAGGCTCAATACACTCCCTATCAATGAATTGACTTGGCCAGAATTAGCTCGGAGATACATCTTGGCTTTCTTATCCATGGACGGTGTCCTTGACTCTGCGGATATTACTGCTCGTGAAAGTGGTAAAGTGTTTCGCTGCTTACAAGGTGATGGAGGGGTACTCTGTGGTTCACTTACTGGAGTGGCTGGAATGGAAGCAGATGCCTTGGTAAGATTGGCTCTTTTAGTGGTATTTCACATGCTCATTATTAACATAAATTGTTAACAAAAAGATCTAGGGAACACTGTTTTAATTTACAGGGATCCTACCATCTCTTATGCTGTATATTTAACATAAATAGTCAACAAAAGATCTAGGGAACACTGTTTTAATTTGCATGGATCCTACCATCTCTTGGGCTGTAGATGTACTCCTATGATATGAATTGGAAGTAGGAATTGCTAGAAGGAAAGAAATTACCACTTTATTTTTCTCTCAGCAGTTAGACTGATCCTAATGTCAATTCAGAATGAAATTCATTTTTTCATATCTTGGATTTTAGAAGAATAATTAATGTGATATTTTAGTAGAAGATATTTAAATTGAGAATTTTTTATTTCACAAAAATAATTTATGGCCTAGACACTGGCTCACTGAAAATACAACTTCCAGTCTTATCTTTCTACATATTACCATTACTATTACTATTGTGATAAGATAGGAAAAAATATATTAGTTTTGCATATTATCTCAAAGAAAATTGGAAGAAAGCATATTCATGTCTTGATGGCTTTCATAGTATCTACTAGTTCAATATTCCAGGTTTCTTTCAATTTGTTGTGTCATTTCGAAAAGTTTCTGGATGTTGTAGACTTGTTTCTATCAGTGATTTGAAACCTGGATAATCGGTTGGTTGGGCCAGTCCGAACAGAACCGGGAGCAAGCCTGGTTTAGGCACCCCGAACAAACCCACATTCTAACTTTAGCATGACCTCAACATAAAAATGCAAGTTTTTTTTTGTTTTTTTTTTTTCCAACGTTGAGACTCAAACCTCAGTCTCAACTTGCTTAAGTTGGGAAGAATCAATAGGCCAAACTATGTTTGGTTTATTGTTTTTTTATTTAAGCTATCTTTGGTATTTTACCAGGAAAATCTAAAATTTGCCATTGTTGGGACTTGAACCCAACATCTTATCAATTGATATAGTTGTATGCCATCAAGCCAAGTGTACCTTTATTTTAGTGCAATTAAGATTTTATATTTAATGAATAATTAAATAAAATTGTTTTGAATATTATCTATAATGTTTGTTTAAATAGTTCACCTCTTCAACCAATAGTTTAACCAGACTGGCCTCTCCACCAGGTCAACCTCTGGTCCAACTCTGAAAACATTGGTTTGTATTAGTTTTGCATTCAATTTAGAGAAGTTTTTTCATGAGAAATATGACTTTCTTGATGGAAACCACTGTGGATAGGTATTCTTGATTTACAATCAAGAGGTTGGGGGTTCAAATTCCTATAATTTCACCTACTTAGGATGTTGTGTCTCGTGGGTTTTTCGATCACTAAAGCTGGGTTGGGCAATATTTGCTAGTTTCAAACTCACTGTGCAGACAAGTGTGGCCAATGGATTTTTCGGTATCACAAAATTTAACTTTTAAGATTGGTTCAACAGGAACATATTCCATTTTCTGACATTGCAATCGATGATATTAATGTTCCATAAAATTCATATACAATTTCTCATTGTTTCTCGACATACACCTCTTCTCAGGCTGACGCAATTTAAAAAGTTGCTAATCGCATATATTACTTTCTTTATTTTAAGCATGAATTTATATTATTGCTAAATCCAAGAGTGACATATTTAGAATCTAACTTCACTTGTAAAATTGTTGCCAGAATGAAATCCTTCTCAAAGTTCATGTCTCTTTTAAAAGATTCTGTCAATCTAAGATGTAGATTGTATATCTGTAATATTATGATCACTTATTGTGAATTATGTGTACGGAGAAGCTGCCCTTTTACTCAGCACTTGGCATTGTTTTTACCCTAAACGTATGTGATTGCCTGCTTAATTATAATTTTCTTTGTGATATATGATGTTTTTCCACTGACTTGGTATGTGTAGGCTGTGGTTTAGCTTTTTCCAATATGATCGAGAATTAGGATTAGGAACCAAAAAGAAAAACATAATTATAATGTGTATTAATTCTTTGACTGTTTCAATCTTCAGTTGCTTGCAGAGGCTACAAAGAAGATTTTTGGTATTTTAAATAGAGAGAATGACATGCTGACCATTGAAGATGAAGGGTCTGATTCATCTGGTTCCTGTGAAAAGAAAGTTGTGAGTGATGGTACTATGCCTGAGTGGGCAAAGGTTCTGGAACCTGTTAGGAAGCTACCAACAAATGTAGGAACCAGAATCAGAAGGTGTATTTATGAAGCCCTAGATAAAAATCCACCAGATTGGGCCAAAAAAAGATTGGAACATTCAATCAGTAAAGAAGTTTACAAAGGCAATGCATCAGGACCAACAAAGGTGCTATTTGCTGTAACTTATCATCTATGCCTTCTTGAGGAAGAATGTTAATAATCGTTTGCTATTTTTTCTCTTTTTTTTTTTTTTTTTTTATGGTTTATCCTGGTTGTCTTCTTTTAGCAGTTCAATGTAATTAAATATGCCTTTCTTCATATTTGCATTTAAACTACCTTTCAATTGTTGTTTTTCCTTTTGATTCTATGATTAGTTCTGTAAATTCTCATAAATAAAATATGATTACTAATACTAAACTAATTCATATAATTTTCGTCCTTTTTCAATGTAAACCTTTTTTTGGTAAGTTTTGACATCATCACCTATCTTTTTTTGTAAGAATAATTCAGTGTTATGAGTGTGTTGCACAATAAAATACATGTGGTTTGGGGAAGGTTCAAATGCCTTCCTCCTTGCTTGAACCACCCAAACGACCTTTGGTATATATATTTCAATTACAGCAAGTTGAGAGAGAGTACATTCGTTTTTCACAGAAAAGAGTAAGAGTGAACATTCTTTAAAAAAGGTTGCACTGTGTGTTAAGTAGATTTTTTTGTATAAATGAATTCTTCTACCTTCGCTATATATGCACTATATTCTAAACTGGAGCCAGTTCCACACTTTATGAGTTTAGTGTCTAGGAAACTTGTGAGAAATAATGAGTGGCTCTGTAGGGTTTGAGACCTCTAGTTGAGATCAAGAACTTTTAGCACTAAGCTCACCCTTTGGGGTTGTCTTAAGCATAATTTACTTTCTACTTCTTCTACTTCTAGTACTTTTTATCTTAGTTTCTACTTGTATCTTACCTTATATCATATTCTAAGTCAATCAAAATGAAATTTGCATGTCTGAATTTGGAGTTATTGTTTTGACTTTTTTTGTTTATTTATAAATATTTCATTTAGCATTTTTCCTGTTAAATTGTCTGTATATTGTGGTTCTGTTATTTTTAGTCCATGATCAAGTATAATCGGAGCAGGCGTGATTCTAAATCTCATACATTTTGATTGTTGATTGAATACAGAAAGCCGTTCTTGCAGTGCTGGCAGATGTTCAAAAGGAAGAATTGCCGCAAAAATCTGACAAGGAAAAGAAGAGAAAAACTGTCCTATCTGTATCTGACATCATAATGAAGCAATCTCGTATTGTCTTACGTCATGCTGCTGCAGCAGATGATGAAAAAGTTTTCTGTAATTTACTGGGAAGAAAGTTGAGTTCTATTGATAATGATGATGAGGGGCTACTTGGATTTCCAGGCATGGTATCTCGTCCTCTTGATTTCAGGACTATTGATATGAGATTGGCAGTAGGGGCTTACAACGGATCGCACGAATCTTTTCTCGAGGATGTTCGGGAGGTCTGACTATGACTATAGTTTTTAATTGCTTTTGATTTCGTAAAGTTTTTCCAAAGCCTATAGCTTGATTTCCTCCGAGTTCCTATATTCATAATTGATGATGCTTTGTGTCCATTTCACTTGTTAAAAGTTGGCATGCGTTAAACTGCGAACTTGGCTGTATATTAATATGATAAGTGAATCTTGTTGTTTGGCAATGTGATTCATCGTCTTTTAGCGAGAAAGATTGTTAATGAAATATACATTTTGATGATAAAAATATCTAGTCTGATGAATATATGAGAGAATTATTATGAATAAAAATACGATTCCTCTTCATTTTACATTTTTGAGTTTAAATATTCTAGCTTGATGATCACAGGAACAAATTTGGTTTGAAGGTGTTTACTTTCCACATTTAAGAGCTACACCTGGTGTGTTATTATGGTTTTAATGCTTGCGTTGAATTTCACGTTAGTGTTTTATTATGATGTTGAACTTGCAAGTCCTTTTTTAGGTTAGGTTTATATTGTTTTGATGAATTATGTTGATATTCCAGCTTGTAAAAATGAAATAACCATTGCTTTAACCTGGCAGTTATGGAATAATGTGCGAATGGCATATGCAGATCAGCCTGATTATGTTGAATTGGCTGAGAAACTATTCCAAAATTTTGAAGCATTATATCAAAAGGAGGTTTGGATTTCTCTCTCTCCATCCCAATTATTTGAACTTGTTTGTCAATAATTTTTGTCTTAAGAGTATGTGTATTGGTGCTTCACAAATGCTACCTCCAATTGTTAATGTTTGAATTTCCCAGTAGTACTCAATTGCTATGGTGGATACAAACTTGAGCTCTTTATTTATTTTGTGAAAAGAAGAGCAAATAAAATCATTGATTGAAAATTAATTACAAAAGAGTGAACAAGCTGTTCATAAAAATCTAGACGACTCTGTCCTTTTGTTTCTTGCCTAATTATGCAAATAGTATCTAAAACAGCACCACTTCTCTCTGTGGATACAAACTTTGACCTTTGCTCCTTTAGCCAAACCGTCAACTTGTTTTTAAAGAAAATCACTACAAGAGGATGGAATGACCCACAAAAAACTTTTGACCTGTTTTCTTTCTGTGGACTGTGCTTGTAATAGATCAAGCAATGGAATAAAACTAGGATTTTGATATATGTCATTCACCTTTAAAATTTAGCTTGGTTATCAAGGATTAATTGCAAGACTGCATTACCTTGGGAATTAGTAACCAACTCAATAAAAACATTAATGGAGTTCAAGTGTCTTCAATTTGAAAAAGTTTTCTGAGGTGTAGAGCAGTAAGCCAAAATATATTGCAGTTTGTTGAAAGAGAAGAAGTGAGAATTTTTATTGAACAAAACATGATTCTTCAAATCTGTGTGCAATTTTGTAGTGATAAACAAATAGGAGATACAGGGTGTAAACTCAAAGAATGATCACTAAAATGCTTAAAGTAAGTCCTTAAAATGTAACATTATGGATTATATTTTCACTTCAAAGAAGTATATAAAGGGGAAAATAATTGGTCTTCACATGAATTAAATGTATGTTATGCTCCCTCTCTCCCTGGCTGCCCACTTATTGCATTTCAGTGTTTCTTATCTTTCTTTTTGACTTCTTGTAGCTGTTTAAAGATTCTTCTGTCGCAGGTTGTCCCTCTGGTTCAGAAACTTTTGGGGTATGCAAAATCTGAACACTTAGATGCTGAAGCAAAAGGAGAAATAAATGATATTATTGCTCTCACAAGTGAGGTTCCAAAAGCTCCGTGGGATGAAGGAGTCTGCAAAGTATGTGGGGTGGATAAAGATGATGATAGTGTTCTTCTGTGTGATACTTGCGATGCTGAGTATCATACTTACTGCTTGGATCCTCCACTTTCACGGATTCCTGAAGGGAACTGGTATTGTCCATCTTGTGTTGTCAGTAACCATATGCTTCAGGATTTATCAGGATATTCTGAAGTCAGTGGTCGAAGCAGAGGAAAGAAATACCAGGGAGAAGTGAGTTGGGTCTACTTGGAGACACTCAGGCATTTAACAGCTGTAATGGAAGAAAAAGAATACTGGGAGTACAATGTAGATGAGGTTGTCTGTTGAACCCTATTTGTTTATTCATTTTAGTCTTAAACATTTTGATAAATTGAACTGTTATCTGATTGAATACTCCAGATCTTTGCATTGATTGATTCCAGCTTGACCATAGAGTAGTTGGCTTTTGCTTATAATGTATAGTTTGTGATCTTTTACATAAGCTATGGTCGATTTTGTTTGTACTTGTAGTTTCATGCATATGCACAGAACACATACACGCCGCATGAGTTGCCATACTGTTTTGGCTATGTTTTTGGTTTTTTGTGTTTTGTAATTTTATTTGTGAGTTCTTTTTACTACTTATCTGACATCTTGATTCATGATGTTTGTTTCCTTGACCTAGAAATTCTGTGTCGTCTTTGGCTTTGAACTGCCTAAACCTTGATTTATGAATATGTGCACAAGTGCAGAATGGTCTGATTTTGGGTCTCTGTCTTTTAGTTAAACTTGACACCATTTCTATAGTTAAAGTTATGGAATGTGAAAAAGGCCATAAGCTTTATTGTGCATTTTATGCTTGTCTTAGTTCTGGGTTCTTGTGTTGTTTATAGTGCATTTATGTTCTTTCTTTTTGCGGTGTGGTTAATAGAGCTCTTTTTCCTCATTTGGATGCAGAGAACCTTCCTGCTTAAGTTTTTATGTGATGAGTTACTTAACTCAGCCCTTATTCGGCAACACCTTGAGCAATGTGCTGAAACAACTGCTGAATTGCAGCAGAAATTACGTTCTTTTTCTGCTGAATGGAAAAATTTAAAGTCAAGGGAAGAAACTGTGGCTGCAAGAGTTGTGAAGGTGGAGACAACTATGCTTAATGCAAGTGGAAAAGTTAAGGAGGGGCTCACTACTACTATTAAAAATAATGGAAAATTTATGGGACAGTCACAGCGCTCAAGCAGTGGAAATAATGGCTTTAATGTCTCCTCTGATGATTTACATTCAAAAGAGGTTGGTCGACAGGAATCTGAGTTTAATGATTCTGACAAGTGCCCATCTCTCTTGAATTCAGAGAAGAGCTATAATTGTAACAGCCAATTCATGAACCCTGCAGATACTGATGATAAAATAAAAGATCATCAAGCTGCTGTTGACAACAGTGAAATACCTTCTCAAAAGACTGATAAATCATTTAAATTAAATGAGCTCCCTTTATCAAATACTTTGCCACAAGATGACGTGAGTAGAGAAATCCAATTAAAGGAGAACCTACAAGATTTGACTGAGGAAATTGCAATTCAATCACCATCTTCTGATCATCAGGGACTCTCTACCCTGTCACACTTCATGAGCCCTCAAGTAGCTCATGAAGTCCCATCTGTTGTCACGAATGAGTCACAAGCATACAATCTTGAGTTGAACACCATCAAGAATGACATACTTGCTCTACAAGACTCAATTACTGCCACAGAATTACAGCTTTTGAAGCTAACTGTGAGGGGGGAGTTTTTGGGCAGTGATTCTGTTGGTCGATTATATTGGTTTTCACCTATGTCTGGTATGCATCCTCGGATTATCGTTGATGGGAGTTTTACATTGCATCAAGGACGGAAAAAGCTGGATTTTCGAAAGCAAATGGGCAAAAATTCAGTCTTGCAGACTTCCACTTCATTGGACACAGAGGGCTCAAAAGCTTGCTGCCCATTTACCTACGATTCTAATGTTACTATGGCTAGTCCACAATGGTTTTTTTATCAAACTGATGCTGAAGTTGAAGAACTGATTCGGTGGTTGAAGGACAACAACCCAAAAGAGAGAGAACTGAAAGAGTCTATTCTGCACTGGCAAAGGCTAAGATTCCAGGATCCTGAACAAACTAAAAACCAAGTGCAGGATGACTGCCAGAGTTGTTTGAGAACACCCAATAATAGTGAAAAAGCTTTACTTATTGATTGTCTCGTTACTAAGGCAGCCGCCTTGCTGGAGAAAAAGTATGGTCCTTGCTTTGACTCAGAAACCACTGAAATCATGAGGAAGCGGGGAAAAAAGGCAAGAATGACTAGTGAAGAGAAAATGTATCGTTGTGAATGCTTAGAACTGATCTGGCCTTCCAGAAACCACTGCCTCTCATGCCACAGAACTTTTTTCACTGATGTTGAATTTGAGGAGCATAATGATGATAGGTGCAGTTTAGTCTTTATGAAGAGCAAAGAGATATATAATTCTTCAAAAGTGAAGGTGAATATGAAATCTGACATACCTAGGGAAGCATGCACTTCTGAAATTGATGTTGTTGGAACTTCTAAAGGTGGGTGCAATGACATGGGCTCACCATTGATAAAATTTCAAAATGAGGGGTTAGTATGCCCTTTTGACTTGGAGGAGATAAGCTCCAAGTTTATGACGAAAGATTCTAACAAAGAATTGATACAGGAGATTGGTCTCATTGGTTCAAAAGGAACCCCCTTGCTCGTCCCATCTGTATCTCCTTTCCTGAGTGACCCTACTTTCATGTTAATTTCTCCTCAAAAAGAGGTGGATGGAGCAGGGAATGAGTTGAAAGCTGGCAAGATACTGTTATCTGCAGAAGCAAACCAGTTTGTGACTAATGCTGGCAATGACAACACCACTGATAATTCTTCTAGACAATCAGCTGCAACTGGGATAGCTGAAGTACTTAGAAGTAATAAACCAGCCTTGGGATGTTCTAAACAAAAAGATAAAAGATCCTTTTCAGATAGACGATTTTCTGAAGTTGGGGTTGCTCACTGTTGTGTCATTCCCCAATCTTCATTGAGGCCGTTAACTGGTAAGGTGTCACCGATAATAAGGCGTCTCAAGATTAATTTACTTGATATGGAGGCTGCACTCCCTGAAGCAGCTTTGAGACCTTCAAAGGCCGATGCCAAAAGGAGGTGGGCTTGGCGTGCATTTGTTAAATCTGCAGAAACTATATATGAGGTTGGTTTCATTCCCTTGTTATTATGAGTACTTTGTTCAGTGATAAATTTCTGTCTATGGCTTGTTTCAATTTGCTGTTTTGAAGTTCTTTCATAGTTTATCTCTTTGAGGTACTGTCGACTGAATTCTCTGTTGTAGGGTGCACAATCATGTTGTTTTCCTTTTTGCTAGGAGATAATTCAATAGGAAACTTGACTATTGGTTCAAGAATATGATTCATGGTTTCTGCATGTCCACAAGATCTAAGTATGGAGAATATGTGGTCTTGTTTTGCTGTTTGAGTATAATAAAAATGTACTAGATAATTGTGTAATGACTGTTTTAATTCTTTCTTTCAAAGTTGCTCATTTGTTAGTTATTCTCTTTGAAGGCATGGATTTGTTGAGACTTACATTTTACTTCATTTGTTCTCTATTAGATAGTCCAGACTACAATTATATTGGAAGACATGATCAAGTCTGAGTATTTGAGGAATGAGTGGTGGTATTGGTCATCATACTCAGCAGCTGCCAAAACATCCACTATTTCTTCTCTTGCCTTGCGGATTTACTCCCTTGATGCAGCCATTGTTTATGAGAAGTCCTTATCCAATTCTGATGTGATTGACGATTTGAAGCTCAGCAGCATACTGGAGCACAAGTCACTGCCCGGTTCAGAATTGGCTGAAAATTTCAAAGTAAGCCGAAAATCTAACAAGAAGCGAAAGGAACCAGATGGTTGATTTCGGTTTATGTGGCTTTTGAATTCAGTGGGAGAGGCAATCCAGACATATTAGGTCCTGGTGCCAATGGAAAGTGACAGCCTACCTGTGTTGTAAAAATGAAGAAGGTTTGTATAATCAAGAACACATTTGTGTCTATCTCAATCAAATTGATCATGCGGCTAATTTGGGACCCAAAGGCAATGCGGCCACTGCTGCTGTTGCTTCAGGTACGTGTATATATAAACCTGACAATGCTAACTTGGATTTGGAAGCAGAGTCCTAAAGCTACATTTATTCTGAAGTTGTATTCATGAGGACTTGTGGATTAGTGGGAATGCTTCCAGTTTTGGACTGCTTTTTGCTTCAATGTTTAGATTTGTTCTTGGAATGACGGGCGAAACTGAACAAATTTTTCTTAGATAAGCACAAGCCATACACATCTACCAGATGAATTAGTGTAAAATGGAAAAAGAACAGAAAATCAAACTGAGCAGATTAGTACTCTCATTCTTTATTCATTTCTTAATTTCCGTGTCTCACTGCTTTCCTCATCACTTCTGGTTTTTTTGTCTTTTGGTATTTCCTAACTTGCCATAATGTAGGAAGAATGAAAATTCATTCATTCCTTTGTCAGAGGTTACCTGTGTTTGCTTGCAAAGAATTTTATGGTGGAAATTGACATCATACTCACCTATTTTAACTCAATTTAGTTTACTAGCCCTGAGGATTCTTTTTCCTAGGAACTTAACTAAGAGGGATACCATAACTGAAAATGGAGAAATGCAGGAAGTTACATTGAGGAGATATATGGTCCCTTAGAGTTTGGTAGCTTCTTATATGGTTTAGTTTGTGGAGAAACATTAATTTTCTCATTGGCTTTTCGCTTATTGAAACTTTTCATTTAGGTGTGTTGTTAATATGCTCCCAGGCCATGTGATATAAGACATCCTAAAGTTGAGGCACGTAAGTTAGGCATAGGCATCTGACTGGATTATCCACCGCATATGGGGTTTATGCTGTTTTTGGAGGCAAACTTGCTGATATTCTTCCTTTCTCCCAAAATTCTTGTTTCTTAGCTTGGTGAGCAGGACATTGGCATCTCTTTGTTTCCTTGCCAATCAAAGTCCTGCTAGGAAATGGAGAATGTACTTTAAGCGGGTGCTTATGTACCATTCAGAGAGATGGAAGAACAGGATAATAAAGGGAAAAGGAGAATAGTAGGAATTACGATTAAAGTTTATTTATTGCAAGTTGGAAGTGGCTGATGATGTGTGGTGTGTTGACAGTTGATCCCCACCAATGTTCCTCCATGGGAAAGAAAATGAAATTCATACTTGTTTAGGAGTTGAAAGCTGAATGCGAATTGTTAGCCACTGTTTTGGGGTTAAATCAATTACATTAAGGAAATGAAACCCCAGATTTAGTTACCAGTTTTATGATCACTGGATGAGTTAAGTCAAAAGTTTAATGTTTTTAAAGGGGATTTGAATTTTTACACACTCTTGCTTCTATTGCTTAAGATCACTAAGAGAAAAAAATATCTTCTTGGTAGGTTCATCTGGCTTCAAATATATCTATATTTTTGGTTTTAAGTTTTTCTTCAATTGCGCGAGTTCTTGGTTAAGGTGAGATCTTCTTTAGATAGTTAAGAGTTCATGTTGAGGTCAAAATTTATGCATGGTGGGCACTTCATTTTTATTTATTATTCACCATAATTGTAATAGCAACACAAAATTTCCTTTGACTTTGAACACAGTTTTATTCATACCAAGCCCCATACATCAACATATAAAGCCAATACTTTTCTATGGTTTTCAACTGATAATGCTTCAACAGAAAATACAAACACCAAATATTAAACAAAGCCTAGTGACCCCTAAGATGACCACACCCACCAATCCAATGGCTCCTCAGGCTGCTGATTCTGTGCAGCCACAAACACATCAGGGAAGTAACTTTGCCCATCATCACTCCCATCCTCCTCCTCCATGCATCCCCTGTATTTATCACTAGCAAAATATGAAATCGAATCACCACTGTCGACTATCTGTGGACAATCCTCATCCACCACTGCACTTACACCACTCAGCCTATCCTCCACCTTATTGCTCAATTGGGCTGCCGAAACTCCTGCCATTTCTGTTCCCACCGCCTCTTTAGTATTCTCTTCTTTTGCTCCAACTTTCTCAGTTAAAGAAACCACCTAGAGTTCGGGTTACAATTAGATTAGTTAATCAAGCTATGTCAAAAAGGAATCAATTTTGTTATGAAAATCACATATCCAAAGTAAAAGTATATTCGTCTTCATATGGCGTTTCACAATGGTATCTTTTGAATAAAGTTGGGCTTAGAACATATGCTAAATTTGAAAACTCAAATATTCGTCTTCATATGGCGATTCAAGTTTTTGCCTTAAATCGAATCTCAAATTTAGAACATAAAGATCATAGGTGTCCAACAACATCCAGAGTCTCAAAAACATAGTTGATTATTCACATGCAGAACATAACTTGAAAAGGTTAAATTTGTGATCTAGAAATAGATTTAGTTGTATGATTATGTTTGATTAATTGTATTAATATACCTGAGATTTGAGATTTTCGTTCTCCTTGAGAATGGTGTCATAGTTAGAGAGGAGAGCATCATAAGAAGCTTTAAGGAGATCGTAATCTCTTTCAAGTTGCTTGGTCTTCCACCGAGCACGGCGGTTCTGGAACCAAATAGCCACCTGTCTCGGTTGCAATCCTAGCTTCTTAGCCAACTGGGTCTTCCGTTCTGGCTCCAGTTTGTTCTCTGCCTCAAAGCTCTTCTCCAGCAGACTCACCTGATTAACATAACAAAACAAACATAATCACCCCATGAAAATGGATTTATATTTTATGCTTTTTATTTAGTTGTTGAGACAATTGATTCAGTCAGCTGCCTTTGTTAAACACAAAGACCTCATCAGGTGCCAAAAAGCGAATCTAAACTCTGTAATACTGTCCCTATCTAACAGAGAATTAAAAAAAAAAAAAAAGCCGAACTTTACGCTTATAAGGCTTAAATAACAAGCAGAAGTGTAGATATTGATCTTAAAGGAATATAGAACTCAAGCAAATTGAAAAGTCCTGAGTAAAAATTAGGCAACCTGCTCGGGAGATAAGCGGCGCTTTTTCTCAGCCGACTGTTCGTCATAATAGCAGTCATCGAACAAGTCATCTGGTGAAGTGAAGAAAGGTCGCCTCTTTGAGTTTTCCTCAATGCTCATCATCGATCTTGCTCCTTCAAACCAAATTAAATAAAACAAAACCAATCAAAATTTAAATATATCAGTGACCAAATAGATAGAAGTATGATGACCAAGATCGATCAATCAATCACGTTCAAACTAAAAAATTCAAGATTGTTCCTTCTGTTAATATCTCAGAAACCACAAATCATAAATCCAAATAAATTTAAAAGAAAAAAAAAAGCAGCCCACATCTTTTTATCTTCTTTTACAGAAGAAAATGAGTCACAACATGAAGAAAATTACCTCGAAATAAGTAATCGCCATTTCCGGGGAACAACATGTTGCCATGGCAGGCTAGAGAAGGGTCGAAGAAAAGACGTCCAGACTCCATGACAAAACCTTGCAATTATCTCTTTCTCTATGTATTATACAAGTAGGTAAGTATATATCCTCGTCGCTAGCTCTGTCAGCAGCTCTCCACCGACTTATGAACACAAAAACAATCTAAAAGGAAGGGTTGTGAGTGGACGACGACGACGACGATGATGAGAAGTAGAGCTTAAACAATACTGATTAAAAATTAGAAAATCATAAGCTTGTGACGAAAGAAGCTAGTAGTCCACAGCAACCTCGCCGGTGTTTCCAAAGGACATATACAAAATCCCATCACGCCACCACCAACCTTACCCAGCTCCGACCAAAATTTTGTTTAATTTTTTTAAAAAGTTGCTGAACAAAACAAGACAAAAACAAAGCGAAATTTAAAGAGTTTGGGCTGAATAAGGATCAGGCGTGAGAGTTGATATCGCCGGACGTTTGAATTTCCGGCGAGAGAGTTGTGTTTGTGAGTGTCTTTGTCACTCTTCGCGTCGCTTATAGGTGTCTATTGCAACTAAAGTTTACAGAGAAGGCTCTATCAGATTTTATATTCGTCTCACCGAATAAAATTACGATAATGACCTTTGCGGTCGATGATTAAACATTTATTTTATTTATAGGGTGGTTTTGGTAATTATGCTTGGCAATGTGGACCACTATGAGAGTGGACTTTTAATTCGTACTTAGTATCTAATTTACGCCAGGGGTGCGTAGTGTTCCAGTAGATCTGGGCCGTTAGATTGTGTGTGCGGTGTGGCAGAGAGTTAATCAAGTCCCATGCTTTAATGCAAATCTTAAATATTTTTAGCTGCAAATAAAGCTTTATTTCTAGTTGTGGAAAATAAAATAGGCCAAACGACTATTTCCCACCCAATATTTGATGTTTTCTCAAGTTTCTACCCTTTAACTATGAAAATATCAAATACACACCCATAACCGGTTAGATTTAACAAAACCCTAACAGTGGTAAGGGTAAAATCATTATTTTTGCTATAATATTAAAAATAAATTAAAATAGAATTTAATTTTACCCCCCTAAACTTTAAAAACTAAAATTTTTCCCCAGCCTAAGTTTTAAAAAATAGTAGTTTCACCATAGAGTTTGATTTTGAAATCTCCGACGATCGTTCCGGCTCCATTACCGACGGCCTCTCCCTCCCGAAGCAGCCTCTCCTTCCGGCGAATGTTTTCCTCCTATTTGGAGGCTCGATCCACTTCATCTTCGTCGGGGAAGACGAAGTTCTTCGTCTCTCAAGGCGTCTCTGAAGTCGATCGAGCCTCCAAATGGGAGGAAAGCATTCGCCGGAAGGAGAGGCTGCTTCGGGAGGGAGAAGTCGTAGGCAATGGAGCCGGAACGGTCGCCGGAGATTTCAAAACCAAACCCTAGGGTAAAACTGGCATTTTTTAAAACTTAGGCTGAGGAAAAATTTTAGTTTTTAAAGTTTAGGGGGCAAAAAAAGATAAAATTTTTAGACGTTAGGGTTTTGTTAAATTTAACTGGTCATGGATGGGTATTTGGTGTTTTCATAGTTAAAGGGGGGACTTTTAAGAAAACATCAAACCTTGGGTGGGAAATTGTCGTTTGGCCAATAAAATAATAATATATAAAATTTGGGTCAAGTAGTTAATAGTTGTTCCGCAAGAGGAATAGTAATTACGAAAAGAGTAAATTTATATATACATATATATATTTTTATACATAATTTAAAAAATATATTATTATATTATTTTTATTTAAAATTATTTTATTATATGATAATATATTATTTATATATTAAAATTATATGTTAAAAATATATACATATAATTTTATTATTATAAAAAAATCAAAACTTCTAGCAACAGTATATATATTAAAAAAGAGAAAACACATGAGTTGTATCCCATCGAAACTTATTTATATAATAAGCACCAATCTCTCACGCAGTTAAACAAACCTTTACATATATTAATACGTTAGAAATTTTTTTTAATGTTCACTAAAATTAATTATTATTTTAATTCAAATAAAATTTATTAATTAAATAGTTTAATAATAGTTTATATATGAATTTAAGTAATCATTAAAGATAACCCTGATACATTTAAAAATTATAATTTAGATATACAATATTAGTGTAACCAAAGATTTATTTTATTTTTAATAAGGTAAATAATCTAATATTGATTCGTTAAATACCCTTTTTGAGACTCATACAACTTTATCTATTGAAAACTATTATTCAAAGGAGATTTAAGAGGTAAGAGTTCAATAGGTAACTTTGGCAACGTTACAGAAACAAATTGTATAACATTTCAATTATTTGTATAACCCTAAAGGATTTTGATTTAGTATTTTAAATCCTAAACGTAGTATAGTTTGCGTTACATATTTAATCAACTTACGTATTTCAATTAAACCTAGATTCTCCACTAAACCATTCTGTTTTTATCAAATCTAATGAAGAATCATATTTGTTCTTAGATTTTATTCTAAATATATCTACATAATTTCCACATATCTAGATGTTGTGTTTCTAACATATTCTTTATTTTATGTGGGTTCATTCAAAAAAACAATTCGAAAATGGATAAAGTAAGGATTTTGAAGGATATTTATTATCTATAATATGCATGATTAGGGTTTATTCATTTGCTATATTCCTTTTTACTTGCTGAAATAAAAAGATAAGATGAGAAAAGAATCATGAGATAAATTGCTAGAACCAAACAAAAGAAAAGAAAAGAAAAGAAAGAAGAGTGGCTTTTGTTGTTCAAATTGCTTAACAACTAAGGGAAGGTATGCATGGATGGTATCTTTTGACTAGAAATGGGATTTGCAGAGTTTGTTTTTCAACTTTAGAGAAAAGGGCATTGGAGATGGGGATCGATCGATGGAAATGGAGATGGGAAGGAATTATTATCGAAATTGGAAACTGTAGTGACAAAAGAATGAAAAAGTTAAATAATTGTTAAAGAAAAGAATGAAGCACTTAATGAGGCTGAGAGAGAAGGAAGAAAGTTTTGGAGATAAAGAGCAATACTACATGTATAAACTAATTATATAAATTTATATGTATAAACTGATATAGTAGCATCTGAATAGGTGATTTTCAGATGAGAAAAAAAGTAACAATCATATTACTTAATTACAAGTTATCATCTCAGTTTATATATATAAGTTTATATAATTTTTTTATACGTATATTTTTATTTTGAGAGATCGGTGAAATGTGTTGAATGTGTATGATTTCAACCCTACACTTGAAGACTCGATACTAAAAATTCTTAATGAAAAATACAAACTAAATTAAATCTTATATACTGAGAGTATATCACATTCAAATAGCTTAATCAATTATAATATATATGGTGAAGGCATTTATGCCTTATCGAAAGAGCACATTTAGATTAGAAAAGAAAAAACAGATCATGCAATATTCTCGAACAACGGAAGAATTTATTTATACATATGGTATTACTCATTTGTAAAAGGAAGTAACTTATTCCAATCAAGCTCCAATATTCGAAACCTTTGCATGCCTCTATTACCTTTTAGGAGGTCTAAGTCATATAAAAATTATTTACCTAAAGTTATCACCATTTAAATAAATAACTTCACAAATAATATCAAAAAAACTCATGGGTTGACTAAGACTATAGACTAAATCTTTAGTTTAAATAGATTCATACTCAAACTTTATGATGAAATCTTCAAATTAGGTTACCTATCTGCTTATTTACCAATCTTGTGAACAATACATATGAACAACGTATATGATAAATACTTATAAACAATATTTATGAATAATATCCGTGAGCAATATTACGTCTGTCCGTCTATCTGTGAACAACATCTGTCAACAGTACTTGCATACCCCACTCTTACCCATTTACCTTTTTGAGAATCTAAATATTTTTTTTCACTCTAAAAAATTAAACATTTTTTCATTACAATGTAAATAAATCCTTTTTATAATCAAATTAATTTCAAAACAACAACAAAATCACAATTTACAAATTAACAAAGTATAATTTATCATTATTAAAAAAAATCTCATATTTTATCAAACAAAATGTTCAACAATATGATGAAATGTTGCTTACTTATATTAAGATGATTTTGATGTAATATTTCTTTAATTTTAAACTAATTTTTAGATGAAAATATGAATAAAAATAAGTTTAAGAAACTAAGAGTCAAAATTTAGGGATGAGGATAAAATGGGCATCAAAGAAACTTTTGACTATTTACATATAATTAATTAAAAAAAAATTTTCATTTGAATAAATCTCATTAAAATAATTGGACTTGATGTGCATTGAAAATGACAGAAAACAATAGGTATAACTTAATTAATTTGTGACATTGTCCACTTTAACTTAATTAATCCTAGGTCTCGGCTGTCACATTTTCCCTCTTCTTAAAAGACACTTCCGTGTCATTAGACCTGACGGAAGGTTAGGTCAGGCCGGGCGAGCACAGAACTGTACAAGTTAAGATTGTCTGATTAAAACAGGATATTAAAAATAAAGTAATGTTACATATAAAATTTTGTATATAAATAATAATATATTATTATTTAATTAAATAACTAAAAATAATTATATAAAATTTTATTGTTAAAAATATGAAAGGCATTAAAAAAAAAGGCCAAACGACTACTTTCCACCCAAGTTATGTTTTTTCTGTAAATTCTCCCCCTCTCCCGTTAATTTTGAAAAGGTCATTTATCTATCTATGGACTGTTAAAAAAAATGTCAGATTAACGGATTCAAGGGTAAAATCATTATTTTACCTGTAATATTAAAAATAAACTTAAATTTAATTTATTTTTTACCTCCAAACCCTAACAATTAACAATTTTTCCCCAACCTAAGTTTTCAAAAACAACATTTCTTCCCCTTAAATCTTTCGATAAAGATCGATGATCTCCAGGCGACGTCTCCTTTTTTCGACTGTGCAACGTCTTCCTCTCCTAGGCGTTATTGTTGACGTCTTTGTCGAGACCAAGATAAATCATTTTCGTCAACGACGACATCGTACAACATCAGAAGTGTACGACCGGAAGAGGGGCCGTCAGAGAAGGAGAGTATGTGTTTAGAGATCACCGATCATCGTCGAAAAAATTGGATCTAAAGGTTTGGAAACTCTAAGAGGAAAAATACAGTTTTTAAAAACTTGGGTTGAGGGGGAAACTTTAGTTTTAAAATTTTAAGGGGGCAAAAAGAGATAAAATTTCAAGGGGTTAGGGTTCTGTTAATTTTAACTACTCATGAGTGGTTATTTAGTATTATTAAAATGAATAGGAAGAAACTTGAGAATACAACCTACCTTAAGCGGAAAATAATCCTTTGGCCTTAAAAAAAACAAATTTATACTTGGCCGTAGAATATGTGTGGACGTACGGACGCCGGTGAGCTTTAAACCAAATCAGTTTGATGGCAATGACATAATTAAATTAAGACTCCCTGTCCGGTTGCCAACAGAACACAAATATCAGGTTCCAAACATCTACGTCAACTCAAGTTTTTCAAATTTTTTCATTTACTTTTAACAATAAATATAAAGCTATATGTAATTAAAATAAATATAAATAATAATATATTAATTAATTTTAAATAAAAAATAAAATAATATTCTATTAGATATAATTTCGGCATTTTGCGGAACATTGCGGGCCTGTTTTTCTCAAACGCCCTATTTTTCAGGCCCACAGAACCAAAAAATTCAGAAGCTACTCTATCAGAGCCAGGTTTCGATCCTGGGACCTGTGGGTTATGGGCCCACCACGCTTCCGCTGCGCCACTCTGATGGTTGATATTCTTTCGCTTAAAACTTTTATATATGCGATTTCAGTATATCTCATCGCCTTAGCCATTTTCATGAAGAGCAGTGAGGCATAAACCTTTAAAAATTCCGAATATCTGTAATCTAACCAAAGCCTGAGGATTGAAGGGAGTGTGATTCTTCTTCATTTGCAGCATATCCATAAGTTTCCTTTGAAACCAAAATCTTATCTCCCTCTCAACTCTCCATTTTTCGTTCCAATCAGAGCAATCATATGCCTTTCCTACCTCTTTGGAACAAAGTATTAAAATTTCATTATGGCAGGCACTATTTCCTGTAACTTAATTTTTCTGGAATCACCCAACAGCAGTGTTCGTTTTGCAGCAACTCACACCACCGCCACCAACAATAATGCTTGGTTGACTATGCGTTTAACTCTGGTTTCCTATTGTCTTAATCGTAACCCGTGTCAGGCAAGTACATTTTCCATGGTCTATTAGATGGGCCCTGTTTAGTTTTCAGTGAGGACTATAACAAAGTTGCTTTTTTTTTTTTTAAGCAGAAATTGAAGAAATGCGCTATTTCTTTAGCTTTAGCTGTCGGATTGATTACAGGAGCACCTTCATTTGCTGATGCAAATGTAAATTTAAATGGAAATAACTTGGCTTTGCCTGATATGTCTGTGTTAATCTCGGGTCCGCCAATTAAGGACCAGGGTGCTTTGTCGAGAAATGCTTTGCCTATTAATAATAAAGCTGTGAGGGAAGTACAAAAACCACTTGAAGATATTACAGACAGTCTTACCGTTGCTGGGGTTAAAGCTCTTGATTCTGTTGAAAGAGAAAGCATTTCAACTTTTATTTTTTTAGCTGAGATGAGTAATGTGTAGAATGTGAGACAGGCATCAAGAACACTTGAACTAGGAAAGAGTTTGAGTGTGTCTGGTTTAGCTGAATCGAAGAAGGTGCATGGGCTTGCACTACTTGTTAAATTGGAAGTTGGAATAGCTGAGTTATAACAAATTTTGGAGGATAGGAGTAGAGATGCTGTTGCACCTAAACAGAAGGAGCTGCTTAATTATGTTGGTCGGTGAGTATCACTCTATAACTTGTAAGGACGTCTATTTTAGATAATATTTTATTATCAAAATTATCTTAAAATAGATTATTTATAAGATTATTGAGTATAAATGATTACTATATTTAATAAAATTTGACATGTATAAATAATTATTATTTGTGATTAGAGGTAATAAAAAAATACTAATAAATTATTTTACTTAAATGTATAATTATTCTAAAATATTTTTTATATTATTTGTTATATTAATTAAAAATAAGATTATTTTTATCCTAAAAAAAATAAATAAGAATATAATTATAATAAAATTAAAATTATTTTGATAATCTTTTAATGCATAAAATGAAAATAGTAATTAGAATACTACTTATATTACCTGTCACATTATCATTGATAATAGAAAATTACTGTAATACTGATAAATCAAACAAGATAATATCATCACCCATTACAATCTTTATTCCTATCTCTTACAAGATAAAGATAACTGTAATACTGATAAATTGTCTTCATTCTGAACGTCGAGTGACCAAATATCATCACCCAAGTAACTGCGTGGCATTTACTAGCAACAAATAACATGGATGAAGCCCATGATCATATCAATTGGTCATCAAATCACTTACAGAGAGTTTGTCTGGCCAATCCATGCTGTAATTGTATTATTAAACAAAGGGCAAGATGAAAGAAAGAAGAGCTTTACACAATGCATTATCCAGAAGAAACAAATATTAGGGATTTCCTTCTAGACTATAGCCTCTAAAGTTTTGTATACCATGGACACTAAGATGCCATTCTCTTTACTGAATTAAATACAGCTTGGATTTCTGAACTTTAAGTCCATATCTCAAACATATCATCTTTGCTTAAATTTACGGGGCAACTAGTTTATGGTCCTCTAGATCTCTGAAAACAGAAACAACCCTGAGGCTGATCTACAGGAATCATGCCTCCACCCTTTGATGTGTCAATGGCCTCCAACATGGACACAACCTCATCCATCTCTGGCCTTTTGTCTGGGTTAGCGTCCCAGCATCGCTTCATTATGTTCGCAAGGGAGCTTGGGCAGCAGCGAGGTATCTCTGGCCTCAAATTCTGTTGTCCAGTTACGAATTAGAATTCAATTCCGGTGGAAACAAAAGACACAAGATGAATCATTTACCTGACGGACAACGGCTGATGTCACTTCTGAGAAGCTAAGGTCAGGATATGGCATGTCACAGCAGTATGTCTCCCACAGGCAGATACCAAAACTGTACACATCGCACTTTCTATTGTATGGGCTGCCATTCAGAACCTGTAATTCATAAAGCCATTGGCAATCAGTTTAGGGACAATGCTAAAGGAGCAGAAGAAAGCCATATACAGTCTAATTTATTACTTAAGAAAAGACACATTGCTGACAATCAATCATCTTACTGCTTATGCAAAAATGTAAACCTCCCAAAAGAGGGGAATAAAACAACTTGAAGCTGTTTTCTTATTGTCTTGTTCAAATTGACATGTAAAGCATAACCCCTCAGAATAAATCAGAAATATGCATGAGATTGAAGAGAGATTTTGCTGCACAGTTCATTATTGATATTTAGTTATATACCTCTGGTGCCATGTATCCCAGTGTTCCAGTCTCTCCAGTCATGTCACGAGGATTTGAAGCTTCAAGGCGAGCAACCCCAAAGTCAGCGATCTTCACAGTACGAGTCTTATCCAGAAGCATGTTCTCTGTTTTAACATCTCTGTGGACAATTTTCTTAGAATGAAGGTAGCTCAACCTACAAAATGAAGAAAGCCAGCTAAAATCACAGTTTGCACTGGAACTTCAGTTTATCCAAATTACATAATGTATCCAAATATGGCATGAAGATTTTACCCTCGTGCAAGATCCAGGGCCAGCTGAATAACAACTTTGAAAGCCAGCTTCCTTCTGCGGTTCTTTATGAGGTAAGATTTCAGAGCACCCCCTGGGCAGTATTCAACAACTACACAACAAACATTGCTTGGCATACCCATATGACCATTTTCTGTTTGTATATTTAGCTCTGATGTGCCCATGGTTGCCCCTATAAACTGCAACAAGGAATTTGGCTTATATAATTTTAGATTAGTTTCACAAAAGTACCCAAGAATCTGGAACAAATTTGCTTCACTCCCACTCAAGAAATTTAATGGTGCCAAACAATTTCGAGCACTGACACACATGTTACAGCCCATGTTAATTCATGACAGCCGCATGCATAGCATATTAATAACGTTGGACTCAAAGAAAATATTTCCAGAGTTGTAGATGGTCAAGCTTAGTATGTTACCAGTGAAAACAGAAAATTTTACCTTATTTACATTAGGATGATCAAGCTTGTGCCAAACAGCAACTTCCTGGGTAAAAGCAGCTCTAAGTGAAGCTATTTCAGCCTCAGTTCTGTGGCCCTCTTCCCCCCAGTCAAGAAGTTTAACTGAGCTTGAGAAGGAAATGAAAGTTAATGGTTTTTGAAAAATTGAAAAGGTATAGGAATCACTTTGAATTTAGAAACACATAAGTTGCATTAGGAAGAAAAAGCCTCACTTGATAGTTAAAGCAACTGCACATCTTAAAACAAAATTTAATGAATCAAATGAAACCTAAGACCCAAAACTTACTCACAGCTTTTAATTAAAGATTATTTCAACAATTAGATTCATTAATCTGTCAAAAGTAGCTGGATTGGCTGATGATACCAGCATCCATTTGGCAGCTTTCTAGCCAGCCAGAACTGCAAAATTTTGGTGCTTTTAGTTCTTTGGCTTTTATCCCCAAAAGGTGAAGTTATAAATGTGAACCAAGGAGAAGTAAGGACAGATGAAAGTTGAAGGAAAAGAACAGGGCAACACTGTAACTGCAGCTAACTGCCAACACAAACAATCTCGTGAATCACGGATTTTGAAAGAAAAGATCTGTAAGAGGGTCCATCACAAGAAAAATTTTGCTAAAAAAAGGCAAAAATTATCTCTCTGCTTGGCCACTGAAAATCTGGAGAATGTGAAAGAAAGTAAAAATAATAGAAGTACCCAGTAAGAGATTGGCATAGAAATGGGAAAGAAACTGGTATTATACGAGGCCACGAAAAGGCTTCAAATGAGGAAAATTTGTACTTTTTGGTCAATATTTGTTTAAGGACATTGATTGCCTTAAGAGCTATAGTAACAGTACTTCTTGTTCATCCCAAAACATTAATCAAACAACAAACAGAGAGCCTTCAACCCAGTCATCCACTTCCAAATTCAACCTTTTTTTGGTTTTTATTCAAAAGGGTCAAGCTAAAAGCATCTAATTGTATGCCAAATGCAAAAATCCCATATCATAAAATCTCCTAAACATTGAAAGAAAGAAAATAGAAAAATAAAAAGAACGAGAAATCAATACCAGCAACATCTTGGCCATCATAAACGCCACGATGAACAGTACCAAAAGTTCCCCGAGCTATAGCACCTTTAATTATAAGTTTCGAGGGATCAATCTCCCATTCTAGCCTAGCTACAGCACAACTTTGGTTGTTGTTGCTGGTGGTGAAGGGTCTTTGTAATTGCGGTTGTAGATGAGGATGATGAATTTGTAGGTGTAAAGGATGATGAGGATGAAGACCTTCACTTTCTTCATGTTCTTTTTTGTTCTTGTTCTTCTCCATAGTCCACGCTCTACTTAGATGCTTCTGAAGTTGCTCATCCAAGCTCTTCAGATCTATCTGATCCGCTCTCACATACCCACCACCACCACCACTTTCACTCTTCTCCTTCATTGCTTCTTCAACAATCAACAGCCTCCCCTGAAAGCGTCAAACCCACAAACACAAAACAGAAAACAAAATCATAACACAGCACAGTGCAACGAAACTAAAACTAACCACAGCAGTTCTTGCTTGTTAATTAATAATAATGTGTTTGTTTGCTAGCATAAGGCAGGTGGGCACATGGATTCCGCCTGAAGACGACGTGTGTCTTCTGACCCACCTGGGCCGCTTCTTATCTCATAATGTCACTGCACCTCTTCTTTAAACTCATTTCATTTCATCCTCTCTTTCCCTTTCTCTTTCTCTCTCTCGTGCTTGGCTGTTATTTTATGGTATTCACGGTCAATTAACCTTTTTCTTATACATCTGTAATCTTTCTCTTTCAACACTGAAGTTGACACCGGAAACCGGAGACAGCTACATGGAAGTTGCTGTAAATTTCTCAATTTTTTTTTTTTAAACTTTTTATATAATAATCTGAAACTTAACTACTTTAACAGTCGACATTGTCTATATATATATATATATATATATATATATATATATATATGTAATGTCATTTATCTCCAAGTTCTTCGGCTAAACTAATATCTTATATATTAACCGGCCAATAAATTGAGATAATATTAAGAAAGACTGGATAATCTTTCATTTCCTCTCTGGGTTTTCTGAATAAATAAATAATAGATGGATTTAAGCAAGAAAAGGCACAGTGGGATTCCAGAGGACTTGGATTCGTTATAAGTTTTTGCCATAAATAGGAAGTCCTTGCCAGTACTTCTCTTTCGTATCATGTTGCCTAGTTCAGCAACTTCAGAATCCACTGTCTGGTACAATTACTTTGTCCGTCTTTACTTGTATACATATGACTGGTCTACTTCATAGTTATCGTTGTTGAACCATATGAGATACCTTAAAAAATGATGCATGTTTTAATGTATATTTAATTAGTATGATATGATACATAATTAAAATTTTTTATAATTTTATTTTAAGATTTTTTTTTTTTTCAAGGAACAACTTTGCTTCTTTAATTCTTCCCCACTTCATTCACAAATTTATGATTGATTGGATGGAGGCAAAAGGATCAAAGAGACCTAGGGTTGCAGGCAGGAGCTTAAAAATGGAAGAAATTAATGTATGGGTTGGTTGATGCCATTGTTGTGGAAGAAGATATTATTCATGTGATCATCAATTTTCTTCCAATAATAAAGTGGGGGAAATTCTGCATCTTCTTTATATTAAATAAATAAAGATTTATATTGTCATTTCACCAACAATATCATAAAACTTTAAAGAGACTTCTAATGAATTTTACATGACCAATTTTCACTTTTTGTCATTTTTTATTAACCCAAGTAAAAAAAAAAAAAAATCTTGAAAGTGGAAGAAGTTGTACAGGGCAGGGCACACCGACAAGACAACAGTAAAAGAACCTTATCGTTTAAGTGTTGTTTCCCATGAAATAACACAATTATTGCTGCTGCTGCAGCCACATATCACCATGCACGTGATTCCTTATCTTTTTGACTTCATTCCATATCAAAAACAAGTTTTCCCTTCACGGGGCCGCACTTTTTCTCTTTCTCCAATCCAAACTCTAGATTCTTTTTATTATCTACACTCTTTTCGGTAAAATTTTATATTCAATAATAATTAATTTTATAATCATTAAATTAAATAAATTAAAAATTAATCTTAAAAAATCATTTAAAAAGGCTTGAATTAATATTCTACGGCTAATTGCATAATAAATCTTCCTTACCCAAGTTCAAAATTAAATTAAATAATATATTATGTCTACGTTTGGAAGCAGCAAGAATCCGGCAAAATATCAATAAAATGGCTGAAAAAAATTAAAAAAACAAAAAAAACTCTTTTTTTTTTTCACCCAAACTACTTATTAAAAATGAGCATGGTTCTTTTTGGGCATCTTCAAATCTTATTAGAATGCGGTGACTTAACGCAGTGGGCTATTGCACATGGCCGTACTCAGCTATTGTCGTAGGCATTTCTGAAAAAGAGTACATAAAAGTGATAATGAAGGTACAGAAATCATTTAAAAAAGATTGTAATGAAACAGAGCCAAGCCTTTTTTTTTTTTTTTTAAATGGCCAAAGGATTTATTCCCGCCCAGAGTATACTTTCATATCAAATTTTCACTGTTTTAACTATAAAAATCTTAAATACATATTTATAGAAACTTAAATTTATTAATTTAAAAATTAAAATTATTATTATTTTATATATAATATTAAAAATAAATTAAAATTTAATCTTTTTTCTCTCAAAAATCGTACAAACTAAAAGTTTACCTTATAAATCAAATTTTAAAAAATGATATTCTCTTTTAGGTTTTAGTTTTCAATCTCTAAGATTTCGTCGGTGACAAAAATTTTTTGACGCATCACCATACTTCGATGGGGTCTCTCCACTCCTCTGAAATGTCGATCGACGTAAATCTAGTCTGAAAAGGTGAATACGAAGATCTCGTTTTTGTTTAAAAAGATGATGGTCTTCCCAGAAGAAAACATCTAGGAGGACAATCGTCTTTCTAAACTAGATTTACTTTGGTCGATATTCCAAAAGAGAGAAGAGAGATCGTCAAAGTATAATGATATGTTGGAAAATCTTCATCGCCGACGATAACATCAAATTTGATGCAAAAAATTAAAAACTGAACCCTAGGGAGGTGAATGTCATTTTTTAAAATTTAGCTCACAAGAGAAATGGTTAATTTTGAGGGTTTAGAAAGGGGGGGGGGGAAATAAAATTTTAAGAAGTTAGAGTTTTGTTAATTTTAACCGCTCATAAATGAGTAAATAAAGTTTTTAAAATTAAAGGATATGAACTTAAGATTAAAGGACACTTTACATGGGAAAAAGTCCTCTGGCCTTTTTAAATTAAATGGACTGATAAATTATGCTGAAACTTTAAGATTTTCCTCGTGATGCATCAAACTTATAGTATGATTAAAGGTAATGATATCACAATTACCATTATTTGTTTAGTTGGAAAAAAATAATTAATTCAATATTTTTAATAAAAAAATAGTAAGAATTTAATTATTTTAAAAAAATATTTAAAATTTTAAAGTTTGTTCTCTTCAATAATAAAATTTAAAAATTGAATTATTTTAATTAAAAAAAACACAAACAAAATATGATAAGTTAATACCTCTAAATATTATTATTATATTTAATACAGTAATAAAGTAAAGATTTTATTGGTGTGTTCACGTTTCGAATCCCACTAAATGATTGATTAACCAACGATCAATTGATTAAAATTAAAGATATTTTAATTAAAACTTAATCACATTACCTAATTTATTGTTCCTAAAATAATAAAGAATTGTATTTTCAAAAATTTTACTCTGCTCTAATGCTAAATTTGGTGGTAGTTTCACTGATAGATCATGCAATGGAAGTTCAACCAGTAAATGATGCCTCCTCTTGTTCTAAGTCCTTTTCTTTTTGGTTATTTATGTTTGACAAGTTTTGTTTTTTGGCCCACATATAAAGTTTGGTTATGCGGGTAACTGGACTTAAATTATGTACAATGGATTATGAGATCAAGTTATGGAGTTGGGTTTTGGGTAGGCAGGAGATCCTTTGAATGTTTAGATGTGTTGTTGGGTAGCTGCCGTTGGTGGTGCTGGTCTACTCAAATCTGAGGACATTTTGGAAGGGGCGGCTAGGCTTCGTATTTCAGATGATCTTGAGTTTGACGAGCAGAACCTTTTTGCCTTGATGAATGAGACCAAGAGTTTGGTTTATCTCTTGTATCCTCTTTACTATCCATTGTTTGTCCAACATTGTTTAATTCTAATCTGCAGAGAGCTAGGCTTGAATCCAGTTCATTTGAGAGAAATTTGTTGGACAAGATACCCAGTTTCGATCTTCTTTCGGTGAGTAACACCGAGCACTAGTCTTAGTTCAAAAGTCACGTGCTGGCAACTCAAACCAAGCAAAAAGTTTCAGAAAACTCGTAACAATGAATCATGGAAAGGACAGTCTGTGTCTTCAGCTGATCATATGATTCTTTTAGGTCTGCATGGCATTGTTAGTATACAGGACAGGGGAAAAAGGGTGCACAAAATTTTCAACACTGGCTATTCAATTTCACAGTTATATCTGCTTCAGAATGAAAGCTTTAAAGCTTAATAGCACTACTGGATAGCCTATACATCCACAACCATCAGTTCCCACTGTCTTCCCTTCATGGGAAACACCTGCAACATTTCATTCCCCATTGTTGGAGATTAAAAGTCCACGTCTAATAAATAGAATATAAGAGAGTGATATATAAGTGTTGTAAATCGAATCTTAACATAAACCAATTGGTTTTGTGTAATATGAGTTTCAATTTTCATACTTGAAATAGTAGTATTCTCATGAGCTTATCTTCTGCAACTAAGACTACATTGCTTCCGGTGACCTCTGCAACACTTAAAACGGCAGCAGCAGCATCATCTTGCAGGTCACTATGATCAGAAACATTTGCAGCAGTGAGGAGAAGTTGAAAATTTCTGGCTTTCTTGATCCTTTCTGCTTTAACATAGGCAGGGTGCGGTTCAGGAAGATGTTTCTCTAGTTGTGCAACCAAATCACAAATAATGAATATCAATAAAATATGCTTCAAGTAATCCAAGGAATTATAGTTCTTATATAAGCAATCAAGCAATTCATAAATTATCGTCATATTACCTGTAATCTTGCCAACTCCTCCCATTCCAAGAACAATTGTTCCAACAATACTATCTGAAATTATTTCCATCTGGGTTCAGAGAAAGAGCGAATGAAACCAAGCAAACTTTGAGTGCAAAGAAAAATCGTTTCACTCGTGTAATATAAAACTCTTGAACGACTTGAAAGACAAATGGAACAAGACATTTACAATAACTTGGTTCCAGCTGTTTCTGCAGAAAAACCATGACAGAAACTAGTGTTTATAGCAACAAAGTTTTAAAGCTGTCATTATATTTTTTTAAAATTGCTTTCTTTTCTTAGGTGTGCCAAACTTAAATAAATGATTCCATACCCCGTTTGAGAAAAAGAACAAATGCTTCCACAGAAAATTTTGGTTTATGGGTTTTCCATATGCATTTCGAGAAAAGAAATAAATGGCTGAGAAGAAATGCAAAAGAAAACAAAATGACGAGAATCTGCAGGAACACGAGATTTCCCAATATTGTTTATACATCTGACTTCTGTTCAATAATAACTTGGATTAGTGAGGGTTAGTTCATTGTCACTCTCCATAACACCTGCAGCAAAAGCTTAAAAATGCTAAGAAGATGAAGCACATTTGGATGGAAATGGTTGTAAGGAGAACAAAAAATAGGAGCAACGGGCCTTGCAAAGAGTGAGTGAGACAGAGAGCGCTCTCCAGCCTAGGGTACACGATTAAATCTTTAATTAACATGTGTGTGAATGGGTATTAATATTACTCATGAAACAATATTCGATCAACAAACATAATTTTCTTTTTTTTTTTGTGAAATTGATGTCTTACAAGAAAAAACTCTTAGTTTTATCAAATATTAAATAAGGTGAAAGAAAACTATGTGTGGATACAACCAGAATTAGGTTTGAATAAAAAAATAATTGGGCCTAAATTCAATTTGAGATTGTTGAATCAAAACAAAAGATTATTCAAATTCGTCTCAAATAAAAAATAATTTGATTTGAATTTGTGACTTAAGTTTAATTCAAATTCACACAACTTGGATTTAACTAATGTATTCAAACTTCTACCATTCATTGACCTATGTTCATGATTTGGTTAAAATCAAAGAAATCTTAATTAAAACCTTCACCACCTTATCTAATTTATTGTACCTAAAATATATAAAGAAATTTAGATAAGGAAATTCACATTATTAACCAAAATCATAAGAGAAATCAGTGATAATTGTATTTTCGAAAATTTACTCTACTCTAATGGGAAATTCGGTAGTAATTTCACTCATAGATCATGGAGTAGAAGTTCAACGAGCAAAATATCACAAAGTTCTGTTATTTTAAAGGGAAAGAACTCGACAAAAGACATCTGCAGAGTCACATTATTTCAGAGGGAGCTTGCCCATAGAAAGAACAACATTGCCAACGTTAAACCTTTAGAGGCTGCATAAATGAGACGAACTTGACGAAAGACATCAACTTATCGGTACTGGGGTGCCAGTTCGCCTGCCTTCACTATGTAATTCTGTTCAGGAAAGTCTTGTCCCTTGAAGTACCTCTCAAGCATATCCTTAGTTCCGGCAGCATATCGCAACTGTAAGATTTTACATTATTTCACTTGTGAGCAGAAAATGAAACAGAGAAGCATGCATTCAGTAAGAATAAAAGACTGAGAAGTAGACATTTGACACCGTATATATGAGTTATGGCATAAACTATCATGCTTTGGTATGAGATATAAGTGCTATAATAAGTAAAACTTGTAACCAGGTTAACTTTAACCTTGAATTTCAAAATTGCCAGACCTAAAAGTGATGAAATGTTTTAAGTTTGATTTCTATGGAATAAACAATATACCTGTGCATCAATAGTTGTACCCGAAATATGAGGAGTCATAGCGTGATTTGGCATGTAACGCCAAGGGTGGTCCTTAGGAGCCGGCTGTGGATTCCAGACATCACCACTATAACCTAAATATGTGGTTGAAAAGAAAACCATTAGATAAAGAGAGGATTGGCATGCCTTCTTTTTAGTAAATAAAACATTGACACCGAAGAATTCCACTCTGAAGGACAGCCTTTTCATCCTCAAAAGAAAATAAATAGGATGCAATATCTTATATGTAGCACAGCAGTTTCACAGATGACATAAACTAACTTATATAAATTACCTCCAATGTGTCCACTTGAGCATGCGTCAACAACTGCTTGAGTATCCATGATGGCTCCTCGAGCATTGTTAACAATCATGACTCCCTTCTTCAGCTTCGCAATCCTATCTTTGTCAAACATTCCTCTGCAACAAAATGAACATATTGAACTTAGCATAAAACCTGATTGACCAAAAGAATATTTAATTAGAAAACAAAATTTGTTATTATCTATTATATAATCAAGCTCCTTAACCAAAATATAATTATTGGCAAAGAATTAAGTTCAGGAAATTTAAGTTGTGAAGTTGCAGTGAACAGCCTTAATAAAGAATGCCAATCTAGCACTCAAAGACATTTGAACTTGCATTATTTATTTATATACATAAAAAATTAAACAAAAGACATTTGGAAACGCTAAGTTTACCTTGTTTTCTCAGTAAGAGGCGTGTTGATGACAATTACATCACATTTGGGAAGCATTATATCAACATCCTCCTCAAATGTTGCCCCGGTCTGTTTCTCCAATTCTGGATCCATTTTCACCCGGTCATGATAGAGAAGATTACAATTAAAAGGTTTCAAACGTTGGAGTAAAAGCCTGCCAATACGTCCACAACCGACAGTTCCCACTGTCTTCCCTTCAAGATCGTAAGATCTATAGGCAACACCTGCAACATTCCATTCCCCATTGATAATTTGATGGTATCCAGGTACAAAATTACGGAGAAGAATGAGGATTCTCATGAGTTCATCTTCTGCCACTGAGACTACATTGCTTCCAGTGACCTCTGCAACAGTTAAACCAGCAGCAGCAGCAGCTTGCAGGTCAATATGATCAGAACCAATTCCAGCAGTAAGAAGAAGTTGCAAATTTTTGGCTTTTTTGATCCTTTCTGCTGTAACATAGGCAGGGTGAAAAGGTGTTGATATGAGGACATGTGCATCAGGAAGATGTTTCTCGAGTTCTGCAATAAAACCACAAAAATGAATATCAATAAATTTTGAGGGAAGCTTCCACTTATCAACTACATGTCTACATAAGGAAATCGCAATCAGTAAGCTTCAAGTTATTTAAGGAATTATAGTTCTCTTATAAACCATCAAGCAGTGATATTAATATTTGAATGATTTACTCAGAGATTGAATATAAATGAGGCCTTCTGGTCAGCCAAAAATCTCAATAGTTGCTCAAGGAACAGAATGATGGGAAAACCTTATGAATTGCATAGCATGGTGGCATCTGCATGCAAGCTTGTTCATATTTTTTTCATTACGATGAATATTTTCATTTTGCTTAAATCTACTTCAAGTCAAAATACTAACCACAGTTCGGTCCTTCTTTGTCATCAGTGACTATATACTGATGACCTTGCGATTCGAGCCAGTTACGAATGCCCAAAGCGTTCTCCGTACAGCCCAAAAAATTAGGATTCTTTGAAGCATATTCGTTGGCCTTGTAAAACACCCCAACAATCTTCTTGCTTCCGGAAGAAGCCTGTTTGCAATCAAACAGAGGAAACTTGATTAAACCAACCATAATAGAAGAAATGCAGGGATAATGACTTAATCACTAATGTAACCAGAGTCCAACTCCAGCATATCAAGATCTTATATTAGTAATTTCTTCCACCTCTAATTAAACTCATGCTAGTTATGTAATTAATCTGCCATTATCATTATCTCAAAAATTAAACTGGTAAAGTCTTTCAGTACCTCTCTTAATTTGTGAAGAAGACTCATCTAAATGTATCTTTATTCTCCATGAACATATCAAATTACCCATGTTTTGCGATGAATACAACAAGAGACATCAAATAATGCAGAACCACCAAATTTTAAACTTAATAATGACGGCTTTTAAAAACATACAACTTACTTGGACTAGTATATATGATCATTAAAATATCACATTTAGTGGTGAACAACTTAGCAAATGGTGCGATAGTTGGCAACAAAATAGTTTAAACTACTGCGCAACAGAACACCAGCTCTGCTAAATTATTGGATTAGTCCAAATATCAGCATCTTAACGACTCAAATCAACACGAAAATCATTTCAGGCAATCATCCTACTGTAAAAACAAGAATCAATAGCATGTTGCAATTATATAATTACAAAAACTGCAATGAAATTCGGGGAAAACTTTCATCAACTTCCGGTTAAGATCCGCTAAAATCCATACCGATCCAGTTAGTTTCTAAATTCTTCATAATCCACCCATGAGGATGAGATTCATTTTTCTTTCGCTTTTTCACTACAATCCGATCACCGACAATTAAACAAGATGGAAAGAAGAGAGTAATTTGAATAGGAAAAAAAAATGAATTGCTTACATGCGCTTGTCTGGTGAAAACAGTTGAGGAAGAAGCTAAAGCACTGATGGAAGAAGTACCTACACGCTTCATGGCCATATCTGATATCTCTCACTCTTAGTTTGGAATACTTATCTGATCTCTGCTGAGCCTGCTATTCTTGCGATTAAATAATACCGAGACTCGTGACTAATTTTGGCTTGCTGTCTCTATCACAGGAAAGAAAACGTTTTTTCTTTCTCTTTTTGGTATGTAGAGAAGAGTCCACGTGAAATTTAGCAAATTGATAATGAATGACAGAAATTATACCTTTTACATTTTTTTTATTTTAGTATATTAATAATGAAATAATAAATATTACGCCTTTTTATTGCTTTTTTAATTTTAGCATATTAATTATAAAATTATAATTACAACTGGCAAACCGTATGTGGAAAATAGCCATGTAATTTATTTATTACCCAAATAATATTATATATCCATATGTTTTGTCTAAATTATATATAACGTTAATATATTATTATATAATTAAATAATATTTTATTTTTAATTAAAAATTATTAAATTATATGATAATATATAAACAAATTATTTCATTATTAATACATTAGAAAAGATATTAATTAAAGTAAACACAAAATTTTATATTTAAATTTTTTTAAGCGAATTTTTAATAAGTTTGTTTTTTTAAGTAAACTCAATATTTATTTCAATAATATCTTTCTTTGATAATTACTTTTCCTTAGTAATGGTTTTTGTTTGATAAGTTTAATAACTTATAAATTAAAACATTCGTAAATTTATTCAAAAATAAATCGATTTTTTATTAGAGTATTGATATATGCTGATCAAAATGAACAATTGAACAGTTGCGAGTATGAGATTGTTAATATGATATGATTATTTACTTTTCTCTTACTTTAATATTTTTGAATTAGATGTTATTATATGAGTTTATGTGAATAAGTTTACATAATTTATTTAAATATGTAATATTATTTTTATTTATTGATTAAAAAATATTATATATAAATAATAATATATTATCATATAATTAAATATTATTTTATTTTATATATATTATTATAGATTTATTAATATTATATATATAATTTTATTATTAAAAAAATAAAAGACGATAAGGATGAAGAGTGGATTCATATGTTTTCAATCCGGGGGCGCCTGGTTTTTCAAAGTAGATATCGAGTAAACGGTGCGGGTCAGCTTTGATCGTCTTTTTTTGTCATTTCGTATCGTATCCAACTGGACAGCTTTGTCGCCGAATCCTAATCGCAATTTGTCTGGTGTGCCCAGATCTGCCTTCGCCAGTTAGACTTGTGTTTCCTGTTGAATATTATTCTTCTCTATCTGCCTTGTTACGCATTTGGTGGCTGTAAAAATGTTTTTGGGCCACTCGAAACGAGAAAATGTAAATCACTCAAACTAGAAAATGTTGCCAACCTGAAATGTCAAGAGATCATTGTAAAAGATGCCAACTTTTTACCTTGAAGACTCGGAGCTACTGATTCATAAAGTTTCTTGGCAATGTCCTCAGCCTAGCAGCGTCACAATACTCAACTCATTAACAGCTTCTTAAGATTGAGCAGTATCTATATATCAAAAATCCAAATTTGGCTTAAAAATGAGATGAATCCAAAGTCATAAATAATAATAATAATAATAATATGACGAAATAAAAGCAAATAATATATATATATATATATACACACATACGCATACACGCACAGAGACACACACGTACATACAAAACGGAGCTCAACACTCTCCCCACTCAACTAGTCACTCAATGGAGTCATCTTCGAGAATGACCGTGACGCAGAAAGAGCAGTTGATGGTTATGAACGACGTTCGAATGATGTACGAGACCTACGCCGGTGTTCCCCCCAAAACTCAGCGTTTAATGTAAGCAGGAAATCCTTCACATTAACTAGGGTTTCAATCTCATTTTTTCGCAAATTCTGGCTTTCCGAATTTTTAGTTTGTCTCTTTTTTGGTTTACAGGATGGAGCTTCAGCGTGATAATCACATGGAGTACTTGCTGAGAGGTCTCCAACAACTTGGTCCTTCCTTTTGCGTTTTGGATGCTAAGTATGTGCCTCTCTTTTGAATTTAAGTTCTTAATTAATTGTTAATTGACCACACTGATGAGAATTAAGGAATGGAGTTGAAGATATTTTAGAAGTACAATTTTGGACTAAGAGTTAACAATTATTTGTGATTACATTTAAGTATAATTTGTATGTTGGATTGGCAATAGAAGGTAGCTACTTTGATGATATATAGAAGGATATAATGTGTTAAGATTCAGTGACACAATGATTATTGTATGAATTTAACATAATCTAATTATTTCTATTAATGATATCCGTGGACAAAGTTTAGACTTAACATAGGAAAGTAGTAACCACGCTACTGAAATTGTAATATGGTACAAGGAGAACTAAAAAATATTTGGAGGCATATTCTAAAGGCATTTTTTTAATTGTATATAGCAGCTAATAGAAAGCCAATTAGATAGTGAATATTAAAAAAAGAAAGAAAGAAAGGAATGAATGATTTTAATTTGTTATTTCGTGTAAGAACTCACTTCTCAGGAGATCCATTTTCATGTTATATCAGATAGACTAATTCAGTTTTAGTTCAGAGAATTACAGTCAGACAAATTAACCTGTGGTTAAACTGAGCAATTGAACTTCACCATGTCTAAACTTGTTCAAGTATTCATAACTCACGTTTAAGCTAAGGTTTAAGTTGAAGTTATTTTAAAATAAGTGTTATACATTTAGTTCATCTGTTATTAAGTTCTTGTATATCGAGGTATATTCCTTGTAGTTGAGTAGATGGTTTAGATACTTAAAGACTCCAGATGGATTCAGAGAGAAGTTTAGGTAAAGAGATGAGACATACTGAAAATTGCTCTAAAATTAATTTTTTTTTTCTGTAGAAGTAGTAAATCTTTTCCTTTTCTTCAAAATAGCCAAGAGGAGGGTGGTTGCTCAACTCTGAAATATTGTTTAAGGTTTTTAATAGGAATGGGACTTTTCATCATCTAACAGTACATTGCTGAGAAACATAAACAGACACTAAAACTCAAACGAATACTCTTTGAATGAACAACCCAGTTGGCCAATAAACTGCATGGTCAATGAATGAAATGGTTTCAAGTAGCGTAGAGTGGCAGTCAAAAGAATGATCAGTTTCCATTTACTAGTCTTTGAACACTTTCCATATGTCCATATTAGTGGAAGTTTATTTATTGAGAACAAATTTTGTATCTTTGAACGTGCAAAACATATTTGAGCTTTTTTAGTGTTTTCCTCAAAGATATTTGGTTGTGTTCATGAGTTACATGAATGTCACAATGCATTCTTATTTTTTATTTTTTGTTGTGATTCTTGCTTTATCTAGTCGTCCTTGGTTATGCTACTGGATCCTGCATTCAGTTGCTTTACTTGGAAAGTCTGCTGATGCTGCATTTGAAGATAGGACCATTGACTTTCTTAGTCGTTGTCAGGTATGACGTTTATATTAATTTTCATAGCATACTTTGCTTTGAATTAAGTGTATTTTCAATTTGTTGAAATGCTTTCTTGCTTACTCTATTTTTTTTATGTGAACTATGAATAAAATCAGTAGAGGAAGCATCATTCCTCTTTGTCTATTTAAAATTTCATTGGGAGACTGTAGGTGGATTTCTATCGCCACTCTGTATCACAAATTCTACTCATAATTTCTTGAAGGCTCAATTTCTCTTTTAGAGTTTCTTAAAGGTGTCTTGTGCTTTTGTTTGATTATGATCATTGAAAATTTGGATGTTGGAAGTTGTCTGGGGTTCAAAATCTCTGTCCCTGGTGTATTGAATTGCAATTATCCCTGTTGAATCTTCTGTGATTAAACTTTAAGTTTTAGGACTAAATATTACTAGTTGGAATGTATTTATACCCCTAAAAAATTATACTATTGACTTTTGTGAGAATTAACACAATTACATACCTTTTTTGTGAAAATATACATGAGCTTTCTATGTGCTTGTGCTTTTGAATATACAAATCATGGATGCCAATGCATATCCAAACATTTAGATACTTTGGGCCCTAAGTTCATGTTTTTCTAATTCCTATTTTATGCTTTTTGTGCACATCACGTATTTTTGAAAAGCAGTGTGCTTTAGCATTACCTGGATCAAACACATTCATCTGGCGCTGTCCATATATGGAAATCTGTACTGTTTTGTCCCCTAATAAAATGACTGAACCTTGATAGTTGTGAAGTATCTAATGGCCATTTAAATCATTAGGATTTTTGTGCCTTCTGATCAGAGAGATCAATTACATTCGGTGCTTCATGCTTAGTGATCCGCTTGTATAATTAACATATTTGGTGCTACCAATTTTACATGCACACTATGTTAGCTGGTCGTTAAGGTAAAATGCTATTATTACATCTACAGCTTTTCATGTCATTCTGTTTTCTTATATTGGCAGGACCCGGATGGTGGATATGCTGGTGGACCTGGACAGGCAAGTAGATGATCCACTGGTTGGCATAATTACTTGTTTACCGTTGATGGAGACTCTCCTAGTTGCAACCAACAATATTTGCAATAAATTAAAGTGTTCCTTGTTCAAACTTCAATTGTGAAACCTTTCTTTCATTTGCATACCCCTTAGCTGTTGTTCCAATGTTATCTTATGAACTTTATCACATAATGAGCAAATCAATTTGTTTCTGGTAATAGATAAACAAAAGGGACAAAGTTGAAATCCTCTGGTGGTTTTGAACTTTCTTAATTCTGTTGCATCTGAGAGGCTCTAATGTTATTAATGAAGTCAGTCTTTTGATCTTTGCCATCTTTTCTTTTCTAAAATAGTACATTCTATTGGTTGAAGATTCTTGCCACTGATCTCTTAAGCTAACTGCTTAAATTTCAGTATCCTGCTTTTTTACAGGATGAGTCTTTGGAAGATTAGGCTCATAAGATTGCTCTTATTGTTTCTTTTTTATTTCTACTTTGAAATGTATTTTTCACAGTTGTTTCTCATTCACATATTTATATTCTATCAGATGCCTCATCTTGCCACAACTTATGCTGCGGTGAATGCATTAATTACTTTGGGTAGTGATAAATCTTTATTGTCGATTGATAGGTGAGTTTAAGCTTCTCTAAAGTCAGTCTTTTGCCTCCATATGCCATCAAGCCTCTGAAATTCTTTGAAATTATCTCTTGGGAATGCTTTGCAGGGGTAAAATGTACACGTTTCTGAAGCGCATGAAAGATCCAGGTGGGGCCTTCAGGTTTGTCAGTGTTTTTTATGATTTTAATTGAGAAACTACTTAGATTTCATGAATATTAATTTATATTTTATGCCTTCCACTTAGAATCACCAATTGGTTTTTCTTAGGATGCATGATGAGGGAGAAATTGACGTTCGAGCATGCTACACTGCCATTTCTGTAAGTTAGCTCTCTCTCTCTCTCTTTCTATGTATGTGGACACATTTTAATATATATAATAACTTTTCCTTAATCCTTGCTTATATATACACTTGCTCATTCTGGCTCTAATGTCAAAGTAAGGACATGCTTATAATAGTCAGTACATTTGTTCATCAAGTCAAACATTGGTTGGCAGTAGCTTCAAAAGTATGGTTCTCAAGCTGACATCAAATTCTTATAATTTTATACTATTTCGTACAATAGTTTGTTGATACATTGGTATACTTTCTTAATTGATGCCATTGTTAAATCCTCCCAATACACAGTTGCTTGTTCTTAATTAATATTTTCCCTGTTTTAAATTTGGAACTTACCATTACTGTCATGTGAATTGGTATGAAGTTATATTTCACTATTCATCTTGACTGTTAGAGCAAAATCTGTGCCTTGCTTTATTATGGTCTGCATACAATTTCAATGTTTTCTGCTCAGAAACTAGTGTTCAACATCATTTTTGTATTTTTAATTCTCACTGTCTTTCAGCGACTAATCTCTTGTTATAAACAGGTTGCGAGTTTACTGAATATTTTGGATGATGACCTTGTTCGCAATGTTGGAAATTACATCTTAAGGTTGGTTTCCAGTGGACTTTAATATAAATTTGCCAGTAGATCCATCTGATTCTGGTTTATCAGGTGGCTTTATTGATGAATGTAAATGAAAATTTTGTATTCTATGGCATCTCTATGCAGATGTCAGACCTATGAAGGAGGTATTGCTGGGGAACCTGGTTCTGAAGCTCATGGTGGGTATGTTTCACTCTGCATTCTCTGTCTCTTTTTTCTTCATTTCTGTGCTTGGTTTAGCTAATGCCATTGTAATGTGTTCCTTTTTGTTTTGGTTCATGTACATACTATTGTCTGTCTGCCTGTCTTAGCAAAGCCATTAATGGATTGATAATTTGATGCTCAGTTATACATTTTGTGGATTGGCTACAATGATTCTGATCAATGAGGTCAATTGTTTGGATTTGGCTGCCTTAATTGTAAGACAATGTTTCCTTTTCTACTGTTGTTTATGTTTTTATCTGGTAGATCTTAATGTTTGATCTGGTGATTCGGTTTATCATAAAACTGAGTGTTAATGTTCTCATTGCTCAATTTGATTGTATAGGATTGGGTGGCATTTAGACAAGGGGTAGAAGGTGGATTTCAAGGGAGAACCAATAAACTTGTTGATGGTTGCTACTCATTCTGGCAGGTTACTAATTTCTCTATGAATCTGCTGGTTTTCCTTGTTATTTTAAGTACAGTGGACTAAAACAAAGAAAAGTGAACAGGGAGGTGTATTTGCATTATTACAAAGGTTTCATTCAACTATTGGAGAAAGACTGACACAGTCAGGTCCTGGAGAAGCAGAGTACCATATTGATAGTCCAAAAGCTACTCCAGAATCAGATATATCAGAAGGGGAAGAGATTTCAGATGGTACGTCATCAGAAAGTGATGATGCTTGCAATTTTCCACGGGAAGGTAGGTTCACTTGAAGTGAATAATGTGGTTTTAATTCCATTTTTATTAAGGAATCAAGTCTTTGCCTCATCATGCCTTTTGACAAGGTTACAGCTGAAAATAAATTTTTTATTTTTAATTTTAGTAAACTCAAATATGAAGATTTTCTTCATTTTCTTTGATGTAAAAGGAAAATACAATTACAATATTCAGTATTAAACTTTACAGTTAGAATTAAAATAAAGGCTTTTTTTTTTTGGATGAGTCAAATAAAATGCTATTGAAGTTTAATTGGAGGGTAATACTACAAGAACGGCCCTTAATATAAATAAGAAGAATTTTTAATTAAAGTTAAGAAAATATAATCTTTTTTTTTTTAATTATTATGTAAGACAGGTTTTTCAAAAAGATATTAAATTAGTGTTTTCTTGAAAATCAACTTCAAGATATAAAATTTTGCCTATTAGAAGAAGCAAGTGCGTAAATATAAGGATTGAATACTGGGTTTTAAGAGATAGAAAGGATATTTTACAAAACATTTTGTGCAATCTAATCTAAACAATTGAAACCTATATTTATTCAAGAGGGTTGTGCATAAGAAAATCAATTTTTCCCATGTGTATTAAATACACTGTTACTTTATGTGGTAGCCATAAGCGAGGCCACCTCTGCTCTATATGTCCGCCACTGCTGTAAATTCATGAGATCTTAATTTTGTTTGTTAATTGTTTGCAGGTTCACAGAATGATTTCTATCCACTTTACTTTGACAATGTAGGCTTTGTCTCGTCTGAGGGGCATGCAGAAAGGGCCCCTCTTTTTAACAGCATTGCCTTGCAGAGATATGTACTTTTATGCTCACAGGTTAAGATTTGAAAGATAATTTTACTTATCGATCACTTGATGCTTGAGTGAAGGGAGTGGTGCTTTTGTCTGTGCTATTTCAAATAAAAAAATGACCAAATTGAATTAAGTAGTAAAACTGATGGAGAATCATATGTGTCAAATCATAAATTTTCTTGGTCAAGGTCATTTGAGGTTTGCTTTAGATTAAAATTAGTGGGACTGCAATCAAGCTATTATTTTGACTGAACTGAGCCAAAAGAGCATTGGGCATCTCTGCATCAGTTTAAATTAGTCTGAGGTTATGGTATTTTTGTCTTTGCATTTGACTCAGTTCAAAGGCTTGGCTTTTTTCTGTTCTGTGGGCTAGGTAGGGAGTTGCAGATGGAACATTTGATGATATACGATTATATTTGAGCCATCCTTAAAGGAGACAAATTTTCTTGTTCTCAACATATATAAATTCTCCTGCTTGGATTTGTACTTTTTGATAAATGTTGTCATTGCAGGACCCTGAAGGCGGACTCAAGGACAAACCTCGAAAATCTAAAGACTATTATCACACCTGTTATTGTTTAAGTGGTCTATCAGTCTGTCAGCATAGCTGGTTGAAAGACGAAGATGCTTCACCTTTGCCCAGAGCTGTCTTAGGTCCGTATTCTAATCTTTTGGAGCCGACTCATTCCATCTTCAATGTTGTCTTGGATCGTTATCGTCAAGCTCATGAATTTTTCTCAAGGGCCTAATGAAAATTAATCTTAGCAAAAATTTGTGGGCTGCCGGATATGTCGTTTAAATTCACAATATCCAACCAACTGTAGTTGAGAATCTCGTGAATTGAAACTGGTATTTAATTAAAAAATAATTTTACTTTGAATCTAAAATCAGCTTGTTTATAATAGCAAATTTAATTTTTAACTTATGCTCGATTCCTTTGATTTAAATTACGATTCAAGCTCGAATAATTAGTTGGAGTCTATCCCTGAGAGTAACATGGGTAGAATTACTTATTCAAATAGTTCTAGATAAGTTTTATAAATTTCTTATTATTCTCATGAAATGGTTTGTTAATACGTTTTCTCATCACTAATTAATATACACAATTCAGAATCTTACACAAAAACAATTGAAATCTAAGAAGACTTTAGTAAGTGTGCTATGAGTGTGTGAGAGGATAGCTTAAGAAAGAAGAAAAAAAATATAAGAAAGTTTTGAAAAGATAAAAAGAAATATATGAGAAATAAGATTTTCTTAAATGGTTTGACTCAATAATTGACGAATTTGCCTCCTTTATGGAATAACACAAGATGTTAGTTGTAGTTTTGTCTTTTCATGTCCTCCCCTCCTTTTTCCCTTTTATATACAAGTTTCCTAAAAGAAAAACAAATTTCAATCCTCTTCAATTTACGCCTTAATCATTGATTTGAATTTAAATCAAACGAGTTATATCAATATCTATTACATCTTATTTATATTTTCGAAAAAGCTAATTTTCTATTAGATGATTGTTATACTATAGAATTGGGATGAGACCTTTTGATAATTACTAGAAAACCTTATTTGTTACAACGTTGTATTCGTTGTGTGCTTGGGACAGTTCGTCATTGCACATGGGCATAATTTAATAATTAAAAAAAATCTTTTGATATGATTGTTGGGTTTTGAAAATAAATTTGAACCCCCAAAGCCTTGACCACATAAACAATTAAAACAAAGAGAATATAACAAAATTATGTACACTCATTTTGAGTATACAAATAGATATATATTTGATATATGTTATTATATAATTAGGTAATTTTAAATTAAAGATAAAATATTTAATTATATAAATAGATATTTGATAATCCATTTAAAATAGATAGGCATGGGGATTTGTTTTCATTACAATACAAAAGTTAAAAAGCTTGTCATGCCTTTTTGTCTCCAATATTAGCTTTACTAGGTTGGTGTCCACAACACACCATTAATCCTTCAAATTCGTCCACAACTTGCCTTATTTCTTGACCCTATTAGGATTCTTCTTTTAATTATATTTCTAATTATTATTTAAATTATTTTTATTATAATTTTTTATCTAGTATTAATTTATCGTGTAAATTGTGATCATGGCTTTGAGTGCTTAAATTAAAATATTAAAAAAAAGAAACTTAATATTATTCAATTTCAAATAAAGAGTAATTTAAATTTTATTTTTTAAAAAATGCTATCCATTTCCATCTCACCTCCATCCAATTCCGACCCGAATTCGAGGTAAGATGGTGACGTGTCACGACACTTGACTCACGGATTGTCTTTCTGAATGTTGTGGCCAGCGCCAGAAGCCTTTTTATTTTGCAACCGGCCAATGGTGGACCACTTTTAGAAGCACCAAAGATGCGGCTGGAATCTTGGATTTTGTCCACGTGGATCCCTTCAATCATCATCACATCAGAATGCCACGTGGTAAAAGCTGAATCTGTAACTCATTCAACGTCACACACTCCTGCTGTCACCAGAACATTTCCGGTACAGCCAATTTTCAACGCCTTAGCTGAAACCAATGCATAAAATCTCAAACCTTAATCCATAATTATCCTTTACTAATTAATATTAATTTATTATCCTCTTAATGTACCAATTTTTAATAAATTTTACTTGATGAAAACTGAAAAATATTTTCTAATTTCTGAAGGAAATTCACCATAAATATCAATGAAGATTGAAGAAACAACATAATAAATAAATGATTAATTCTAAGTAAACATAATAAAAAAAAAAATTAAAATCTTGGGTATTTCTAGAGAATAGGTGGGAGGGAAGTCGCCTTCATTGTTGCTTCAACATTCTTCTATAGTTTTATATGTAATGGAACCCCTCACCTTTACATTAAAAACCTCAACACAAATAAAAGTTGTGTGGACGATAATATATTATTATATAATTTAATTTTAAATTAAAATAAAAAAATTATAAACACAACTTTTATACTTTTATATATATATAATGTGTCATTATATAATTTGATGTTATTTTATTTTTAATTATTTAATTACTTAATAATATGTTATTATTTGTGTATAAGATTGTGCATATAATATTATTCAAATAAAAAACAATACTATGAATACTCATTTTAAATACACAATTGTGTATATACTTATATCTGTCATCATATGATTGAACATTACTTTATCTTTAATTTAAAATCATTCAATCATATGATAACATATATAAGTGTATATACATTTGTATGCGTAAAGTGAATACATATAGTTTTATTGTCTCTGAAATACACTTAGTTATTTCCTACTTTGCCCTTAGCCTCTTGCCAATTTTCTGTTTCTTCTGATAATTTTGTTTCTTCTTGCATACATGAACTTGTGCTCTCTATATAAAAGCACAATACAAACATGGAACTCAAGACCATCAAAGACTTGAATTCTCTTCATTGAAACAGAATATAGAAAGGTATAGCTTATATATAGTTTTTCATTTATCTTCCTTAATTTTGCATTGTTTATGTCTCTTTCTTTTGCTTTGTTGCTTGATTAAGATTATTTCTATAGCTTGTTCTGGATATTGATCATTGGAAGAGAGCTCCAGTTTTTCATTCTCTCTTCTGGGTTTGTTTTGCTTTGGAATGTTTATATGTCAAGTGAAAGTGTTTTGGTGATGGAAGAATATGGCAACAGAGTATTTTGGCATTATGCAAGTGCATAACTTTATCTTTTGTCTTTGAATGTTATAATATTCAGGGAATATTGATTTTTTAGGGTGAAATTTAGCTTACAGTTTTTGGGAATCTGATTTATTTAATGAAAAAGCTTCTGTTATATCCTGTATAACAAAAGTTTTATATTTTACATTGCTATTTTTGGATAGGAATTGTTTTTTTCTATCTGCAGAAAGTGTGCATCTTTTTATTTTCCATTGATTTATTTGCAGATATAATGCCTGGATTGACAATGGAGGCATTGAATGGAGACAGTGGCGGAGTAGAAGAATCTAATGGAAGCTACAAGGTGTATAAGGACAGCAATTTACAGCAAAGGTCTCCAAGAAGTCCATTGAGTCCACAGAGTCCCCCGAGTGACTCCATTGATCTGGCCATTGATGGAATAGTTGAGACATCAATTGAGCAGCTTTATCACAATGTGTGTGAGATGCAAAGCTCTGATCAATCTCCATCAAGGGCTAGTTATGGTTCATATGGTGAGGAGTCAAGGATTGATTCAGAATTGCGGCATCTTGTTGGGGATATTGTTGGAGAGGAAGAGATGATGAAAGAGGCAGTAGAGGAGGTGGAGAATAAGGAAGAGAGTGATGGCGGAGCTGGCGGCAAATTTACTCCAAAGGAAGTAAATGGCTTTACTGATAGAAAGGTTGCAAAGAATGGTAGAAGGCAAAATTCTCCAACAAAGTCAAGTCCTAAGGCCAAACCTTCTAAAGAAAGACCTGCATCTGATAAAAAGAATGAAAGAAATATAAGGAAACCAACTAATGCTTTCTCTATGAAGAAGCAAAGACGGAATGGACTGGAGGATCCTGAGACGGCATTAGATAATCCAGATCTTGGACCCTTTTTACTTAAACAAACGAGACATGTGATTTCTACATGTCAAAATCCCCAGAAAGCTCTTGAATTGGTTACGCAAGCGATGAAATCATTTGAGGTATGTGCAAATGGGAAACCTAATTTAGAGCAAGTAATGTGTTTGCATATTATGTCAGCAATATACTGCAGCTTAGGCCAATACAATGAGGCACTTCCTATTCTTGAGCGTTCAATTGAAATTCCAGTCATTGAGGATGGCCAAGATCATGCACTGGCTAAATTTGCTGGGTGCATGCAGTTGGGTGACACTTATGCAATGTTGGGTCAGATTGAGAATTCCATACTGTGTTACACAGCAGGCATGGAGATCCAAAGGCAAGTCTTGGGAGAAACTGACCGTAGAGTTGGTGAGACATGTCGGTATGTGGCTGAGGCTCATGTTCAAGCATTTCAATTTGATGAGGCAGAGAAGCTTTGTCAGATGGCTCTTGACATTCACAGGGAGAATGGTTCTCCTGCTTCTATCGAAGAAGCAGCGGACAGGAGACTCATGGGACTCATTTGCTACTCAAAAGGAGATTATGAGGCTGCTCTTGAGCATTATGTTTTAGCAAGCATGGCCATGGCAACCTATGGCCATAAAATAGATGTGGCTTCAATTGATTGCAGCATTGGAGATGCATATTTATCCTTAGCTCGATTTGATGAAGCAATGTTTTCTTATCAGAAAGCATTCACTGTGTTCAAGTCAGCTAAAGGAGAAAATCACCCCACTGTTGCTTCAGTTTTTGTACGTTTGGCTGATTTGTACCACAAGATAGGAAAATTAAGGGACTCCATGTCTTATTGCGAAAATGCGCTCAAAATCTATAGCAGGCCTAATCCTGGAATCCCCTCTGAAGAGATTGTCTGTGGTTTAATTGATATTGCTGCTATATATCAATCTCTGAATGAATCAGACAAGGCACTCAAGTTACTCAAAAAGTCTTCAAAAATATTCAGCAATACCCCAGGTCAACAAAGTACTATTGCAGGAATTGAAGCCCAGATGGGGGTTATGTATTACATGATGGGCAATTATTCAGAGTCCTACAACATCCTGAAAAGTGCCATTTCCAAATTTCGGTCTAGTGGCGAGAAAAAGTCTGCCTTGTTTGGTCTGGTGTTGAACCAAATGGGTCTTGCATGTGTGCAGCTTTATTCAATAAATGAGGCAGCTGATTTTTTTGAAGAAGCAAGGAGTATTTTGGAGAAGAACTATGGACCATATCACCATGACACATTAGGGGTTTACAGCAATCTGGCTGGAACCTATGATGCAATGGGCAGGTACTTATTCTAGCCAAATTATTTCTGTTATATTGATTGCAGTTCTTCACCTTATGCGATATCTCTTGTTAATTTGTTCTAATTTATTATCTGACACAGACTAGGTGATGCTATTGAAATTCTGGAACATGTTGTTGGGATGAGGGAAGAGAAGCTCGGAACAGCAGACCCAAATGTCGAAGATGAGAAGCAAAAATTAGACGAATTGTTGAAAGATGCAGGGAGGGTTCGGAACAGAAAATTGAGGTCACTTGTCACCTTTCTTGGCGACAGCAGCCCAAAATAGTAAAAGTAGATGAAATTGAAGTATCATAATTGCTGAGAATGTATATAATTGCGTTTGTAAACCATCTTCTAGGCTGAAATTAGGTTGTTGGTTTGTCCATTCCTTCTGGCAGATACTGAAAAGAAAGAACACCAGATCTTAAAAGAGAGCTGCATTTATACTCAAGTTTGTTAAAATTCCTTCGTCACAATCTTCCTTGTATGTCTTGAACTCTACTTAAGAAAAGGTGTGGTTTCATTATCTCTGTTGGTATGCCTACCTAACTGTCTTTGCCAGAATATTTTAACTATTTCTACTAATGCGCTTGCCCCTTTCTCTATCTCTGTTGGCATATGTGCATTTGTTTTCACTTTATAAACGAAATCATTATCAAATCGGATAAGCATACGAAGACGTGATATACTCATTCGACCTAAAGCTATGTCATATTCAGGAGACCAAACAGTCAAAACGGAGTTTGCAATTGATGTTGCCTCGACTCTTCCCGCTGCTAACCTGTTCATATTTTACGGAATGTACATCAACATAGGTCAATGCTGCATGCGGAAGTTGCAGCCTCAGGATATCTTGTTTTTAAGCTCCTTATTGAACTCGAGTCACCTCATTTTTGGGCTTTACACACCCACTAGGATCCAGACTAACAGGTACATGAGTTGATCTGTCATGTATAACACTATATAGCAAACGCCCAATTGGTCCTGTGTTATGTATCCGAAAAAACCTTGCCCCTTCCTGGTATAGTTGCTGAACATAAACCAGAACTAGCATCAGGAGTAGAGGTTTGAATTTCTTCAATATTTGTGTGTTAAAACCATAGTAAAGATCATTCTGTCCAATATCTATCATATATAGCGCCTAGGAAAAGTCCTTAGGCCTTGGGAGAATGCTCTTGAATGAAGCAGTTGTTCCTGGTTATAGAAATTCACCAAACACATGATCATACATAAACACATTTTGACAACAAATAATGCATCTCCAGGAACTTCCAATTGATGGAAATACAGAAGCATAAGAGGGACTTGAATTGTATAGATTGAGAAATTTGAATGGCAAGTGGAAAGGGCTATAACCACCAGGCCTAACAGAAGAACCTGCAGTTGCAAAATTAGCACCATGCCTGAAATTGGTCCCAATTGAATCCAGACATGTGCGCAGGTATGGTAACAACAGGCTCTCAGCTGCAGTACTGAGCATCGAGATTAGAAAAAGAATAAAACATGGCACATTTTTTATCATCACGATTAGCCTGCTTACCAATGAAATCTATAATAAGACGACTATCACAAGATCTTCCGGCTGGATGTCCAAAGAAAGTTTCACCATTGGGTGAAGTGACCTGTGACTTTGCTGCAGATATTCCTCCAGTGTCTGAACTTGGGTCCCCAAAGTTATATATAGCTGGAAACTCACAGCCCTAAGCACTGACACTACCCACAAACATCAATCCCAGAACCAAAAATGAAAGCATAATAACCAAATTGAAGGAAAAGGAGACCATGTTAGGCTAAGCAGAAGCAAGAATAACTGCAGTCTCATACCACAAACACACTGTGTGGGAGTCCATACATGTACTTAGTATTATTTTTTAATTCAAGAAAATCAAAAAGGAGGTACAAGTTGCATTAGAGTATTAATGTTCTGCAGATTTTAAATTGAAAAGAGACAAAAGTAGGATAGTGAAATGATTACAATGCCTGGCCTTTCTTCTAATTTGATTGTGTTTGTCAGAGAAAGAGGCACTTTCTGATTCATGATCTTTTTTGGAGACTAATAAAGTTAATGCCTACCAACAAGCAAATTTTGGATGGTGTCCACTTGAGGCGAAAGATACATGGTCCCTCCGTTTTATAAGATTAACGTAAGATCCCTTTGGTTAGATGAATTGTTATTGAAGAATATCAATCAAATATAATCAACAGAGAAGCTAAAAATAATTAGGCGAAAACTTTTGTTGCTGCATTTTTGCATCAGTATATCCCCAGGGACTATTTTACATTAATATCAGAGAACAAATCTTGAGCACAAAATTGAAGGATGACAAAAGCGTTTGATTTTGATTCCTACACAATTTTTTTTTTTTTAAATTTTACTTTAATAACTAGCCATCAGAAACAATCTGTATAAAAGAAAATCAGATGAAACAGAAAGAATTTCAAATAAGATAACCTAAATCGGTTTTCCAAATGCTGCAAGGAACACATCAGTTCTTGCTGAAGGTATTTATTGCAGGTTTTCTGATGTAAAGAGTAAAGGTGCTCGGTGAAGAGCAAGTTTCTGCAGGTTGTACTTGGAAACATATCCTGCGCTTGCTAACACACAGGCAGCTTGTGCAGTTGTCTTGAACTCCATGTGGAATTTATAGGTGAAGGGAAAATAATCGTTGGGAGCCTTTTACTTTCCTCGACATGTGGAAAATCAGTGGTGTAGTGAAGTCCGCGGCTTTCATGCCTAGCAAGGGCACTGCTCACTACCAGCTTTGCACAGCAAAAGAGGTTCCTCATTTCACAAGCCTCAATTCCAACCATTGTCTGCTCCCACCCCTGTTCAAACAAGTATGTTTCCCATGTAGCCTCCAACTGAGCTATTTTTTGCTCTGCAGTGTTTAGCCTTGTTGTAGACCGAACAATACCCACATACTTCCACATGATTGACTGCAGTTCTTTTCTCACTTCCCTTGTTTTCCTCAAAATATTGAGCATTGTATAGCTCCCAAGTGATTTTGCCACAATTGGTCTGGCCCAGAAACTCAAAGAACTAAGATCAAGGCTAGAGCTCTTCATGTGATCAATTGAAGGCTGGACAGCTCTTCGTGCAAAAACTAATGCTTCTAGCAAAGAATTGCTAGCTAGCCGGTTTGCTCCATGCAAACCTGTGCATGCAACCTCACCTGCCACATACAGGCCCTGCACGTTTGTCTCCCCTTGAAGCCCAGCTCGGACTCCCCCGCACATGTAATGTGCAGCAGGGACCACTGGGATTGGTTGTTGGGTTATGTCTAGACCATAATTGAGGCATTCAGCAGCTATGTTGGGAAAATGTGACAGGACCTTCTCTCTGGGCTGATGACTTATGTCAAGCAACACATACTTCTCATTCCGCTGCTTAAGCTGGTCATCTATGCCTCTTGCCACCACATCCCTAGGAGCAAGCTCTGCTCTTTCATCATAGAGGGGCATGAACCGTTCCATGCCCAAGTTGTAAAGGATGCCTCCATCACCCCTGACAGCTTCAGTGATGAGAAATGCATTTTCTTGACTTTTGTTTGGTTTCATAGGAAGGCCTTCATCAGCTAAGGCAGTTGGGTGGAACTGAACAAACCTGAGAAAAATAATGATACAACAATTTATAGAACTCTTGGACAAATGAAACAAAATCTTTAGTGCAATATTTTCCAGTAGACTGGTTTATGTACCATATAACACAGAAACATCATTCCATCAATATGGCTATGAATGAAATAATGGAAACTAAAATAATCCTGAAAATAAACTTACTCCATGTTGGAAATCACCGCTTCGGCTCGGTGGGCCATAGCAATTCCATCTCCAGTGGCCACCTATATAACCAGATAAAATATGACGGTGAATTAGCTAGAGTAACCTTTTTTTTTTTTTAAAACCAAATATGAGACTGCATAAATTGTTATTACTAATTCCAATCATGATGCAAAAAGAAAAGACATATTTCTAAGTTCAGTAGAAAAAGCCAAAGAGAAACCAAAAGTCTAAATTTATCCCACAAGAAAAAGTTCTTCTCTCTCTATGGTCTTCAAATATTTTTTGATTTTTATCCAGGAAAAAAAGTAAAAAAAATAGTAACCATGAAACGGTCCTCTACTGAGAAGCCACAAACCGTTTACCATAGTTTAAAAACATTAGGACAAAACAATATATGATTATCAAAACTCTCAGATTCTCTCTTACACATAGATACCATAGAAGAGAAAAAACACTTTTGGCCTCCTATGTCAATGAAACAATTTTGAGTAGCAATATACTTGCCATTAATCAGCATAAAATATAAGAGAGAACACAGCATGTTTACACATTCACTTGAACAATACATTTCATTATTCACTTGTTTCAAATTCTAGAATTTTTAGCAGTAAGATGCAGGGGACAAAATTTCCCCTTTAAGTTATGGGAACAGAAAGAATTATACATACTGAAGCAAACAAATACTCACAACAGAAAAAAAATGAAAGCAAAATACCAGAGGATTTGTTGTCGACGGATAGATATGTCCAGCCCCACCTGATGCTAGTAAGGTCACCTTTGAAATAAATCGTATAACCTGATATTGTGACAAAGGTAAAGCACCAGAACATGATGTGAAGTTAATTTGCAAACAGTTAACAAAATATAATGCTAGAAACAAACTAGTAAAACTGCTCTCACCTCTTGTGTTTCAGTATTTAAAGTGTCAACACCATGGCAAACTGTGTTAGGACCATCCTACAATTTTAAACAATTCATTTCAGCATTTAATTATGCTGGGTGATTGAAATTACAATGTTAAATCTAAAGATAACTAGAACTGATAAAGAACTTTGGTATATTTTGCTCCTAAAATGTTCTGAATGCATATAAAATATATACTACGTAAAAGCTATGCATCTTCTTAAAGATCTATCATTGAAACATACCAATCCAAGGGTTGCAAAACACAATACGGAACTTTACAGTTAAAATTGATAACGAACCTGAGAAGTTAGCAGATCTATTGCAAAGTGGTGTTCAAAAACAGATATATTGGGGTCATTGACAACTGCTTCTAGTAGAGCCCGCTCAATCTCCCTTCCAGTCATATCAGCTGCATGAACAATTCTGCAATGGGAGTGGCCCCCTTCCCTTGCCAAGTGCAAGTTTCCATCTTCCCCATGATCAAAGGATGCACCCATAGAAATCAACTCTCTTATTCTATCAGGTCCTTCTGTACAAACAACCTGGACAAAGTGTTACAAAAACTGTAAAAGGACTGACTAAGCAGCTGGAAGTTTTAGATTACTGTCAAATAGTTATTATCTTGACAAAGTGTAGGAACAAATATATGGTACAACCCTTCATGCTCTAATATCTCAATAAGTCATCATTTACTGACTGAATTTTCTATGCTAAACATATGTTACTGCCAATTTAATTACATTAAGGATATTAATAGTAATTATGTGAAAACTATAATAACAGTTGAGGCTAGAGAGACATGAGGCACAGAACATCATCCAATTTCTATCTTGGAGATAATGAATTTTAATCTTATGTTCTTCATTGCTCTAGGACCATCCATATAGCGTTTAAATCCAAAATTAGACTGCCATTCAAATTCACATTTTAGTACTTCAACAATTAAACATGTGATGTGAAATCATAGTTGATAAACAACTGATTCTATGCACTAGAGTTGTCCGTTTCAGAACTCACTCTAACAGTCTCCTCATCACATAGATAAGCCCCAGCTACCATGGTGTCCTGCATGTGACTCTCTACAGAATCTGATGGACACAGCACAGCACTAACACCACCTTGGGCATAGTTTGTGTTGCTTTCATGAGGCTCTGCTTTTGTAATCACAGCAACAGATCCCTGTTTGGCAACTTCAAGAGCATACCGGAGACCAGCAACTCCACTTCCAATGACAGCAAAATCAAAATACTTTGTTGAACCGTCTCTCAAGCAAGCTGATACAGAGACAGCTTTTAAGGACTTCCATCTCTCACTCACAGAAGATTGAAAGAAATTACACTTCTGGGACAGCAAAGTTTTGGATACCCCACATGACCTGGAATATTTTACAAGAATACGCATAGGTTAAAAGCATAAATATGAAAAAGACTTTTTTCTTCAAAGCAACAGACCGAACACAAACAAACAGTTAAAAGATTTAATTATTGTGTTTGTATGCGATTTCAAAGATCTAAACCACCATTTCTTTATGTGGCAAATTTCTCCAGAACCACACATTGCTAAAATTAAATGTTCATATTTGTGGTTTTCATTTGGTGTGCATGTTTGTTAAAATTAAGCAGTGAATTTCTGATAGCCACGATACTTCAAGTCCTTTGCAGAAAGTAAACTTCTCAATCAATTCTAGGTAGCCTTCAAACAAGAACTCAAGAATATTTATTTCTCATAGATGATAAGAAACCCAAATAAAATGAGTTTAGTGTTCAAGACATCAAAATGAAATCCATGCACCAATTTAATACAGACACCAAAATTGTTATCAAATACCATGAGAGCTCTCTCTGTGGACATCCATTAAGTGCCACACTTGAAACCAAAGAAGCTTGTTTGCAACCTTGACCCTTGTAGCCAACCACTCCAAAAGGCAGATTGCCACTTCCAGCAGCTATACTGGTTGTCATTGAAATGTCTCTGCAACACAAAATGGATTAGAAATGAGAACTAAATCACAAAAACCATAAAGAAATAAGAAATAAATCACAAAAACCAAAGAAATTAAAAACATAATGAATAAATTGCAGTTTACGTGTTTCTCACATTAGATAATGAAAAAAGTATAGAACTTCGATCATGCAAATGAACCATCAAAAAGATCTCCCACGTTTATTCCCAAAGTTACACAGACTGATCTAGTTGGAAACAAAAACAAACGAAACAAAGTACATGTAACACATCACCTTTTTACAGATCATAACACATTAAAACTCAATAAAGAGCTTTATTTTAACCCAACAACATAGACAAAATAACAGAATTAATACATAACTCAAACTCAAGATGAAAAACACAGTTGGGCCACAAAAAACAGACTTACAAAAGATGTTTGAAAACAGATTTGTTGAAACAGAGGAAGGAGTATGAATCTGAAGTGAAATTGTAAGAAGGAATTGAAAATGAAAATTGAGGAGATGGGATGAAGAGAAATAAAGCAGTGGTGAACAGAGGCCAGAGAAGAACAGAAGCCTACGTTTCCAAGACGCCACATTCAACTTTATTCTTTTCCTATTGACCAAATGGCGCCATGCTTCTTCACTTGGTGTGCGCCGTCCGGTCCCAGAAATTGAACCACATCTTCCTTATTCTCTGTCATTGATGTCGTAAAAAATATTCCTTATGACTATAATCCGCCGATATAATATGAAAAAAATTAGGGTGGAATTGAGGTTTTCTGCACGAATTTTATTTCTAAAAAAAATTGAAGTTGATAATAAAATATTATTTTATTTTTAAATTTTTATTATCTAATACATTATAATATATCTTCAATTATATATTAAAAAATGGGCAAAAGAGTATTTTCTATTTAAGTGTTAGTTCAATCTCAAAAAGTATATTTCATTAATTGAAAAACTCAAACATTCATTTATAAACTAACTTCCATTAGAATTTTCAATTAAAGATAAGAGTAAAATTATTATTTTATTATTAAACCTTAAAATTTTCAGGGGTATTTAGTTAAAGGCTTATAAATATTACTTTGGTAATCTATATTTTATTACTTATATTACTTTATTTGATTTATAAGTAATAAAATATTTCGATAATCTTTTATTATCAATGGTGATAGTAAATAATATAAGAGGTAATATGGTTATCATTTTTATCTTAAGTATTAAAATATTAACAAAGTAATCTTGATTTTATTATAACTATATCTTTATTTATTAATTTTTTTAAGTAAAAATAATCTTATTTAAAATTAATATAACAAATAATATAAATATATTTTAGAATAATTAAACCTAAGGGCATTTGAGTAAAATAATATATTAGAATTATTTTATTACCTCAAACCAAATACAATAATTATTTATATTTGTTCGTTTTTATCAAATTTTATTAAATGTAATAGTAATTTATATTCACTAATTTTCAAGATATGATAATCTTCCTATTTTAGTAATAAAATATTCTCTAAATCAAATATCACCTAAACACTTATATCATTTTCTCCTTTAATTTAAAAAACTAACAATTTCTCCTTATAATTAAACCTTGAAAAACAATATTTCCTCTCTAAGATTGTTTATTCCATCTCTGTCAATCGAATGTCATTTCCACCGTTTTCTTCTCTAATTGTCAACGTTCATCAGACTAATTTCGTTGGACGAAGATGAATCGTCTTCCTTCCACAAAGAAATAAAAATGATTCGTTATTTTTGTCTCTTCGATCAAACAAAGATGAATATTCTTCATCTGATCAATAAATTAATATCAAAAGAATCTTTATCTTAAGATTTATAATTTACTCTCAAACATATAATTATATGTACACATCTATTTATATTTATACTAATAAATTATTTATTATTTTTAATTAAAATTAATATAAATTAAGGTATAAAATTAATTAATAAAAATTTATGAATAAAATATTGTTTTGTTTAAGGGTTTTTTTTTTTTAAAAACTTTCAAACGATTCCATCAAAAGTTGGTGGGACATAATGATTTAACCAAAATTTAATTGTAATCCCGCAATTAAGTGGCCATTGAGATGGTCAAAAAAGGTGCTTCACACAAAACTCATGATGGATGCACTTTTAATTTTTAGCCACCAAAAAATGACATTCAATGGGCGTGGCTGCGTCTTCGCCTTTCATTCACCAATCATTTGTTAAGTATACCGTTGCCTTTCCCATGGTACCGACAATCTCTAACTAGAAATAAAACCACAAATGGTAGCTTCCAAATATATACATGAAGACAAATATTTGTTTAATCTAAGGAGAGTAAGGATGAAATAAAATTATATATATATTTATTTATTTTAATAATATAAATAAATATATATTTGATATATATTATTATATAATTAGATAAATTTGAATTAAAAATAAAATAATATTTAATCTAATATATATAAGTGTATATATATATTTATATTATAAAATAAATATGTATAATATTACTCATAATTATGAGATATAATATTTTAAAATTGTAAATAATCCAATTGCCCCCGTTATCATCCTTCCCCAACTCAATCAAAACCAAGCTACTCTTTGTGGTTAAGAGTTCAAAATGAATAAGGACTGTTTTTATTTACAAAATAGAAGACAAAACAACAATTTGAAGACTTGAACAAAAGGTTTACATCATCTTTAATAATTTGATAATGGTATATCACCAAACTTACAGGAGCTACATGAGTTGAGCTCGTATGTTGGAGTTATCGAAGGGCTGATCCAAATTACGTAATGCTGACGCCAAGCAAAGAGCATCTGGCAGAGGGCACAGTTTGGAAAAATGGTGAGAGACCAATGCTACAAGCGGATGTAAATGCCAGAAAATTTGAAGACTTGCCCAGGGAGCAAGGCCCTTGAGGAAAATATTGTAAATTGGATCCTTTTCGCTGCATCTTTTAAGAACTTGTTGTCCAGAGGTAGGGATGACGGGTAAGGCAAGTGTTCAAGTTCCATGACCTTCCTTTCTTCAATCTCTAGTACACTTTGGATCTCCAATTTTAAGAAAACACTGAGCTTAGATAAGGACATATTGGAAGAAATTTTTAGTTTGGTCTTGGAGAAAACAGAACAGGAAAAGTGTTTCCATAAATTATTTTTTGTGGATCAAACTTTCATAACAGTGACAAGCAAAAATAATTCTTGCAGTTTTGGCATTTTTTATGTTCCCAGGCTCTCTGAACGTGGAGAACATTTTAGGGCTACACAGGTTCAAATCCAAATACAGAGATTCAAGTTACTTGAAAAACTCAAATAGCTAGATTGAGTAAGTGTGAAATTTTCAAATAGTCTCTTTTAAAAGGGTTTGGATTCAAGCTAATTCATATTAAAATCAGATTCTACTAAATGTAGAATTTTCAAATAGTCTAAGGTAGAGATGTCAATGCGTCAGGCCGGGCCGGGTCTGGCCCAAAACCCAAACAGTAATGGGCTTTCGGGCTGGCCCATTGAAATATAAAGGTCTAAAACCCGGCCCATTTAATCAATTTTTTAATATAAATTTTTTTTAATTATTAAAACCGATAACAGTATCTCGAAATTTTATTTATAATCTCTCACTTGTGGCAGAGGAATACCGTAGTTATATGATGAAAAATATTATAAATTGATAACATAATACAAATATATTAATTTACATATGGTATAAATTACAAAACATAAATAAAATATATCTACTAAATAACATTTATCTACTCATCTTTTATGTTTAAATTTCTGAATTCTTCAAAAATAAATAATTATTATTTATGAATTTAAATATTTTGTAATAATAAAATAAAAATAAAAATAAAATTATAAATATAAAGAATTATTATTTACGAATTTAGATATTTTTCGAAAGAGAGTTAATGAGAGAAGGTAAGATTGAAAATATAATAAAAATAATTGAAATTGAAAGATTAAAAGATTTATAAATAAAAGTGAAAATAAAGGAAGATAAAATAGATTTATTTAAATAAATTAAAAAAAAAATTATGCAGGGCCAATCTGCCCTTCTGCTCTGCTTCTAACGCAAGGCAGTAGAAGCAAATTTTCTGTATCTGCTGCCTTTTGCTTATGTCACCCAAAAAAAAATAAGAAAAAAATTTATTTTATAAATAGTATCAAACCAATGGGCTTAATATTAAAATCTTAAATTCAGTCCAATAGACCTATGGGCTTGGCCCGGTACTCTACAGTATCAGACCAGATTTTATCACGGTCAAACTGTTTTTTGTGTTTCAAACCGAAGCTCCATTTGACCCGATCCGATTGACATGTCTAGTCTAAGGGGTTCAGATTTGAGACAGGTCATATTAAGATCCAGACTCTTGTATTACCAGGTAATAATACAAAAGATAAAAACATGATATTGAAAGATTAAATAAAATTTTAAGTAGGGTAGACGTCAATGTAAATATTAGAAGGTTCTATTCTATCATCATCCAGCAGCACCACATTTTCATTTCACCAATAGAAACGAACTCCTCACGGATAAAAAGAATACAAACTACAACTAACTAACTCTTCAAACCAAGCCTGAAAATGGCTCCTTATTCATTTATTTCCACAATTTTCCTTTCCAATCCTGCTCCATTTTCTTGCTCTCCAAACAGGCTACCACCACCAGTTAACACTTCTTTTTATCTCTCCAAATCCTTTTCTCTTTACAACAAAAATCGCACCAAATCTTCTTTCATTTTCAACAGCTCCCTCTCTAACTCTAACTCTACTTCCACTTACTCTAAACTCCTGTTTAGCGAAAAGTCCTTTCTCTCTTCATCTCTAGAGTCCTTCTTTATCTCCTGTACTTCTGTTGTTTTGTCCTTTTCGCTTCTCCTTACCAACGTCGATTCTGCCTCGGCTTTCGTCGTCACTCCGCCTCGTAAACTTCAGACCGATGAGCTTGCCACTGTTCGTCTCTTCCAAGAGAATACTCCTTCTGTTGTTTATATTACCAACCTCGCTGCAAGGTATTTACCAATTATTGGATCCTGTATTGATTTTAATTGTGTTATATGGTGAAATTTGTTTTGTCATTATTTTTAATTTCTGCTAATTTCTATAATCACACAGGCAGGATGTCTTTACGTTGGATGTGTTGGAGGTCCCACAAGGATCTGGATCGGGTTTTGTTTGGGATAAAGATGGTCACATTGTGACCAATTATCATGTGATTCGTGGCGCTTCTGATCTCAAGTTAGTTTACCTCCTCTCTTGTTATTTATTTCATTCATTTTAGTCTTGCTACTGCCGTGCCTAGGTTGCTTTGAACTTGAACTAATTATTATTGTTAAATACATTTAATTAGAAGAGAAAAAAGAGTATGCTTGAAATATATCTGTGGTTTGAGAGAGAAAAAAAATTATGAAGTGGTGGGATTTGCACTGAGACTACTTCTGCACAATAAAAAATTGTGTTTGTATTTTTGAAAACAAAATATGAGGGGACTAACAGAATTTTCCATGGTCATACCCCCACTCAGCCCTTAGTGACTTCCTCCCAGAAAACATCAAATTATGGGATGTACATGCAAGAGGAGGTTGTATATATATTAGGTCTTGGATAAGTTTAACCAAGGATCAAATCTGATACCCTGGTATTGTTATCCCTACATGGTTTTGATGGTACTGAGGGTCATAGATATAGTACATGTACAACATCTATTTGTACCTGCATATTTTATGATAAGTTTATGTAAATTTTCCTAGTGTTTATGACATTTCAAGTTGCAATTATCACTTTTTACAAAACCAAAAACATGTTATGTTGTTGCTGGTACCAGAATATAGTCCCATTAATACAGGCACAACTTATCCCTTAAATTATTTCATTTTTCAGATTTTGGATGCGTCTATGAGTTCATGAAATAATAAATCAATTTATGCTTATCACTTCACCAGATATACAAATCTTAGAGGTTTGAGGTTAAATGAAGAAATTAGTTCAGTAATTTTTGCATTGGTTCTCATCTTTGGTTTTGTGGATTGTAACCTTAGTTATAAGTTATGTCTATTATCCATGACCACACATTTGAAATATCATCCGGGGTATTGTACAATGTAATAGCAAAAGTCTTCGGCTGAAAAAAGTGCAAAAAAACATTGAGTATATATCCACTAAAAAAAAGGGGCTTCGTGTATTTATTGTTTATATAGTCATAGTAATAGACAGTTTCTGTCCCTTTACTTTTCATATGATTGGCGCTCAATGTCATGATGCATGAATCTCTTGGCAGCCAAACATGTGAGCTAATTTCTAGTTTGACAGTAGATTCTAGTATGTCCTTACAGTTGGCATTTAAATTTGCGCTAGTGGATGTACAGGGTCACTCTCGCTGATCAGTCAACTTATGATGCACAAGTTGTTGGATTTGATCAAGACAAAGATGTTGCTGTCTTGCGTATTGAGGCACCCAAAGACAAACTAAGACCAATACCTATTGGTGTCTCTGCAGACTTGCTTGTTGGTCAGAAAGTATATGCTATTGGCAACCCTGTAAGTAATCTTTTATATTATATTTGCCAATGTTTAAGATGATTGCATGGTTGGTTTGTTTCTTTTAATTTTCTGTTAATTGTTAGACTACACATTTTGAATGTGCTTTTTTTTAATGCATGCATGGATTTTTTTCCTAGATTTTTCGATTATCAATTGTGCTTTATTTAGTATGAAGATCTGGTTTTCATCAAGTTGCAATCTACATACCTAATTATGAATTTTGCTTATCATCCAAGTACCTGATCAAAATTTTAGCATTTCATGTGAGAACTTTTTCATTTCATCCAAGTTACTGAACTTGCTTGGCAAGTTTCATTACATTCTCTTATTTGACAGTAAGATTCTAAATTTATATTTATGCTCTTGCAGTTTGGACTTGACCACACCCTAACAACTGGCGTGATCAGGTAAAAGTAAAGTAATATTTATTTTTTTAGTGCTTGTACGATTGGCAACATTATAGCCTAGCTGCATGTGATTTGTTAACATGTTCTTTTATGTCTACTGTAGTGGGCTTCGCCGAGAAATTAGTTCTGCTGCTACTGGCCGTCCCATTCAGGATGTTATACAGACAGACGCTGCCATTAACCCTGGTAATAGTGGAGGCCCACTCCTTGATAGTTCAGGAAGCCTTATTGGAATAAATACAGCTATTTATTCTCCATCTGGTGCATCCTCTGGCGTTGGATTTTCTATTCCTGTTGACACCGTAAGTTATTGTTTACACATTGCCTTTAAATTTTGGTAAGGGAAACTTTGTTGTGTGCCATATTTATTAAACTAGGATGCATAACTCTTTTTTCTTATGCTTAAAATTTTATCTTGATTTATATGTTTTCAGGTGAATGGCATTGTTGACCAGCTAGTGAAGTATGGGAGGATAACAAGACCTATTTTAGGGATTAAGTTTGCACCTGATCAGTCCGTGGAGCAGTTAGGCGTAAGTGGGGTGCTTGTCTTAGATGCTCCAGCAAATGGTCCAGCTGGGAAAGCGGTATGTATGTTTTTTTTCTCGTTGACAATATAAAACTAATATTATATTCTATTAATATTTGAACTTCGCATTTTTTTCTTAATTTTAAAGTCAGAAGATTGAAGGTTTGGCGCTTCCTTTTAGGTAAGTTGATCAATTTTGTTGTGCAGGGTCTACTACCAACCAAACGCGATGCCTATGGTAGACTCATATTGGGTGACATCATAACATCTGTGAATGGAAAAAAGATCACAAATGGCAGTGACTTATACAGAATTCTTGACCAATGTAAAGTAGGTGATAAGGTACGGTGTGATTCTTTTTTACCGAGCCCATGCCACCTTTCTTTCTTGTGGGAGCCCAAGATTGTCTGAGATTGTTTTCTGTAAATTCATATCAGAATTTTTCCGTTTCAATAAGAAATAGAATTGTAGTGTTATGTGTTTATGGTAAGTGATACAATTGGATACTTTTCTGTGGGAACAGTTCTTTCAAAATATTGACAAGTTTTCCTGTGAAATGATATTATCAGAAACAGTGGGATTTATGTCATGTAGATCTGTGTATTTGTGTGTCAAAATTCATAACGCCATGGCTAGTGATTCAGCATAGTCGTGATGTCACTGATCTGATAGACCCTTAGAACATCTGTCATTACAAACAAATGGTCAGATTTTAGTACTAACTTAGCTCAAACATGCACCGCTGGATGGAATTAGAATTTTGATTTTAGGGTGACCAAGAGGCAGAAATTTAACATCAGTGATCAAAGGGGGATGAAGGGGTTTTACATTTGGGGTACATTGTATGCAGCTCTGCCATTGCTTTGACACACAAACCTGTCCTGTACATCATGCTAGTGAGTTGAAAACGTGAGGGATGTACTCCAATTTTCATCAATTCAGGATTAGATTAACTTATACTATCATGTTTGGATTCTGTGGTAGCATTTTCATTGTATATTGCAATCTCCAAACTTTGCCCTCTAAAATCCCAATATGTATTACAAGCGATCTCTTGTAAATGGTATCTGATAACTCTAGTTTGAATGGCTTATCAAAATTATATATGAACCCACATATAAACCATTGTAGAAAATCCACTGCACTATTTTTGAGTGGCTACATTGATAAACTTCCTTTTCATATCGACATTGAAACTCCAGTCGTCAGGTTCTGTAATTTATAGCTAACTCATTTCATTTTTTGATATCCAGGTGACTGTAGAGGTGTTGCGTGGCGATCATATGGAGAAGATTCCTGTAACGCTTGAACCAAAGCCTGATGAGTCTTAGTATGTAGAGGTGTTGTGCATGTCTGATAAGATGCCATTATTTTTGTGCTACTCCTTATATAAGGGTCTTGTACATATCTCAGAAACTGTATCATCTTTCATATTCAAGTTTCTACTACATCGACCAATCAAAATTGTGTGTAACATTCTCGGCTTCCGGAATATGACTAGGGCTTAAATTTCATCTGCCATTTAGAAAAAGCATTAATTCTGAGATCATTTGCCCACTTTGTGAATATATAGTGGATGGCCAGCCATTTTTGACCTTGTGGCAGAGTCGTAGACTGTCCATTAATTATGGTTTAAATATGTGAGAGACAGAGAGGGGCTAAAAAATACAGAAAAGAAAGAGCAGGAGTATTGAATATATGGTTGGATTTGTATTCGAGTTTGGCTTGTTTTAAAATGGTCAAACCTAAATCAAGCTTAAAGTTTGATACTAAAATAACATTATTATAATATATATTAATTAAAATAATATCGTTTTTTTGTTAATTATTTTAGATTTGCAAGTTTAACTAATCGAATATCATTAAAGCTTAAGTTTGAATTAAAAAATATTAAATTTTTATGCTCAAATTAGAGCTTATTTAAATTAAATTTCTTTTAGATTTATTTGAATCAAGTTTGAGTTTGAATAAATTTAATTTGAATCAATCTTTATTGATCGGTGATATATATTCAGGGCCTCACTGCCAGTTCGTGAGGGCGATATTCAATGCCGCTGTTTATTATAGATTGGCTCAACTCCACTACTCAAGGTATTGTTCTCTTTCTACCCAAGGGTGGAGGATTTTTTTAACCCTCAAAATTCACCCCTAGTAGAAAACCAATTCTTTTACGAAAGGTATCTTACAAGCAAGTCAAACAATGCCGCAGGCTCATTGATAAAGTTGTATAAATACTGAATAGTGTGGGTGAAAAAAACGTTTCTTAATAAAGATAGTGATTAGGTGAATAAGGCAAAATTGTCAGAGAGTTGGTGTTGTTGATGGAAGTACCCACAATTATTCCTTCATATTAAACACCATTTAATTTCTTCATACGAAATAAATCAATGTCAGATATTAAAAACAATGTTTGGAAAAGAAAATGGAGGAGACTTTTAAATTTTTTTTTGGAATGTAATTTGATGAATAAATCTTAAAAATAGGCTTTTTTATCGTGATGCGTGCCAAGTCTGACTATAGTAGAGTGATGTATTACAAGTTCAACAACACTTATACATAAATAAATATACAGATATATATTCATTATATAATATTAAATAATTAAATAATTTTAAATTAAAATAAAATAATATTTATTTACCTTATGATAATATATATATATATATATATATAAATAAAATAGTACTGAATAGTATTATTTGTGTGCATACTTAAATAAATTTGTCTCTCTCTCTCTCTCTCCAAAAGGAGCAAGTCGACCAAAATGAGGAAGGCGAAGCCAATGGAAGGCGATGAGAACCAATATAAGAAAGGTTTATGGACGGTAGAAGAAGACAAGATACTCATGGATTATGTAAAACTGCATGGAAAAGGGCAGTGGAATCGTATTGCCAAAAAAACAGGTAATCAATTTAATTACTACTATTTCATTTCTTCTCTTTATCTGTTTGCCTTTGACTTTCAGTGTTGAAGATAATTATACTGTTCAATGGCTACCTGTTTTTTTGTTCTTAATGTTATGTATAAAGGTTTGAAGAGATGTGGGAAGAGTTGCAGGCTAAGGTGGATGAACTACCTGAGCCCAAATGTGAAACGAGGCAAATTTACTGAGGAAGAAGAAGATCTTATCATTAGACTCCATAAGCTCCTCGGAAACAGGTTCTTTTACTTCTGTTTTCTTTTGCTTACTTTGAAGAAGAGGGCTTTCATGTTTATTTCAGTCACCCTTTTTTTTGAGGAATTAATAAATTTCACAGAGTATTTAATTACTGGAAAGAAAAATAATTGAATGTACATGGTCAGTATTGTTCCTCAACTTTGAAACATGGAACAACAAGAATGATTTGTGTTATTTCTGACCTTTTCTTTGATTTTTCATCCTTCTTTTGGCCTTTCACTTCTGGTTGGAACAATTTCTTCATCATTATGAATCGTTACAGAACAAATAAATGATCACTGTCAAGGTGGTTGCATCTATTTATATATATATTTCTTGGTAATATTCAGAAGTTGGTTTCATTTTAGGTGGTCCTTGATTGCCAAAAGAGTGCCAGGAAGAACTGACAATCAAGTGAAAAATTATTGGAATACTCATTTGAGGAAAAAGCTTGGATTCAAAGAGAAAAGAAACAGAAATGGTGATTCTAGCTTAGCAAAACCCCAGAAAGAAGAAGCATCAAAAAGTTGCAGAGGAACAAGTTCTTGTACCAATGCAAGTGCAGCCACCGAAATTTCAGTGGAAAACGCCACCCAGAAAGGCCTGAGAAATGTCTCAGAAATACAAGAATTCATGAGTGATGAAAGCTTTGTCAACTCTTTATGGAATGCTGCAGATGAGTTAGATTTTGTAGGTACCCTAACCATGCTGGAGTTTATGGATGGTTGTTCTTTAAGTTGATTTTTAATCCAATCTATTAATGATTCAGAACAGAACTGTTTCTATTTTCTTTTCTTTTCTTTTTTTTTTATTTGATTTCACGTGAAAAAGGAAGTTAATTCAAAGTTTCCTCAACGCTATGGGGACAAAGAGTTTTAATGCAAAATGCAGAGTCCCATAGCTGTAAGCCACTTGTAGCAGGGATGAGAAATAATAATGGAAATATCAGGTAATGTAAAAACCCCAGATAAGGTTTAAGTTTCGATGGCCTCTCTTCTACGGACGCAAACGCACTCATGCAATCTCATTCTAGATAAGACAATTTAGTCTATGAAACAGGATCTTTGGCCTATCCCTCCCCATTTAGGTAGGGGATTTTTGGATAAATACAAGGGCAAGGACAAGAACGGGGTGGCCAAAATCTTCGTAGTCTGGAACATAAACAAAAATAATTAAAATTCTTATAATCAGATAAGGGAAGATAAAGATAAATATATTTTTGATTCACTTTCTCTTTTATATATTTTTTAAATTTTTATATATTATATTATTTATAAAAATTTAAAATTATTATAAATATATATGATACTTAATAAATATTTTATTATTTTTTTAACTAACAAAAAAATTAAGGTATTCGACTTACTTATCTCTTTCCCATTCCAGTCAAATTAACTGGCCACTTTAGGACGGAGCATCAAATCATTTAAAGCCATTGTTCTCCACATTTTGAACAGAATATATTGTAAAAAATTGATACTAAATATGAAACTAATAAGACTTTGATCATGATCCCTTATCAAAATTATACTGTAAAACATTACTAGATTGAAAGTTTATATATTGACTTTATGCTCTGCTAGTACTTGATCCAGTTGAGACGCCATGGAAGGACAGGCTCACAAAGGAAGAACTGCGACTAATGGGTAAAATTTATCAGTCAGGTCCACATGATTTCCTTTTCTGTTAAATGGTTCCTTCATCCTCAGGCTGAGGGACTTGAACGATCAAAACAGAGGTCGCAGGCCACATTGAATGATACATAAATGATATATATGTGAGTTGCTGAAATATCATTCTACTTTGAGTAGTAAAAAATGGGTGTTCATTCATGAATACAGATTAAAGGTAATCAATTGCTCTGACACTTTATGTTGCAGAAAAACTCCGCATCCTCAACTGTGCACATTATTGTCTTACCTGACGAAGGGTATGCCATACGATACAGGTTTCTCTCCATTGTTGAGTTGCATGTGAAGTAGGGGATGGTAGAATGTAAATGTTGTCAACTTTCTTTTTCTTTTTTTTATACTTTTTCTACTTTTTTTTTCCGAATAAAATTATACATTACGTATGATATAATAACTTATTATTAAGTGATGTGTAATTATTTATTTTTTTCTTATTTTAAAATTACTCAATTAACTATTATCAATTTAGTTTATATAAATAAGTTAATTCAATTTGTATAAATAAATTTATACTTTCATACAACCTAACTTTCTTTATAATAAAATTACAATAAAACTATGTGTACCTACTTTGGGTACACAAATATATACACATTTATATATGTCATCATGTGATTAGATGATTTTGAATTAAGAATAAAACAATAACCAATTATATGATAATACATATGAGTGTGTATATATTTATGTATCCAAAGTAGGTACACATAGTATTGCTCATAAAATTAAGGGAAAAAAAAAAGCCTCATCTTTGAAGTGATGAGTCTGAGGACTTCTATTTTTGTCCCTAGAGCTTCCGATGGAGTCTTGTGGCCACATCTTTAACCTAAAAAAGAAAAAAACAGAAGAAAAATGCAGTAGCGAATACAGCCAATTATTGTACCGACAAATAGTTCCAGAGAAAAAGTTAAAAGAAAGTTTAAACGTTCATATATTATTATAAAGTAATATTATATATTTAAATAAATAGTAAAAAATTATTTATATAAAGTAAAATAACAGTATTTAATTATGTAATTTTAAATTACAAGAAAAATAAATAATCAAATCATTCAATCATAAATTACCCTCTTAGCTAATTTGTTTGTACTCATAATTTTTTTCATTAGTAAAACAAGACTATGATACACTCCAAATATATACATTTATTCATGAAAGCATGCAAGGGAAATTACAGGAGGAAACATGAAAAGAGGCAGAGATGGCGTGACTGATAAATGTTTGATGTTCATACAGAGAGTGATGGAGAAAGGCCAAAGTCAAGTCCCCAAAGCTCAAAACTTCCTTTAACAAAATCATAGTTACCACCCTTGAGTGAAAGTGTTTTCTTCACCAAGCCTTCTCTTACAAATGGATAGGTTAGCAGATTTCCAAGGGACATATTCACGGCCTCCTGCAATATTTACAATTTTCACAGAAGGGTATAATATACAAAACAAATCAATGTAAAGGGAAATTTATGAGTGCAAGAATTTTTATACCCTTTCACAGTATGAACATTTTCCTACGAAATCTAAATCCCCATGCTCTTATAACACCTTCTTCTAGGCAGGTAAACCAATTTTGACCCATTCTTCGATGAAATCACTGCATTATTAATCAACCAGTTGAATTGATGCCCAAAGCAACGATTAGAAAATTAGGTTATTTGAAAGAGAGGAGCTTACGTTGAGTAATTATTTCCATCAAATGGGAAAGACAAGAGTGCGTTGATTCCACCACAGGCGCTCTGTCCAATGACAACGATGGTGGACACCTGCGAGAGAGAAATTAACACTTTTGACTTTTGAGTTACAAATCCGGACCCAGAGAAGATTAGGTGAAAGCGTAGAGAATTTACTTTGAGATGCTGAACTGCATATTCAATGGCGGATCCAACTCCAGCGTATTTACTCTGATTAAACAGACACAAAATGATTCATTTGAATGGAGAAATGAATTGAACAGAGTGAAGCAAATTAAAATAAATAATGAGAAGAACCTGGTCAGATGGTGCGACAATATTAGCAAAATTACGGACTACAAAAGCCTCCCCTGGCTGAATATCCAACACGTGTGATGGGCAAACCCCCGAGTCTGCGCATGCAATTATCATATACTGCACTTGGTTTTTCATTCAAAAAATTAATACCCACTTCCAAAAATTTAAAGAAAATTTTCAATTTATATTGGGATATGATTAGGCTGGATTTTTCCTGTAAAACAAAACAGAGTAATTCAGTTAAATACTTAAAAACTCAACGTGTTCATTGCTCAATGCAAAGAAGAAAATTACTCGTATTTTTCTCTCTTGAAGAAAACGAAGCCATCCTTCATCCTCTCAGATAAATCATCGGCTGGTTTGGTACGGGATGGAGTTGACAACTGGGCCCTTATCTCCTACACTTTTGCAGCAGCTACAGGTTTCAGCTCTGCCTTCTCGCTGCATTTTACAATAACCCAAATCAAAATATATGTATATGAGTCAAAATTCTCATGCGTAAATAGTTGTATAAGAAAATTAAGTTTGATGATTAAGTGGAAAGTGGTTTTTACGTCAGAAGTTTCTTGAGAGCTTCGACGGCCTCCTCGTAAGACTGGTTTGCCATATCTTCCTTCCGCAAATCACCCCATAAATCATTTATCTCATTAATGCATAAAACTCCATTGATAAACTGAAACTATACACTGAATATAAGAGAAGAAGACAAGTACGTGGGATGGGACCTGAAAAACGACGAGACAAGAAGTCTCCAAGAGCTTTTATTATCTCCATTTAATAATTTGGCTACCGTCTGTTACTTATTTGATTATTTACGTTATTTCTTCTTTAGTTAATAAAAATATCAAATATCGTGGTGTCACATTATGAAACTGAACCTATAATGCATGCATGAAAATACGAGAGGGAGGGAGAGAGTACCCAAGACGGACTGACGACGGGGCGGCGAAAACAGGGTGGTTTCCGATGAGATTGGGAGGAGAAGGAGAAGAGTTGAGGGTAGCAACAATGGAGGGACGTAATGTGGCTCTTTTTACTGAAGATTCAGCGGAGGAAAGAGAGGTAAGGCACCAGCTGTTGATTGAAGCCGTCGACATTGTGCAGATGTTTCAGAATTACATGGCTTTTTATACCATATTTCAACTGACACCCCCGTTTAATTAAGAGTAGAGCTAACCATATTTCAATATATCCTATTAATTTGATAAGATACGCAAAAATTGTACTAGGGTTGATTATTTTTATACAAAATGTATTTTAAAATTAAATTACATAATATTAGAGTTGATATAAAAATAATTTAAATCAATTTGAACTAATTTACATGTTTAGAAAAATGTTATTCGAGAAGAATTTGCTAGAAAAGAATTATATAAATGTTAAAGGGCAATATTAATGGTAATTAAAATTTTTATCGATTACATAATTACTCATATTATTTTTATTTTTATTTAAATATTTTATTTTATTAAATAAATAAATAAAATTATTGACGTATTTTAAAGGTTTTAGCATGTAATTTTTAATTATATATGTGTTTTATTAATAATAGGTTATGATAATTTAGTAAAAAAATTAAAAAGTAAAAACAATAAACAATTTTAAATCATTTTGAATTAGATCAAGTCATTCTTAATATTAAAAGATTGGATTAAGAATTAAAATTTTTAATACAATTCTAATTTAGGATGGTTTAAAGTTAAAAATCTTTAACTTAAAACTCAAACTAACACGATACGAACACACTTCGGTTAGATTCGTCATTTTCAATTAAAGGCGAAAGCTTAATGAAATAGGCCTTCTATCCCTGTAGATGAGGCTTGGACGTCCCAGATGCAACCAGTTGCCTCCATCATATTCTCGTCCTACTTTAATCACATTATAATCAATTAATTATAATTAAGCTGCCTGTTCCTGCATGCATTCTCATGATAATTTTTAATTCAAAATAATTGCTTCCATTTTCTACACCTCACCAAAAGAAAATAACCCTTCTGCTTCTCATCGCTAGCTATGCATGCTGATAGATGGGGCACCACGTTCCAAGAAACAAGGAGATGAAGTTGACAGAATTAAAAGGGGTGAAAGCAGATCTTATTTGACGAAATGAATGGTGTAAATGAGCTGGCAGAGTTTAGAGATAAGGGTCTATCGAGAAAACAAGGCTCTGGTGATAGTTTCCTAGATTCCCGTCCTTCTGTTATCAGGCATCTGTCAACTTAGATTTCGACAGCTTTGGCCATAACAGTCTTCTAATATCATTCATGTATGTATTCCAGAATGTACTCCTCCATGCTTACTAGCCTCTAAACAAGTAGTTAAAACTGAATATGAAGATTCTTGTGGTCTGATTTGAACTTGTAAATGTATATATGCACTATTCATACACCAATCTAAACATCTATTAAGATCGAAATTGTCGAAATAAATAGAAATTGCACCTCCACTTACCATAGTTATCAAGTTTTCGAAGAACAGAACAGATACGTCACTCCAAGTAGATGAAAAATCTAGCATACTTAAATTGTAGAGTACTAATTTTCTAGCTTTTGCAAAACTGAATTGCCTAATATAAGTGTGGTGGATTGGACTTTAACACAAGTTAATTAATTTTGTGTAATACAAGTTTCAATCTCTACACTTATAGGTCAAATATATTTCTAACACAGTATCAGAGCATAAGTCAGACAGCAAGCCTAACAATTTAAAGTATTCTTAGATACAAGTAACAACACATTTGTCTGAAAACAGACTTAACCAAACGACGGATCTAACAATTTAAGATGATTACACTTGAGAAAAGGTGTTAGAGAATAAAAGAAAAAAGTCTCACATCTAATAAAAGTAAAAAGAATAAATTATATATAAGTGTGATAAATTAAATTTTAACACAAATTAATTGATTTTGTATAATATTGGTTTCACTCTCCATATTTATAGGTCTATATATTTCCGGCTCTTAGAGTAATGACAATCAAAAGCATAAAATTGCAAGACTAAAGACTTAAATTATAATTATACAGAGGAAACATTTGTTGAATGATTGAGAAGGTTGAAAACATAATGTCGACATTATTTTGTCATCATTTGTGGCTGCTAAATTTGTGCTCAGTTACGGGGTGGCTTCCTCTAATTACCTACTGGACGACACATCAAGAAGGTTCCTTAATTGTTAGGGAGTTACTTCCTTACTGGCCCTGTTATGTTGCAGGTTAATTAAGCGTGCCGATGGGTAGATGGTGGTGCGATGGCCTTGCCCTTGTCCTTAATTTGTTAATTCCAGTAATGTTACTGGGAATTAAAAATACGTAGAATAATCATTGTTCAATTCTAAAAGAAATAACAAAATGTAAATTGGAATACAGTGTATCGTATTCGTAAATAATGCATATGATTACATCGTCAATTGATCTTGCAATCTAATAATTTAATTTAAGTACTGTTACTATCTCTCTGAAAAAAAAAAAAATTTGGTATCACAGTGCAGCCCTGAATATTTAACTATTTATTATAAGACTTAATAAATGAGTTTTGTCAACAACTCAAAGGTTGGCCTAAGTGATCAAGTGTCAAGAATCATTTATAAATGTTTAAGGTTCATAATGAAATTTATTCTTAACTTGTTCGATTGTAATTACGGGCTAAATAGTTGTGGTGGCTACGAATTGTTGCTGGTCTAAATAGTTCTTGTGGTGGCTGCAGACTCCCGAACAGTTCTTACAAGCCAACCCAACCCGCAACGTAACAAAGCAATTGGGAAGCCCAAGGCCATGCCTTCTTGCGCTAATCCATCATTTTATATATTTTTAATTTTCTAATTATTATAAATTTTATTATTTTTTATCATTTCGTATCGAACCAACCAACCTATGATCTTTTACCCAAGGCCCTTAACACAATCCCACATGACCCACAACTTGACACGACTCAATTTTACAGACCGTGCCAAAAAAAGAGATTTGAACTGTACCATAAGTCAACCCAACCCCTTTAACATACCAACCCCTTTAACATATTTACATGCTTCTTAAAGAGTCAACACGGCAAACTGAAATCCGTAGTTTGCAGGACAGATTTCAATATAAATATTTGAAGTAGCTTAGTTACAAATATACAATCAAAACATTCATTAGAAAAATAAGCCTATATTTTAAATGTATCATATGATAGGATTGTTATCCCCTACCAACAATGGATCGGATAAGAAAGAAATCTTGTAAATGCATAGGTGATATATTGCAAAGTTCTTCTAGCTATTTCTAAATAACAAGACCTTTAGCCGCCTTCCTAATTGATTGACAAGTTGATGATATGTCTTCGTAACTCACTTGAATTAATCACTTTTACTGTCCGTTGAGTCCAGTCAAAGAAGAATTTTACAACAAAACAATACATGAACACAAAATTCTACCGGGAACAAAACCCAGCAACACACTGCAAATACAACAATTGCCAAACTTACCTCTATACTTAATCGGGTTCGTGGCATAGTTCAACTTCCAGTTCTATACAAACATGTGAAGTAAAGTTTACAGAAGGCAAAGCATTATACTGCGATGCTGATTGTCAGATGCATCTTTCGTACACTGTAAATATTATTCTGAAGAAGGAATTGGCAAAGATGATTTCAAGTCTTAATGAGAATATCTTGACAATTTTGAATTATGGTTTAATGTTGAGCATTTTAAGCTGAGATGGCATGAGATTGATAAGCATGATGATAGCATAATTACCCTACTACTTGGGACATAGTCTGATTGGACAGACAGAGAATGCAATACACCGAGCTGCCTTTGCCAGCATAAAGCGCTCACTTTCTGTCAAAGGCCTCTCAATCACCTTAATGACATTAGCATCCTGAAACAGGAGAATTCAAAGTCAGAAAGGAAATATAATGTTTACAATAATCTTACCACCCCTTATAGTTTCTGCTTTCTGCATAATTTTAAGTTTTTAAAAAACAATTCTTCATATGAGGTGAAGAGGGCAGGTAGTTGAATTGCACAAACCAACCTTCATTTGTTCTCGCATAGAAGGCCTCACACTGGCAATATCACCAACTGTAATTACATTGTTGACATTGCCACTTTCATCTCTTTCTACTGGTGAATTTGTTGAATGCCGCCATCCCCCATTAATGATGAACTTATAATAGTACCTGATGGCAGTGAATTAAATGAAATTCTAGAAAGATTATTATACCCAAAAATAAAATGAAAAATCCAGAATGCATATTCTTAAAGCTAATTGCTCGATGTTCCATCAGATCAGAATTCCAAAATCATGATTAGAATAGTAACAGATGATAAAAACCTCAAATATAAGGTGAGAATAACCACAACAAACTACATTCTTAAATTGAGAGAAAAAGAAGCTCATAAAGAAAAAGGGGCCACATGCTAAGGTGCTATATCAAAGTAAGATGATTATTCTCTTCACTAGGTGTAATTAGATCAGGATGCACATGAAGCTGGATATATGATTTCCATCTAAAACCTAGACTGGAGACTCAGTATATAATAAATGTTCAGGTTTTTTCAAACCTCCTATAGTAATTTACGTTAGGAAAATGAAAATCAGAGATCTGAAGCTCAAAAATAAAATCAATATTGAAGTCAATGAAGCAGTATTCTCAGGATTCAGGAGAGTATGGGAATTTTTAAAATCTATTAGCAAAGAAGGAGAATCCATAACACTTACTTTCCCTGAGCAAGTCTAACCTCAGCTTCAAATCTTGATCCACCCTTGTGGACTGCTTTAATTGGTTCTTTCCAATTTCCAGTAAAGTCTCCAACCAACCGTACATCATCTCCCTTTAACACAAGCTCAATGTTAAAGAAGAACCATCAAAACCAATAATTTTCTAATTATGTAAGCTTGGCAGATAAAATGATCTAAAGCCAAAATATACTGAAACTTACTCCTAAAGTAGGCTCTAGCTCACTATAAAATCCACAGAGAAAAATGCATCTTTGTTTGATCATGATTTTAAGGTAATCAAATATCAATAACAGAAGTGAGTTACAGCTAGAATTATCAATTACCTCCTGTCCATTCCACACAAACGTCACAGCATGTGTGGCCGGTCCATGATGTGCACCACTTTCCACCATAGCTATGAGATCCCATGTTGCCCAAGCAATTGCCGGTCTACACTCAGAAGTTGGAATATTTGTAAATTTGATTGCCCAAGACCTTTGTAACACTTGAAGAGAATTCTTGAATCATCAAATAACTGATTATCATTGTTTTCTGTCAAAGAAGTTTTAAAGCAGAGCTTTGAGTCTAACTAAGCTACTAATCTTTTGATTGTAGTAGGAAAATCTTCAGCAAAGAAAAAGATTCCTGAAGCTACAGGAACATAATCTAAGCAAAACCGTGATTTAATCAATTGATATAAAATATATAAATTCAATCAAAGATACCATTAGTCAATCATGTCCTACAAAACAATACTTAAGGTCAGACAAATATTTTTGCCAAATTACTAGAAAATCTAAGTAACTATGCCTCCTTGGTATTGTGAACCATAAAATATACATCTATAACAGAGTTAATAAAAAGAACCTGTCAGGTCTGCATTCATGCAATCCAGTGACAAAATTATAAGCAGCATGAAGGGAAGTATCAGTTATCCAGTGTAGATATGCAATCACACAGGCCGGGGAGCGATCAAAACCAGTCGTACAAGTAACAAAAACATGGTGGTTCTTTTTTAACAAGCGTAACAGGAGCCCCACACACAATGGCAGTTTCTTCCTTGTATCAAAGGAGTCTGAGTCCCTGAAACAGAACATATGGAAAATTTAATGTTTGGCATGGGCAAACAGCATGCTCAAATTAGTAGCAATTATTTACTTTAATATATTAAGTAATTTATATAACATACATTAAGGCGATAAATCATACATTCAAACTATGGCATAGATATTTATACTTACCTTATAGGGTAGCTGATCATTAAGATACCAGATTTTTGACATGAATCATTGAGAGATTTCCAATCAATCCCCCAATTTTCTGCTTCAGTTCCACTCTGGAAATTAAGTACAGCAGTGATCCCCTGAAGAATAAATTTCCTAGTTGTTAATTGTGAGGAATGGAATTGGAGAAAAACTAAAACCCACTCAAAATAATTCCAATCAACTGAAAAGTAAAAAAAAATCTGTTTCCCATAAATTACCCAGTCAACAGATATAGTTAAATATAAGTACGATGAAAGGAAATATAACCAGAAACTTTAACAAACAACAATAGCAATAAAATGAGTACTAATATTTTACACATCAATCATATTATGAACATGATGCATCAATGAGATTGAAATAACTAATCACAACAGGTGTTACTTAAAAGATCATTGCTTCCAGCGGAAGAATAACACAAGAGAATAAGCATTGGTGCAGGATACAAGTACTCTGTCTGGAATACTTCCAATTAACCACAGATTTTCTGCTTAGAAATTGATCAGTAAAATAACTTATTCTATACAATGTTAGAAAGAGCTTATCCAAAATATAAATTGCATAAAAACACGAATCTGAAAATATAGATCACATATCAGTGCTACAAAAAGATTATTTATTCTCTTACTAGAGGAAAAAAGACACTTACCGCATCAGACAAAGTTTTTACATCAGCTTCTTTTTGTAGGCATGACCCCACATATATTTGCTCTGTAATCTAACAAAATGAACACTAATGTGTATTGAGGAAATGAGAACATTCTATTCAGCATCTTAGTGCTATAGATCATTAAGAAGGTAAAAACCGCACCTTACTGTAGTGCATACCAAGAGAGTGATTATAATATAGCTCACTTTTAGAACGATCCAGCGCCTTAATATACTCCTCCAATGGGAAGCTTCCATGAGCCCATTCTCCATGTCCAGACTCTTCTTCAGAAAAAATACAAACAAGTTGGTTTATGAGTGGAGAATGAAATTTCCTCTGAGATTGAACATGTCCATTTTGATGATCCAATAGCTTCCACCCCTTAGATGTGAGAAACTTAGAAGAAAACACGACAAACCCAGTGTTCCCACTCCCTTCAGAAGTTGTTCTCAAATTTGATGCCAATATAGTTTTATTCCAAGTGGCAACAGCCATCCGACCTTTATTGAATAAGATATCGAAGTCAGCGTGCAGTTGATGAATTGGAAAAGGAGAGAAAGGTCTCTCTAGGACTAGGCTAAAAGATCCTGTCTTCTCTGTCAGCAAATTCCTGAAGAAACCAAAAACTCAAAACATAAAAAGAAATTGATAAACAGATCATATCATCAACAGCTAAAAGTTTGACAATGAATAACATGTTTGCAAGTATAAAATAAGATAGGTCAAGACAAAGTAGCAAGCACAAAGCCGTGTGTCACTGTTCCACCCAGTCTAAGTCTGCTATCTATATCAAACCCACTTAGATGCATGCAATAGCATGTTTCCACTGACAACCGCTACCCAAGTTCCCATGAATGAGAATCAATTTCTTTGCAATATCCTGCTTCTGGATTAGCCAGAAAATCATATGTATATATTCTATAGCGGTAAGATGTAATTCTAGACATAAACTCTGTAGAATTTAGTTGAGTATAGTTCACTGAAATACTAGAGAGATCTAAGATCTAAACTATAATCCAATGTAAACTCCAGGTGGACCAGGTTCATCAAAAGGACATAATAGCATCACAATATTAACTAACACCTTGACAAGGTTGTTCAAACCAAATTCAAGGAAATAAATTAAACAAAATGTAAAACACTCAGCTTAATCTGCTCATCATAATTCAATTCCCTCAATTTAATGATATAGAACATTGTCACTTCCTTCAAATAACTATAGATTTTAGTGAAAGTTTATAATGGCGTAGCTATATAGTGAATACCGAAAATCTAGATCTCCTTACTCTGTATCGCTTAATTCGTTTATCTCAATAAACCTTGCACCAGATGAATCACTGGCCTTCTTCAAAGAATCACCGACCATTATGATTCTCGATTTCTCCGCATTACTCTACACAACACAACGAAGATATCCTTCGTCAGCAAAAATCTCAACAACCAGAACAAACTGAACACGATTAAACACAATTAGTAAAGTAGCTACCCCTTTTTTGATAGCGTGAACGATGATCTTGCCATCAACAGAAACCGCGAAGCGAATACCGAGAGGTTTCTCCAACGTCACCATGTACTCATTCAAATTCATCTTGTAATTAGAGCTGTTTTTATTACTTGACATTGCGTTAACCCTAACGAATTTGTTCTTAGTGTATCGGAAATCCTTGGCACAGTTTCGTCCAAGGCTAAGCTGCCCCGCAATTCCATTGATCGAGAGCAGGAGGCTTCTTTCATAGAACAAAGAAACAAACGATGCCATTCTGCAACCGGATAGTTGCAGATTCGACATTGTTAAGTAACTGACTGAGAAAATGAGCAAACGCAGAGAGTGTAGGTACGTGGATGTGTGGATGATTGAAGTGAAGCCACAGACAGAGAGTAAGAGGTAATAACCCGGTGACTTACGTGGCGTGATTTGGGGCCCGTTCCTGGGCGGGGTGCCACGTGGAAATATCTTAGATTTGATATTTAAATTAAGACAGCTAGCAGTGATTTTTCCAGATGAGTAACAGCTAATGAGAATGTGACACGTGCCAAAACGTGAACTCGAACTTGAAAGGTGTAACGCTTTACGAGTTCCTCGTGGGTGTCACGTTACAAACGGTTGAATTTATTGTTGAACAAAAAAATTAAGTGAAAAAGATTTATTTAGGATTGAGCTCAACTAGAATTAATAAAATAATAAAAGAAAAATTCATTCCCTTCAACTCTTGAAATTCCATGACTGTATTTCTTCAGTTCGAATTCTATCATAATACTGAAAATCTTTTGCCTAAGCTGTTAACTTTACATGTGAAAAACATCCGAGTAGGTTTTGTCGGTATGGTAAATATGATTTCTTCTTGTTGCCTTGTTTCATGGCGTTTTTCACATAGAACGCTTCGTGTGCTGACACAGTCTTCGTTTTACCGGTGGCTTTGGCGTCAGTCATGCTCTGTTTCAGTTTCGAATCCGGAGGAAAATTTATTTTTGTTTTGTTAAGAACAGCGTACGAGTCTTTTCCACCTTCGCTGCTGCTTCGTTTAAGAAAATCGCGAAACTTGAGCCACCTTTTTGATGATCTAGCCACCTTCGACGATGACAATGTCCCAGTCGAGTTGCTCTTTTGGCATCTGTTAGGAGAAACTGCGTTGTTTTTGTTTGGTAGCCGAACACAGTACGTTTCCTCCGGTAATACCTCAAGTTCGTCGGCATCCGACGACGAAGACGACGACGGACCTTCCTCCATAAACAGATTCTTCATTGGCAGCAGTAACTTCTGGTCATGATAATCAGCATCCAACAAAGGATCCTGATTGAAGACCGGAAAAACCTGACGGATCTGACCGTCGAAGGAGAACTCACAAGCGTCAGCATGGTTTTTGATAGAAACAAACTCGAAATCCTCTTCGTCGTCGTTTTGCTGCAGTTCGTATTGTTTCTCTAGGCTAACACTGGCGGCTATATCATCGACTAGTTTAGGGGAGGAGTAGGTGTTGAAGCTGGGGCAAAACGACACCGAAGAGGCAGAGGAATCGACTGCACTGTCTTCCTCTTCCATGTCTAAACGAGAGACTTTTTTGTTATCGTTGGAATCTGTGAGTGAAAACTGAAGAGCGTATTTATACGAGTTGGGCAATTAATATTTCTCATCTTCGTCTTGGATACTTCTTTGTTGTGGTTCACACGTTTCCTTAACTTGCTTTACACGTGCCCACCTCTTCATGCACTAATCATAATCTAAAGTCACCGAATGATATAATTGCAGCTAAAGATGTGGACATAAAAATTGAAATGGGTTGTGTTTGGGAAGACTTTTTAATTCCTCCGCGTATAAGGATAGGACACAGGGTTGGAGAGGTTAAATTTAGGAAAGGTTTATTTATTGGATATGTAGATACTGAAAGAGACGAAAGGGGGTTTCAAGTAGGGTTAAAAAATAAGCACAAATCTGAGATTTTACGAATAGTTCAACCTTTGGAGGTGTTGAATCCAGGGACAGGGGCAAAGTAAGAGCCAAAACCATACGAGGCGGAACATATTGTAGCCAAGCCTAAAACACAGGAGGAGCACAAGCGATTTCCAGCGGCCAGGTAGCAATAGCATAGAGTAAGCCCAGCCGCCTAAACTGATTTTTGAATCGGTAGCGTGCTGGCAAAGGAGTTTTTTACGGCAAACCAACTAGGCACTTGACAGGTTGAAGTTACTAATGGCAATTCGGTTTGTAAAATCAGATTCTCCATTTATCCTTTGAAAAGGGAATTCTCTAATTTTTATAATTGGAATAAGGATAAATATATCTTCAACTCTCCCTTAACATATTTGAAACATTACAAATATTTTTTAATACTTAATACAAATTCTATTATTTTTCATGCAAAATTTGGAAGGAGAAAATGTGTAAAATTTTCCTTTTGGAGATGGAGAGAGAAAAAGATAGATAAATTATCTATGTGGGGAAGGGACAGAGATTCTTTATACTATTTTTTTGTCATTCTCATATCAAAAATAGTAATTCTCTTTGCCTATGGCATCCTTGTATTGGGGTCATATATGAAGATTTTTATCTTTCTCATATCGAGGACAGAAGTAAAACTAGGACAAGATGATAGGGAGTTATATATTTGAACCCTATTGGTTCTGGGGCGAAGAAAGGGTACATAGAGTAGATATTCATCCACAATACGACCCCTTGCCATCTCCGTTCGGGGCTGTAACTATTCGGCCATGCATTTTTGTTTTCACCCTCTAAATTTTTACTTTTATTTTTAAATCCCCTGAACTGCTCACCTTGTACAAAATTAAAAAAAAAAAGAACATTAATTTGCATTTGTGGTAGGGTTTGCCGACAGAATTAACATTAATTAATTAAATGGTAATTTATTTGGTTTTTGCCAACGCATGCATGCATACCCTCAAAAAAGCAGAAAATAATTTAACTATTAACTCCCACAAAACAGCCAATAAGAACAAATCTCACTTCATCAATACTTTATTCATTTCGGCAACCAGACTTCAGATTCAGAAACATCCCACCTTTTATATTTTTCAGTACCAATCAAACTAACTACTTACAGAAATTATAAACAAACCAGTCAGATCCAAATACCCAGATCTCCATCTTCCATGCCATTAAAACGGAGCAAATGTTTTCCCTAAACTGCTCACATTATTCACGAAAAACCCAAGTAAATCTTGTTTATACGGCGATGATCTCTTCTTGTTTTCACCTTCTTTTATGGGCTTCTTCTTCAGGAAAAACACTTCGTGAGAAGGCGATAGTTTCAGTTTGTTATCATCACTATTGCGTTTGACCATGGCGTCTTTCAAGCCCTGTTGTTGTTTTTTAGCTTTGGAATTTGTATTGGTTTTCTTTTTATGAAGAAAGAGGAATGAATCTTTCTGACCTCCTTCGCTGTTGCTTCTTCGGAGCAAACGAGGAAACTTAAACCACCATTTAAATGATGTCGTTGAACCGGTTGAGTTGCTTCTATTCGGCGATGCTACAACCGTTGTCTTCCTTTTAGGTGACCAAACGCAGTAGGTGTCCTCCGGTATTGCCTCCAGTTCGTCCTCCTCCGAAGAAGACGGCGACGACGGCGGCGGTGGACCTTCTCTTCCTCCTTCTTCGACAAACAGATTCTTCAACGACACCCGTAACTTCCTCGGACAATTATCATACCCATCTTCTTCGTTCAACAAAAGCGCACGATTAAACACCGGAAAAACCTGACGGATCTGCCCATCCACCAACAACTCACGTGCATCAGAACCCACCCTTCCGTCAGAAACAAATTCAAAATCATCACCTAAACCGTTAACGACGCCGTTTTCTTGTCGTTCCGCAACGCTAGTTGCAATTTCAACTAGTTTACCAGAGGCGTAGCTGTTGAAGCTGGGACAAAAGGAGACAGATGAAGAACAAGCAGCAGCAGCGTTATCATTAATATCTCCTTGCATCTCTAGAGACAAATCAAGAATTGGAAATTCAGAAGAATGGGTTTAGGTTCAGGTTTCAGTTAGAGAAATGGGATGAGAATATTTATCAGTATTAAAGTTTTATTAATGGAGTTTAGAGCGTGCGTTGGTGTGGAGAAGGTGAAAAAGAAAAAGAAAATGAATGGAGACGAAGGAAGTGAGACTAAAATAATGAGTTGAAAACGTTTCAGCTTCGTCTTTGTGATCCTCTTTATCGTTCTTGTTTATCTCCAAATTAATTTTTTTAAGATTTTATCGTAATTTCAATGAAAATCAATTAAAATAATTTTTTTCTTAATTAAATTAAATAATTTTAACCAAATTTGTGTTAATTATACTCATTTTCTCTTCATTTCTAATTTTAATTTTATAATTAATCCTACAATATTAATTTATAAATTATTATTGTTTTTATTAATATTTTATAATTAATTTAATTATATAAATATTTATTTATTTTAAATATATATTAAAAATAATTCATAAAAAACCAATTAAGACAAAATGTTTTTTCTTGACTTTATTAGTATAACCAACAAAAATTATGTTGAAATTGTTTAATTCAACTTTAAATATTATTTTAATTAATTTCTTTAATTATTATGGCATGGAATATCCAATGAGAAAAATTGTATTTGGAATATGTAAAAATGTTTCAAGTGTTTATTATATTTATCTTTTTAATTTAATTTTTAATAAAATAAAAAGCTTATCCGGTGAACGAAATAACCGTTTTCCATATTTAAGGAGTAAAAGGCGGCACCGTTTTGGCGTTTTCAACGTTTCATAGAATAGTACTTCGTTTAAAAAATCTTTACTTATTTTAAATGTTTTTATCAACAATAACCTTATAAATAACATCTCCAAATGTTGTTTGATCGACAAAAAAATTAAAATTTTATACATAAAAAGATATAGATTTAAATTTTTCTAATAACATATTAAAATTAAATTTTTTATTTATCTAATTTATTAAATTTAAAGTTAATTGATTTAATTCTAAAAATAACAATTTATTTGATATAAAATTTGTCTTATTTGATATAATTAATCCTTTAAAAAATAACAATTTAATTCAAATAAAATTTCTCATTATCAGAAAAAAAAAAACCAATATTCTGATAGTTAAAAATAGTAAACAAATTTAATCCCTTTCATTAAAAAAAACATATTTTAAATAATTTTTTAAAATTTAATATTTGGAACCATGCTTAATATGTGTATTTTAATTATAATAATAACAATTTGTAACTTGGACCACAAAAACTCTAATAAATTAGTACTGTTTCTAGAATGGACAAATCAAATAAAACGTCAAGGAAGCTTATGTTATTGGTTCATATTTATAAAATATCTTTTATACTTATCAATTTAAAAACATTATGGTACATATTGTTATAAAATACATTTCCTATACTTGCTACCAAGTATAAGATCTTAATTAAGACTAGACACGATAATATATTGTAGCGGGTCAAAGCTAGTGTAGTTTATTATGTTTATAAGTTGTGTCGTATCATATTTAGATTCGTCAATTAGTAAGTCCGTTTGTAAACATGAGAAGGTCTATGGCAAGACTCAGAGACATCTGGGTTGTGTCTTCATAAACCTTTAACAGGATTATCAGATATCTTATATATTTTTAATTATTTTTAAAATGTCAATGGGTTTTATCTCAAAGCCCTTAATTAAGACTATAAACATGATTTATTTTATTATGATGATGAATTGAATCGTGGGATTAAGCGCTACATGCCTTGACCAACCATCTTGAAAGCATTGAAGTAATGAATAACATACATCATTAAATGGGAGACCTTTTAAAACAATTTTCCAATGGAATCTTGATCTCCATTCCAGCTGTGAGTGACTGAGAAGAAAAACTTAAAAACTCAAATACATTTCTCACAAAACTTGATTAAGTTCTGCAGCAAGCAAAAACTCCAGCTGTGTTCTGCTGTTTAAGTTTGTAGATTAATGTTGACTTTTATAGGCTAATTAAATTCATGATCAGTTTCAGAAATTTACTAGCTTGACAATTTAACATGCATTTCATTTTCCACAAACCTATCCAACTATGAACTCAAAGAATTTTTTGACAAAAATTTAGCCATCCACCAACCACATTTTGCTGAAAATAAGTTGGGTTAATAAAAAGTATTTAATGTCATTATTTTAGAGCTTTTGTTTTTAATCGGTTTGATGTTTATGGCGAAGGTTTTGTGTTTTCCATTTTAGAAGAAATATAAGGACATAGCTTGCACCCATCCACATGTAATATAACAAAAAAAAAAACAATAAAACTATATATACTCATTTTTAGTACACAATTTATATACACAAATGAGGTGTTATCATATAATTGGATGTTTCTTTATCATATGATGACACATGTTTTTAAATCACCTAATTATATAATAACATATCACTGTATACATGAATTATGTACAAAAAATGAGTACACATAACATTACTAAAAAAAAAAACCATCCTTTAAAAAACTAAAAAAATATTGAAATTTTTAGGTAAAAATCTTAAATTTAAATTTTTGTCACATTTATAAAACTTTTTAATTAATTATTTACAATTTAAAACACCCTATAATATAAAAGGAATCCCAATTTTCCTCGTGAAATCTTATGAACTAATAACAGTAAATAAACAAATATACATCTTCATATCTTGATTTAGTTAAGTTATTTTTTATTTAGTCATTATTTTAATGAGAATTAAACAATGAGAGTTATATGACGAAGAGTGTTAAGGTTTTCGATAATGTTTTCAGACATTAACCTGGTGAAGAGGCTCGTATGATCAACCAATGGTCAAACTGATTAATAGTATACTATTTAAATAAATATTAAAACAATATTAGAAATAATTTTACCTATTTAAGTGTTACACATTAAATCATTAAATTTAACTGAAATTACATTAGGTCTGGTGGAAAGCATTCATCTTCAGCAATGGTAAAACTTTCCTAGGTAAACATTAATTATTGAGATTGTTGATTTTTTTTTATTTAGGTGATGAAAAGCACAAACTCCGAATGAAATTGAGCTGTTAGGCATAAACGAGATTACTAGTGTGTAAAACAATAAAACTATGCTAATTCAGTTTTCATACATAATTTATATATAATCGGATGATTTTAAATTAAAGATAAAGAAACAATCAATTATATAATGATATTTCATCTATATATCTAAAATATGTATACATAACATGACTCAATGTAAAATACCAAAATGATTTATTTCATGTTTACCATCATATCACTTTATTTGACTGACTTTGTATAGCGATTTAACTTTTTTTATTTCTATCATTTAGTATTAAGATTAAATTAGTTTTCAGCAATCTCTTAATCTTTTATTGTCTCAAATTCCATTATCGCATGAACATAAACGATAATCACATAAAATCTTGTGACAAAAGCCTATGAATTGAAGGTGGTACAATATCAAGCTATAACAGTTTCATTCAAAATCTAATGCAAGCAACCCTTAAAAGCTTAGTTAATTTTCATTCCTATTTTTTCTCAGGCTATGATACACTAGTGCTCTGAAAGACTAAAAACTACTACACAAGTTTCTTGTAGACAACTGCAGACTCCACAGTGAGCAGTGCTGGGTCGATTCCAGCACAACAAGCCGTGCTAAGGGGTTGCATCATGCCTAAGCCCATCAATTGACTGACCTAATGGGTTAGCCTGTATGCTTTTGCAGGCCATCTATAAAATTATATATTTTTTAAAATTCTTCAGTATTCAATTATTTTAATATTTTTAGCGGATTGTGCGAGAGCAATCCACAAGCCACCTTGACCCAAGGTCTTCGGCATAGCCCACAATTTTGCCAACCATGGCCACACAAACCATGCCAAAAATGGGGGGCTCGGACCAGGCCAACTCTATACAAATGCTTCGAGAGCTACTTTGTTTAACTGAATGTTATATAAGTAACAAGTTTTACAAAAACAATGATAACATATTAAGTAATCACATATTCTACTCCTAAAAATAAATAATATTACTATTCTCTAATTTCAACAACAATGTATGCCATGATGATTTGGAAAGAAACTAATAGACAGAGACAACAAGATGAAAGGAAAACTCTTTGATATTAAAATGCAGTAACTTAAATCATACCTTCAAACAAATAAAAAAAGCAGGGAGTGATTACAATGCGAAACCTTTCAGGTACTCAGGATCGCGTTTAGCCTTTTCTTGAAACTTCTTAAACCAACGGTCCAAAATGTCCATTGGAACAATCAGTTTGGACCCATCAACACCACAAAAGGACTGCATAAAGTTAAACAAGTTCTCCCCAACTTTCATAGCTAGCCGTTCAATCCTCTTCTCAGCCACAACATCCAGTGATGGCAGTGAGGCTAAATCTTCAACAGAAACCCCAATTTTTGCTGATAATGGGGTGGAATCTGGTGCAGTCAGCTGCATTTGTCCCCCAGGCTCAGGCCATGGAAGCGACAGCACAGCTGAGGGGCGAGCTAAAGTAACAGCACCACAAAATAAAAATGGTGACCCAGGTGACTGAATGTAGACGGCTAAAGCTTTATCAGGGGGTAGAGTAAAGTTGTTTAAAAGGAATATACAGATTTCTCGTACTTGATCGTATGCCTCACCTGCGCAAGTTAGACATACACAATTAGGTACTAATAAAAGTTTTCCAGCAGCAGTGTAAGATGACAAAAGTTAACTAATTTACCTACGAAAGTATTCATGTCAAGTATCCAGTGGAATGTGTCGATTTGGGAAAATGCGGAGATGTCCATAGGGAAGCTCCGGTTAGGGAAAACGACTCCAAACATTATCGTTCTTACAAGCAAGGAATGTCAAGTGAAGTTCCAGAGTTGAACAAACAACAAAGAAGAGTCTGGTATTTGTCTAGAAGAGGCCTCTGTGAGATAACATTTGCAATTCATAAAAATACCAACCCTAAACCATAATTCAATTAAATTAACTATCAATGAACTCGAAGGAGCAGCTGCCCATCACAACAACCATCTCCAACCTATAAAGATATGGAACTTGTGATTGTAAAGTTAGTCCAAAAACTAGAAAATCTTTACTAGGTCTTGGATAAAAGACATGCAACATTTAATTTGCCCGGAATTAAGTATTAGCTCATGTTTGAGATGATAAAATTACAATTCGTCTTTTGCATATCAAACTTAAATTTCGTTGCAGAACGAAATGCACATTAATAAGCAATTCTCTAACAAATTTGAACCAATTATTGAACTGTAAATAGAAATTGAAGAAACTGACCTTGAAGCCCGGCGTTTTGTTTGGCGCCTCAATTTGGAATCCAAGCCAAACTATTTGAAGAAAAAAGAAAGAGCGAAGTATCGAACTACCACTCAACTTCTCCAGTTCACGGCTCGTTTGAAAATATGGTGGCCAACAGCTTGTCGCCGAAGATTCGAGAGCTTTCCGGGTCTTTCCGCTGCAAAACTTTTAATCCAACGGTGGATAAAACATGAGCAACCCCTGGCGGCCTAATCTTTGGCCATGTAATTAAAATCCAAAAATTTCCGATTATTACTCAATTTTTTTTTTTTATTCAAGTTACGGGGCAATTACACGTGAATTATATTTAAAAAAATAATATGCAAGTATTACCATTTTGCATTTTAAGATTAAAAATAAATTATTGGAGAAAAAATTTAATATAGCCGTATTATAATTCAAATTTTAAAATGTATAATATTTAAATACCTAAATATAATATATTTATAAATCAATAATATTCTTATGATTAAAATCATATAATTACATAATAATATTTTATATATATACCTATTTATATAATTAAAATATATATATAATATCATTTTTTAAATATTAATTTATGAGAGTTAAATATTTACATTAAATCTAAATAAGAAATATCATAATAGTTAAATAGGGTAGACATCGGATATTTATGGCATAGGCTCTGTCACGGGCTTTTATCTGCTAGGAAGCCAACCTAGCTTGCTAGACTCAGTAAATAACGGGTTTAGGTACGATCCAGTCCATCAACACGATAGACCAATTTGAGCCAACCTAACGGGCTCCATTGACATGTCTAAAGAAGACATTTGATATCTGTGGAACATAAATGCTACATTGGTAAATAAATAAACAAGGCCTAAGCACTATTTCACCCCCAAGTTTTAGTGTATGGTCACCCCCGTAAAGTTTAAAAAATTCGAAGTCTCACCCACAGGCTAACTTCTATTAAAAAAATAAAGGTAAAATCGTTTTTTTATTAATTATATTAAAATAATATAAAATTCATTAATTTTTCCCCTCACAATTTAAAAAACTAACAAATTTATTTCTATCTAAAGTTTTCTAATTTTTAAAAATAATATTCTCCCTTCAAAACTTTGGGTTTATTTTCTAAAGGTTCTCCGACCATCGGAGAAAGAGCTTCAACCCACCATTTCACCGGCCACCTCTAAAGCTTCCAGATAGTACACCGAAGACTCATCTTCATCGATTCAGTTGGAATCAATGAAGACGTGTCTTTGTCGCCTCTTCTTCCACCGAATAGTGAAAATCTGGTGGCCAATGAATAGTGGGTTGAAGCATTGTCATCGATTGTCGAAAAACGTCTGAAAAATAATCTCCGAGTTTAGAGAAGGGAAATATTACTTCTGAAAGTTAAAAAACTTTAGGTAGAGGTGAAATTGTTAGTTTTTAAAACTATAGGAATAAAAAATAATAAATTTTATATTTTTTAATATAATTAATAAAATAACGATTTTACTTTTACTTTTTTTAACGGAAGTTAACCCATGGGTAAGACTTTAGTTTTTTCAAACCCTGTGGGTGTGACTTAAAAATGCACTAAATCTTGGGGGTGATATAGTCATTTGGCCAATAAAGAAACTAGATTCACTGGAGTGATGCAAAACTTTCTATACACACCGAATGACGAGACAATTACAGATTTCTGGCCCTGGAGAAAGGTCCAGAGAGAAGATCAAATAGACAGTAGAAGCCTTTAACTTTGATAAATCAGAGCTTTACACGTTCTATAGTACACAAAGTTACACCCCAACCTATTTCCTACCTTTAAACTGCCAGTGTATAATGCACAAAACCACACAACCCTAGAAACTTGGTCAGACATTTTTTAGTTGAGTTTCATGAGTTCCTCTGCATCAAATTTGCCTTCAAATGATGCATTCTGATTTCCACTCGGGGAGGCAACTCACCCGGATTTTCTGTCCCTGGAACTTTCAATCGCTCCCATTGGATTAAGTCATGGATCATTGGTCGAAACCGAACCTGAAACACCCTGTAGAAAAAATACGGTAGTAGAGTGGAAATAAGAACAAGAAGGGTGGTGAGCCAGTAGAGCGGACTTGAAGCACATGCTTCGACAAGAACCATGTATGCTGTTGTTGAAAACGTTGTTGGGAGGGTACCATAAATTACCAAAAACAGATACCACAATGCAATGCTTCCCCAGATGAAGATGTGCTGGATCCAAGTGAAGTAATTGATGGAGAGCGCCATTTGGCAATTGACAACCCACACTACACAAGTATACATTGTGACACCAAATACTTCATAATCAACCACTTTACCGTCCGTTCGGAAAGCTTGGTTAAAAATGGAGTTGGTGGTGAAGAAGAAGATAATTATGGAACTGAGAATTCCGTTAGACATCCATCCGAGAATGCGGAGCCAACTGAATAGGATGTTCTGTACTCCCTCTTGATACAACAAAGGATGCTGCAAAATAAATGTAGTCAGCATTTCTGGCCTGAACGGCGCATACAAGGTACAAGAAATGAAACTTTGATATTGTAATGATATAGCAATGTCATAGTCACCTGAAAGTTCTTGGAGAACCAAACTAATCCTTTTTTTAATGGGAAAGTGAAATCAAGAAGTGGAATTTCTAATACATAATCTAGACCTGACAGCTTGTGTTTTCAAATAATGTTCATGCTGTGTCATCTCAAGTTTCGTGTCAAAGAAACCTCAACCTGAACTGAATTAAAATCGTATCGAGATTTTCTAATTCGAACATAACCTAAACTATGTTCGGATTGAAATTGACCTAAATTATGTAATGTGTTGTGTCATTATCAAAACACAATCCATTTGACATGAAACAACTCAGTTTTATATGAAACAATACTATTTGACACAAAGCAATACATTTTGGACACAGTATAAATGTAGCACTCTCCAATTTAATTCAATAATTAAATGAGTTTTTATGTTTTTTTTAACAAATCTTGACGATCGTTCCTCAAAATAGTCATTTTGCAATTCCAAGTAAAGAAAACAAGAAGTATCCAAAACAAGAGCTTGGCCAATCCTCACTATTTATAACAATATGAACAAAATAAATTAAATAAAAGGCACCACAAAAACAACACAATTACAGAACAAATATTAAGCCAAAAAATTTAACACCCGCAAGCAAAAACAGCTCCAGGAATATTCACCAACAAACCAAAATCCAAACAACCACTTCCTAAAACACAAACTTGAGAAAATACCAACTGGTTACAACCAAAAATAAAATAAAACAAAACCTATAAATTTATTCACGAAGTAGGAATCTCAAGATATGGTTTTGATTAGAAGCATGTCATTCTGTTAATAAGACAGTATTTCTTATAATTGTTACACCACACACAGCCTTCAGGAATGTTTCTAACTGCCCTTTATATGTCTATTTTGTTTTGTCCTGTGTTGAACCATATTAAATATCTAGTAGAACACTAATTAGTTTTGATATCCATATGATAATCCTCAAACTGTCATTTTGCTCTTTCCGTTGTTTTTAATTTCTCTGGTTTTCCTTTTAATTTTCAAATAAAAAATGGCACATACCTTGAGGCAGAGTCTTGCTGAAACATCCTGATCAAAAACTCCAAGAGCAATGACAGGAAGTGAGGTGAAGAAGACATTGTAGCATGACATGTACCAATCATTGTATGCTGGCTGACCAGAAAATGAAGCATAGGATTCAAACCAAAATAGAGTGAACCCAAATGTGATGTTTTTGTAGAAAAAATAACATATCTGCATCCACGAAAAAAAAAAAAAGGATGAAACTCAGAGGATGCATTCTGTTGATTGTAGCCAAAAATTTCTGATTCAGTTTCACATAAATAAATCAGAAAGCTTTTCCAGTTTATCTCTTGAGAGCAGCCAAAGATTGTGAAGACAGTTTTACCATCATTGCAATTCGTCTATAACACCAATGGCCATGCACAAGCAACAGACGTTCTAAATAACGAAATTGAGCTATTGAAAAATCACTTGACATCACAGCCTGCACACAAAGAAGCAACCAAATCAGAAACCAGATTATTACAATCATTTAGATTGGCTTGGAAAGATATTAATAAGCATCCCTGGAGTTGAAAACTATGGTTAAAGGTTTCAATTAGGATGAAATTAAGAGAGGAAGATGTAGACAGCAACTAATTCTCAATGTAGTGAATGAAAAAGTGGACATCCTTCGCATACAGGGAGGAAATGCTAAAGGTAGGGGAAAGTCCATTATGTGTGAGAGAAGCAAACAAGATGTGTCATCTATCCAATACATCCCATTCAAAAACGCTTATTGTGATCTGAGAGAGGAAAATCTATGCAGCAGTTAAATCCTTCAAGTAGCCACAGAAAATTGATATTTTAAACAGTTCATCTACAGAGTGCAAATGCAGAAGGGAAAGTTCAATGTCAGAGGTAGAACCATATGGGGAGCATCATCCCACCAAAACCAATCCTTCTTTCGAACATAAAAATTTTAAACGCCAAGTGCTTGAATGGTCATGCAAAATCTCAATCAGGAAATGTTGTTCTCTCCTGCTTAAAGATTGCAACAAAAACTGAGATTCGATCCTCACATAAAAGAGGAAACACCATGAATAACATACGAAGTCAGTTTGTTCGACCATTCAGATAAAACAAATTAATTCAAAATCAAACCATTTTCAGAAGGGATCAAGTAGAGAAACAAGGTTCAGTCAGATTGCAAAAAGGGAAAAATATTGGTTAGCTAATCTATGGAATGACCCAACTCCTGTATCATCATAGAGGTCATTACCAGATGCTGATCTCTAAAGGCTAGGTCCTGGGAAAGGTAAGCTTGGTAAGTTCATCAACCAATCTCTGCATAAGTCAGATCCAAGAGTAGTGATCTGGTGTTATACTTAAAGAGGTCATTCTAGAAATTTTAATAATTCATAGAAGTTATATGTTATCATAACTATTTTCCACCCAAAATGTATAAAATATGAATTCTGTTCCCTCACACATATATAAAATGATTTGATACTAAGATCACAGTTCATGCTTAGAAAGATACCATTCAAATAAACATCTGGATGGCAGTGAAATTGTGCAAAATGGTTTAAAAAAATGTCAATATGGGTATACAAAGATTGATATTAGAAGCTCCATGTGATCAAAATGAATGGTGTTGATAAGGAATCACATCAAAAGCCATAAAATTCAGAGTCAAATAAAAAAGGTGGAAGCTGGTAGCCAAGGCTCTGTAACAATGGAATAGAATTTTGACAATAAAATAACATGCACCATCTCAAAACAGGCATAAAGAGAATAGACAAGCATGCAAGCATGGACACAGACAAAGAAAAATATTGACCTGCATTCCTTCAACACCGCTGATGCCAACTCCAATATCAGCCTCTTGAAGCATTCCAACATCATTTGCTCCATCACCCACTGCTAGTACTGCTCTACCTGTTTGTTTCACCAGTCTTGTAACCTGCAATTATCTAGAATTCCATCAGATTATTTTGATGCCAGCAAAAGCTGACAACTTGCATCACAACCATATTAATGTAATTAACACTCAATCACAAGACTTACAAGAGCTTTCTGTTTGGGTGAAGAGCGACAGCATATGACAGAAGAGCAGTCGAGTGCAAGCTCCAAGAACATGTTGTGAAGCTTCTCATCCAAAGCAAAATCCAGTGACTTGCCATCAATTACCAAACCAAGCTCAGCTAGATTTTTTTTATCTGAAGGAAATCGAGATCTTCCTTCTTTTATTTGACTTTGCACACTTTTAAGAGAAGCCTAAAACAGTGCCCATTTTCAGATTCCTACAGATAGGGCTATTATGAAATTAATTTACCATTATGTACCTTAGCGACGGCCTCCTTATCCCCTTGCTTCTCTAAAGCTTCTATATCTGGTGTGTCAAGAGTGATCACAATATGCTCCATTCCTTGTCTCAGAAGACTACAGGCATACCTGCAGAATATAGATACTTTATATTTGCAATATGTAAATTCCACACTGAATAGAAAAACATATGATAAATTAGCATTAAAATGTTAATATACCCAATATTTATAGCAGTTTCCATTTTATCACCAGTTAAGACCCATATATGTATTCCAGCCCGTGAAAGCTTGTCAATGCAATCTGGAACCTGCACAAAAGAAAGCAGTAAAATTTAAATTGATTAATGAGTTCCCCTAGAACTGACAGCCTCTGCTTTTTTTCGTTTTTCCTGTTCATCAAGTAATTAGCATCTTCTTGATATTGGTTATGATATCTTCTCATTTTTTTAAAAGAGTATGGAGATAAAAACTGTATCAACAGCAGTTTGTTAAATAGGAGGAGCACTTAATGAGCCATTCATTTGAATAAATTACCAGCAGACAACAATAATAGAGATTACACATCCTGAACTAGGTAAAAGAGATTCAAGTTTGATACAGACCCCATTTTGTAGTTTGTCTTCTACAGCAGTAGCACCAAGAAGAATCAAATTCCTTTCCATCTTATCAGCAGCTGCAGCTACCAAAGCATCTCGATCTGCAGTTAAAGAATTTTTGGCCTTTGAAAACTCCTTTTCCCATCTTCTATACTCGTCCTGCTCAAGTTCACGATATGCAATTACCAATGTTCGTAGACCTGCTTCAGCATATCTGGTAATGTGTACTCTGGTCTCATCCTCAAAGAAGCGTCCATCTTCTGAAAGCCTTTCAAACATCACACTACATGCACAGAAATAGTATATTATCAGTTCACCAATTCACAACTTCATAAATTCAATGAGACAGTGCCTGTGCATCAGGTTTTAACCTGTCTGCACCCTTGCATAGGAGCAACAACTGATTCTCCGGACTCCTGACAATCACTGACATTCTCTTGCGAGAAGCTGTGAACTCCAACACATGAAGAAGCTCGTATACCCTGAAAAATTGAACTGAGTCACATAAGATGTTGACTGAATTTCATGGAAGGAAATACAGAAGTCAAGAATGATATACATATTGATTAAAGCAGTGTAAAGCCGTAGTTTTCTCAGCTTGCTAGCCAAACGAGGTGAGAAAAAGAACAGGATAAAACTGTTCCCAGAAAAGCATTCTTAAAAAACAAGATAAGGGGCAGTTCACATACAACAAAAGTGTATAAACCAGAGCACCACCAATATTCCTATTTCTCTAATACAAGATGTTTCCTTAGGTAATGTTTCTTTGACTCTTCTTTTTAAAAAGAAAAAAAAATTCCTGAAGACATATACTGTAGATCAGTTCTTTGATTCTTTCCTAAATGAAGGCAGGCAATCTAATATGTTTTCTGGTTAAGGGCAATATGAAATGACCACAGAACCTCACCTTTTAACCACTTTACCACTCACAGGATCTAACTCATGCAATGAGATACTTGTTTGTGTGCTTCCAAAGAATTCAAAGCCAAGCTCCCTCGCAGCTATGACAAAGGCAGCTTCATCCGGTGATTCAGCTTCATAAGTAATTTCACTCGATTCTTTGCTTACTACAGGAATTGCTGTATGGCAAATTGCTAACAGTCGAAAAAACTTCTGTATGACATCTGAATGTGGTTCACTCACCCACTGTCCATTCATTATGCGTTCATCTCTAAAGTTGAATCCCTTAACCTTTTTCCTTGAATCAATGTTATTACTATTTTGGCCTGTATCAGTTATAGAATCATCAACTTCAAATGGCCTATCCCTTCTTCTCTTGGCTAGAGCTCTCTCTACTTCGGTCATACCACGGCCATAAGCAACACCAGCAATTGAACATTTGACAAATTCCATGGAGTTACATGTCAAAGTACCGGTTTTATCCGATAGAACAGTATCAACTTGGCCAAGTTCCTCGTTTAAATTAGATGTTCGAGCATGTGCCGGCTTGTCTGCTTCCTCATAGTACATATCCCTATCTTGATTGATGAATATACTTTGTAGAACCTTAACAATCTCAATGGAGACATACAATGATATTGGTATTAAATATCCATACAACATTAGACCTGTCAAGAAATGAAGAAATGCAGAAAGTGTTGCTCTTCTGGGATCATAAAACACAGTTGTGGCATCTGGTCTAAGATACCACCGTCTATATGTTCCATTAGAGATGTCTCTTTTTGTTTTAATTCCAAAAAACACAGATCCAGTAGATGATATCAAAATAAGAGTAGTAAAAAGGACATACACAATCTTATCCATTTTCCTCTCAATCTTGCTCCTCTTGGAGGGAGGGTCTGTAGCATTTTGCATCACTTTTGTGTCATGTCCAGTGAAAACAACTACACCATAGATGTAATCAGTGTTTTTTAGCTTGGAATCCCTCAAAAGAATCTGCTGTGGGGAAAGCAGAAATGATTTGCCATCATAGAACAATGTTCCAACAAAAGAATATAGATGTTCATTTGGATCCTCACACTTGACCATCGCTGTAAACTTCTGAAGGGATTTCTCATCACGTAAGGAGTATGTCACTTCCAAGGCACGCTTCACTTTCAAATTGGTTTCCCCATCAAGGTTCATAGTCTCAACATAACATATTCCATCATCATAGCTTGATGAAAGTAGTAGCAGATCAGCAGGAAAATATTCTTCTTTATGAATCTTAACAATATCACCTACTCGGAGATTCTTCCACTTGGTCTCAATAAAAGTATGACCTTTACCATACACTTTGACCTTTCGATTGTTGGCTTCTATATCCTGAAACATATTTTGAAAATTTTTTATGTATTAGACATGAAATACAGTAATCAAAAATTAAAAAAAAGAAAAGGTGTCAATGGGGTATAAGTAAGAAAAAAGATGTTAGAAGGAACAAGATAAACTTCTGTGACACTTTACCAAAGCATATGTGCAGGATTGCAGAATAAACGTAAATCTAATGACAAAAAGAACACAAGTAAAATAAAATAGATTGCAAAATTTAACTTCAACCCAAAAGTGTAACATGCATATAAAAAGACTTCCGACACTGAAGCTTACTACTGGAATAACTGCTTTTACTTGAAATATTATGACGGAAATTTCTGTGAGGTGGAAAACTTCATCTACCACGAGTTCCAATCCAAGAATATGACAATTATTTGTTATCATACAATACTGAAAAAGACTCCTAGATAGACAAGGGAAGAAATACAAAATGAAATTCTTGTTCACGAACTGCAGTTTATGATTTTTTACTGGTAATGCCTTTAAACATGATTTTCCTTCACCCCAGAATTAACAATGTTGTGTTGCATCAAAGCATCTTGATCAATCCAATGGCTGTAGCAGTTAGAAGGGAAAAAACATCAAATCTTTTAAATTTAAGGATGGACATCATTCATCGTCATAAACACCATATCAAAATTACTATAAACAGTAGAAAACACCATTAATTACAACCATTCCTACTATCGGACGAGAAATTATAGTGAATCTAGAATCGAACTTCTGAGTCAACTATCAAAGGTAAATTGGGAATGTTATAGATAGCAAATCAATCAAATAATATTAAATCTCGGTGAACAAAAGAATCTCATATAGTTTGAAGCATTGACTAGCTAGAAATCTTAAGATGCAATTCACGTAAAAGCTAAAACCAGCAAAGATATTACAGGACGAAGCAATTAATGTACATGGGTCCAAAAAAGAAAAACCAAAAACCAAAACGCCCATTAAGCGCAAAAGCAAAATAGTGAAACGAGGTCAAGAAAAATCAAATTTTACCTGCTTTCTTCGCCTCCAATCTTCCACACCTTCCTTGGCCATAGTTGCTCCAATTACCACTAAAAGAGGTGCAAGAACACTCGGTGCAGAATACGGTGCCAACGGACTAAACGAAACAAATGCCACAACTAGAAAATAGATATTTGCAACTCTCCTAAATTGCTCAAACAAAGACTTGGGAAGAAAATTAGCCGCCGTATACTTAGTAGTGGATACATAATTTCCCCTATAGTTGAGCTGAAGAGCTTCTGGGTTATCAGGATCATTACAATGAACCACTCTCGAGTACCCGCTTTGCCCAATTTGGGTATGATCATCAGTAGGTAAATTCGAACAACACGAAAACGAATAAAGTTTTCCAAAATGCCTCCTCCTCCTTTCTTCAGGCATTTTCACACTCTAAATCTGATATGAGAGAATAACTCAGCTCACCGTCCACATTCATCAAATAAATAAATAAACAAATAACAATTTCCACCGCTTCCAACTCTTCGAAAACCTCTAATTTAGCTAACACAAAGTTGCTAATAGATTTGAAGAAAAGCAACACAAGGTTTTAAAGGTTTTTTGTCGGTTAAAACCATAAAAGAACAATACTTCACTTGAAGCTTCATTTAAGCACAAAAGAATATAACTAAATATTGTGCGAAGAAATCTCGAAATGCTTGGCCTCTAGAGAATTCCTTACTTTGAGATGAAGTCGGGGAGATCTTGTTGCTATTGTTTTTCAGCTGAAATTAATTTCCCACGTATCCAGTTAGAGTGAGAGAAGAGAAGGGTAGTTGCTTTGCCGCTTTTAGAAGCAAACTTTAATGCTAGATGCGAAACAGGTGATTATTACCTCACATGTTTCGGCATGCCGACCGGTCACACCGTCGCCTTACACACGGCACCTTGTCGTAGGATGACGACGCTCACGTTGACTCCTGTGTGATCCCGAGTTGTACCTTATCAGCTCTTAGTCCACTACACGACGACGACTGTTTTTAATTTGTTCAACAAACAAAAGATGAACACCCTGCTTTCCAAACTTATTTTTTCACACCGTTTTGAAACATGCGAATTTTATTTGTATGAAAATAAAACTTTACAATTATATAAAATCGAATTTGGTGTGATTGTTTATAGACGATTTTCTTATTTTCATCCATCCATTTTTGTCTAGACAAATCTTTTTTTTGGTGAAAATGAATTTATAAAAAAAACAGAGAACCAAAAGATATCAGTTATCGAAAAAAGAGAATTTGTCGAAAATTAAAACCGTACGAGAGAAAAAATAATTTTTTAAAGTTTAATTATAGGAAAATTTTATAATTTTTAAGATTTATAAGTAAAATTAGTATAAAACTAGAAAAATAATGATTTTACTCTTATAATTAATAAATTTTGTTCACTTAAATATCTCGTGGGTGTATATTTAAATTTTTTAAAATTTCACAAATAGAAATTTATAAATACATTAAACATTTGGTGAAAATAAATATTTTAACTAACCTTAAATAAGTGTTTTTTATTATCAAGAAATCGTCCATTCCAAAACTAGTAATCACAATTGACAAACACTCCGTTGTATCAAAACAACTATGATGTCCATAATATTATTAACGATTGCACTATTCTAAATTTATGTAACCCTAATTTTTAATATTATAAATACAAAAGAAGGAGAAAATGATGAGAGGTAGAAATACTCCTCCCAACACTTAGCAACACATAAAATTGTCAAAGTTTTGACGTATACTCCTTTTACGCTTATTTTGTAATATCGTATGAGCAAAATAATAATGATCCTTGGAGCCATGTTAATAATCTTTTCGACTTAGTGATGTCAAAAAATTATATCTTGTATTTATACTATTGTGATTGTTCGTATTCTTGTACAAGTACTTTGATTTATGAGAGTTAATTATTTTAATATCTCAATTGAGACGATACATACTATATCATTTGAAATATTCTAATCTTTTTTAATATAATTGTATATGTTCACTTATATGAAGCATACGTAAATTCAAAATGTCTAAACCTAAGTTTTCTTCATGTCTAAAATTTAAACATTTACATTAAATTCTTTGTCATCTAGATTGTTTTATCTTATAGATAATCATTTTGTTTCTCATCATATAAGTATGTATTTATTTTGAATATATAAATAAAAATATATTTATATATGTTATTATACGATTGAATGATTTTGAATTATAGATAAAATAACATATAATTATATAATAATATATATAAATATATATCTATTTGTGTATATAAAATTGAAACGTATATTATTATTAAATTTTTATTTTAAAAATTTTAATATTCTATCAAATTTACTAACTCTTGTCAATTAATCTAGGATTTTGATTTCTCTTATCTCCACATCATCTAGTTTATAATAACAAAAATACAAAAATTATATATAAATACTTACCATATATTAAAAAAAAGAAATAAATTCATTAATGGAAAGGCGTAAAGAACATGTGCACAGTGATAATGTTGTGAAAGTGGTGAAATGGGTTTAATAAAAAACGTTCATCACATGAGAAGTGAGGAAGGAAAAAATAATAATAATAAAATTATGTGTATTTATTTTGGGTATATAAATATATACATATTTATATGTGTTATCATATGATTAGATAATGTTAAATTAAGGATAAAATAATAACTAATCATATAATAATATATATAAATATGTATATATTTATATACCTAAAATAGATCCATATAGTATTATTTAAAAAAAAAAAAAAAAAAAAACAAGAGCGTAATTAATGGAGAAATACACGGTGGGAAGCGCAAACGTGGAATTGGCAGGAACGTCTGCTTCTTCATTAATCACGGTAAACCCGACCCTACCCAACCCAGCCTCGATAAGTGCAGTGAGTTTTGGTCAAGAGTGTTCATAGTCATCATGACTCATTGAAATTATGCCACGTGGTCAAGAGTTGATTGATATGATTGACGTTGGACCCACGCCGTAGAGAAACGACGCCAAAAGTCGCCCGAAGTGACGCTGCCCGTGGAATAGTCAAGCCCATGCCCGCCCATTGCCAATTGGTAGAAACTATCAACTTTTGGAAATTGTGACAAGGTGACTTTACTTGACTTGCCTGTTTCATTGAAATTTCTACGTGCATTTTGTCTCTCGTTCGTCGCTATTTCTAGTTAGAGTCTCTGCACAACTCACTGGAAAATAAATAAAGTTTGCATCTTTTTCCGGTAAAGATTTATGTTAATATATTCATATGCATACGATAAGACATTGAAATAATATTATATAATATCATATATATATAATATAATATAAATTACTAATATAAGCTGATATATATATATTTTTTAAATAATAATATGATATAGATATATATGAAAAATTTTTAATTTTTAAAAATATTTATAATATTTTTAAAATAATATTAATTTTATTTTTTAATATATGTATCATATAATATAATATACGATTTAACTATTATGAATATATTTATGTATTCAGAGTAAGAATAAGGCGTTGGTATCAAGAAAGGACCAAAAAATTACAATTAAAATGACAAATATTTTGATATAGAGTGGTATTGCGTGTATAAATAAGAATAAATTTATGCATAAATAATAATATATTATCAATTGATTAAATATTTATTTTATATTTAATTTTAAATTATTTAATCTATTATTGTTTGTGTATAAATTTATATTTATTGTTTATATATATAATTTTATTATTTGATATAATTCTATAAATATATAAAATAAACTCAATTATAATAGGTCAAAAACTTATTCCCACCCAAGGTTGGATGAAATTTTAAATTCAGGCTAGTTAATTTTCAAAAACTTAAATACACACAATTTTGTTTAAATTTATTATTAAGTTTAATAGTAAAAATGTTATTTAACTAAAAATATTTTAAAAACTAAAAATTTATCATATTTTTCCTATTTATTTAAAAATCTAATAACTTTTACCATTAAAAGTTTAAAAAGTAATATTTTTTCCAAAAATTTTTTTCTGTCACTAAAAATAAAGAAATTCATCATCTTCGGTTATGTTCTCTCTCACTCCCAATTTCTTTTCTGACTGTCTTCACTTGAGACCAGAAATTTTGCATTATACTCCATTGGCTTGTTGTATCATGGCCGGTAGTTATATTAAACAAGAATTAGTCAACTTCATTGAGATTACAACTTGATAAAATAACTATTGAGGAGATAAGAAAACAGATTTAGAAGATCACATAGGGAAAAAGTGGTCACAAATTAGAGATTAGGTGTTCCCACAGTGGGGAAACAAGATTGCAACATTTTGTCATATTTTAGTAATTTTAATTTTTTTTAATCAATTTATTTAGTTTCATTGTCAAATGCTGAATTGTCACCATCTTATCATAAAATTTCAGGTCCATCTTTGAATAATGATGCATGAGTTGGTCACCCAATTCGATTTGCTTCCTTTTCACTACAACAATAAAGTTTTTGGGCCGTCTGTCTTATCTAATTTGTATATACGTAAATAGGAAATATGGAGAAGAATATGCATCATGTGTAATTCTTATTGCCGTTTTGCAACTATGGATCTTGCATCATTTTCCCCTAGATATGACTTCCCCCCCTCTCCTCTTTCTCCCCCAAGTGTGTTGTCTCCCAAGTTTTTCTCTATTAACTTTGAAAATCTCATTTACCCACCAATGAACAATTAAAATTAACTAAATCCATTAATTATATCATTTTTCCCTCATAAATTTTAAAAACTAATAATTTTCTCTCAACTCAAGTTTTCAAAAACAGCATTTCCCCCTTAAGGTTTCCAATTTTTCAGATACAATTTTCTAGCAACGAAGAGAGTTCTCCAATAATCTTTAGGCAACGTCGGAGAGGAAGAGACGTTGCTTGAAGATCGTCGGAAAACTTTTTTCGTCATTGAAAAATTGCATCTGAAAAATTGAAAACCCTAGGGGGGAAATGTCTTTTTTGAAAACTTAAGTTGAGGGGAAATTGTTAATTCTTAAAGTTTATGGGAGAAAAATGAAACAAATTTAAGTTTATTTTTAATATTAAATATAAAATAACGATTTTATCTTTAAAACTAACAAAATTAAATAGTCGTGGATGGGTAAATGAGATTTTCAAAATTAAGGAAAGAAACTTGAAAAAATAACATACTTTAAACCGGAATAAGTCCTTTGGCCAAAGCTTTATGTACTTTTTTTTTTTAAATAATCAAGGATTAGATAAATAAATATGAGATATAGTAATCAAATTTATAATCATTCTATCAAATAAATTAAAATTTTATAAATATGATAAATATTTGAATCTAAACATTTATTTTAAACATTTCAATTTTTTATCAATTTTACTAATTTTAAAATCTTATAAAGTTGCATGTATTAGAAGACCCATGGTAGGCAAGATGACGAAGATTTGCAGAGACTTGTCGTACATTGAATGAATATAGGATTTTTACCCTTATTTCATATAAATGACAGAATAGGATTTAATTAAATATTTAATTAGGATGCTGCGGTTGATATTCTACTGTGTCATAATTAACATTTTTTGTTTGGCCAAAGAACTTATTCCCACCCAGGAGTTGTTGAATTTCTAAACGGTTATTTATTAACTATTGAAATATTAAACCCCTGCTTATATGTTATTAAAATAAATTAATTTTAAGAAGAAAATAATTATTTAATTAATAATATATTTAAATTTAATTTGTAAAATTAACAATATTTTTCATAATTAAATTTTAAAAAATTATATTTTTCTTTTGTTAGGTTTCCAATTAATCGGTAAAATTTCTCCAACACTTTTTCCCTTCAACAATCAAAAAGATTATCAATGGTAGAGAAAGTGACATCACGATCGGATTAAGGTCATCAAAGAATGATAAGTTGAAAATGAAACCTTAGAAGGAGAAATATAATTTTTTTAAAACTTAATTATAAGAAAATTTGTTAATTTTTTTAAATAAAAAATATAAATTAATATTTTTTTTAATATTAATAATTAAGTAACAATCTTACATATAAAATTAACGAATTTTATTAATTTTAATGATCAACGAACGAGGGTTTGATATTCCAAGATGGGAAAAAGACTATTTTCTATCCAAATTTTATCCCAATCTCAAAATTACACCAACGAGAGATGAAAAGTTCAAACTTCTACCCATAACCGAACTACAGTCCAAATTTTCAGTTAGAGACAGAGGTAAAATCATCATTTTACCTATAAAGTTTAAAACTTCAAAATTTTTATCATTTTCTCCCCTCCAAGTTTTAAAAACTAATATTTCAACTCATCCTCAAAGTTTGAAAAGTTTAGATTCCACCTCTAGGGTTTACTTCCTTCTTCGACCACCACTAACGGCTGATTATTTCCACCGATCTCTCTTCTCCAGCTATAAAGGACTGTGAAGGAAAAACCTTCGTCTCCTAGATCTATACAACAAAACGTCGTCTAAATATGGAAGAACAGATGAAGGATGACACTTTGTCGTCCTTCATCATCACGTCTAGACGAAAGGACAAGGGATGAAGGACTACAATGTCGTCCTTCATCATCTGCGTTATGCGATGAAGAGATCTTCGTTTCTTCATTGCACCATCGTCGTAGCAGCAGGAAAATGAAGAGGTCGGAGACGACGTCAGAAGATGAAGTTAAAGAGTGGGGTGAAACTGCTATTTTTGAAAGTTATGAGGAGCGAGTGAGCTTTGAAAAATATGGAAACCCTAGGTTTGGGGGTGAAAATATTATTTTTTCAAAGTTTAAAAACTTTAGGTAAAGGTGAAATATTAGTTTCTAAAACTTGGGAGGGTGAAAAGTAATAAATTTTATAACTTTTAATATAAATAGTAAAATAATTATTTTACCCCTCATTTCAACAGAAAAAATTAATCAAAGTTTGGTCATAAGTGAGAGTTTAAATTTTTTATCTCTCTTGGTTGTGGGTTCGAGATTGGGTTAAAATTTGGGTGGGAAATAGTGCTTTTCCCTTTCAAGATTTAAGAGATTCCAATTGATTAACAAAGAGATAATGATTATATATGTAGCAGTTCTAGAATCTCACTCCATTCCAATAATAAAATAATAACAATGGGTGATGCAAAATATATTTAATTTGATATTCTCCTTACGTCGACATAATCATATGTTAAGACTATTATTTGATATTACTTTTTAAATGTTTAAGAATATTATGTCATATTTTATTTACACCAACAAAGAGTAACATTCAATTTTAATGCATAAGATTTACACATAAATAATAATATACTAAATTAAAATTCTATAACTATAAAAATATTTCAAACATCAAATATTCTAAATTTGTTAATTTTCTAAAATAGGTGATTCTCCCATAAAGTCTTTTTAAGTGATAACTTTTAATATTCTATTATCGTTTTCAAAAAAAAATCTAACCGATATATAATAAATATTAATCTCATTACATTATCAATTATTTAGTTTCATTAAATCAAATTTATATTTAATGTAAATCCACATAAGAAATTTTCTTAACATATTAATCTTTACAACTTAATTATAACTTGACTAATCATAATCAACGTAATCAAACTCCAAAAAAGGTCCCTCTAATTGTAACATGCTGGTACCATACCTCTTATAAAATAATTCAATCAAAATAAATATAAAAAAAGTAATGTTTTATGTATATATTTTTTATATAAAAATTATATGTCATTATATAATTGAATATTATTTTATCTTTAATTTAAAATTATGTAGTTATATAATAACACATTATTTATATATCTAAATTATATATAAAAAATATAAATATATAGTTTTATTGATATACAAAATAAAAGCACATGCCACATCTAAAAAAGAAAATCAAAACTATAAGTAATTTCTAGTAGAGCTCTAACTTGTCACTTGTGTGGTCAAATTACCTGGTAACCTAATTAAGACTAGACTGGACTTAATTTCTAGTAGATATTTTATTTTATTTAGAATAACTAAACAAGTCAAAAAAAAAAATGGCTGTCCTTTTTTATTAATAAGAAACCTTTATTGGATCTGGTCATTCTTTCAAGGTTGGATTACCAATATTAAGTAGGTAAAATCTGTATCTAAAAGTCTAGTGACCTATTTTATTAATACTATATCAATTAAATTAACAACTTGAATTTGAAATTCCAGTGGCTTTTAGCAAGCTTATTTAAACCTGAGGCCCATTATTATTTAGATAATTGTCAGCGCCCAACTGCCATCCTACGACTCACCAGATATGCCTACATCTTTTATTTGGGCTCAGTCTTTCCAGGTTAATTAATCACATGTGACTTGGATTTTAAACATAAATATTAAGACATTATTCATATAAGGGCACCGGACTTATTTCCATATTCAAAGTATAGCGAAATCTTAAAATTTTAACTTTTAATTTAAAAAAATTTAAATACTTTTATATAAGATAATTTGTGTTAAAAATTTTAGTTAGAGTTAAAGATAAAATCATCATTTACTAAAAAACATAAAATTTTATTATATTTTTCTTTTTAAATTTAAAAATCTCATAATTTTTTTCAATTCAAAATTTGAAAAATGATAATTTCTTTTTTAGGGTTTTTTTCTCTTCTCTTCTCTTTGATAATGATTTATTGTCTTTAACTATCAAACATCCTCCTTATGACCTTATCTCTTCTCCTAGTCTCTCTCCCTTTGCTTTCTGACGACTTTTCAGACAATTTTCATTTGAAAAGTCATTAGAGAGCAAAGGGAGAGATACAAGAATGGAGATAAGGTTGGAGGGAGGACGACCAACTATCCAAGATAGCGAATTATCACCAAAGAGAAGAAAAAAAAACCTAAGAAAAACATTATCACTTTTCAAACTTTTGATGAAAGAAATTTGTGAGATTTTTAAACTTTGAGAGAAAAATGTGATAAAAGTTTAATTTTTTTAATAAATAACAATTTTATTTCTAAACTTAACTAATATTTTTAATATATATTATCATATGGGTGAATATTTTGGTTTTTAAAAATTTAAAAGTAACACTTTAGTGGGATTTCACTATACTTCAGATGTGAACAAGTCTTTCGGCCTTCATATAATCGGAATCACGCCAATCATATGTACATGACTAAGCCCAACCCCACTTAGGCCTGCAATAGAAGTTGGACATTAAAGCCCACAAACACAATGTTAAGTTTCGAAGCAAATATTATAGAGGAATAATAAATAAGCATAGTCAAGAATTGTAAGAGATGATGGATGGACTTAAAATTAAATCACATAACCATCTTAAAAGTCAGTCTTGACGTCTGAGCATATTATCACAGAGACAAACTCAAAGGATGACCATAGAAAAGGTCACCCACCAGAACACTTTCCGATTGTATTTTCTTTTAAACCATATCTTACTTGTTCTCAATAAGAATGCTGGATCTCAGTTGTTCTTGTATTGAATTTTAAAAGTATTAAACGTCAATGACTCTTCTATTTCTATTTACCAGTCGCAATCATGGACAAGTACTGATTTGCTAATATCCTTAAATGAAGTGGACAGCTGATGACCAACATCAATGGTGCATTAGAGAGAGAAGAAAAAAAAAGAAAAAAGGAAACCCAAATTGCATGTCATTTATGCCATAGATGGATGATTAAGCCAAGAGTTTTCTAAATAAACGGGGACAAAGATAAAAAGAGTTGTTTAAAATGAGCAAGAATAAGTTAGTTATGTCAAATTGTCAAATTTTACTTGTAATAAAGTTAGATTTGAATCAAACTAAGCTCAAATAAAGTAAAACTCATTTTCAGGTGGGTTTAGCTCAAATTCATCAAGTACGAAGAAATACTAATTTATGTTCGATTTGGTTCATGATTTAATAGTTCACATTTGACTTAGGTTCATGTAAACTGGCTAAACTCAGCTCGAATTAGTATAAGATGTTTGACCCGTCTTTCCCAAATAATATCATTCTTTTTAGTTTATTTATTTTTTTAATAATACAAGTCATGCTTGATTTATGAGCTGAGCGAGTCGAATACAACCTCTATTCAAGTTTAGACTCAAGTTTATTTTTGTTTTCCTTACTATTCTTTAACTCGTATTCAAGTTTGTATTCATTTATCTTATGTTTATATTTGGATTCATTCGAGTAAATCTCATTTTAAAACAAACTCTAATTGAAAGTAACATATACAAGTTTCCTAAAAGATTAATTGACATTATGCCATTATTAGAGTAGCCTAATAATTTATTATTTTTAAAAATAATAAAAAAATTAAAATACATATCTATGTAACATCCAATGGAAATGATTTAGTATTTGTTGATTTATTGTGATGTAAAGGGGGACAAGGTGACAAGGTAGATTAAGGGGTGTCCCTTCTCATGTGAGGGCATCTAATCGCATGATTAGTGGTTAATCTTTTTATTATTATCATTATTTACTTTCCTCTTTTGTTGGTTTAAATTAAATACAATACAATTTTCTCACTGTATAGTTTTGGTAGGGCAATAATTATATTTCCATTTTACATTATTATTATTATTCTCTAATAATAATATTTTACTGTAAAATATTTATTAGAAAAATAAATAAGAAATCTATTTATTAAATTTTAATAATAAATAATACCAACCAATCGAGAATCAAAGTTAACCCCGATCAAACGATTTTCCCGATGAATCGCCAACTCATAAAAGTACAACTCAGATCAAACCTCTTAGCGGGCCCCACTACCACTTGCCTCAACAGCAGCCCCTCTTATTTCTCAGTTGATTTGAGAAAATAATTTAATTTTCTTTCTTTCAGTTAATAATAAATAAATAAATTGGACTTCTCATTTATTTATTTATTTTAAATTTTCATTTCGTTTCAATAGATGTAAACGGTGAGAGATTCGATCTCAGAGGACCTCCAAAGACTCGACAGAGACGACGGAATCTGAAACTCTCACCATCTTTTCATTGGTTTTGTCGAACATCTGAAACCAACTAATTCTTCAGTGTCTTCTTATTTCGATGAACTACTAATTATATTTCATAAGGCACTTGTCGCCCAGCTCAGTCCGATGCTGTTTTGTTACTTTTGTTTAGCCAGGTCAGAATCAGAATCAGATTTAGTTCTTGTTAGTTCGTCTGCCTTCTACTCTTGTCTCACCCGAACCCTAGCTTTTTGGCGTGTGTATGTATAGTTGCATCATTCAATTTTGTTTTTACGTTGTTCTATGATGGTTGTTTATTTTATTTATTTTTGTTTAGTATATATTGCCTTCCTCTTGATTTATAGCATTGAGATTACGGGCTTGCTTGGTATTTGGATTGTAATATTAGAGAGACTGATTTTTGTTCTCTTGGAAGTTCAGAGTATCTAAATGATGCGGAAAATGTGGTGTTAAGTTGTAATTATTTTTTTTGGAATTTGTTTTGCAAACAAAACAGTGGGCTCGTTAGACTCGATACTTTCTCAACTTTCTTCATTTTTCGATATCATTTCTGGAAACTCTTTCTAGAATGTGAATCTTATATGTTTCTGTTTGGAAATGGGCCAGACATGCATTATTTTCGATGTTAGAGGCTTTGTTAATACAATACATGCACACTTCCTATGGGGTAATCAATTGGAATAGTCAGGACCAACTGCTTTGTTGGGAGGCATGAGTCAACAAGTTTATGGTTTCCATTATCAGTCAGGGAGGTTTTTAACTTAAACATAGTTAAAATTGCTTTTCTGTGAATGTGACTGTTCTGCTTATCAAACTTGGGCGTGAGAATACCCATGCCGTTAATTTTGTTATGTGTTGTGAGTCTCTGCCGATGCTTTTTGCAATCGTTTTGCTTCGTTTTTCTGAATCATGTTTTATGTTTTATGAACTATATTTGAAAAAACAAGATGATTAATGCTTATTTTCTCCTGCAGGTTATAGTCTATCCAAATTTCCAGTATTTCAGTTTTGTAGGAGTTACAGCTTATTTATCTCTTCTTCCTTATTGGATCTTTTTATCACATTTGCAAAGGACAGTCTTGGGTTGGATTTTGGAGTGCATTTGTCAGTTTGTAGTTGTATAATATCGGTTTGCAGACTGCAAAAGATACAGGATATAGAACTTCAAAGCTGCAGACTTTCTTTTTTTCATTGCCTGTGTTACATGCCTTCTTTATAGTGCTTAAGGTGGTCTTACTTTTGTTTCACATACCTTATTTTGTTTTTCACTGCCGGTTGAAATAGTTAAGTGTACTAGATATTGGATATAGCATCTTGTTTGGATGATATGTTTGGTAGATGCTAATACAATTTGCTAGTATTCAACTGTTTTTGTGATTATCCAAGTTTTTGGGAGGTTATATGGTAATGCATGCAAGGATTATTGGTTAAACACTCATCTTGATGAGGTTACTTGATTCACATGCTGTTTGATGCTGAGAAAAAGGAAATGCTCCCCAATTGGAAGAAGTGCCACATCAGATTGACTCCCATGTGCTTTTTATATGTTTTATCGATCTTTTCTGGACCATTTTGGAGTAAAGAGGATGTTAAAAGTGTACTGTAAGAAGAGAACATGGAGTATGTTTTGGAGAAACGATTTCCTCTCAATGCCAAAGATTATAAATTATATGAAGAAGTTGGTGAAGGTGTCAGTGCCACTGTCTATAGGGCACTCTGCATTCCACTTAATGAAATAGTTGCTATCAAGGTCCTTGATCTGGAAAAGTGCAATAATGACTTGGTAAGTGTACTATTTTTTTATGAGCCTAATGTGCTACAAATACACTTTGTCTTCTCTATTTTGGGACATATAAGTAAAGAAAAGAAGAATCACTCTACTAAATGCTTTATCTGTCCTCGAATGTTTGCCTGTTTTATTATTTTCATAGTGCTTACCAAGAGCAGAACAGAATGAAGCATTGCTCTTTTTCCTGTGATATGTGATATATATATATATATATATATATATATATATATATATATATATAAACTTTGTAAGTTCTATTAAGTAACTGCTTAATCTAAAAGCTTAAATTTATAGGTAATTGGTCAACACTAGTATTTATGCTCGAACATGCCCCTCACGGGCAATGCATGTGGATTGAGCACAACCACAATTACATCAACTAACATCTACATATGGAACTTATTATAATTTAATTAATCCACAGAGGGACTTGTGCTTACGGCCACTTGATCAACTTTACTCTAGTACTATGCTAAGTAACTTCTTGCTAGAAGCTTAAACTAGATAAGAGTTACTATAGTAATAAGCTTGTGTTTCAAGTTTCATTGCTAATGCTTTACACATACAGTCCTTAGTTCTTTTAGACTAAATCTGTTATGTTTATAATGTTATATGTGGTATTTTGCCCCTTGATTGAATGTTAAACAATCCATTTCTACATCTATAAGGTTAATTGGATTCATTATCTACGAATGCATGTCTAAGACTCTTAATATCATCTAGTATTCTATAGGAAATATGTTCTTCATCACATTAAAGAGTTTTCCAATGGACAGGACGGTATCAGGCGTGAGGTACAAACAATGACTTTGATTGATCATCCAAATTTACTAAGGGCCCATTGCTCTTTCACTGCTGATCACAGCCTTTGGGTTGTGATGCCATACATGGCTGGGGGATCATGCCTTCATATCATGAAATCGTCTTATTCAGAAGGTTTTGAAGAGTCTGTTATTGCTACTTTATTGAGGGAGACCCTCAAAGCTCTTGTTTATCTTCATTCTCATGGACACATCCATAGGGATGTGAAGGTATTGTACTTTACCTGCTTATTTTAGTAGTTCCATATTGCATTTTATTATCATTAACCTGCAGTCTGGAGCACTTCTCCTTATAATAATTAGAATTGTTAGTACTGCATGAAAATTATTGGAAACAAGTAGTCATAGAACTTCATAGTGTTATAGGGATGCTCATTAGCAGATTAGAACAGGGAACAATTATAGAAAGAGATACAGATGTTATGAGGAATTTTTTCAATATGATATTGCATCTAAGTATAAGTTTCCTATTTGTTTTCTGGTATCTCACTTATCTTGATTTGTTACTTGGGAACCAATTCAGAAGTCACTACTGTGATGAATGTTTTTTTGAAAATGGATTATCTTTTATCTTCTAGTGAAGGCATCAGCATTCTTATCTCTGCTCATCTGGTTTTATAAATTGTTACATTATTGTTTCTTTGTCAGCTTGTGTATAGCTTGTTTCATGTTGTTTGGATACTGTTTTGTTTTCTATCATTGTTTTTTCTTGTGTTTTCCTATTTTGTTTGTGGTTTTTATTTAACAATTAGTATTTACAGTAATAATGTTTCCTGCAGTCGGGGAATATATTGATGAATTCTAATGGTGCGGTTAAGTTAGCTGACTTTGGCGTATCAGCATGTATGTTTGATACTGGAGATAGGCAACGTACCAGAAATACTTTTGTTGGAACTCCATGCTGGTTATTTTCTTGCTTGTTGCTTGAGATTTCACTGCTTTGTTATTTTGTGGAACAAATAAATTTAATCTATACAGACTTGCATGTATCTACTTTTTTCACAGGATGGCTCCTGAAGTGATGCAGCAATTGCATGGATATGACTTTAAGTGAGTGGATTGCCTTTGTTTATTTATTTTTATTTTTACCTTTTTCAGTTTTGCTAGTTTTTTTATGTTGAAATGTTCACAAAATTTATTTGTATAAACAGAGCAGACATCTGGTCATTTGGAATAACTGCTCTGGAACTTGCTCATGGCCATGCTCCCTTTTCAAAGTATCCACCAATGAAAGTAATTTTCATACTTGAAGCTCTCCATAGATGCCTACTGTGTTGGAATTCAATCTCTTATTCTCTTATTTAAATGCAGGTTTTGCTGATGACCTTACAAAATGCACCTCCAGGTCTTGATTATGAAAGAGATAAGAGGTTCTCAAAGGTTTGTGTTCAGCATGCACTTTTTGACTGATATCCTTGGATTTTTCTGAAATTTCAACCTAACCTCTTTTGAAAATGCTTCAAATTTTCTAGTCTTTTAAGGAGATGGTCGCTGCTTGCCTGGTAAAGGATCCAAAAAAACGCCCAACATCAGAAAAACTTTTGAAGCACCATTTCTTTAAACATGCACGTTCAAACGATTATCTGGCTCGCAGTATTCTCGATGATCTTGCTCCATTAGGTGAACGTTTTAGGATGCTGAAGGTCTCTTGCTTATTCCATATTTTTCTTTCGGCATTGCCGATTTCCTTGTGAAATGAGTCCTAAACTTCCTCTGATCTCTTATGTTCAGGCAAGAGAGGCAGATCTACTGCAGAATAAGGCTCTCTATGGGGATAAAGAGCAGCTATCACAGGTGAGGAATTTATCAATTCTAGTGTAGAACATCAGTGCCTACTATTGTGTCAACAATTACTGGTGTGTTTTGGGCTGTTATGAGAAGAGGATTTTCCTTATTGGGAAGAAGGAATATTTCAGAAATTAATCACTTTGTTTATTGTGTCATCAGTTTTGTTTATGAAACTAATGAAATTATAGTTAAATTTATAGTTGGTCCAGGTACTAATAGAACAAAAATGTCTAAACAACTAGAAGAACGCTTCCTGCTTTAATAAGACAAAAAGGGTTTCATATTCTGCCCCATAAATTTTTCTTCCTCCACCAATATTCTAACCATATCATTGCATGCAACTCTTACATATGGCATCTAAAATAACGTTTTCCTTGGATAGAGTCTGCTAACCAAATTAATGTTGTCCTCATTTTAAACTCTGTTTACCTTGCAGCAAGAGTACATAAGGGGGATAAGTGCCTGGAATTTCAACCTTGAGGATTTGAAAAGTCAGGCTGCGCTTGTAAGTAGTCTCAGCCATCATTTTGATGTCTGTTTAATCTATTTCCCTGCTGTTTTAGTGGTGTAAAATTAGTTTTCTTGTTTTTTACTATAACAAAAACACTGTGTTTCCTGCAGATCCAGGATGATGATTTTACAACAAATGAAGAAGATCCAACTGGGAGTGGAAAGCAAAGGGACAGTAATGAAGATGTTGGGGTTCCAGCAGAAAGGCTGTCCCCGAAGAGAGCTAACCATTCAAGTGGTTCACCAAGTCAGGTGGCATGGGCTAAAGTATTGTCTAGGTATTTTTTTTTTTTCATTTGATTATATCATCAGAGGTTCTCATTTTCCTTTTCTTTGTTTCAGGATGGGTTCAACAATCTTCATGATTTGGGGTCACTTCCTTTATTTCCCATCAAACCATTGCAAGCACTTAAGTAATAATTGTTTCCCTCTCATTTTAGTTGCTAATAACTTCATTTATATCATTAGCTGCCTTCAAGGGTAGTGGATTGTATTTTCATTTTGATACTGCTTCTGCATTGAGTGGAATGCAGAAAGAAATGTTGATTTAAGCTTTTTTTCCCCCCACTTCATTGATATTATCTTCTAACCATATCAATCTTCTGCATTTGCAAAAGCAAATTGCAAATGAGAAACATAGAATTTTCTCTCAAATTGTTTCCTTGATTGATGCAGAGATTGTTTTGATATTGGTGAGGATGATGAGGGTGAGACAAGCCCTGTTTGGAAGGATACTGCCCAATCAGATGAGCAACAGTTTCTTCGGAATACCTCACCAGGGGCCTTGGACCAAAACACTGGAAGAAATGAGGGTGAAAATTCAGGGCGAAATAGCTCTCTGCCATATCATGCCATTTCTGGGCATAAAAAATTCTTGAGTGGTTCACTAATACCTGATAATGCTTTTTCTCCTAAGAAAGTTATTGGTGAAGGGGACAGGTAAGTTTAATCATGATTGTAGTTGAATTTTCTCCTAGTTTATTTGCTACAAGGTTCATTAATATGAATTTATGATCAGGTTAATTTTTCCTTCTTTGTTCACTTATACGAAAAATAAATATTATACCATTCCACTTTTAGCTTTCTCTCAATTGTATACTGCTTGCTGAAATTGAGTTTTGTCACATTCTGCAAGCTCTCTTCAAATTTTATCAGAATTCTTAGCTATATTATTTAGCATTTTAGCATATAAATTGGAAACTTTACATTAAAGCCTCCTAAAAAGTTATTGCAAGCTGCTTGTCCTTGAAATAATGAAATTCTTAGATTCAATGATTCAAAAGGATTTAGTTTTTCATTGTTTTTCCACCTGCCACATCTTTATTTTTGAATGCACACTGTAAATTTGCTTATTTGATTTGTACAACTCACTCTTCTTTTTGATAGATGCATAATATAGTTGTTTTGAGACACATTAAACTTATAACCTATGCCACTTTCTTTTTTTGACTCTCTGGAAAGCATCATGTAAACTTGGGTCAGAATTGTTGGGTTGCTTGGAACCTATGTTGGATGAAATGCCTGCTTGAAAATGCCAGGACATGATATATTAGTATTAGAATAAGATTTGGTCTTGGATGGTGACAGATGACACACAATGGCAAAATGGATTCTTTATATCAACAGCCTGTCTGCTGTCATGATTTGCTGCACAAAGCTATGCACTGATTGATTTTTATTAACTATAAATTTTTTTCCTTTTCATGCACTTGAGTGAAAAGCCTTGTTTATGCATATGAAATAACTCTGGTCTGTTGGAAATATTTGAAGGGATTCTGTGCAGCCTAAAAATCAAACTGAGCGGAATCATAGTGGTTCATTGTTTTATCGCCAGAGAAGAGATGCAAATATTGTTCCTTTGGGTATATCTGTCGTGATTTCATTGCTTTATGATTTCTTACAACTTAAACTAGAGGCATTATTATTTTTTATACTTTATAATGAGTCTTCTATTTTTGTGTCGCATCTGTTTATGCAGCCGAGGATACGTCAGATGGAGCATTGGTCCAACGCAAGGGACGCTTTAAAGTTACTTCAGCAGATTTGAGCCCCAAGGTATCTTTACACTAGCTGACTAATTTGACATCATGTACCCTTTAGTTAATATTTAAATGATCCATTTGTGTTGTGCTGCTTCCTTAAGAAACTCAAGGTCTTAACATGTACCAATATCAGTTATACCATATGTTATGCCTGTTATTTTATAGTCATTAAAATAATGAGGGTGTGTAGGTTGTCTATTCCACTGCTTTTGTTGGTTCTTAGCGTCAACTTTTTATTCTACTGAAGTTGAAACTCTTAGAAATCTACATAATGGTAAAAGAATAATAACAAAAGTTAAAAAAAAAAAGGCTATCAATGGTTATCTTTGCTGTATTATCTATCAATTTGCCATGCAGTCCATAAAAAATGAGAATTGATGACGTACCATTTTGTAAAATTATTTGCTCCATATTCTTTTCAATTGGCTTGATTAAACTTTCTCAGTATTTTATGCATCTGACTTACTTGTTTCAGTGATTTCCCTTTTATTGCCAGAAATCAATGATCATTAAAGTTTTAAATTGGTGCTTGTATGAATATTTCAGTGAATGATGGTTTATCCTGTTCAGATCATCCCATGGACACATATTATGTCTTCGTTCATGTATTTGCTGTACACATTTTTTTTGCGTGCATATGATACATTAATGAGTTTGTATTTATTGATTTTTGTGACTGACTTTAGAAATAATATGCGTGGAACTTAGCAATTTATCTTTTAGGCAATGGCTTTATAACCATTGCCATTATTTTCTTTCATTCAGGGACCTATAAACAGCTTCTTTAGCCCAGTTAGTGGAGGTTCAATGAGTCCAACAGCTCCAAATTTTACAGCTGCCTCACTTCTTGCACCCCTGCAGTACATATTGCAGCAGAACACTGCACAGCGGGTATTTTTTTCTATTTGTATGCCCTATTTTGTACATTTCATAATTTGTCTTTAATATATATTCTTTTTTTTTTTTTTGTATATTTATTTGACAGGAAGAGATTATTAAACTGATCAAGTATGTGGAAGAAATTTCTGGTAATGCTTGCCATATTGCTCCCATTCATATTTTACCACTTAATTATCCATACAATAACTTTCTTGGCTGTGACTTCCTTTCTTTATCAGGCAAGTCTCCAGAATTGCCCGAGTTTGCCACTGTGGACCTCTTACAGGTATTTGGCATCTCTCTCTCTCTCTCTCTTACGCTAGAAAAGGCCACAATCAATGTTTACTAGGGATACAATCACTATAGCTTGATAAGGTAGTTTAATGAATACAAGATAACACATTATTTTCTCTTTACAAACCCATTCAAGAAGATTATGACTGATCAATTGACCAACAAAATTACTTTGTGATTTGTTGCGTTGAAACATAAGAAGTGAGTAATCTGCCTTTTTTAGTTTCTAAAAAACCCCTGAGACAATGATCCATCAGAGTATAGAATAGTAGTTGTTGGGTAAAATCTTAGGGATTGCTAAACCTATCTAATTCTGCATTAATTTTATTGCAAAACATATTCACAAAAAATAGTAATCAAGTAAAAAAAAATTAAAGTTTTTGTGAAAAAATAAAATCTATTGTGTCAAAACTATTATTGATCAGTAATTTAGCTGTTCAGTGCTGCTTTTCCAGTCTAATATAATCTTTGTGGCAACCAGAATTGCAGAGAAGTTGTATTTTAAAGTCTCGGTTTCTAATGCTAAGATTAATGTTGCTTGTGTGGGATTATTATGTTAGGTTTAAAAAGAATTTATTTTTCCTTTTTAATGTTTTAATAGGAATGCTAGTGTGGAGGGTTAGGAATTGGTCCTTTGCAATTTTATTAACGGTATTTACTTTGTACATGTAGATTACTCCGGCTTCTACGAGGGAGAGGGAACTACAGTCTCAGATGAGTCTTTTGCTACAGAGGTATGAGATGAAATTTTTAAAAGAATAAGAAATGTTGTTATGCAGTTTTTTATTTCAGTAAATTTGACTGAAATTCAATTATTATGCCAGACTTGGAAGCCTTACGGAAGAATTGCAGAGGCAAAAATTGAAAAATTCTCAGGTATGCATTGAAATAATCTTAACTTGATATTCAAGTTCAACTTTGTTATTTGGTCTAAATGGTTGAATTTCCTGTATTCGCATCTGTAGTAGGTATGAGAGAGGAATTAGTAACCACCTCACAAACTTGTACAAATTGAGGTGGTAACATTTGATTGGGTAATTTTGAAATGAAAGAAAAAGTAAACAATTATATCACTTAATCACAAACTGTCACCTCAATTTGTGCAAATAAGTCTGTAAAATTTGTTTTTATATATAGTTTAATTTCTTGACAAATATAAAAGGGCAAGGAATATTATGTTATTCTTTGTTGACTTTTGTTTTCTTTGGCTTTCTAAATCTTTATTTTCATCGATGATCGACAAATTATAGCTTGGATTTGAGAGGATCGACAGATTATATATGCCAAACAATGTGGAATCTTTATTGCAATTTTTTTTTTTGGGTCAATTCACATCTTGTTAATAATGAGACTAGGTATCTAATGTTTTCTTTTCTCTGCAGTTAGAAAAACGATTGAATACTTTGACCAACAAAGAGGGAAAATAAGAAAAGAAAGTGAAGCTGAAGGTAATATTGATAAATTGAGGGCTTGATGGGAGTTGATTGTGATCCTGCCAGGTAATCATTGGATTGTATTTTTAGTGTACCATATCCATATCCATATCCGTGAACGCAGAAATTTTGAGATGTCATGTGTTGAGTCTCTTTGTGTGTAACATGTAATTTCTTTGCATTATATTGTAATTAATATATATACACAATCTCTCTTTTGGTCGCCTCCCTTTGTGGAACCAACCACATGATCATGCCTAGAAATAGAATTCAAAAAGTTCCTTCAACTTTTGTTTTTCACGAAATGTTTGTTGTTTGTTCTGTTTCATGACCAATAGAACGTAACTGCCAGCAAATTGTTGTTCCCCGTATGTCTAGTGGTCGGATGGCACATCTTCTGTATAGAGTTGTTCTAAATTTTCATTCCAAGTAATATATAATTAGGGGCATTTTGTTAAATAACTATTTATCTTGGGGTTATTCAAAAATAATCCCCAATCCAAGGATTATTTATTTCTTGTGATTAGGCTTCAACAAAAACACTCTTTTATATAAAGCGGGGGGTTTAAGTGATTGATTTTTATGTTGGTTAAGCCAGGGTATACGTGAAGTCTAGTTGTTAATGGGTAGTTTGGGCTTAGCTCGAGGCTTAACTGATGTTGAGTCATGTGTGAGCTTAAGGATGGCTGACTCGGTGATCTCACGAATTTATTATTCGGTTTAGATAAGATATCAATAAATTTTAAAATTTATGCTTATATTTCTAATATCTTATTTTTGTATTTTAAGTATAATGAATAAATAAAAATATATAAATTATACCGTTAAAATATAATAATATAACAATTAGACAGTATATTATTATATATAATTTTTTGAGTTAAATTTGAGTTAATCAAACTTATCTCAAGTTTGAATCAAGATTTTCATTATAATTTGAAGAGTAATGTTTTGTGTACTCATTTTGGTACATAATTCATGTATACAGTGATGTGTCATCATGTAATTAAGTGATTTTAAAATATGTGTATTATATGATAAAGAAATATTCAATCATATGAGAACACTTTATTTGTGTACTTAAATTATGTAGCAAAAATAGGTGTTTTATTGTAATTTGAAAAGCTAGTAGCTCTGGCTCTTTCTAAAGTGGGTCGATGCTTTAATTCGTACTTGACTGGGCTTATATTGAGTATACACTGCCTAGAACTAATATAAATTTTAATGGTGGATAAAGGTGTAAAAATTTCAGTTAGGCACATTTTCGGCAGAAAAAGTCCTTGTCATCCTACTAATTTAGATGCGGGTAATTATAATAATATTATGTATATATATATTTTTGATACATAATTTAAGTATAAAAATAATATATTATTATATAATTGAATAATATTTTTATTTTTAATTTAAAATTATTTAATTATATAATAATATAATATTTTTATATAATTGTATATAAAAAAAATATTTTATATATAATTTTATTAATGTAAATATTCTGCGTCACATAATTAGCATGCATAGCTGTCTTGTGTTCTTCAGCCCTGGCATCCCGTTTAACTGCACTCCGTATTTACTTGAAGGCAAAGTTAAAAAGAAAAAAAGGTTAGATTCTATGGAAAATATCAAACTTTGAATTGTAAGGACGATTAGTCAAAATATTCATTGATTTTTTTAGGTAGTAGGTAAATTATGTGGCGCTTGAAAATTGTGATAAGCTTATCGAGCACAGCAAAGTTTTAGGGTTTTGAAATTTGGTTCGGGGGTTGTTATGTCCAGAAGAAATGTTCTAGAAGGCGAGAAAAGAAAAGCCAAAGGGTCAAAGGGTTCTTTTTCTTAATTTTATTTTTTTTTTAATTTAATATAAAAAATTAACACAGAATTTAATTATTGTTTAATAGTAAAAATTTTATTATTACTTAAACAAGTATTCTCAAAAACCGTTTCAATTTTCATTTACTACTATTCTTAGTTTAACATTTATATATATAAATCTGCTGCTTCAATTTCCATTTCTTTCTTTCTTTCTTTTTTTTTATTGTTAACATCAAAACAATCTTATATACCAAACCCTATTTCCAAAATTTCAATTAAAGATACAATCAATCACTGTATCAGATAAATTAAATAAACATAAAAGAGACTTGAATTTATATTTTTCCCAAAAATTCTAATACTCAATCAATTTTACTAATCTTTGAAGTTTACATTCATTATTGTGGAGTAATACTACATAACATATAATAAAACTTTATATACATATTTTTAGTATATAATTTAGATACACGGATAATGCGTCATTGTGTGATTGAATGATTTTAAATTAAAGATAAAATAATATTCAATCATATAAAGATACATCATCTATGTAACTAAATTGTATATAAAAAAACATGTACACAGAACATTACTATACTATATTTCCCAAAATATACATTCCAAATGATACCCATTTATTATATACATCTCATTGCTATATAGAATTACACTATCTCTTGCAATAAAAATTTAGATAATACTACTGTATGGTATTAATATATATATATAAGGCTGTCTTATTTCTATTAGTTATAATTATTATGTAGAAACTATCTTATTTAAGACAAAAGATTTGAAATGAGTGGCATTATTCATTGTAAATAAATATCTTTGATTTTTATATCCAAATATAAATAAAAAAAATAGAGAATCATCTTTATCAACATATGGATTATACAAAAAAAATATTTATTATTGATCTAAAAAAGATCTTATCTTGTAAGTGATAACAAATATTTTTAATTATTTACCCGTTTTTTAATAACGTTTCCAAAATCAACTTAATTGATTATCTTTGGAAATGTATTAAAATAAACTTAAAAAATTATTTTTAGATTAAACTTTTAATTTGATATTTTATTTATTAATAGAGGTTAAATCATTTGAAACAGGCCGATAAATGATGGCATAATTTAAGAATAATCCCGTCAAATAAATCAGATTATTAATAATATCTATTCCTTCTTAAATAAAGTAGATAAACATCAACTATCTTGGTATTGATACGTTGCCAGCGCGTGCATACTGGCCATTCAACACGTGATGGAGCCATTCCTCTCTTTTACTTACCCACTCAGCTCCGATCTTTCAGACTATCCTACCCTAGCCGACCCGACCCATTAACTTTCACAAACAACGGATTTTGCTATTATCTCTTATTACATCAACGATAGTGATTTATTTATTTATTTTTGTTATTTTGTTTTGACTTGTTCAATAACTTTTAATTCTTTTATTACTAAAACTATAACTCGACCCGAGTGAGCCAACGCAAACCCAAGTCAAGCGGCGCTGAGCTGATTTATAAAGTCTTTAACTCTTCAACGCCATGGCAAAATTTTAGCATACTTTTTGCATGACGAGCCACTTGTTATCTATTTCCACTTTAGATTCTTGTTCCTCGTTTAGATATTTAACTCAAACGCTTTCACAACCTAAACCAGCTTGTGAATTTTAAGTGTTACTGTCTTCTTCTTCAGCTCCATCTATTTCAGATTTCAGAGATGGGGTTTCTGCAGACCCAAGAGAGCAAGAGGATGGAGATTGAGGAACTCCGCCGCATATTGGTGGCATGCGCCAGCGTTAACAGAAGGAAAGACGATGAAGAGCTCAGAGGGTTGCGTGTCAGAATGGATGATGATGAGCGCCGCCGTGATATGGTGGTTTGTGTGACCAGTGGCGTTTCGTTCTTGGGTTTGGCGATTGTGAACCGGCTGCTGCTTCGTGGATACTCTGTTCGAATCATTGTTGATAATCAAGGTAATACTTTTATCTAATTATAATTTTATTAGATTTTCGAGATAAATTAATTATTTGGCTTCCTTCTAAAAGGAAAAAAAAAAAAGGTTTTTATTTTTACTTTTTTGATTAATTCAAATACCATGTATTTATTATCAACTCTGTTTCTTAAAGGACTAGTATGGTAAACTTCCCAATTGTATTTGTTTAATATCAAAGAGATCTTCTTCTTAGTTTTCTCAATTCAAATTTCTTAATAAACCTTCCTCCCCCTTAAACTTTTCGGAATTCAGTTGATGAAATTGACTTTATGAACTGTATGATTGAATAAATGGTGTAATTTTGTTTAAGGAAGCAAATGGAATATTTTAGTGCAAAATTGAATGCAATATGCTCACGGTTGATTCTGTTTGGAGTGGCTTTAACTTTAATAATAAATGCAGAAGATATAGAGAAATTGAGAGAGATGAAAAGTTCTGGGGAGATGGAGACGTATAACAATAATTTGGAAGTAGTTACTGCAAAGCTAAATGAAGTTGAGGATATGGTGGAAGCATTTGAGGGCTGTCGTGGCATCTTCCACACTTCTGCTTTTGTTGACCCTGTTGGCCTTTCTGGCTACTCTGTAAGCCCTGTTCATTCCTTTAATTTTGCCCATTTATCCTCACATATTATTGCTTGATATGGGAAAGGTGGGTGAGTGCATATAATTGGGATTTACCCTTTGGTTTTAATTGCATATTGGGTACCACTAAATTATGGGGAGTGACAATTTGAATGCTTAATAATTGTTGAATTGATATATTGTTTAATTTTGTAAGATGTCAATCTAATTGAGTTGTGGGATGTGACTTGCTATTCCCTTAAAAGGTGGTTAGATGTCATAAATTTTTTCAATGGCATTATTGGGTAGCTGCACTCTAGCAGAAGTTCCATAAATGAGGTGCCATCTACCAAGAGCTACAGTTCCATGGTTCTGGTACCAACCCAGCCAAATTCTTAAACTAAAGCTGCAGAACCCGCCATTAAACTCTACCGTAAATCTTAAAAAAATGATTCAATATTACTGATTCAAGTTTCTATCATCATTTTTTTTTAGGTCTGTGAATTTTGCAACTGAATCTGAGAATTTAATTCTGGAATTATGTGCCGGTCCCAACAAAGATATGATGGATTGAGCGGCATATATGGAGAAGCTTCGTAGGTTTACTAGATCCCTTGTGTTGTTGAAAAAGGAATTAATAATTGATGCCCACATGAAGTTGGTCTCTTGGCTAGGAAAAAATGAGAGTGGCTGGCCATGTCATTCCCACCCACCCTGAAATAATTATACTTGAAATTATAATTAGGAATTAGGCAAAACTGTGCTTCTGTAAAATTACCCTGTAAACAACTAACCAGTGCTTTGAATTTGATTTTGTTTAGAAATGTATGGCTGAGCTAGAAGTGAAAGCAACTGAGAGTGTACTAAAGGCATGTGCAAGAACTTCCTCAGTAAGAAAATGTGTGCTTACATCCTCACTTTTGGCCTGCATTTGGCGAGAAGACCTCTCTCAAGTAGTTAACCAAGATTGCTGGAGCAATGAATCACTCTGCATAAACAAGAAGGTATTTTTCCTTCGCATTTCAGTACAAATTTGGTTTGCATTACATTAAATGATGTAACATCTTACCTAATTAGTTGATTAATATGATTTGATAACTGACAGCTATGGTATGCGTTGGGCAAACTGAGGTCAGAGAAGACTGCGTGGCAAATAGCAGAAGAAGGGGCCTAAAGTTAGCCACCATTTGTCCAGGTCTCATTACAGGTCCTGAATTTTTTCAAAGAAATCCCACAGCCACAATTGCTTATCTCAAAGGTACATATATAATTTAACCCTCAAAATCTACCCATTTAACAACCATTTTATATACAAAATAAGTTTAACCTTCCAATATAGCCCAGCCAGCCATCAGAAGACCTAAGCATCATGTCCCAAGGATCCGCAACCTGTCAATCATACTATTCTTACTTTCCTACCAGTCAGCCAATCACGCTATCCTTACCTTTCCACCAACCCCTTCAATTTCGGTTCCTAATCTTGAGCCTACAGCTCGGTTTGTTTTCCATTGATGGCAAGAATCCGTGAAATACTGGGCTTCTTTTCTTTTTTTTTTCCATCCTATTTCTGTTTGCAGAGTTGAAAATGTAGTTTCCATAATAAATCCGATGCAGGTGGCCAAGAGATGTACGCAAAGGGGTTGCTGGCAACCGTGGATATAATGAGGCTTGCTGAGGCTCATGTATGTGTATATGAAGCGATGAACAAGACTGGATTTGGAAGATATATTTGCTTCGATAAGGTGATTAAAAGAGAAGAGGAGGCAGAGAAGCTAGAAAGCCAAGTGGGAATGCCAAAAAACAAGTTAACTGGAAATACAAACATTATTTCAATGCCATTTGAGCTGTCAAACAAGAAGCTTGTAACTCTCATGTCAAGAACACTTAGACCTTGTTATAATCAGTTTTAGAAAGATACATGTGCTCAAGTTTAAAGAGAAATTTAGATAAGGGCAAGTCTTTCCGTTGATTGCCTTACCCATATGTTTACCATTTTCTATGCCTTCAAAATCTTCAATTTATTCCTCTGAAAACTTTGCAAGGAATATTACCTCACATATCTGCTTGTTTGTCACTAGCTAACATTTGATCACCATTAAATCTTCAAAATAAAATGATTAACATAAGGGAGAACAATATCTATGGAGGGAAAATTATTTTTTGAATGTCAAAGGGGAAATCTTGTGAAAAATTATCGTTCTCCCTTAAGATGATCTACAAAATTAAAAATTAAATGGTAAGAAAATAAAAAATTGCTTTTAAAGTTATTTTTTAATTGTGATTCAAAACAAAAGATTAATTTTTTTTCGAACGACAGAGGACCAATACGACTCATCCATAAGACTGCAAATTCTTTAAAGGACATTGCGTTCAAACTGTATATTCTTGAACCAACATCCCAAAACACCGATGCCCATATTACAAGCATAAGACACCGATACGTTCTCGTATAAACTGAAAAAATAGTGAAATGAAAGAGTTGGCTCAGAGAGTTGCTATCTGTGCTCAAAGAAGAGCGGTAAAGCTCTTCTCATACAAGAGGTGTCAGAATATAAAGCACTCTTCATCTTTGCCCATCTACGAACTTAAATTACACAATTCAAAAAAAAAAAAAAAAACCAATACAAAGAGTAAGATACGATGAAATCTAGATAGCGGCTGCATCAGCACCAAAGTTAGGGTTTCGAATTATGATCCGCGGAAGACGACGCCGCTAGTATTTATCAATTTTCTGTGGGCTTTCTGGGCTAGTTCTAAGCCTGGCCCGTTTAATTATTTGGGCCACTGTATATTGTTGAGTTATTTAGAGCAGATCATTTGTCTCAGTATAGTAATTGAATTATGTACCCTATAATATACGATAACTAAATCTTTTGTATTGTATCTAAGCTTATGAAAAAAATGTAATAAAATAATAAAAAATTTTAATTAAAATATTATTATTTTTAAAAATATTAAAAATATTATTAAAATTTTATATATATTTTTTTATTTTTAAAAAGATATATTATTCTGTATAAAAAATATAAATTACATTATAGAGTATATTATATTGTATAATACATTTATTATATCGTACTAATTTAATATATTTTAGAATATATATAATTTTTTATTAGAATTATAACATATCATAGAATGTGCATGAATGATTATCAAACCTTAAATAAATCAATTTTTTTTTTGAATTTTCTTATAAAAAAAATATGAAGCTGATGAGATGCTGCACGGAGTCACTGAGTCAGTCAGAAGCAAGAGCACAGTGTCGCGGTGGTCGTATTTCCGATTAGTTTAATGAAAGCTCGACTGTGGCCGCACGTGCAGAGGCGAAAACTCACGTGCATGAGTCATGCAAAAAGATGAACAGACAGTGAGAAAAAGAGAGACAATTTCCTATATTCGCTGTCATCGGACTGATCAAATCGCATATATATCATTTTCTCATTATTTTATATATATGAATCTCCCCATTTTGTACTATCGGCATTATGCTTTGTTGTTTTTAAGAAAAGGGTTTTAGTTTTACCAGGAGAGTCATCAGTCAGACCCTTGAAAATAATCAAAAAAAAATCTCAGATTCCACAGAGATCATCACAAACTAAGAGAAAGAGAGAGAAAGAGGAAGAGGGCAAGTGGATCCCAAATTAAAATGCTGCTGCTTCATTTCATTTTCACACTGCCATTCTCAGATCGGATCACATTTATTTCTTTCACTCAAATTCATCAGAGACCATCAACAGCTTTCTTTTTTCATTGGGGAAGTGAGGTTAGTTTTCTTTACTTTTAATCCCTTTTCTTCATATGAACCCTGCATCATTCTTCAACCTTTTTTCATTTTGCGATGACTTGCAACAGTGTAGATAGCATTAATGCACCATTGTTTAATTTCTTGTCATCGTCTATGGGGCTATGGCTTTGCATTTTCTGTGAAATTTTTGCCTTTAGGTTTGCTCTTTGCCTGCTTAGAAATGGCAACAAAATAGTACTGTTACTATTTTGACAGGATTGGACTTCATTTGTGGATCCCATTAGCCTCAAGAATTTAATCTTTTAGAATTATTTCTGGTTAATGCAAATTATGATTTATGAATTGTTGCAGAGAGTTTGCAAGGTTTGAAGAAGCCGCTGGGATTTGGTTTTAATTGTTTGTTGATTTGCTGCAGTTTGGAAACTGTAAATTAGCATCAAATTTAAATGCTGGTCAAACCTAGATTTCTGCTCATTTGATTCTCTAATTATAATAAATTAGTTTTGTAGATTTTTAATTATAATTTCTAGTCATAAATTAATATTTATAATATAAGGTTTAAGATGTTGTGTAAGTGGACATATGAGCGGTAAATATTTTAAATATTGTTATTGATTTAAAATATTTATAAAATAGTTGAGAATCTTTATCCAATTATTATCACCCACATGCTATAAGTAAATATTTATATAAAATTTTTATGATAAAGTCTGAATTCGAGTCTCTGTTACGTTTGTAAAATCTTGACTTATCTAATATAATGATTAAAATTCGATAACTATGTCCTAGATTTATTTATTCAACAAATACTAATAGGGTCTCGTTTATAAAAGAAATTATTTATATAAAATTTCATCCAAATAATTACATGTCACAAAAATATTTAACAATTTGAATGAGATTAGATGGGATCTAAACTCTTATAGAAAATGTATTTGACGATAAGAACTGTATATTTTTTAATATTCAATTTTAGTATTCAATTTGGTATTTATTGTATAATTATATGAATAAAAATAATTAAACATTCAAATGAAGTACCTAATTGGACATACATAAAACTACTCTTTTTTTTTTTTAACCGTCAAACGGGAGATGGAGGAACTATGATAAAATTACTTTTCTATGAAGAGGCCTTTAAAAAGGTGATGCGTTTTGATGAAAATTCAATTCTCATAGGTCAGAGAAGGAATTGTTGCAAAGCCAAATTCAGCAACAGACGAGTGATAGATTTTGTTTAAGGAAAATCAATGCGCCAAAGTTATTACATTAACTGGGTAACTCACTTGGTGTCTGGTCTCATTCACATTCCATTTTCAAGCTCACCTTTTTCTCTCTTATCTCCACCCACAACTCACATCTTTTAGCTTCATTGATAGACATTTCAAAGCCATCATCCTGGAAATCAATATTATTGCCACTAATCTTGAGATAATTAAGGGTGTTTTTGCTTAATTACAAGTGAAGTTTCTGTCATTTAAGGCATTTCCTTTGTCGTCAACTGTTAAAGTAAAATCTAAAATGAACCAAATTTGCTAACCAGTCGTCTTGATTAATCAGGACAAATTTCCAAAGAGAAAAATCCAAGTCCCAATATTATTTTCGTTTCTCTCTTTCTCTTTCTCTTTAATTCTCTCTGTGCCTGTTGCTTTTTTGTTACTTGGATAAATGCATGGAGATGGAGGGCTTTATATTTCCTATACGAGCGACATTAAAGTTTAAAGCAAGCACTTGAAGATCAAAAGATTTATATATATGGTTATGGTGTTGATCTTTTTGCAGGTTTGAAGCTGAAGTAGTGATAAATATATCATCATTTGTTTATCATTATTCATCAAATGGAGAACCCACCTCGAGTGTCACCCCACAAAGCCGGAAAGGGCGGAGGAGGGCCCACAGGGAGGAGGAGTCGGTACGCCGCTGCCGTTGACGACGGAGGAGATTTGATAGAGTGTTCTGGCAAGTATTGCAGATCATGCACAACCGGGCTGGTTGCCGATTGTGTGGCGCTGTGTTGCTGCCCTTGTGCGGTGGTGAACATCCTGGCGCTGGCTTTTGTAAAGATCCCCTACACGGTGGGAAGAAATGCTTGGGGTTGGCGAAGAAGAAGGAGAAAACGAAGAAAAAATGCAAGAAACTTGAAGGCTCATCATCATCATGTGGATTTCTAGTAGAGAGAAATTATGGAGATTTGAACAAGGAGAAATTACAGATTGAATCATTTGCATTATTCGGTGAAGATGAAGAAGAAAAAATGGATGGGGGTGTAAACAGTGCAAGATTTGAAGCAGAGAGGATGTGGTTAGAATTGTATCAGATTGGCCATTTGGGTTTTGGAAGAATTTCTTTCACTGGAATTCAACCTCAAGATCAGGAAAATTAAGCAACAAAATTTGTCGTATAAATTATTGTTGTTGTTGTTGTTGTTTTGGATTGTGAAAAAGTCCCAAATTTGTACCCATTTCGGGGGTATATTTAATTTGCAGTCAAATTTAAGCCTGAGTTCTTGAGAAGCAATGTATTGAGAAAAATTGTCCATTTTATTTCTCCTCTGTTTAGAACTCTACAGTGTTTAATTAATGTTAATTTCTGGGATGAAGGACTATATCCCACTGAAATTTTAGCATAATTTCAAAAATATACCCATGACAATTGAAAAACTTAAATATACACCTATGGGTTAACTTTTTCCAAAATTTTCTGTTGGAAAGAAGGGTAAAATTATTATTTTCCCCTAAACTCTACAATCTTGAAAATTTATTGCATTTTCTCTGCATGGTTTAGAAAACTAACATTTTCCCCTAAGATTAAGTTTTGAAAAGTGATATTTTCCCTTCTTTCAAATTTCTTGGCCAATGATGACAACTCACTCCCACCCGACGATGACTCTCCCTTTGATGTCTTCTCTCCATCTGAAGCACTCTCCCTCCAGTTGGATTTTGCTTAGATGACGAAGGTATTATCCAGACAAATCATCATTGTCTGGATGACAATGACACATCCAAACCAAGGGTTCGTTGTCTTTGGCATCTACTCTTGGTCTAGACATATCATCGTCGTCTAGACAATGACAATTTGTCTAGATTCAAAAATGCGAATGAAATCTAGCCAGGGAGAGGGATTTGAATGGAGAGAAAGTGTTAGACAGAGAGCTATTGTTGGGAGGGAGAGAACGGTCATCTTTCGCAAGGAAATTTGATAGAGGAAAAATATGTCACTTTTCAAAACTTAATCTTGAAAAAGGAAAATATTAGTTTTCAAATTAAGAGTGGGGAATTTGTTATAAATTTTTAGAGCTTTAGTGTTTAAGAAAAAAATAAGGATTTAATCTTTTTTTTAATAAAAATTTTAACAAAAATTAGATTATAATTGGATATTTAACTTTTTAAATTATCACAAAAGTATTTTTAAGATTAAACTGGGTAGGAAATAGTCCTTTACCCTTAATTTCTGCAACAATCCCATCTAGTGATGGAAGCAGCATTAGAAAAATTTACCTTTAGAAGTGACAAGAAAGAATCTAAAATGAGTTGTGAACTCTCTGACAATTGAAGATTTTATGTTCCAAATGTAAGGATGAGTTAGTAGAATTGAAGAAGATAAAGTCTTTGGCATGTGAAACAAAATCACTATTCTGGGTTAAAGAATCATTTGAAAATCTCCACTAAAATGGATAACCACCTTTCTTCAAAAGGGTTAAAATCTCATAAAAAGTGCTCTTAAATGTTACTTTTAGTGTGTATTTAGTTTGAGTAATTTTTTATTACTAAAAATAAAAGATTATCTTAAAAAATATTATTAGGATAAAATTATTATTATTATATTTAATAAAAATAAATAAATATAAATAATTTATGATATTCGGTTGAAGTAACTGCAAACCAAATGACTCATAACATTTGGATTAGATTAATCAGTTTAAACGGTTTAATTAAAAAATTAGAAGATGGTTTTAGTTCTCTTTTAAACCCAGTTTGGATTTTAAATTGAATAGTGGGTGTGTCAACATAAAATGGTGTGGGCAATACCATCAACCTATGTTTAGTTTTTATTTTTTATTTAAAATATATAAAAATTATTTTGAATATTTTTTTAATTTTTATTTAAATACTACAATATTTTGACCACCAATCACCAGTCTGATAATTGATTGACTCGAATTAGCTCTATCATGGCGTCAATATCCCATTCAAATATGAAAATATTGTTTTTAAATCACTTGTTCATTAATTTTAATATATTAATAAAATTATGTTTAAACATTTTTTAGTATAAAAATAAGTATACAAATAAATATAAAAAATATATTATTATGTGATTAAATAATATTATTACAAGAATTTAAATCTGATTCAAAAAAATATAATTTATTTATAATCAAAAATTATTTTCTATTTATTAATTATTTTTTAGAAAAAAAGAAAAGAAAGTCTACAATTTGCTTAATATCCCATAATAATTTAGACAAAAAACGAACTAGACGGGTGGCAACTTGGGCCTGCACATGTTAGTATTCACTACTATGTAATTACTAAATTACGCTTTCAGTACAATACGCTACATTCATATAGATGATAAATCCCTCCATTCTTGAAGATTAAACAAGCAATCGAGGAGAAACATATACGCAGCAAGATATTGTGTGTTGACTCGGTTACTGAACATTAAGGAAGTGAGTTGAAATGGGGAGCTCGGAGCCGACTCGGATAATGGTGGCCGTGAGTGAGTCGACTATCAAAGGTTATCCGCACGCTTCGATAAGTAGCAGAGGAGCTTTCGATTGGACAATTGAGAAGATCGTGCGCTCTAATACTTCTGGTTTCAAGCTCCTCATTATCCACGTTCAAGTACCTGACGAAGACGGTTCTCTCTCTCTCTCCCTCTCGTTAAAATTACGTATTTGTATTTTTGCGTGTCTGTATTTGTTTTGTACGTGCTGGTTAGGGATTGTGAAGTTAGAATGCTTGTGCGTTTTGAATTGATGAGATATTGAGTTGGTCGTGTTGAAATGAACTTGTAGGAGTTGTTGAAGTAAGTAATTTAAGAGCTAAGGCTGATCTGTGTTGTTTGGAAAATATAAGAAAGGAGAAGGAATGAAGTAATCAGAACGTGGCTAAATTATGGTGGTGTGATTTTCATATGAAATTTAAGTGTTCAGCTGATGTTGTTCGTATGATTTATATTTCGTTTATAAAATCTATTGCCAACAGAGAATTGAAATAATTACAAACAGCCATTCTTTGGTTCTAGAAGTTGCACTTAACTTACATGTACTTGCTATTGTTAGTATATAGTTTTGTAGCTTTCAATTTTGCAAGTGAGTTCATGAAATGAAACGTTAAAGAAAGTGGGTTCTTCATTTTCATGCCAGACTCATCAGTATAAAATGTACGTGTACTACTGTTGTAATTTTTATTATTGAACAATGTTTGGTAGAGAAAATCAGAGTAACAATCCATTGCATCAATGAAACATAGGTATCTTTTTTTGGCAATGAAAAAGGGACACAAACATGTTGGGTTTTTTGTTAATCTTTATTACTTATAACCGTGTGCACTGCCCATGTGAATAGTAAAGAATATCGCCATCCGGTGCTAACTCCATGGGGCACAAGGGAGATAACTATGACTTGAACCATAAAGTAGTTTTGCATATTTTTAATTTGTAAAGTCAGGAGATGACCTTAGAAAATGTATTTGTTATGTGTCTCTGTTAGTTTAGATGTGTTAGATTGTTTAAGTTCTTTTTAATTTTTTTAATAGTTTTCTTTGTTTTGATGACCAATTAATTCATAATTTTTTTGAAGAATTTAAATCAAATGTCTTTTTGTAGACATTCTTAATTGTTGATTGACACTTATCCCTCAATGAAGGATTTCTATCCTTTTGGCTATAAAATTGGTTGGATATATTGTCAAATTACTATGTTGAGGTTTAGTTGAATTGTTCTGGAGCACTACTTTGGAATTATATGGATTACATGAATAATTGATGGGGGACGAGACTTTCGACTCGTGGAAGGAAAACAAAGATAAAACGTGAAAATAAAAGAGGTTAAATAAAGATCCAAGGTAAGGGGAAGGTTGGGTGGAAAGGAGGATGAAGAGAAGAATAATGGAGGACTTCAAGCTAAAAACCGAACCACATCCCTTTTATATAACATATGTTGGATTCAAAAAGGTCCAAGTATAGAATAATTGAACAATGTAGGCTACCCTTATCTTGGGGAAAACCTACAAATTTGAGATCTTTTGTGATGTAGTAGATATGGATGCATGTCTTGTTTTTCTTGGATGCCCATGACAATTTGATATGAATGTTACATATAAGGGTCGAGACAATACTTATTCTTTCATGTGGAATAAAAAACGAATATTGTGGTTCCTACCAAGGTTGAAGAAAACAATATCACAACCCTATTAACACCTGTCTTGCATCAATAATGACATAGATATAGTCAATTTATGTTGGTCAATTCATGTTAAATCTTGCAATGAGAGAGCTCCTTTAATTACATGTATTTCAAGTGGTCTTGTATATTGAATTGAGCATGCCTTACGTGTCTATGGGCAGCTGAATCCTCGAAGTTTTCTTGTCTTTTGGAATTTCAAGAATTTTCATTACCATTCTTTTATTGATCCGAATGGACAAGAGAAGGAAGCTTTCTGAAGTCAATTCCTGAATTTTTTTCCTTTTTATTCTTGTAAAGAAACAGTCTCAGTGCTTTTATCACATTATGACACTTCTACTTCATCAGTTGCATTGTAACTATTATTTGCTTTCCTAATTTTGCACTTACTGCTGTGTTGTGTATATATGCAGAATGTTA